>NW_028258305.1:9420000-10080000 GCF_053883595.1 Heterocephalus glaber
GAATAAATGTGTTTTCTTGATGATGATGAGAACCGTGATGAGACATGGCCCCTGTGCTTGAAGAGATGGGATTGGAAAAACTACCTGAAGTGGCTGAACTTTTAACTGTGCTAATTATCTGTAGCTACCCCTGGGAGCTGTGCTTCCTATCGTGAGCTTGCTGGCCCTCACAAGTTTAGCTATTCTGCAAGTGGCACCAATGTTAGAGTCTAAACAGACAGTATGACCTTCAGAGATTAATCAGTTAAGGCGGCCCTTATGAAGCTGTTTTAGATTATTCTTGACAGTAGCTGTTTTTGACAGGAGAAGGTCAGAATCAAAGTCCCTTTTCAACCATTGTAGGACACACGCCTGCATCAAATGTAGCAAACATGCAGGAATCATTGAGGAAAGGTGCGAGTGTTGTTTTTAACTCCCCATTTTCATGCTTTCCTTTAAAGCAGAGACGTTTGGAACATGACAAATGGGGAAAAATGTTTTCCACCTGTATGCTCAGGCCTATCTGCAGAGACACATAATACCCCTTTGCGCAGAGTCTCTAACATATTTGAACATTTCCCCCTTTGATGTTGAACCACGGGTCTTAAGTGCGCTCCCCACAGTCCACTTTTACTCGGTGAGTCAAATTGAAGTTCTTGAAATGGGGCCGATGGCTTTGCTGGAGTGTGAATGTGCTCTCATTCTGTAAGAAAGAGTAACGCAATCAGGGCATTGTGTTTCAGTTTCTTTTATGAAATAAGTCACTTTCTGGCAATTGCTGTTTGCTTTTGAAAGCTAGAGGAGTCAATTTGGGGTCTAAGGGGCTGGAGAGGAAGCCCCCAACTGCTGGCAATTGCTCCTTCCTCTGTGCCAGTTTGAAGCTATTGTCCAGGCCAGAGAATGTAGGGTAAGTCTGGCTGGATGCAGGGAATTCCAAATTTTAAACACACATCAAATCATTTTTTTCAATTTTCTTGGATTAATCTAAATGCATAATAAATTTAAAAATACAAATAAAACTTGATCTCTTTATTGGGCATCATTTTAGATTAGATTTGTTCCGAAGGAAATAATATGTTAGTAGCATTTTATCTTTGATGTATAAACTTTTCTCTCGTAAAGTGTAAGACACTTCTGTTTGTGACTGGACAATGACAAACTGCTACCATCATGCTTTCCATTTGGAAACCAATTAAAAAAATCCTACCACTGGAAACATTGTAAGAAAACAATGGTAACATTTCCTGCTTACTAAGAATCTTGTATGTAATTCTGACATTGATATGGGAGGATTCAGATACTGAAGTGAAACAAAACTTTGAGTTCTTTACCTGATTGTGGATGTAATCAGGGGGACCAGAAACTCAAAGAAAAGCCTAGAGAACTGTACCGTCTCCACATGTCTTCTCTATACCATGTTGATATGAGAGAGGTAAATCATCTTTAAATTTCCTAGAGTATTCATCTTTCTCAGGAGTAAAATTAATCCACTCACCAATCATGACTCTATTAAAATGCCTTTCTGCCCTGCTCTGTGCTAAACACTGGTGTTGGTGGTTTGGAGAATACTATGCCCTGTAATCAATGCCTGTATCTTGCTTAAGAGGCATGAAACAAGTCAACAAGACAGAATAACACACTATGGAGTCATCACCCCGGTTCATTTCATGTGAGGAGTTCTTCCATTTGAAGAAGATGATCCTGAGGCCTAGGTGGAATTGGCTGGTTAAAGCCTTCCTTTGTATTTCCACCTTTCTGATATTTACAGAATGACTACCAACTGCTCAATACCATCCTGGTCCTCAGGGAAGATATCCCCAATATAAAATAGTATCCTTGCATTCAAAGAGGTATTATCTTTGAAAACTATACATGAAAAAGTCAAATAGCAGTCCAGAGTGGTCTAAGAGCTTTATCACAAACGTTCTGAGGATACACGGGCAGAAGCCTAATTATGAAGTCAAGAAGATTTCTCTTTTGGTTTGATCAGATTCTACCCTTAAACTAGTTCTGAAAGTTCTCTCTATAGTCATCTTGTTGGCAAAACAAACCACAATAAAACAACTTCAGCTCAGTTAGCGGTTTAGAAAGCAGCACCAGTGAACCTATGAGGATAAATTATAAATAAAACACTGGTAACATTACTAGGACCATTTATTAAGCTATTATCCTATGCACAAAATTGTGTGCGACTTGCTTTCTATATATTTGTTCAATTTAATCCTTATGAAAACCTTATAAGATAGGTACTTTATTAGGCTATTTTATGGATGAAAACATTGAGATTCAGAATGAATTAATTAACTTGTCTACATGGCCAGTGGCCGAGGTGAGATTCACATCTGATTTATGAACCCCAGAGTGATGACCTGATGACCATAACACACTGCATGGATTCAATCTCAGGTGGCTCAGACTGTTGTATTGGGAAGAGGAACTGGACTCCGTAAGTTGTGTGGCTGTTTAGCAATGTGAATCTGAGATCCCACAGGATAAGATCATAGGCGATGCTGCTACACATCCATCTTCCACTCTGGGACAAGGCCACCAACTTATCTCTTCTAGATGGTGGAGCTGAGGATAGAGCTGAATGATAATTAAGGGACCATAGTGTTTGGCATACTGAATTTGATTTAGAGAGAAAGTAAATACCAATGTGTATAAAAATGAGAACCAAAAGCCAGAATGACAGCCAAAGGAGCTACAGCTTGTTTAGGGAAATGCAGAGGAATGGGAATTTTGTTATACAAAGTCACTAAGAGGCTACGGGGATTTGGGGCTCAGCAGTCACCACTGCTTCCACCAACTTTCTGGAAAAATAATTGCTAATCAGCGAGGAGCTGCCAGCCAATTGTTTAATTTCCCCTTAGGCTAACTGGACTCTGATCATAAATACCCCAAGCCAGTGCTCTCTGACAAGGATGTCTGGAGCTCAGCACTGGGACAAACTGTACCTTGGCATGACAGCGTCCAGGAGGTGTGGGTGAAGAAAGTCAGGAGGTGACATCTTACCATTGATTTGAAGCAGCTGTTACTTTCTTCAGCTGCTGTCTCTACTATTTGCTGTGTGTGTGTTTGTGTGTGTGGGGGGGCTGCCAGAAGCCTCGGAGAAAGTTGCTGTCACCTTTAGCTCTTGGAAAGAGCAACAAGGAGTCTACACGTTTGGCAGTTTGAGCTCTTGAAATCACATGGATACATGCAACAGAAATAACTTGTTGACAAAATGTGCTTTCCAGGTTTCAGTAAGCACTGTGAGCATCAACTATGGAAGTAAGTATCAATCCAATAATTTAAAAAATCTGATCAAGGACTTAATATATACCTAACACTAGGCAGCTGACTTCAAATGATAGAACAACGATGAGCCATGAACTGTATCTTTGGACAAACCTTTTCATCTTTTTGAGCCTCAGTTTTTACCTCTGAAGAAGAGGAATGCTAATACTTCCTGTCTATCAGGTCTGTTGAGAAGATAAACAAGACAATTCATGGAATGGAGTTAGCACCAACAGTTTTGGGAAAGCTTCCAGAAAACAAGGATCCTTTTAGTTATCTAGTTCTCACTGGAAAAGATCTAGTGAGCCCAGGAAGTTCTAATGCTATGGTCAATCCTTAGTTCTCTCCTCCATGTTTGTTTTCAGAAGCGGGGACATGGTTTACATGAAGATATCACATGATATTGTTAGGAAAATGAGCTGATTTTCTTGAAGAATTTTTTGATATTCTTAGGTAAGAGTGATGCTCGTGGATGTGGACCCTTAGCTTCTGTCTCTTGATTTGGGAGTAGATACCTATCCAGGATCCTCTTATAGGCTAACTCCATAACTCAGCTTGTTGGGCCACGTCCATGACTGTGCAGGTCTGCAGTTGGAATGCCATAAGATGCTCCTGTCCTTCACAACTCTCCAAGACCCACAGACACCCCAGCTATACCCTGAGCATTCATCTTGGGTTATACATGTAAGCAGCTTCCAGGAAACCAAGATGATGGGTCAGGTTAAGACTCCTTGTCTTTTCCTTGGGTTCATTACAGGCTCTGGTGAGCAAACAGGAAGTTAATTTGCAGGGTTCCTGTGCTTTACAACACTGAGAGTATATATGTGTGTGTGTGTGTGTGTGTGTGTGTGTGTGTGTGTGTGTGTATCCCTCTACATTTTAAAAATACATATAAATGTAACACCCTTATTCATTCATAATGAACAAAATCTCCAAAGTAGTGCTTAAAATATATCTTGAACAAATAGAACCTGCATCTAGAAACATGGCTAAGTGGGAAGTATAACTGTTTGGAGGGGTTTAATTTTTTCTCTTTTCTTGAGCAAATGCTCTGAGAAGTTCATTTTATATCAGAACAGCTTTTTCCTGAACCTGTTTTAAAGTTAATTATCAAAAGCTTGCATCTTCTATCTCTTGCCTATGGATCCCTGCTGGGTTTGTTGTTTAGCTTTCCTTGGGAAAGAGTCGCTCTATAGAAGATCATCGACATGATGTCACAGTCCAGGGACTCTAAGCGTCCTAGCTAATCAGCTTAGAACATCACTACCTCCTTAATGTGGGATTTGGGACCTTCTGGATGCAGGGCGAGAGGCTGAACTAGTCTGCAAGCACATCACTTTATTTCTTTTGCTTTAAGCAAGAATAATTTGCCTTTTTTTCTCTCATCTTTCTCCCTTGTTGTTTTGCCCCTGAAAACTGTGCAGCACAAGCAACCTCCAGGGTGGACACTAAATCTTCTGATGCAGGCAGAGCAGTGATAACATCTGAACTGAGGGTGCTTTTCCAGGGCATGCTTGACAGATGTAGCAGGGCCTTTTAGGATTTAGTGCTGGAGCATATCTATTACCCGCACTGCAGCACAGCTTGGCAGGAGCTGTGTGGTAATCTCCCCTGAATTCTGTCTGATTTATCAGAGCGGCTGAGCAGGTTGCTGCAGGACACCAGGGCTCGCCAGCCAGTTGGGGAGAGGTGGACCTTCCACTGGCAACTCTTTGAACTCTTCTTTGGGGCCTGTTTCTGAGGTGGGATTCTCCCTGCTCTGGAATGTGTTGTCCTCAGCCCCTTGGCTTTTGGAGATATCAAGTCAAATTTGCTTTTATTCTACTGGCTTCTGAATGTATGGTTTCAAGAGACCAAATTTCATTTCTAACATGGCTGTTAGGGCCAAAGAGAGTGTTTTAATGAAGCAGTAGCCTGTGTGGTTCTTTGACATGGGGGAATAAGTGGGAATAAATGTATGCTGGGGTTTTCTCTTCCCTTTCTTCCTCTCCTCCTTCCTTCTTTTCTCTCTTTCTTTCCCTTTATCCTTTCTTCATTTTCTCTCTGTCTCTGTCCCTGTTTCCCTCCTTCCTTTAGCTTTCCTCCCTTCTCTCTGTCCTCTCCCTGCTCCCTTTCTCCTCTACCCACCCTCTCTTCTTACCTTCTTGTCTTTCATAGTCTCTTCTGCTTTCCCTTCTCTTTTCATTTCTGGCACGGACAGAGGCCACCTTCTCTTCAGGTACAGCCCAATAATCAGTCTTCTCCCCAGAATCCTGTCCATGAGCCTCATGTGGCTCAGCAGAATGTGCTGTTGGACAATCCTTTCTTCCTCTGCTGTAACAATTACCTTGGCTTTTTATAAAAATACTAAGATTGATCACAAACACCAAATTGTTTAGATCACAGATTAAAGTTTAATTTTGGAGTTTTGCTGTAGGGTTAGAATTAGCTTCAGAGTGTGTGCCGCATAGGAGGTGCTGTAATTTGTTTTAAGGATAAGGCCTTCGGGCAGCTGTGCATAAAATGAGCATGATTCCTTATTCCCATGGTTGATTTTTGAATGGGAGTGCAATTAGAATTTTTTCACCCAGAAGCACATACAGTCAGAGCAAAGATAATACCTTGAATGCATATCAGCTTAGGAGACCTCTCTTGGAAATTTATTTATTGTTCAGCAAATACTAATGCAAAAAGAGCCATGCTTTCCATAATAACAATAAACTCACCCTTTAATTTCAAGTCTGGCATGTCTGTAAAGCCTCTTGCAGTGTCCTTATCAAGTGAGACTTCAATGGTGAATTTTAATGCTCCTCATAGAAATGTAGAACATCTTAGACTAAACCCTGGGAAAGCAATGGACCCTCAGTGGCTGAGGATATTTTCTTACCATGCCAAGGAACCCTATTCTAGATTGGCATAGAGAAATTACCTCCTACAATGAGTGATATGAACATGATACTTTTCTTTTTCTCCTTCCTTCCTTCTTCTCTCCCTTCCCTCCGTCTTTCCTCCCTTCCTTCCTTCCTTCTTCCTCTTTCTCTTCCTCCTTCTCTCTTCTCCCCACTCTCACCCCACTCTTCAGTTTTCCAGTATACTGGGAATTGAACCCAGGGGCTTCACACTGAGCTGCATCCCCGCCTCCTCCCTTTTTAAAATTTTGAGACTAGATCTCACTAAGTTGCTCAGGCTAGGATTGAACCCGTGATCCTTCTGCCTCAGCCTCCTAGAGTGTTGGAATTACATATTTTTCTGATTAATGATGCTAATCACATTTGTTTTCCATTGGAGAAATGTTGTAATCAAGGTCTACAGGATACTTAACCAAAGAAATATAATCTTTGGATAATTCAGTCAAATAGGCAGCAGATGTATTGAAAGGCCAGTATGGTTGCTAGCCAGCTGATCTAGGCCCAGTGTTCCAGTGGACAGTGCAGTGGGATAGATATGTGAAGCTGATACCACATGAGAGCCAGAGAGCATCTGCCTCACCAGTGCACAAAGGTCACTAAGGAGATGAAACCCATTTGTGGGTAACATCCCTGCTCTCTTTCAGTTCTGAAATTGATTAGACGGTATGATTCTGTCAGTCCAAAACCTCATATTATTACTGCTCTGCCCCTTCCTTGGGCATAAAAATGCATGGTGCTTTCTTTGCTTATTCTCAAAAGCTAATCCTTCAAGGTCTCATTCTTTTATTTGTTTATTTTTTGGTCCTGAGGATTGAACTGAGTACTGTATGTGTTAGAACAGCGCTCTATCACTGAACTGTACCCTCTGCCAAGTTCTCACTTCTTGATGCAGCCATCCCCAAGCATTCTCTCACTTTACCTTATCCTCTCTAATTTGTCCTAGAACTAAAAAAACACCATGCTTTGTAGGATCTGATTATTTAAAACATTTTTCATCTTTTTTCCACTTGAGCATTTTTTCTTTTTTTGCAAACTTAAAGTCAGATTTCTTTGTAAATTGATTTTTTCCACTTAATATAATTTGGATATCTTTCTATGCCAGTAAGCATACATCTACAGTGCTGCACTTACTGGCTATGTAGTGTGCTAGTGTTTGGTTACAATGAACAACATTCAATCATTTTCTCTAATGTTGTGTATTTGGTAAGTTTTAATTTTTATGTTTGATTCATAAATCATATCACATATCACTGTAGTTAAATCTCTGCATTTTTCCTTGATTATTTCTATAGAAAGGTTTCTACAAGTAGAATAGTTGCATCAAGTAGTATTCAAAAATTTTACAGCTTTGGGATAATTTTGGTAAATATCTCATAAAATGATTCTACTACCTTAAACTCCTACCAGTTGTATGTTTGAGAATGCATCTGTCTTTACATTTTGCACATTGTTATTTAAAAATTAGTAAGAATGTGGTAGATAAAAATGGTTTTATTATTTTAGTTTTACTTTCTTGATTTTTCTAAATGATTTCTCAGAATCCATATTTGGTGTCATTCTTCAATTGGTCTGATTTACATTATGGACTTTAAATCCTGGGCAGGGAGTATGCTTTCTACTTCTTAACACAGGAAACATAGTATTGAGATGTGGCAGGTATTCTATGACTCATTGTTTAGTTGAATTCATTAAAAAAAACAGATTGAAGAGCCATATTTCTTTCATAGAAATGATAGTTCAACAATGATAGTTGGGGGATTAGGATAAAAGGTCAAATTAAATTAATTTCCATTAGAAATTTGAAAATTTTAAGAAATCAAACAAAATCAAGTTTGAGAGGATGTAGATCAATGCAATCTCTTATAAACTGCTGGTGGTACAACCATTTGGGAAAATAATTTGGTATTAATTCACAAGATATGTATTTTTCCCACCCTATCTAGCACACCTATTTCTAGAAAAACTTCTGCACATGTTTATGAATTTTCCTAGCTTCCTTTCTCACAATAGCAAAAGTTTGAACACTACAGAAATGCTCATTGATAAGAAAATGGGTAAATACAGTCTGAATTTGCAATGGGAATTTACAATGGGTAGAAAGGAAAAGAGAGAGGCAAATTAGGCATGAAGTTCTCATACTTGAGTAGAGGCTCACAAATACTCATTAAACTATGCTTTAGAACACACATATGTGATTTTTTAGATTGATTCAGATATTTAAGCTATAATAAAGACAAGAAAGAATGAAAATAAAAATGAGTGTTGGTGGTAAGAGACAGTTTATTTTCTAAAAGGAAAACTGTCTTTTTGCCCTGCTGTAGTTTCTTAGTTGCTATAGTTTCATAGTTTTGAAGTCACAAGTCCTAAAATTCTCTCCCTCAGTTGTCTGTGAAAGTGCTTATCAGTGGACAAATGTCCAGGATGGTTTCCTAGCACGCCCACCACCTGCCTATCCCCAGTATCTCTCCTTGGCTGAACACCATCTGCTGGGATGGAGGTATTGGCATGGAATGAGTCAGTTGGTCACTGATCCCTTTCTGGACAGCCTGACAGACACTTTTCTCAGTCCACTATGCAGGCTGACTGGGTGACTTTTGGAAGCAACAAAGTTGTTTTCTTGTCAAAAAACCCTTAGCATCTGACTCTATATGCTACTTTCCTAGGACCCTCAATTTCCATTCTGGAACCATGATGTAACTGGGTAATGAAGATAATTTTTGCCACATGAGAGAGGCATATTGGGAGGGACTTTTTGCAAAGCAAAACTCATCAATATCTTGAGGTGATTTTCTGTTTGCGTATCTAAAATGGTTAGTGTCTAGTTAGATAGTTATCTGTTTTTCTCTGTGTGTATCTGGCTAGAACAACTGGAGGTAGTTTTGTCCTGCAGGAGACATTCAGCACTGTCCAGAGACATTTTAGGTTGGGGGAGTGAGTTAAGGCCAGAGGTGCTGCTAAACACATACAACAAAGTGTCTGACTCAACATATGTATAATGCTGAGATTGGGAAATTCTGGCTAGGAATGTGTTTCCTTTTGCACTTGGGGACAAGGATTCTTTGTGTGCTTGAAAAATGTAAGTGTTCCTCTTGGAAGTAGATCTATCAAATAGAGATTAGAGACATCAGGGAAGGCAGAGAATAGCCACATTGCCTCTCTGACATATGGGCCTGGATTTGTGGTCCACTTTCTACAACTTTCTGTCATCTACTGTCTCATGCAGTGGTAACTTGGCCAAGTTTCCTTGCTTATTGAATGTAAGCCACTTGAGGTCAGGCATCATGCCTTGTGCTGATTTGTATCTTCCACCTAACCTTTTGTAAAACGAGTACCCCAAATATTTTGCTGAATGAATAATGAATCTGTTGCATACATGCACAGAAGAACTCACCATGAAGAACTCATCATACCTGTGGTGTGAGAAAGCTTAATAGCAACAGGGGCCAAGGATATCACGTGTAAGCCCTCAATTGACATAGATTTATAGACAAAAAGTTATTTCATCAAATGTTCTCATTCCTAGGGTAAGAAACTGAGGCAGAGCGGGGTTGAATGTATCATGCACATTTGCGCAGCAAGTTACTGGCAGACCAGAAACTAGAACAACATTTTGATGTTTCCTACTCACTCGGCTTCTCAGCAAGTTGTCTTCTTGAGAACTGAAATAAAGGGCTCATAGTTTTCAGGGATGATGTATATGTTTCTCCATGAGCATGTGCTTTTGTGTGTGTGTATGAGGATGTCCTCTCAACATCAAGCATAGGGCAAAGACATGTGAGCATAGATATTCCCTGAGCTCTTTCTGACCCCCCAACAGAAGAAGTTTTGTCCCTCCTTGCTGGGTATAGTTGGTACAGCTTATAGTGTCCTGACCATAGAATATACTTACTATATTTTATTTGGGTTGAGAATTTAATGTTTGTCTTCCACAATAACTTTAGGAGGGCAGGAACTAATTTATCCTGTCCAATAGTGGACATATTATAGGTGTTCCATAAATGGTTTTCCATGAATAAGTAAATGGAAAAAAATCAGGGATGGTCATAGTTTGGGGGAGAGTGTGGTTTGGGTAAATTTCTTGCTGTCAATTTGGACGTTACCAAAGTGGGCGGAAAATTGCTATTGAAGACAAATTTTGGCTACACAGCAAAATGTTGGGAGTTCAACAACTCTGAAGAAGGCAGGACTGGGACGGGTGGCTGGTAAGGTAGCTTTCATGACATCTAGAACCTTGATGGGGGAAACTTGAGAAGTAGCCTTACCTACAGTGTGATGACTTCATCCGGGGGATCATTGATTTCTGTGATTTTTAAAAATTTTCCCTGAGACCATAGTGTCTGAGCAATCTGTCTGCAGCTTGTTATATGGAAGATGAGATAGCTCATTATCCTGAAAATTCTTCAATAGCTGCTCATAATAAGGTCAGTTAAGTACAGAGTGTCCGCTACTCAGAATCTTCTTATTCTTATTGAAGCTTAATCCAACAGTATCTCCACACATTATTTTCTTCTTCTCCCAGTTAGGGGATGGGGAAAATATAGGACACTGAAGGCATTGAAATGGATGTTGGATTCAACTTGAGAGGAAGAATACCTCCCCATTTCCTGAAGCTTCTTTAAGTTCTCAAGATCTGGGTTCAGGAGGAGACAGCTTCAGGTAGATGCTTTTGTGCTCAGTGTTTATGAGGAATGGTTCCCTGCACTGCAGAGGCTGTAAAAACAAAAGCATGACCAGAGAACAGGGAGGGCAGGTGACATGATTGTATTTTCTTATGGTAGCTCTGGCAAGAGAAGGGAAACTCCAGCAGGAGTCCATCTCAGAGTCAGTGGGTTCTCCCTTAGCTCCAGGGCTTCCTAGGACCATCCTCTCTTAGATGATTAGTTCTTTCACTGTGTCATGAACATGGCCCCATGGGGGCCCCTTTCCAAGTTCTGGTAGTGTTGTTACCCATTAAGACAAGCTCTTCTTGCACCTTTCCACAGTTGCAGGTCTGAGAAACCCTGTCTGCCCTTCAAATCCTTGCTTAAGTCCCCAATATTCCATGAAGCCTCTCTCAGAGGCAGAGTGAGGGTGAGGAGGGCAGGCAGCATTACTCCAATTTGCCGTGAGAGCAGCCGACAGTGGGGAGATAGTAGTGTTTATAGCAGACATCATAAGCCTTTTCACTTTATTATAGTAACACGTGACATTTATTGAGTGCTTATTATATATAGGGAAAGCTTTATTCAAGCTTTATTTTAGCTAATTCTCACATCATCCTTTGAGGTAGGTGCTATATTATACTGCTTTTACAGAAATATGAGGCACAGAGAGAACAAATAATTTGTTCAAGGTCATTTAACTAGTTGAGGGGAGCTGGGATTTGAGCCAAAGCAGCTTGACCTCACAGACTGTGATACAATGACATCATGTCAAACTCCATTGTTTCATAGAAAGAGAACTGGACAGGATTCAGAATACACAGTGCTAGTGTGGTCTTTGCCTCATTTCCACTGTTGGGCTTTGGGCAGGTGACTTTGTTTCGTTTTGAGCTTCAGTGTCTTCATTTATAAAATAAGAATAATAAGCCAGTGGACATTATGTGACGTGTGCTGTAGAGAATATTCATGCATGCTACTGATGAACTCTAATCCTCATATAAAGGTACGATGGTGCCAGTACTCAGCGTGGCATTATTGGCTATTGTTACCTGTTCATGGGTCTGTCTTGCTATTGTATTTTATATTCATGTGATATAGACAATAAGTCTTCTTCTTCTGTTATATCCCTCTATGCCATGCATTTTGGTCTGACCCCTGCTTACTGTGTACTGGTTAACTGTGGATGCCACCCATTTCCATGGTTTTACCCGAATACCTATAACTCTTCATTCTCTAACACCTTGATATCAAGCCTCACCTTTCTGAACATTGTGTTCTACTTTTTCAGCACCCCAGTTTAACATTTTTCAGTCCCATTAGGACTTTCAGTTCACTGACTTTACCACCTTTCGTTGTCGTCTACTGCTTCTTCTGGCTTAGATTTGTAGTTAATAAACCCACATCCCTGTATATGTTGAGCTCTCTCTTTTATCTGATATTTCTCTATTGAATTCTGCCAAACTCCAGCTCTCTGCTTACCCTGGGCCCACACCCAAGTAGCTAAATGAAACTGGAGAAATTACACAACTCTGATGATTTTGAATTTATGGTGATACAAATCAGTACCACACTTTTATCACATTCCCTTTGTGTATTTATGTTACCTGTCTACAAGATAATATTTCAAACCTCCTCTGCCTCCAAAACATCAACCCTCCTTCTTACTCTTCTCTTTGTGCTGAGGATCTTACTTGTTTCCCTGAGACAAATAGAAGCAACGAAGCCTCTCACATGTGCATTTGTGGAATGTATCAGTTTGTGGGCATGGGGACCACATGTTCTCCCTTCCTCTCCAGTGGGTTCTGTCTGCCTCTGACTTCACAGAGCTCAGCAGAGCCCTGTTATACTCTAGCCCATCTTGTTTCCCCCACACCATCACCTACCCTCCCCTTAGCCTGCTTCATTTTTTTATAGTGCAAATCACTATCTGAAATATCATATTTATTTACCGTTTTTACTGTTTTCCCTGAGAATGTGAGCAACATGACAGTGGGGGAACTTATCTGCCTTGATCTTTGCTATGTATTTTGGATCTGGCATATAATTAAGTCACTGGAATATAGTAGATCCTCAATTAACATGTTGAATAAATGAACGAAGGAACACAATTAGGATCGTCTAAATGACTCTGGGTAAGTCATTTTATTGGCATCAGTTTTTCTCATCTCTAAGTTGGGAGTGTTGGTGTCCGCTGGCTCATTCTTTTTCTGGATTCTATTCATCCTAAGTGAGGAGTACTTGGGCAAGCACAGTCATTGTCTAAAATCCAGTCATGATTTACTTTGTATTTAACACCCAGGAGCTCCATGTGGATTCTGGTTGGCTGGATGTCTGCGTTGTTTGGCTGGGGTGTTCTAGTCATGGAACATGAACAGAAAATGTATTGTGAATGCTGTGGACATTTGTAGATGTTGAATGTCAAGAGACCACAGTGGGTTTTAGTATAGGTTTCTGATCAGGTTGGGACGACTTCACAAAGCAGGGAGTGTAGATTCTCAGCCAGGTAATAGCCCCTGCAGAGAGCAGGGGCTGACCATCCCCTGCGATGGTCCCACAAGGCTGCATGCCCAGTGACCCCTCTGATCATCTGCACCTCAGCCATGGCAGATCCTGAACTTTTTGGTTGAATCAGGCAGGAGGCAGGCTTTTGGGTTGCCAGTCTGGGGAGGAGAGTTCATGAAATGCAACATGAACTCTGTAATGAATAACAGTGAAGACAGAGGCCGTTTCTTGTCCAGGTGCTCAGGTGTGATGGTGCCAAGGGTCTTGTACACTGTGTCACTTAATCCCCTCCACCCCAGGAGGGAGACAGGTACAGCTGGCATCATTGGTGTGCATTATTTCTGCGGCCCTGCTTTGAGGAAACTGCACTGAGGAGGTCCCTTGCTTTGAGAACTTCCCGCATACCTGCTGACAATGCCATACTACATGACCCCATGTCTTTCAGCTTTTGGGCATGAGGGCTTTTTATCCCCCATGGGAGATTGCCTTGCTCACAATCAAGACATCCCTGAAGTTCCAGGGCCTTGACCCCTCCAGGGGCAACTGACACAGGACAGAAGTTAGTGGATGTACATCAGCTGCTCTGTCCATGGATGATGGGACAAATCTCTGGTGCACTGTACACTAGAGGGTCCTCACCTCCCAGCATGGTAACCAGCTCATGTCCTGATGGGTCTTCCTCCCTCGTCTTGTTGTCCACTCTCCTTTTTTGTGCTTCTGAGATTTCTTTGCAAATAAAGTGTCTGCATCCATACCTTTTCTCAGGCTCTGCTTTTGGGGGAACTCAAAGTAAGGCAATAGTCTCACCTGAAGACATGGTGGAGAAAAGGAGGGAGAAAGTACCTTTAATTTATGTCTCTTTCTAACCAGGTGGGGTTACCATCCTCCCAGTCCTCCAAGTGGACCACAGTCATTATTGGTTGCTAGGTCCCTGCACTTAGGACCTAGCTGTTTCTAAGACAGGAAAGCCTTTGGCTATGCTTGCTCCCTGGCAATGGGCTGGGCACCCCTGTGGGGCTGAGGTAGGGCTTGCAGTGAGGCATACAGCCAAGATAGCTGGGTCTACCTGGTAGAAAACAGCATGACACATGTTCTTGAAACATCTGTCTCAAAGCCTGGGTAGACGTGACCTGACAGGCTGTGTTTGTCCTGCTGTGCTCCATGTGTTAGTGACTCACATACAGGTGCAACTTTCTTTTTTCCTCATGGGTCTCTGCCCCCACCCCCAGACATCTGGGCTGTGTGTGGGTTGTAGCATGTCCTTTTTGGGGAAACATTTAGCCTTCAGTGGTGGAGAGAGACTTCCCTCTGATCACCAGTGGGGGCAGTGGAACTCAAGCCAGGCATCTGGAACTGAGAAAATGGCATGATTTTTGAGAGGAGAAGTGTGGGAGAAAAGAGGAGAATTATGCATTTTTAGCTCTTTATGAGTTCTCTGAGCCTAGCACTTCCTTAATGGCATTCTGGAGCCCCAGTGATTGCAGCAATCTATTCAGAGAGCAAGACTAGCTTGGTCAGGAACACCCAGTGAGAGTGTTAGATGCAACCATAAAACAGGGCTAATGACCTGTAGCTCACACAGCTGTTATGAGATCAAGTTAGGATTACATCTGCTGAGCAGCTTGGGCCCCAAGCAACGCTCAACTCAGCAACAGCTCATCAGGGCCTCATGCCTGTTGGCTTTCCTACCTGCCATGGAATGACAAAAAAACTTAGAAGGAAGGTCCCCTTGTCATATCTGGCATTTGAAATATGTAACTGACCATACAGGAGAAACTATTTGTGAAAAATATTCATGGCAGGAAAGATCTTGAGTATTTTAAGGGAAATATTCCCTTTCTGTACTGTAAACACAAGAAAGTCCAGTGTTGAACTGCTTCTGAGAAGGACACCAGGTTCCCTGGTTTGTTTTTATTTTTACATAAAAATTTTCTTTATTTAAATTTTTTAAAAATTAATTTTACTGGTACATTTTAGGTATACAATATAATGACATTCATCATCGGAAACGTGTACCTTTACATAATCTCTCTTGGTTCTTATTTTTTCCCCCACTCCCCTGCACTCCCTTCAACCCCTCCACCCCTTCCTATTTACAAAGACTTTGTTTCCATTTTTCCATTTTCTCATATTAATTCCATTCCCCTCTTTCCTTTCCCCTACCTATTCCACTTCCCCTTCCCCTTTGCCCCTTTTCTTCCTATTTCACATTAACTATTATACTTTTTAGTCCTAATTTACACTTTCAGTTTCTCACACTAGAAAAACTATTTGGTATTTACACATGTGTGACCTATTGATTTCACTGAAGAGCATGGCCTCAATGTGTATCCATTTAGCTATAAATGTCTCTAATTTCTCATTTTTTTATGGCAGAGTAGTACTCTATTTTATTAAAAAACACATTTTCTTTATCCAGTCTCCAGTTGATGGGCAATTGGGCTGCTTCCAAGTTTTAGCTATTGCAAATTGTGCTGCCATGAACATGGGTGCACATATAGTGCTGTGGCATAATTCTTTTAATTCTTTGGGGAAGATATCCAGCAGGGGAATAGCTGGGTCAAATGGGACTTCCAGTTCTAGTTCTTTGAGGTATCTCCATACTGATTTCCACAGTGATTGCACCAGTCTACACTCCCACCAGCAGTGGAGCAGGGTTCCTCTTTCCCCATAGCTCTGCCAGCATTTGTTATTGGTTGATTTCATGATAGCAGCCATTCTTTCTGGAGTGAAGTGGAATGTCAGCATTGTTTTCATCTGCATCTCTTGAATGACCAGTGATGTTGAACATTTTTTCATATGTTTATTTGCTATGTCTACTTCTTTGAGAAATGTCTGTTCATTTCAGATGCCCATTTTTGGACTGGGTCTTTAAATTTGGGAGGTCTGATTTTTTTAAGTTCTTTATAGATTCTAGATAGTAGGCCTTTGTCTGAGGAAGATCAGGTGAAAATTTTTTCCCACATTGTGGGTTATCTCTTCACACTGTTGGTGGTTTCTCTTGCTGTGCAGAAGCTTTTTAATAGGAAGAAATCCCACTTGTTGATTGTTTGTGCTAGTTCACAGGCAACTGAGATTTTGTTTATAAAATCTTTTCCTACACCAATGTCTTCAAGGGTTCTATCTAACCTCTGTTCCAGCCAGTTCAGTGTTTCTGTTTTAATATTTAGGTCTTTAATCCATTTTGATTTTAGTTTAGTCCATGGTGAGAGATATAGTTTTAATCTTTGGCAAGTTAAAACCCAATTTTTCCAGCACCATTTATTAAAGAGGCTATCTTTCCTCCAGTGAGAGTGTTTGGCTCCTTTGTCGAAGATGAGGTGGCTGAGTGTGTCTGGAGTTGTTTCTGCTTGTTCTAATCTGTTCCACTGGTCCTCTGGTCTGTTTCTTTGCCAGTACCATGTTTTTTTTGGTTTTTTTTTTTGTCACAGTAGCTTTGTAGTATATTTTCAAGTTGGAGGTTGTGATACCTACCCCTTGCCATGTCTCTGTTACCTAGAATTGCTTTTGCTATTCTGGGTCTCTTCTTGTTCCTAATGAAGTTTTGGATTGTTTTCTCAAGGTCCGTGAAGTATGGTGCTGGAATTTCAATTGGGATTGCATTGAATCTGTTTAGGAGTTTGGGAAATATGGCCATTTTCACTATGTTGATTTTCCTGAAAAAAAGAACTATAGGCCAATCTCAGTAATGAACATAGATGCAAAAATCCTTACTAAGATACTGGCAAATAGAATGCAGAAGATTGTCAAGAAGATCATACACCCTGATCAAGTGAGATTCATCCCAGCGATGCAGGGATGGTTCAACCCATGCAAATCAATCAATGCAATACACTGTAACAATAGAGCCAAGGTCAAAATCCATATGATTATCTCCATAGATGCAGAAAAAGCATTTGACAAAATCCAACATGCATTTATGATAAAACCATACAAAAAATTGGAATAGATGGTCTGTACCTCAAACTGATAAAAGTCATCTATGAGAAACCAACAGCCAATATCATACTAAATGGTCAAAAGCTGAAATCCTTCACACTAAAATCAGGAACAAGACAAGGATGTCCACTATCACCACTCCTGTTCAATATAGTTTTGGAAACATTAGCCATGGCAATTAAACAAGAGAAAGAAATAAAAGGAATAAAGATAGGAAATGAAGAAGTCAAATTGTCATTATTTGCAGATGACATGATACTCTATATAGAAGACCCCAAGAACTCCACCAAAAGTCTTCTAGACTTAATAACCAAATTCAGTAGAGTAGCTGGATACAAAGTCCACACACAAAATTCAATAGCTTTCCTCTACACGAACAACAGACTCATTGAGAGAGAAACAGGGCAAACAATTCCTTTCACAATAGCTTCCCAAAACCTGAAATACCTAGGAATCAACCTAACAAAGGAAGTCAAAGACCTCTTTTCTGAAAACTGTAGCAGTCTGAAAAGAGATATCCAAGATGATATCAGAAAATGGAAAGACATCCCAGCTTTGTCAACTGGAAGAAGTGTGATTTATTTATTTATTTTTAAATGATAATAATTAGAACTTTGTTTAGAACTTTAGCAGAGTTGTTTTTTCACAACAATGGGCATATCATTCCTCGTGTTGTCCTTGATTATACTTTTTACTTTTTTTTTGATTATACTTTTTTTACCTTCATAAATCCAAACTCCTTCCAAAACAAAAGATAAAAAAATCCTATAATTATTCCCAGAGTTTCCTGTTAAGAACTTCGTTCGTGGACACCTACATGAGGAGCTTTGCAGAACTCATCTCTTTGTTTCCCTTATATGGATGCCAGTCTCCTTGGTACCAACAAATAGTTGCTGCCCACTGGAACAGTCCTTGGTGTGGTCATGTAAATGCTAAAGTTGATTCCTAAATGTTGGCATATGTAAGAGTTACCTAGGAGAACTTGTTCAACGGAAGATCATCTGGTATGATCTCAGAGCCTCAGATTTAGTAGGTATGTACAGTTTAATGAGCTACACCATTATCTAGTTTTCCTCAGATGTCCCTTTGAGTATCAGTGATGCAGGTGGAAAAAGCACCCCCAAGTCTATGATGCTATAGTCTCATTCCTGGTGTTTGAGGTGTCATGGTGTGATGGTTAATCTCATGTGCCAATTTGACTAAAGTGAGGAATACCCAGATAATTAGTAAAGCATTAGTTCTGGTTTGTCTACCAGGCTGTATTTAGAAGAGATGAGCATTTAAGTCAGTAGACTGAGTAAAGATCTACCTTGGCCAGTGTGAGTGGACATCATCCAATCCATGGAGGATCTGGATAGAACAAAAGGCAGAGAAAAGGCAAATCTACTTTCTCTTCTTCAGCTGGGACATACATCTTCTCCTGCAAGTGGACATCTGCTCCCTTGGTTCTTAGGTCTTTGGACTTTGACTGAATTGTACCATCGGTTTTTCTGGTTCTCTAGTTTGCAGATGGCATGTTGTGGGACTTTTTGTCTTCCATTATTGTATGGACCAATTTTTATAACCCCCATTCCATATATAGCACCAGCCTGTGGTGTCATAGGGAGGTGGTGGGGCCTTTTATATGTGGGGCCTAGAAAAAGAAGTTAGCTCATTGAGGGAATACCCTTGAGGGAGTATTGGACCACAGCCCCTATCTGTCTCTCTCTGCTTCCTGGTTACCATGAGGTGAAATATCCTCCCTTTGCCATGTGCTCCTGACATAATGTACTGTGCTTCCATAGGACTCAAACCGCTGACACTGTAATCCAGAATAAACCTTTCTTCTTTATAAGATGATTGCCTCAGATATTTTGCCATAATAATGGACTAATAATAATGATGGTGACTAATATATATATATTCTACTGGTTCTGTTTCTGTGGAGAACCCTGACCAATTTACACAGCCAGATGGAAAGCTTCCTTCTGCATCAAAGCATCAGTAACAGACAGCTTTTCCAGGAAAGCCCTTAGAAATAACAAAAAGATGACTAGCAGGGACTTCCATTAAAGCATGTGTCTCTTCCTCCTATGGAGACAGCTCAGAGCAGAGACTGGCCATCTCTTCAAAGGAAGATACTATCTTCAAACTAATCTTTCTTCATTGAGATTAGGGGACAGAAAACTTTCATCCAACCTTGACATCATGCCTACTTCTTAACATCCCTATTCCATGTCCTTCCCCTGAATGTCAGATTATATATTTGTCCCAGGGCTGGCCAACATGGGGACAATTCAGCTCAGTAAGTTCATCTTACTTGTATGGACCTAAAGGTTTGACCCCTTCCCATCTTGAGAGAAGAGAGTCTTTTGTGACTTTTGGTGTTTATAGGCATAAAAGTT
Organism: Heterocephalus glaber; assembly: GCF_053883595.1. Classification (NCBI taxonomy): domain Eukaryota; kingdom Metazoa; phylum Chordata; class Mammalia; order Rodentia; family Bathyergidae; genus Heterocephalus; species Heterocephalus glaber. Next base: position 9,439,609 of record NW_028258305.1, read on the forward strand.
CCACCTGAACTTTCAGCCCCCACAGTGCTCATATGCTGGACTCTTGATATTGGCTCCAGGTCTGGAGAACCTGAGGAGGATTAGCAGTTGCTCCACCACCCAGCAGCCTTCCCCCCACCAAAAAAAAATTTACAGTTCCATTTCTCCTTTCTACCTCAACTCTCTCTGTCTCGTGGGTCTTCTTTCTTTTCTCTCTGCCTTTCCCCCTTTTTTGTTCTTTTTTGTTGCCTCTGTTCTCTCTCTGTATATTTTACCCTCCACAATTGAAACATCTGTCTTAAATCTACAAGCCTAGTCCAAATGTTTCCTAGGCTTATTTAAGAGGAAAAATAATAATGATAACTGCTTCTGTTTGTTTTGCTAAGTGATCCCCAGACATGGGGGGAAAAAAGAAAAAGAAAATTCTTTGCATAGAATGAAATTATAATCACCCTACATTTGTTTTAATAAATAGGAGGAAAGACTAATTTTGTGATTATAATAATGATTACTTAGTATTGGTCAGGTCCCTTCTGACCATCCCATCAGCCGTGACCTTGTTGTAGGCAAGTACTGAGAATTAGATGAAATGGAGGACCACTGAATTGGCATATCTTAGCTCAAGTGGAGCCATACAAGTTTTAAAACAACTATATTAAGGTATAAGTAACACAAAAAAAACTATACATGTGAAAACTGTACAATTTGATGAATTTTGTTAAATGCATACACCTGTGAAACTGTCGCCATAATGAAAGTAGTGGTCATAACCAGCGCCTCAGTGTTTTTTTCTGTCCTTTGATAATCCTTCCCTCCTATTTATCCCTTCATCCCCAAATGACCACTGATCTGCTTTCTGTCATTATAGATTAGTTTTCATTTTCTAGAGTTTTACTTAAGTGGAAGCATGCAGCTTGTGGTCTTTTTGCCTGGCTTTTTCTCACTCAGAGTAATTATTTTGAGATTCATCCATTTTGTTATGTATATCAATATTTCTAGTTTTCCATTGCAGTGGAATATTAATTATGTGCATATTCCACAATCTATTTGTGTAATCACCTCTTCATGGTTATTTGAGACATTTCCAGTTTGGGCTAGTCATAAAGCTGCTGTAACATTTGTGTACAAGTCTTTGTATGGATAATTTATATCTCCCTTTCTATTGGATAAATAACTAGGAGTGGAATGTGGAACCATATGGCTTTTAAGAAATTGTAGGGATGATTGGAAAGTATCTAGTTCTGGCAATCAGGGAAATCTATTTAATCTCCATTTTCCTAGTTATTAGCTGTGTGACCTTAGGCAAGGCACTTAACAACTCTGGGTCTCAAGTTTTCTTGTCTGTCAAATGAGATGACAGCTCATCTCTATGTTTCACACACAGGAGAAGAGGACCAAGGAACAAACCTGGGAGGCACTGCCAAGTTTAAAGGCTCCCTCAAACCCTCTGAAGTTGTTATCAATAATAAGGTCCTGAAAAGAACAGGTTTACGCTTTAGATGCTGTTTTGCCAAGAGGTGGAATGTCCACAGGCTTTGGAAGTGAAAAATTACACTTAATGTTTACTTGTTGCCTATGGTTCCAAACTTGTGGCTGCTATTTCTCTTTTCCTGCCTTCATCTCCCCTTTCTCCTCTGATACATTCCAATGAAGACAGGCCCCATGAGCAAAGATGAACATTTAGAATCATCCACTGAACCAAGTTGCAGTTGGAATTAACTCCTCCACCCTAGGCTCTGGGTCCATACATCTGATGGTAAAAACAAAGCAGGAGGGAAATAGCAGTGCTGAAGTCCTGAAAAGTTCTCCTAAGAACCAGCTGTCAAAGGGCATGCATCTGTGCGAGTCTCCTGACAGACGTATGCTCTGCTGGGAGGTATTATATGCACATGGCTGAGAATCTTGAAGCTAGGACAGGTTGCGCTCACATCCAGGTTTAACAGGTATGAACTTCATCAAATCCATCAAATTGTGTATACTTTTAATATGTGCTGGAGAAAGAGGCACAGCTTGCTTTGCAAGCATCGAATTCTGCCAGAACTTTGGAGCTACATTTCTCTCCAGACTGCATGTCTTAAATTGTGTGAGAAGTGGCAGAGTCCTCCCTCACTGTTAAGACGTCGCCTCTGTATGTTTGAAATCGCTAGTATTGGTTACTACTTTGAGTTCAGGCAGTGCCCTGTCAGCTTCCAAAGAGCAAACACACTTAACCTTACAGTAATCATCCATGAATTACTGTCTAAATTAGACCATTCTTTCTATAAAGTTTTTCAGAACATAGGCTTAGAAAATGGGGAAGAGTGGTTGGGAATGCAGAGCCCTGGACCTTCTTTTCTGTTTCTAGGGTTATTCCTGGCCAGAGGAGGTGATTTATCTAGTCATTTCAGTAATTCCATTGATAACTCATTCTTCATCTCCTTTCAAGTATCCAAGCACCAAGATGTGGACCAGTCCCTTTCCTCATCATTCCAAGCCCAGCCCAAGTAGAGTGTGTAGTCCATACCTCCCTCTACTAATGACTGATTCTTTGTCTGGACCCACTGCCAGGGAACCAATAAGCTCTATTTAAATGGAAAAATATATGTAAGGACTTAGTGATGGTTAAGGCTTTATTTATGATCTTTCTTCCACAGGCCATTTGCATTTTGTGGGGAGCCCTTATTTTACTATGATTCAATAAAAACTGCTCGGAATCAGTCACTCTACCAGGCCTCTGGTGTGTGTGTGTGTGCGTCCGTGTACTACAATGCAACACATGAATGTACCTTCACAAAGAGGCAGCTAACGAATCCAGAAGAAGCCAGTCTCCATGGTAAATACCTAGCAGCCTCCTCTCACCCATTCATATTTTTGATGTATCAAGCACCAGCTGATGTGCTGAGTTTCTTCCATGTTTGCATGATGTTCTATTTCAACATGTCTTTTCTTGAACTAACACAAAATAAAAAAAAGTTGTCATTTGTGTGACCACGTGTATGTATTTACAGCCTGCCCTTGAAATTCACTTACCTGGTAACCTGAATGTATCTAGAACATGGCTTTGGTCCTATCTAAATATTTGTGGGGTCTAAGGCAAAAGTGCAAATGGAGGCCCATATAGCACATGTCCACATATCTACATGTTGTAAATCAAGATAACGTACCATTTAAAAAAATACATGTATTATCTTATCTTCACAATTATACCTTCCTAATGGCAAAATCGACAAATATATTTAAAGCTATTCTTTTTATATGAGTGAAAGTTGGCAGAAAATCAAAGATGAGAGAATTTAATTGTTACTGAACATATCTGAGTCATTTTTATGGCTGATGATGTTTGGTTAAACAATAAAATGAAGGCATAGATGTGTTTTATTTTCTTACTTCAAAAATATAACTAATCATGGTGATCAAAATTTTTCACACATTTGGATTCCTGTTGACAATAATTATCTAAAGAATAAAAACTATAATTATAATAAAATTGTGCCAATAAATATGTTTTTATAAAACATAAATGCAATTATATTTATGTGTACTTAAAAATTATTTTTCCTTTATAATATTTTAAATATCTATTATACTAAAGCATAAAATATGAACTGTAGTTAATGATATCAATTTTAAATTGAACTTATGTATATAAAGCTGACAGCATAAATTTGTGAAAGTATAATTTAATCTTATTTTTCAGAATATAAAATTATTGTCAGATTTAGCATTTAGTATCCATCTACTTGCCAGGTTAAAGATTTACTATCATGCTTCATGAATATTACACCTATATTTATATACATACATTACTTTAAAAGTAATATGAATTGGTGAATATTGCAAAATAGTCCCCAGTTGTCTTAGGCAATTGTTGTAAATAAAGTATTTATTTGTGAAGGACTCTGAAATCATGAATTGGGACAGGAAGGAAAGCATGAAAAGAATGCTCAGCACTTCTGGGAAAGCAAAGTTATGCAAGAATATACTGAATTCAAGCTAAGAGAAAGGCTTTGACAAGATAGCTCATATATTTATCCTTTTAGCTAAGCAGTTCTAATCCTGTTTCTTCATATTCTAAAACACTGTTGAGAACAGTGTCAGCAGCAGCACAGCCCACAAATGTTCATGACATTCACACACAGTTGCTTTTTGTTTTGAGAATACAGGAGAAAGCTGTAGAGAAGACTTCCTGGGGCTTGAACAGTGTTGATCATGAGAGGGGATGTTTAATGTTACTGGTTGTGCTGTAGTAGTAATGAGTCCTGGGTCCTGAGTGACAGAGGTACCCGTGTGTTCTTGAGTGAATGCATTTTATTTTGTTTGCGATGAGCAGGCTTCTTTAAACTGTAAGGCCTAGGGCAATCTCTTTTGCCTAGGTCTAGGGTAGATGTACTGTATTAGGGTTTTCCAGAGAAATGTAACAAACAGAGTGAGTCCCCCCCCCCCCCACGCCTCCTGGGAATTGACCCATGTGATTATAGAGATGTGTAGGTGGCAAGCTGGAAATGCATGCCAGTGGTTGGTATAAGTTCCAGTCTGACAGCCACCAGGCTCTGACCTAAGAAGAGTTGATTTTTCAGGTTGAGTGTAAAAGCAGGAGAGGATCAATGTCCAGTGTAAGCAGCAGTCAGGCAGAAGGAGTTCCAACATTGCCTCTTTATTCTATTTAGACCTTCAATTAATTGGATATGGCCCACTTACATATGGAGGGTACTTTGCTTTACTCAGTCTACTGATTCAAATGTTAATCTCATCCAGAAATACCTTCTCAGATATGCTCCAAATAGTACTTGGCCAAAAGTTGGAGCACTCTGTGAATCATTCAAGCTGAAATATAAAATTAACCATCATGATAATTAAGAGCCAAATAAGCAAAACAAGTCAAGTAAATGTTTCCAAATCCATGGATTGAAGTTCATGGATATTGCTTGGAAGATAGAAGATTTGTGAAGATACTTTCCATCCTCAGCATTCATGATGGCTTAACTATAATTTAGGTTATTCCTATGACACTGAATCTTTATTCTTGAGTAAGCCAATACATTAAGATACATGCAGTACATGAAAATGTACAGTGTATATAAAAAGTATACATGTACGTATAGAAAGGCAAGGAAATATACAAAATGGTAGAATTTTCTCTGTCTAAAGTTGTCACAATATTCAGAAAAATATTCATAATAGTTTAGGGTTCAATGATCAGAAATATTTGTACTATGAATAGCTCATTCTCTAAAGTAAGTCACATGGAATATAGCTGTATGTATGCACAAGCTGTAAAAATACCTGACACAATAATTGAGTACTCGCCAACATTAAAGTGTACTAGATTTTCAAAGGGAATTATGAAGGAAATAGGGGGTAAAATCCTTGATCATTAGGAGCTTTTATGGAGAATGCAAAAAAGGCCTAAATGTGTACCCATAAACACAGGCAATAGAAATGTACCAGTGTGTAGAAAACTATACATACTGAATACTTTGTCTTTCCATTGATTCATAATTTGTGATGATCTAGTCTTGTGGTATTCCAAACTGATATTCATCTTTTGGCCAAGAACAGAGTTTTCAAGAAAAGTAAGGAAGGAAATATTTCCTGGATATCTAACATGTGCCCAGTATGAAGATAACTGTTTTACATGTATCATCTCTTTTAATTCTTAAATGATTCTGTGATGTGAACTTTTTACAGATGAGGAAAACAAGTCTCAGAGAAGTTAAATATAGATTAAGTACAGGTCATTCAAACTAGTAAGAAAATGCTTAGTCAACTTCAGACTTAATATTCTTGAGAATATTAAAAGATCACTTGGACAAATATTGATAAACCCATTACAGATCTTCCTTATCTCCTTGTTAGAAGTAAAGGATGTCAACTAACTCTAGCCTGATAGCTTACTTAAATTTATTTGGTACACTTGGAATAATAAAGTCATTTCCTACATGGTAGTCAAAGAATTAGACTTTGGTTAATTTCCAGCCCACCTTGTCTCTCATTTTAACCTAAGTTAATTAAGTTTGACTTTTGAGTTTGAATTGTGGAGAAAGAAGATTTTAGCTTGAACATGTTGGAGTTTGTGGCTTTTAGAGACTCTAGAAGGGTAGGTATTGCCAGTCCATAAATAAAATTCATTCAGGTCCTTTTGTCTTCCCTTGATCCCAGTGAGAAGGCTCAGGGATGCAAAGTTGTTATATTTAATAAAATAGTAACCACCATGGATATAATTACATAGTACTTTACTGGACAAGGTTCAGCAAAACATAAACCCAGCTTTGTGCACCACAGGTGAGAACTCTAGTCCACAGCAAACTGGTACTGAGTAGTGGTACTGAGTTAGACACACTTCATTTTAAACTTAGATCAGATTTATAAGACAATACCAGAAATGAGCATTCTGCTTAAGATTTCTTTTTACAATGCCTTGCTACCTAAATAAAAGGGAGGCTCTGTGTTTGCCAACTCTTTGTAGGTAATTAGTGTCAATGATTTATCTCAGAGAAGTCCCATTGTTCCTGTATTGAGAGATGTAAAAGGTTATTTCAGAGCCAGCCCGTGTGGTTTAGATTTTGATCCATAGCTTTGGTTTTCTTGTGATTCATATTGATTGCTCCAATTTGTATGCTGTTTTGCTCTGTAGGTTCTTGACGTACTTGTTTCTTTCCTTCTTGGTTATGGTTATGGGTTCGTGTTTCTTGTTTTCTATTTTCTTTTCTTCTTGGACTTTCAGCATTTGTGGACAAGGTGGATTTTTAAAAATTGTTATTGTTTCAATAGTTTTTGTTTTTGTATATTTGCCCTGCTGCCAGGCCCATTTAGCCTTGTTTTATGAGACAATGGAAAGGAAAATGCTTGTAAGCTATAAAGTACTATTCAAATGTAAGAGATAATTACTATTTATTAAGAATAAGAAACTTGTTTGCAGTGCTGAGTCTTCTTGCTATAATCTAGGGCAAAGGGCAGCACCTGATTGGACAGGTGGGTTGTCTTTATGCACCGAAAGCCTGGTTAGCAACAAATATCCTCTGTGAACTTGGATTACAACCTGTGCCTATCTAGAGAATGGAGACACAGTCTGAAGAGGGCAGTCCCAACTTCCGGACTGGTCCTGCTTGATGCCTGATTCCTGACTTATGCCCATACCCTGATCTGGGAGGCCTGAAATGCACTGTCAGATCTGGACCAGGATTATACTCCATCCTCCTTCTGGTTAAAGTGTGAAAGGACTCCTATGTCTTGTCAGGCATCCTATTTGAGACTGTATGACAGCATTGGAGCAATACCTTTGTTGACTTGCTCCATAAGCAAATTTACATCACCTTTGAAGAGTCAGTCTTAGAGTGGGTTAAGAACAGGACTTTTATCCTACTTAAATCCTACAGAATTTAGGCACTAAAACAAGGCCCCATGTATGAGGTGTGATCACAAAATATGGTGAATGTTTAAATTTTTCAGAACACTTATTACAGTAAAAGACACCTTATCATAAATTCCACTGAAATTAGTCCCCCACCCTTCAAATACACTTATCTCACCATTCTTGTCACTTTCTGAAGTAGTAGAAGTCCTCTTTTTTGAGTCTTTGGAAATGTTGCCTTGGCTGCCTCAATGTCCTGAGTCAAGTCAAAATGTTTATCTTATGGTTATTTTGACTTTGGGGAAGAACCCACTGTCACAGTTCTAGATCTGGTGAATAAGGTGGATGAGGACACAGCATGTTTTTATCTGACAGAAATTATGGTAAATATTTTTAATTGATTCTGGACATAGAGGCAACCATGGAAAGACATGAAAGAAGACTTCCAAAACTGCTTTAAAAGTGGCAAAAGTAATGGGATAAATGTGTTCAAAAAGAGAGGGAGTATTTTTAGGGGAATTAATGGCAATGTGTTTTTTTTACTGTAATACATTCAAGAAAATTTGGTTGAAATATTCACCAAATTGTTTCATCACACTTCATAGAAGTATCCTCTTTCAACTGGTGTAAGACCAGGCCCAACACATGGCTATAGATGGTTTTAACATGTTTGTGTCTAGTGCTACTTTTTAACTTTTGAGAAGCTATAATTTGTTTCAACTAAGTTGTTATTAGTGGAATCCATCCTAACTTTGAGTTAATAGAAACAAAAAGAAGTCCTTATTATATCCTCAGCAAATTAGAGTGCAGAAGTTTCCTTCTAGGGGAATGAAAGGGATAAGACTCTCCCTAAAACTTTGTGTGAGGTTCCAAGGTTGGGAGGTGGGGAAGCATTTTATGAGACAATACTGAGTATCCTTAGGACCAGCAGAAGACACTTTCAGGAGATGGGCAGTATTTAAGTTCATTTTTGTCTTCATATCACCACTTGTTCTTCTTTCCAAATCATTTATTTATTCATACAGCAGATAGTTATTGAACACTTATTTGGTACCAGCAAGATACTATGCTAGATTCTGGGGGCCGCACATATCATTTCTTTTTTTTTTTCTTCCACCATTAAGTTTATTGGTACATTTTAGGTATAAAATACATTTACATACATCACTGGGATCCTGTACCATTACATGAGTATCTTGGTTCTTATTTTATTCCCCCTTTCCCTGCCCTCCCCTCACCCCCTCCACCCCTCCCCACTTGCAAAGATCCCATTTCTATTTTTTTCCCTTTCTCATATTTTTTCCCCTCTCACCCCCAACATCCCCCGCCCCCCTAGACCTTTACTTCCTATTGCACAATATCAATTACACATTTTTAAAATTACAATATCAAGATCTAGGAGACATTACCACAGATTTTACAGAACTTAAAAGGATATAGAAAGCATATTTCAAAAATCTGTTTTGAAATAAATTTGACAGCTTCTAAGAAGTACCTTGGAAGACAAATTAGTGAAACTGACTCTGGAAGAATTATAAAATTTGAATAGCACCTGTTAAAGAAAGTATATTCCTAGCTTGAAAACCTACCTATAAGACAACAGCAGGCTCATATACATTTTAACTGATAAATTATATCAAACATTTAGAGCAGAAAAAAAAGGAACACTTCTACCCTCATTTTAGGAAATCAACATTGTGCTAATCCTAAAACTGGATAAAGATAATAGAAGAAAAATGTATGAACATAGATAGAAATTTGTTTAACAAAACAAACTATTAGAAGTCAGATCTGGCAGTATGTAGAAAGTGGTTTTATTATAGGGATGGCAGTGTTGCTTCAGCATTGGAAGATCCACCCCCAAAAGTCATCATTTTAACAGAGGAAAGGAAAAAGCCATATGATCCTGTCACTAGTTGGAGAAAAATTATTGAACTAAATTCTACATCTGTTCATGGTAAAAGCTAGCATGAGCCTAGAAGTAGAATAGAACCTACTCGACAGATTAAAGACATGTACTCCATACTTCCAGCGAGAATGCCTTATATGAATGGAGAAGATACAATGCTTTCTCCTTAAGGTGGGGAACAAGGGCAGATATGCTTACTCTTTATCTGTCCATTAAATTTTGCAACCTAGGCCCAACCAAAATAGTCTGGCAATAAAATGACACAATTAGGATAGGATTGGCAAGGTAGAAGCAAAATCTTTATATGTAGATGAAATGATCATCTACAGAGAAAATACTAAGAAATCTCTAGGAGCCCCGAGAACGTGTATTTGAATTTAGCAGGATTAGAAAAGGCAAGGTATATATAAAAATTCAGGTCTGTGTATACTTGCTATAAATGAAGAATTGGATATTGAAATTTAAAAGTTATGTAGGAGTACAAAGGACCTAGAAAAGTTAAAAAAAAAACACCATTGGAAGATGTTTAGTACCTAATTTTAAGACTTCTTCTAAAGCTACAGCAATCAAGGCAGTGTTGGTGTAAGGAAAGACATATAGATCATTGGAATAAAATAGAGAATCTAGAAATAGAACCACACATATACGGTCCGCTGAGTGTTGAAAGATTATTTAACATTAACATTTTATATAATATAAACTGAATTCAAGAGCTGAGGAAAAGATAGTGTTTTCAGCAAACAGCACTAGAACACCTGGTATCTGTATAAAAAATTAACCTCAACCCTTTATTTCCATACATAAAAATAACTTGAAGGGATCTATGAACCTAAATATGAAAGCCTAAAAGTATAAAACTTTAAGAAGAAATTATAAGGGAAAATGTTTATGAATTTAGGGTAGGCAAGAACTACCTAGGATACAAAAAACATGATTTATAAAAGAAAAAAATTGATAAATGAGATTCCATCAAAATTTAGAACTTTAAATGACATCATTAAAATGAAAAGTAGTCTTTAAACAGACCATATTTCCAATGCATATAACCTATGACCAGAATATATAAAGAACTCTTACAGCTCATTAATAGAAAACCCAATTAAAAAGTAGACATAAGAAGATGATAAATAGCCAGTATAGCACAAGGAAAGGTGTGCAACTCTAGAATCAGAAAAATACTAATCAGTACAATAACAAGATTGAATTATACACTCATTAGGGAGATGAAGTTAAAATTTTTAAAAGCCTTGTCATGACTTTTTCTTTTTGTTGGATTCTCCCCCTTTGCATTTAATTTGTCATGCCCAGTGGATTCATTCTGGTGGGCTTCCTGGGGTTGTTATCCTCACTGTCTTTTCCTAGGGTATTGTCTAAAATTTTTTGGAGTGCTGGTTTGGTGTTCATGAAGTTCCTGAGGCGCTCTTTATCATGAAAGTATCTTATTTCTCCATGAATTTTGAAAGATAGTTTTGCAGGGTACATCAATCTGGGTTGGAGGCTGTTTTCCTTTAGGGCTTGAAATACATCACTCCAAGCTCTTCTTGCCTTGAGGGTTTGCATTGAGAAGTCTGCTGTGATTCTCATGGGCTTTCCTTTGTATGAGATTTGTTTCTTTTCTCTCACTGCTTGTAGAATTTTGTTCTTCTGATGGATTTCTGGAATCCTGACTATTATATGCCATTGTGTAGATATTTTTTGATTAAGGCTAGCTGGAGTCCTGTATGCCTCACTTATCTGTATGTCAAGTTCTTTTCCCCTCCTTGGGAAGTTTTCTGCCATCACTTCTGTGAACAGTTTTTTTTAATGTCATCTGCACTCTCTCCAGTTTCTTCTTTGACTCCAATTAGTCTTATGTTATTCTTCTTTGCATCATCTAGCAGCTGCTTGATTGATTTCTTGTGTTCCCTTACAATATTAGAGCAATTTTTCTTTTCCTGGTCACTAATTGCAATCTTATCTTCTATATATGAAATTCTATCCTCACATTGGTTCATTCTGCTCCACAGACTTTTGATGGAGTTTTTAATCTCCTGGAAATTTATTTGCATCTATTTTATGGATTCCATTTGTTTCCTATATTGGGATTCCATGATGTTCCTCAGATCCTCTGGTTTTTTTTATCTTTGTCCTCTCTGGATTTATTAATCATGTCTTGCACTATAAGCGCAATCTTTGCTGTTATCAGAGTAATTATTTCTGATTTCATTTTTCCCAGATCCTCTTTTGTTGCCAGTTCAGAGAGTCCAGGTGGTTGAGTATCAGATTGTTCCATCTCATTTCCCTTTGGGGATGCTGTAGGTGATCTGGAAGTCTGTTTCTGAGGCTTGTTCAGGTGTTTTCTCATTTCCAAGTGGGGGGGGGTTGCTTCTGGCACCTGCGGGGCTCACTTTCTCTGCCCTGGGAAAGTGGAATGGTGGCGGGGGAGCTTCCTTCTGGGTGCTGGGACTGGCTCACCTTCTCCGTCCTAGGAGCATGGAATGGTGGTGGGGGAGCTTCCTTCTCAGTGCTGGGACTGGCTCACCTTCTTTGCCCTAGGAGAGTGGAATGGTGGTGGGGGAGCCTCCTTCCAGGTGCTGGGACTGGCTCAGCTGCTCTGCTATAGGGGTGTGGAATGGCAGAGGGGGAGCCTCCTTCCTGGTGTTGGGACTGGCTCAGATTCTCTGCCCTAGGAGCATGGAATGGCAGCGGGGGAGCTTCCTTCCGGGTGCTGGGACTGGCTCAGCTTCTCTGTCCTAAGAGCATAGAATGGCGGCAGGGGATCTTCCTTCAGGGTACTTACACATATCATTTCTGACAACTCTTCTGTATCTCAAAGTCATTTGTCCTATAGTCTGTATATGGCTATTGGGTCAGACATGCTTGCATTTTGGTGCCTTCTCTGTTTTTCTTTTTATGTTATTTGGCAAAACTTAATAATGTACTACCGGCGTCTTACTTTATGCATGTGTTTATTTGGTTGGTGATAATTACCACATAGGATTCCACAAATGTTTTTGTGACCCTCTGGGCTGGATACATAGCAGAACTTTCACTCAATTCATGCTTGCACAATCCTATAAACACATCTCTCAGCAATCCTCACTGATTACTCTCCTCTACCTGAGGCAACTGTGCTTCCACATGGAATTTAATAGTTTTTAAGTCTTTGTGTGAATAGATATAGGGATAAGATATTTTCAGTAAAGTGTAGATTTCAATTCTGGATTCCAGAGCTATGAAAGAAGACACATCTCAGTTCAACATTTTATTAGCATGATTTAAGAGCATTTTTTCTTTACCGTTTATTTTCCCCTAGCTTTATTTAAGCATAATTGACAAGTAAAAACTGTATTTTTTACAGAGTATAAATTATTTTTTAAATATTTGATCTGTTAAGTTAAACATTTAACTGGCTAGCTGAGCAAATCTTAAAATAACAATATAAAGAAATTTACTAATAATCAACAATAGAAATTGAATGTATCATGAAAAGTATTTAATTAATTCAAAGAAAGCAGAAAAATAGAAAAAAAATTATTATAAGAAAATTGATGGAAAAAATATAGTACACCAGCACTAATCTAAAGAAACTCACAGTGACTATATTAATACCTGACACAGTAATTTTCAGAGCAGGGATAAAGAGTGTCATTTTATAATGATAAAGGAGTCTTGTCATCAATGGCACATAAAAGTCTTGAATGTTTATGCATCAAATAACAAAACTTCCAAATGCAGAGAACAAAAACTGATAGAACTACAAGGAAAAATTAAAAACATACTCAATTATAATGAGAAATTTCAATACCTCCTTCGAATAGCAAATAGAACAGGTAAAAAGTCAATTAGGAAACAACACTATAAACTGATTTAATTGACCTTTATTGAATACTGCATCCAACAACAGAGGAGTATACAGCACTCTACACCTGCTGATCTACCACCTACCATGTGACATGGCATTCTAGCCAATTCTCTTTATTGATGAGAAAGTACTTGTCCTTACAGTAAACACTTTTGTTTTAGGCCTCGTCAGTCCATGAGAAATTGCACAGAATTCCTATGTAAATTGCACAGAATTCCTATGTCATCTATATAGGCTCCTCCTTGAGACACTGTTTCTGGATATCCTGGCTGGTCTTAGCTCCAATAAAAGGTCATTGTTGCAAAAGAATAGCTCACCTGTCCAGGATGAGGTCAGAGATTGGATATGAATCACCAACCTAACCCACACATTGAACCTTGTTGAGGAGAACAGCAGCTTCTTGCTGTGTCCAGACCTATTAACATCAACATACTAGTATTGCCCTCAGAGAATTGTTATTGAAAAACAAAACAAAACATAGCATCACCAGAGTTTCTAGCACTGTTTTAATATCTAGAATGCTGAAAGCAGTCAAGCAATAAAGATGTCCCCCTCAAAACCTTCTTGAAAGATATTATTCCTTTAAATAATGTATGACAAAGCAGGTTTTTCTGCTCCCTGCTTTCCTAAAGGCAGAATTCTTGAGACTGTAAGAAGTAGGATAGAATTGTCAAGTAAACATGTAATCAGTTTTAAATTATAAAGTGTAAATGTAATTTACACAATCATAGGACACATTACATTTTGAGCAAAGAGAAAAAAAGATAAACAAGAATAATATTTGGTATTGTGATATCATTACACAATGACATTTTGGAGGTAGCCTACCACTACTAAGTTCCAGTGGGCTGCTCTCCTTGGTAGTCTGATGTAGAAGAAGTAAAGGATGGAAAATGAAAATAGCTGCAGCTAGGCACTATATCACAGGTACCTCAGTGTGTACCTTGGCTGCATCTTGCCTTTCTGTACTCAATAGCTTTCTCCATGAAACTGCTCCTGTCATGAACATAAAGCTGCAGTCTAACAGTAATACACACAATCTACTGTCAAGTAATATTCTGCTTTATATACCATGAATGTACTTTATAATAATATACTTCCATTTCTCCTCTCTTGACCTTTGTGCCAATCTTACCATAAATTTACTTTTATGTATCTTGTAAAGCCCATAATATATTTAAAATTATTTTTGCTTTAAATAATCAATTGGCCTTCAAACACAGTGTACCTTGGTTCATGAACCCTTTTGTTTGCAAACAATTTGGTTTACAAACAGAAGTGTTTGGCAAAATTTTGTTTTTGTTTGCAAACTCTGCATCGGTGACAAACATGACCATGGCCATCTTTCCCACACAAACACAAATGTGGACATCTTTTCCAAAATCATAGAACTAATTAACTTCATTAACTGAGGTACAACTGTAATTTAAATAAGTTAAAGTATATAACTATCCATTTAGTTGCTATTTTCAGTGTTCCTCATTTCTTTGTGTAGTTAAGATTTACATCTCTATCATTATTCTTCTGCTTGAAGTATTTAATATTTTGTGTAATGCATATCTTCTGAAAATGAATTATTTTAGTTTTTATATGTTTGAAATATATACATATACATATATATATGTATATATATATATATATATTTAGAAGTACTGGGATTGAACCCAGGGTTACAAAGAATTCTATGCCAATAATTTCCCCATTTGATACTGTAGGCATATCATCCTATTGTTTTCATCTTGTATTATTTCCAAATGAAACTGTGCCTCCTTTCTTATCTTTGTTTCTTTTTATGCAATACATTTATTTCCTCCCTGTATCTGTTTTTAACATTTCTTTCTTATCATTTAGTTTTAAGAAATTGAACTAAAGCATGCCTTGCCATGTTTTGTTTTTTTTATGTGTGCATGCATGTGTTTTGGAATTTATAATTTTTATCAAATTTGGTAAATTTTCCCCCAATATTATTTAAATATTACTTGTTGCTCTTCCCTTTTTAGAGACTCAAGTGAATATTTGTCCTCTTGTTCCATATTTCTCAAGGTTCTCTATTTTTTCATTTTTGGAAAGTTTCTATTGCTCTGTGTTTAAGTTTGCTAATGTTTTCTTCTGCAATGTATAATCTATTCTTAATCTGATCTAATACACGTTTCATGTCAGACATTTCAGTTTTTATCCTTAGAAGTTTCATTTGTGCTTTTAGAAAGTATCTTTTCATGTCTCAGTTAATGTACTCAAATATTTTTCCCCTTCTTGAACTTTAGAAACACCATTTTTATAACTCTCTAAATGTCCTTGTCCATTAATTCTGTCTTGTCAATTTTGGCCATTGTCAAATTTTTGATTTTTTTTCCTAATCGTGTTAATATTTTTTTCTGCTTCTTTGTATGCCGGGTCATTTTTAATTAGAGATTGTGAATTCTACCTTGTTAGGTTTTACACATTTTAGTGTTCTTATAAATATTTTTGAGCTTTGTTCTGAGACAATGTTAATTTACTTGGAAAACCTTTGAGCCTTTTGGGTCATTTCTATTCCTTATTAGGCAGGATTGGAGCAGTTTCATCTAGTACGCATTTTCTCCACTGTTAACTCAAAAACTTGTCATTGTACAAGTATGAGGTTTTTGTATCTTGGGCTGTGGAAGGTGTCCTACTTTTTTTTAACGTTTACTTTGTCAAATGACCCCTACCCCAGCACTGGTCAGTTTCATACATACTTGAGCTGGTCAGCACTCCACCTAATTCTGAGGTGGCTCTTCTTCAGCTCTCCAGAGCATTCTTTCTCTTTGGACCACTCCTCCCTCTGCCTGGAGAACATAAACTACCTTGGAGACACCAGCTTCATTCATATCCTCAACTCAGAAAGAACATTGGACTCCATATCTCCCTCCTGACACCACTATCTGGGAAACCTCTCCAGGCAGTAAGGTGGGGTGATCATTGGTCCTTTGGTTTCCAGAAATGTCTTACCTTCATTGCTTGATGCCCAATGTTTTGAAAACAAGTTTTTTACATATGTCTCATATCTGCCTTTTAGTTGTTTCAAAGAGGAGAGTAAATTCCATTCCTTTCACTCAACTTGGCTAGAAGGAAAATCTGCAGAATCCTTCAGGATTAAATTTTTTTTGCATGTATACCTTTTCTTTATTTCTATTTGGTTTTTATTTTATTTATTTAAGCCATCTTTGCAAATCTAATTATCTGTCATTTCTGCCTAAATCTGTCATGGTTCTTGAATAATGTCAAAGTTCTTTAATGTGCATGCAAGTCCTCCTGTAACTGTTCACCCTCATTTCTAACTCTACTCACCTTCCCCTTACCTAACACTGTAACACAGTCTCTTCTGTCTGCCGTGATAGCAGCATGCAGGTTCTGGAGTCAGAGCTGCAGTTGAAATCCTGTACAACAGCTGCCTGATCTGGGCAAATTAACTTTCTAATAGCTTATGTGAAAATAAGAGTAATATATTACATACCTCCTAGGTTTTTTGTGAACATTAAATAAAATAATATCTATAAAGTACTTACCACAGCATCCAGCACTAGAAATTGCCCCATTAGCATAATTTACTATTGTGATTATTCTGCAGATGAACCATGTTCTGCTTCTATACTCTCTGGACCTTTAAGTATGGGAATTCCTTTGCTTGGAAGTTCTCCTCCTCTGGCTCTGCACATTCTCACCTGCTGAGCCTTGCTTTTCTTTGCAGATGAGATTTACCTCATGCAGAAGGCTTTCCCTGACTTCTGGTCTTAGCAGTAGGCTCTCCAGGATGCCCATTAATTTTTTTTACTGTTGTTTTTTCTCTTCCATCTCCATACAAAGAAATGGGAGACCATGTGTCATGGCAAGTGATCAATAAATGTTAATTGAAGAAAAAAATGAGTGAAGATGGACTCTTACTAACTCTTAAATATTATGATGAAAAGGTTATTTCCAAAAGTCTAATATAAAACATCATTATTAGAATGGGAACCAGTAAAGATCTAAAATTCCTAGGCAAGAAAACACTAGGAGAATGAAAGCAACATGCTCATAAATAAAATGTGGCTAGTCACTGTTACCTGTTGATCCTATCTATAAAATAATAGGAGACTGCAGTGGTAATTTTTTCAATTCAGTGATAAATAATGCTACTTGGCAAGGGAAAGAAGAAAGCTTGGTGATGTGAAGGAAAAACCATGCAAAAAAAAAAAAAAGAAAGAAAAGGAAATCATGAATTGAATAATATAAGCAAAATCCCCTACCTCCATCTTCACACCACAGCTCAGGTGCCCTGCGTAGATGGCATTATCTCTGCACAGTCAGAATTTTAAGAAATGCCTGCCAATATTGACATTGCTCCATGTAAGGAAATTAAGGTGGATTGGTGAGCGATCCTTTAAAAGTTAATTGTTGAAAACCTGCAGGTTAGAGCTCTTAAGCTAATGCCTGTTGGCTTGGTGGCAACTTTGGTGCTTGCTCTTTTTTAAAAAAATGTATTGATTTTGGTCTCTTTTGGGGGTTTTTTGTGGAATAGGTAGAACTCTTTTAAATTTTATTACTTAAGGAAGATTAAAGGACTTCCTGCTTGACTTTTCAGAATAGTTATTTTCTTTCTTCCCCTCTCCTTTTATACTTCTTTCCCTCTCTTTATTATATGCTAGCCCTGCAGCAATTCTTGCTGTTTGTTTCACAGCCTGTTTGGAAGGACATTCGAGGATCTTGGGAAATTCAGTCACCACCCCTTGTCAGCCCTCCTGAAGCCTACAGAAGCTGTTTGAGGGAACCCTTCATGACTGAGTCACTGGTGTGCTCAGAACTGTACAGTATCCTACATGGGGTAGCTCCCCTGACAGTCCTGGAAAGAGTGGGAGATGGAAGCACTGGGTTTTTAACCAAATAAGTTTCTATCCTCTGTACTTGAGGTTGTGTTCATGGTGAGAGAATCCCAGAGGAGGGCCTCACAACAAAGCTGATTATTTCCCTGCCTTCCCTTCTCAGATCTCAGCCTACAGTGAATGACAACAGGGCATTTTTTAGGAATTCTTATTTGGGGCAGGAAACTGACAAGGTATCTGTCCATTCTCAACCAAAATGTGCATGAATTTGAGTCTATCGGCGTATTTCCATTTATTGATGAGCAGATCACAGACTAGCCCCTGGGCATGTTTTCAAACTTAGTGAAGAAAAGACAGTTCCTGACACTAGAGCTCTTCATCTAACTGACAGCATCAATCAAGAGATACTCTGAGCTCCTGGCTGTTCCAGTGATAAACCTTTCCTCTGAACACTGAAGAGGCTGGGGAGACAGGATTTGGGGCCCTGGGCAGGTAAGAGTGTGACAGATGCAGAGGTTACTAGTTCCTCTCAGCTGTTTCTATTATGGAACTTGATGGAGGCATAAGACTAAGCAGAGGGGTAGGATTTGATGGCAACTGTAAAGTCAAGGAAAACAGAGCAGGAAGGGTATCTTTTTCCAGGGGAAATGATGGTATGACAACTGCTTTAAACTTGGATGTAGTTTGTGTCATCCCTTTTGGTGGAGGGATGACATCTGGGAGATTGTGCTGATGCTCACTGCGCTTTCTATTTAGGACACAGAAAATAGAATTGAGATATAAAGCCTATTTTGGAGATCATATGTTTCAATGGTTTTCAAATCTTCCTTTTGGTGGGAGAAACTTTTCCCCCTCAAAGGATAAAAGTAGCTTTGTAGAACCTAAGAAAAAATAAACACACCAAGAAGAGGAATGGACTTTTGTAATTTGGGATGGGAAAAAACAGGAGAAGGCTTATGATGGGATGGAAAGCCTGAGTGACCATTCAGGTGCTCCAGAGAATACTAGGTTTCTTCGAAGCATTGAAAACCATAGATCTAGTTCAACCCCTTCAAGCCAAGGACTGGAAAGCATGAGACTTAAACAGCAGAAATTTCAGGTAGAGTTGGCATTTATTCCCTTTCCCCTCTAAAGATGGGGCATCCAACTTTGTGCCAGGCATCCTACGTTGCACTAGAGACATCAGAGAGAGAGAGAAAGTTCAGACGTCCTGGCTATTACTGACAAGGTGTGGCTGGATAGGTCTCCAGGACATGTTCTAGTCCTTTCCCTGGTTCCTTCAGTAATAATGTTACCTTTACCTTAAAACATTCTTGTGCCTGTAACAAAAGAGTTTCATACTTTTCCCTTCCAAGACCAGTGATTTTCTCACAAAGGTCAGAAAACTGCAAGTTATCCTGTTACCTCCTTCATTTCCTTTAATCAGCCCATCACCTAGATTTGTTGATCTACCTTCTGCAACTCAGGAATTGATAAGATTTCACTCATCTCAGGCTGAATGGTGCAAAAGTATCAACCTTTTGTTTGAGAAGAGAGCCCCTCGCTCCCTGCTCCAAAAGGGCCATCTGGGGAGTTAGTCCATTGTGCTCAGTCATCCAGGCACTCCGAAGCTGCTGCAGCCATGGTGCAAGGAGCCCTGGATCCTGTTTGAACTGGCAGTAGATTTGTGTATTGTCCTCATGATGCTGGTTGCTTAGCTATTCAGAATGCAAGAGCTGTGAGGTCAGGGATGCTTTCACCCAGATTTCAGAGGCAAGTTTGGGAGGCAAGGTAAGGAGCCCCTGAGAGAATAGTGCCTGAAGCTGTGGGAATAAAGATGAAGGTGCAGTAGAGATGCCAGGAAGTTGGAGATGCCAGGAACATGGAATGTCTGCTAAGGAAAGCTGTAGGCTGTGAGAGAAGGCAGGCCAATAGAGAAGATGTGCAGGGTGTAACCAGCAAGGTCATAGTGATAGGGCCTCCCAAGCCTGTTGGAACTCACATCTCATCACCATGTGCCACAGATGTCAGACACAGAGATATAGGACTCAGTGTTTTCTCTGCTGAGCTTTGGCCTTTCTTTGGTTCTGTTCTTTTCTGTTCTCTTTTTTCTTCTTTCTGGAATGAGAATGTTTATCCTGTGTCATTGTACCTTAAGATTATGTATTTTGTTATTTATTTTTATAGGGGTTCACAGCTAAGAGTTTGCCTGAGTCTCTCAGGAGACTTTGCCTTCTACTCTTGAGCAATACTAGAACTGATGAAACATTAGGGAAGTTATTATTGCATTTTGGGTTGTAAGTTGGATTATTGTGTCATGTTAGGCTCAATTTTGAATTTGTTATCTTTCTTTGGAGATTAAGTATGGTTTAAGGAGATGTGTTTGGGTGTCAGGTTAACATGAGTAGAATGTGACAGTTAAGCTTAATTGTTAAGATGATTGTCTGTGAGATGTCTAGGGGATTAGTAAAACACAATTCTGTGTGTGTCTGGGTGGGTCATCGGGTCTCAACCACAGAGATTGTATCTGGTTCCTAGAGCTTTCCTCTCTGGCTCTGTTGCTTTGCTCTGCTTCTTGACTACCCTGAAGAGGGCAGTTTTGCTCCTCCATGCCTTTCTACCATGGTGTTCCTGCCTTGGAGCTAGCTGACCATGGACTGAATCCTCTGAAACTGTAAATCAAAGAAATTTCTTCTCTTTTAAATGTAGGTGTCAGGTATTTTGTCCAGCAATAGGAAAGCTGACAAACTGACTGATACATCTTATATCTGTATCTCTTTGAAGGTACATGAAAGAATTAACTGATTTGGACTAGGAGGTCTTTGCTGGGTTGACCTTTTTGTGTAGAGAAGGGGTTTTTAAACACTTATTTGACACTTCCCTCTTTTTATTCAAACTAAATACTTATCCAGAACAAGACTCTGGGAACCTAAATGCCCCCTCCCCCCAAGGAAATAATGGGATGGTGACTGTTCCATGTGCCAAAAGGAATATGGCTTTTCTTTTTGTGTCTCTCTGGGATGGCCTTTCTGTGAGAAGTTTCTTCTGCAACCTTACTCCAGCTGCCAAAGGAGGAATTAGGACAGGAGAAACTGACTCACAATGTAGCCCAGAGTGAGAATATGAAGACATCACTTTGATGGAGCTAGGAGTATGGGAATGACAGAAATGAGTCACAGTCTGCATCTTTAACTAATTTGAACACAATTTTGCCCACTCATATGTCTTTCTAAAATGTCTTCCATTTCTTGACTTTCTTTAGTCTCGGCCTTTGTTGTTTGTTGTAGATAGTGCTGTGTGCTTGAAAGTCCGAAAATTATTTGGGCCTATGACTCAGAAGGACAGAATATCCTTCTTACTTTCCAAGTATCTGAGGTTCACCTGCTATGTTTTGGAAAGGTTAAGAGAGGGCCAATCATCTGAGAAGTGGCATGAGGTGTGGAAAAAGGATTTGGACATAAATGGCCTTGGGCTCTGTCATTTCCTGGTAAGTTGCATTGGCTTCAGTTTGCTCATCTGTAAGATGGAGTTAAAATACCACAATGTTGTTTTAAGTTTAACTGAGACAATATGCATAGGCTTCTTGGTACGGTGACTGGTGGAGATGCTTCGTGAATAGTAATTCTCAGTCTGAAACCTCCTTCATTGGCTCCCCCCAGGACTGAAGACCCATCTACTTTGTTAACGAACTGCATGCATATCAGACTCCTCTTTCTTCAGTACTTATTTCTAGGAACTCAGCAATTGTCACATAGGATTTTTATTCCCTGGAACTTACCTCAGCTGTTCCCAAAATTGCCCAACACAGGTATTCCTGAGGTTTCCAGCCTGGCTGAGCGAGGGCCAGTCCCTTGTACTCACACTGCAATTACTCCCCAAATCCATGTGTGGGTTGTCACCACAGCTCCTCCTTGAGGTCCTCACTGGAAGGTCTCTGAAAGCCTTGTCACTACTTTTTGAAGGAGAAGTTGTCCAGGTTGGAACTTTCAGCAACACCTCCACTGTCCAAGAGTTCTTGGTGGTTGGCAGCATGGATGCCACTCATCATGGCCTCATTTAACCCTTGGAGCTGGAATACTCAGTCAAGATGATGATAATAGAGGACTGATAATAGAGAGGAGCCATGGCTCTATCCTTCTTTCTTTGAAGACAGACTTTGACTTTCCAGTTTTGTGACCCCTACCAAATATCCTGTAATACAAGTTAGTCACACCTTGCATTGAGGACGTAGGCCGAGTTCCTGACAGAACATACTGTATGGGTCTGTTTTATGGTTTTGGACCTAAAATGTTCCCCAAAGCTCTCAT
The DNA here is from genome assembly GCF_053883595.1 of Heterocephalus glaber. Lineage (NCBI taxonomy): Eukaryota > Metazoa > Chordata > Mammalia > Rodentia > Bathyergidae > Heterocephalus > Heterocephalus glaber. The sequence continues at coordinate 9,461,777 of NW_028258305.1, forward strand.
TGTGTTCAAGGCTTGATTGACAGCTGATAGGCTTTTGGGAGGTGACTGGATCAAGAAGGCTTTCTCTCACCTTCTCTGCTTCCTAGCTGCCATGAGATGAACAGCTGTCTTCCACCATGCCCTTCCACTTTGATGTTTCTATCTCACAGGAGGCCTAAAAGTATTGGAACCAGCTGACCATGTACAGAAACCATTGAAACCATGAGTCAAAATAAACCTTTTTTTCCTTTAAGTTGTTTTTCTCAGGTATTTTGTCACAGTGACAGAAAGCTGACTAAAACAGTCAGTCCATGGAGTTGCCCTCCCTTCCTCAAGGTCTGGAATTGGATATTTACTTACTGATCATTTGCCCAAACACTTACATTATCCCATGCTTCTCTGCTTAGTGGATGATTTCTAAATTTTCATTTTTTTCCTCAGCTGCCATACCTATAATGGATGATTTTAACATACACAGAACACTTTCAAGCACATATTCAAATTTTCAGCATGTCTCTAACAATCTTATGGGGGAGGTACAGCCCTGTAATAATGTGTACTGTCACAGTGTCCATGGTATGTATGGTAGCTCCCTTCTACTGAAATCGGGGACACAGATAAGATGGCCTTTAGATTGGGCAATTCTAGATACTAGCTCAATTTCTTTGCTTTTCTTTTCACTCAAATTGAAATATACTAAGTGAGCAAAGTAAACTATAATTTGTTTAAATACATTAAAAACATTTTCCATCTTAGATTATTAGTAGATTATTGGTGAGCTCCTTACAGATAGTTAAGACACAATGTCAAGGATATAGCCTTTAGCTGAGGAGTCCAGTGACGATTTCTCAAGAGTCATCTCTGGCTGCCTGGCTGCTCTTAGTCTCTTGGGATATTCGGATCTAATAGTGAGAGGTGACTATGGTTCTTAATTGAAGTAGGCAGTGAATTCTTCCTTTTTTTTTTTTTTTTTTTTGGTACCAGGGATCAAACTTGGGTCCTTGTGCTTGTGAGGCAGGCAGCAGAACCACTGAACTAAATCCCCTCCCTCTGGGCAGTGAATTCTTGCTGAATGTTCTTGAGCCATGCTTCAGTGAGAGGGACTCAGCTGGTCTCTTAATGAAACTGAACTCTGACCTTCTGAGGTTGACAATGGAATGGCCACCTGGCATGGTGAGCCTAAAGTTTGCCCCTAAGGAGCCACATTTCTACTGCTGATATCACTCCTCACTGCTGCCCCTTCCTAGGGAGTATTAGCAGACCAGTCAAGACTGAGCTTAATCCAATCCAATCCAGCTCTTTTGTATACTTCTTTCTATATGTGGTTCTTCCCCTCTCCACCTTTGCTTTTCCTCAGACATTGGTACCCAATCCTTTGTGAGCTAGGCCCAAAGTAAAAACACACATTAGAATAATGGTGGTGGTGGTAGATTCTATACCCTTCCCCTTTCTCCAGCTTCCATTCCAGCCTGGAATGAGAACAAACACCATCTCCCATGGTGGCTTCTGAGAGTGTCCCTGCCAGGGCTTGGGCACATTCCAGAGCCTCACAGGACTGTACCTACATCCTGCTGAGAAAGACAGAAGCCTTAGCTTTTGAGGGAATGACACACAGTGGCAGAGATGCTCTGTGATTCTGTCATATGAATAAATTCTCCGACTTGTCCTACTCACTCATCTCTACCTCCCTATCTTCTGAACTCTGATCAAGGAAACCCCCAGGGGCCTAGCTGTTAAAATGTATAGAGACAATGACTCTGTGTCTTCTGAGCCTTCCACTGGGCTTGGCATTTGACATTTGTCAGCTTTGTTTGTGGCTGGGGGGCTAGATAGGGAGGGGGAGAAGTGCCACTGATATCTCCCTCCTAGTCTCTCCTGCTCTGCTGATCCCTAGAGCAGCAAAGCCATCCCAGCTTCAAAGATGGGCTCTGGTCAATGACAAAGCCCCCAAACAGGTGCTTCTGGCCATCAAAGCCTTGAAGCAGTTAAACTTGCTTTCACCTTTCTTGAAGTTCCCTTAAAAGAAAATAGAGAGATCTCCGAAAGGTGGAAGGGGTAGCAGGCCAGAAACGTAAAGTGTGTGCAATCACTCAGATACAAGTGGCACCACTAAAAATTGCCTTCATATATCAGCTTATGGTTTACACACTCTGGCAGAAAGGACACTAAAAGGTCAGCAGAAAAAAAATGTATATGTCAGGCCTGGAACTGTGGCTCCAAAGGTGGCGAGAAGACCCAATGTGAGAAGGGTTCTAGAGGGACTGGCTAAGTACTTGATGGGGCACGATCCTTTTTTTCACTCTTTATTTTGTTTTATTTTTAAAGAAGTTGCCTGCAAACGTCAGCGGAGAAGCTAAGGTATAGACTCGGAGTAACCTCTCGTTCTGACCCCTGGTGACAAGACAGATAGTTCCATTCATCTGTGGGTGAGCAGTGGAAGCTCCTTGCATTTTTTTTTCCTTTTTGCTTGGATTCAGGATATATTTGTTTGCAGAGAGGAATGTCACGCTTGTAAATGCACTGCTCAGTCATGTGCCCGCGGTGAAATCGGAGGAGGAGAGGAGACAGGAGGAAAGGGGGGTGGTATGGGGAAAGGGCAAGCTATACTCTGGGGGCTTTATCCAGAAACAGATCTTCAACCAAATGCTAATGGAGAGTGTGCCTTCCAACCAGAAGGATCAGCAAATATGTTGTAAATTAATAATGCACCCTTTTAGTAGTGATTGCCTTGTGAAAAAGTCTAGGGGAGGATTACTCATCCACTCCCCCTTCCATTCCACCTCTCCTAGGACAAGGAACTAGGAACCCTGTGTTTTTCTTGGAGTTTTGTTTAAAACTGACCCTCCCCCCTTATTTTATTAACAATGTAACATTTTAAGGTTGTTTTTCCCTCTCTGTCTCCTCCAGCAAGTCTCTATTGATCACTGTTTACAGTTATAATCCCTTTCAAATTTATCATCCATGACTAACACCACATGTATTGATTAGTGTTGACGGATGTCCCTCTACAGTATAGAACCCTGTGATCCCAGCCTGTGAAATACAGGAGAGAGAGAGAGAGAGAGAGAGAGAGAGAGAGAGAGAGAGAGAGAGAGAGAGAGAGAGAGAGAGAGAGAGGGAGGGAGGGAGGGAGGGGGAGGGAGGGAGGGAGGGAGGGAGGGAGAGGGAGGGAGAGAGAGGGAGAGAGAGATTTTCTTTTGGTAGTTTTTTTGCTCTTCCTTTTCTTTCTCACTTAGATGACTGCTTTCCTAGAGAAGCTGAGGAATTGCTTTGTATATTTTAGAGATATTTTCTGTCCTCCCACAGTAGCCGTTTGGGAGGAAAAGAAAATGCTCCTGGGCGGCCATTGGGGGGTTGCTGACAGATTCCAAAGGAGATCAGATTTATGAGGGACATCCACGTGTCTTAACCTAAAGCCTCAAGTAACAAAGATGTAAAGGCTAGTTTTTTTAAGGGACAAATTAGATGTCACTTGTGAATAAGGACAAGGTGTCCGAAATCTGGACTATAAATGGAGTCATTTGTCAATAGTGCAATATTTTTGTCTGTTTTTTGCTTACTTGCTGGAAAGCACCTTTTGCCCATTGCCGCAGTGGATTGTAAAGCTGGGTACTCAGCTGTCTCCCATAAGCCATCATTCTGGGATCCATGCCTTGGAATGCTTTTGTGTTCTGCTTATCCTGCTGGTGCCCTACCCATCCACTGGGCTTGCATTGAGTGGCAGAATCTGGTCTTTCCCTTCCATCAGCCACCTCAGGGATAAGCCACTTCTCAAGTCCTGAGACTGGGCTACTGGTCTATGCAAGGGAACAAAAATCCTTCCCTTGCCTTTTAAACAGGGAGACTATGAGGGAAGACAGAGCCAGCTTCTGAAGACCATATCAGAACCGTGTAGACCAAGAGATTATAATCACCCCTTCCCATACACCAAAATATTTTTATTACTTGGGAAGGTTTTGCTTCCTCTCTAAGGCATGTCCTCTGAAGACCCATAGACAGATTTAACACTAGAAGAGAGAATTATAGAACTCAAAGGGAGATAATAGGTCTTGTTTAGAGGTCTCATTGACTTTATAGGTGAAGAAACTGGTGAGGCCCAAACATTTGGAGTAACTTGTTCTATGTGTTTCAGTAGGCAAGAGAGGAGTCCAGGAACAGAACTTAGTTTTCTGTCTCTTAGCCAAATATATTTTTCTCCCCTTCTTCTTTCCACTTCTCTATTTCCCTCTTCTCTCCCTTCCCCTCTCCATCTTTTTTTCTTTTTCCTTCCTCTTTTTCTCTATCTCTCCCCTTGCCCTGTTTCTCTACTTCCTTTCTTCTCCCCTCCCTTTCTCTCCTTCCCTCTACCTCCTCAGTAGCATTCTAGGTCTGAATGTAGAAACACAAAGACTCTTTGCTCTTGGAGCCCACATTACTTTGCACAATCATTTTGTAAGAAATGTGAAGGTTTCTTTACTACAAAGAATTCACATTTAAAAGTTAATTTTCTTTCTAAAGGATAAAAGGGGAGGTGTGATCAGCTCCTAGGGGAGGGCACATCTACATACCTACTGTGCCATTCCTTCATGCTATGGCGCTTTCAAATAGCTATTTAGTTAACTCATATGTAAATGATATTTGTCCTCCCTCACTGCTCCTGCCCCACTATTGACAATAATTTGATGGGATGTTTTTTGCCTCTTCACTTATCCATTTTCTAGGTTTTCATGGTCTGTTTGTAATAGTGTTTTTGGTTCTTTGCACTATTTTTAAATTAAGTTTTGCATATGGGTCTTATTTTACCTGAATGCTATTCAGTTATTTGATGACATAGTTGTAAATCTTCAATAAAAAGATCTTTAATAATCAGTTGGCATTTATTTAGTGTACCACCCATCTTATTAAATCTAACTCCTTAGATTTAATAGGACAGCTTATTGTATTTTAGTATCGGAATAGTGATGCTATAGTTATGCTTGAGAAGGCACTTTCATTATAAACTCCTGTTTTTAGGCACTTATAATTTTCTCAAGTAGCACATTTATTTCAATGTGCAATCATTTTCAGTTCTCCTCTCCCTCCCTCTCTCAATTTATGCCATTTCCCCCTCGTTTTTTAAAAGTTTAATATGGAAATATATCTCAAACTTTAGGGGAAAAAGCTGTGTCAGTGGCTGAGAATAGCTGAGCAAAGCTGCCAAGCTCCTTGAAATCCAGATTCTTGTTTGATACCATCAGTCAGCTTGATGCAAATGTTTATGAAAAAGGCTGCTGTCCCCAGGATTAGGCTCCTATAACTTGGGGAATGTTCTCCCAAGTGCTGTCAAATGCCTCTTTTCCCTTGAGTTTAAAGCATTCTCCAGCTTTGGCTGTGGTAGGAAGCTGAGGGATTGAGCAAGCAGGAAATAGAGTAGAAGGGAGACAGATATCCCTGCTTCTCACTTCCAGGTTTCCCACTCCAGCCTATTCCTGTGGGATTGTGGGCCATGCTCCATCACCTGGGCCCTTTACATGTGGTGTTTCTCCATGTCCTTTCTGTGCCTGGTTAACACCAGTGTGTGCCTCAGCTCTTAGAATAAGCACCACTTTGTCAGAGATGCCTGTCCAACCACATAGAGTGAGTTGGTCCCCTGGCTATGTATTGTTTAAGAGCACGTATTACATTTTCCATTTATTATATTCTGTGATGTGCTGGGGCTGGCTCATTCTATTTCATGGGAGTGAATTGTGTGCATCTTCCAACTTTGTGTTCAGTGATGTCACCTGCTAGCCTGAAGTCAGTTATAGTAGAGCAGTTACACAAAGAAACGGGCAAATGCTATATATCAGAGCCTTCCCCTCTCTATAGAGAGCTGGGTTTTAAGCATTCAACAATACACCAATTATGTGCAGGTTTGAGACTAATTTCTGTTACCTGTACTAAATTGTAAACTCCATTAGAACAAGGACTTTGGTCTGTGTTATATTTCTGTCACAGTGTCTGGCATGTAGTAAGTGATCAAATAACTGAATTTAGAAAACTAGAGTTTAGAATAGATGAAGTCTTGTTTAAGCAAAGAGGCTGGACCCTTAGAAGGATCTCAGTTTCATAAGATTAAGATTCTCCATGATTCACTTGTAAGAATGTTTAATCCTATACCAGGACATAGTTTCCTAGAAAAGGAAGAGTTTTAGATGTTCACTTGGCTCCTTTGATGAAATGATCCATAGGGTAGCATTTAAACTGTTCAGCCAGGTACAGAAATGATAATTGCGTTTAGACAGAGGAAAAGGCTGGATGATGTACTTTGCCTTTGAAAAAAATTATTTTATTAAAAACTTCTGTGTTCAGCTGCACAGCTGTTTCCATGGGTTTCATGGTCTTGTTTCTGAGAAGTTGATGTGTTTTAATTCTACCTCCTGACCCTGCTCCTACCTAAATAGTCACTATCCCTTCAGGAACTTCTGGCTGTCATCTAGTGAAAAGAGATTCCAGCATTAAGTCAGAGGATCAGGTTCAAACTTGGATTCTGCTATTGTTGGGTAGCTTTGGAAACTGTTTTCATCCTTCAATCTTCAGATATTCTCCTGCCTAAAATATGACCTATCATAAAATTTTTATGTTACATGAAATTAAACAAATATGTGAAGTTGCTGATAAATATGAAGGTTGTCACAAATTCTAAACTTTTCCATCTTGCTCCCTATGTCTGGATTCTTATTTTGTTATTGTAGTTGAAGAATGGGTGTCACAGAGGGTAGGAATACTTAAGGGTGGCACTGTCAGATTGCTTGGGTGGGGTGAGGAGATTTACTTTATATTACTGACTAAAAGCATTTGCTCTTGAGAGTTTTGCTAACTGTAATGGAAGACTGAATAATTTGGTTTACCATCCCAATGAGAACAAGTAGAAGAATTGGAAAAAATGTAACACCTTATGAGAGGTATATTAGAGCCAACAAGACGGCATAAACTAACAGAGCCAAGATCTGGGAGATACTGAAACCTAGATAGGTAAATCCAGAATTTGAAGCAACATTCCCTAGGGGCATTCACTGGCATTCTGGAAGCTGTTGCCTAGAGGCTGAGAGACTACCTGGCCATGAATTGACAGTCTCACAGGGCTTGGGGTAACTAGAGTTCAGGGACTGTTAAAACAGCAAGATTTCAGCTGAAGCAACATTAAGCTGATTTTGTACTCATTTTTAGGGACTAAGACCAGCTTCAAATCATCTTAATCTCCTATTGCAATAAGGTGACCTGGGATGCAAGTGTTCCTACCCATCTTTCCAAAGAAAATCCCTGGTCCTTTCTGGAAGACAATTTTATATCCTAATCCTAAAATTATTGTAGTTTTCTATATACAATGTTCTGAACCAAAGAAAAATAACAACCCATATAAAACAACATGATAAAAATTAAAAGAAACAATATATATAAGCATGTCAGAAGTCATCCAGACAATGGAGTCATCGGCCATGGCCATGGATTTTTAAATAATCATGATATGTTGTTATGTTTAAGAAAATAAAAGAGAAAACAGAATTTTGGGGAATAAACTAAATACTGTACTAGACATGCTAGAACTGAAAAATACAATGATAATTAGGAACTCAGTGGATGGATCAACAATTAAGAGATTGCTGAAAAGAAAATAACTAAACTTAATACTGATCAGAATAAAATATTCAAAATGAAGCTTGAGTATAAGAGAAGGAGATGTGGATAAGAGAAAAAAGAATGGAGAGAAAAAGTCTAATCTACATAATTGGAAGCAAACAGGATAGGAAAAAGATTGGCTAAAAGTGATATTCCAGGAGATTAGGGCCGAGAGTTTCCGCAAACTGAAGAAAGATATCAAGCCACATGTTAAAAAAAAAACCACTCAAAACCTGAAGCAGAATAAATACAAGAAAGTTCCATGTAATATAAATAACTGAAAACTGAAGACAATAAGAATATTTTAAGAGGAGCCAAAGAAGAAAGAGCAGTACAACTATAACAACTGACATTTCAACAGTAACGGTGAAAGCCAAGAATTAATGAATAGTACATCCAAAGCACTGAAAAAAAAAGGAAACTTAGAATTCTATACCCATTAAAAATATTTTTAAAAATTAAGGTAAAGTGAAAATAGTTCCAAATAAACAAAAGACTAAATTTGTTACTGATGATTCTGTACTAAAGAAACATATAAAAGGTTCTACAATAAATTCAAATTGAAAGTTGGAAATGTTGGCAAAATGAAAAATGGAGTAGGGTGCAGTGGCACATACCTACAATTTCTGAACTTTGGTAAGATAAGGCAGGAGGATCATGAGTTAAAATCCTGTCTGGGAAACTTAGTGAGACCCTGTCTCAAGATAAAAAAAAACCACAAATAAATAAAAAAGGCTGGGAATGTAGCTCAGTGTGCATGCCCTGGGTTCAGTCCCCAGTATGCCAAAAATTGTGTATATATGTAGCTACAAAAAAATAAGTTTTAACTATATAAAATAATAATGTCGTGGGAAGAATAAATACAGATTGTTCTTAAATTATGATGGTTAAACTTGCAATTTTTTGAAGTTACAATGGTGTGAACAGTTTCACTAGAAACTGTGCTTTGAGAACTTTGACCTTTATTCTGGCCAGCAATATGTGGTACAATGCTTTCTCATGAAGCTGGGCAGCAGCAGGGAGCCATAGCTCCTAGTCAGCAATATGATTAGGAGAATAAACAAATAGCACTTTACAGCTATGATGTTCTGTAGTTCAGGTTACTAAATACATCTTCAACTAAAAGATATTTTCAAATTATGATGGCTTTACTGACCCATAACCTTATAATAAATCAAGGAGCATCAGCTATATAATTAAAACCCAGTTTATAAGAGGTTATAATTTTGGAAGTTAATAGAATTAAAGTATTGTAAGATGCCTGAACTTTACAGGAAAGACAAAGTATGAATCAAAATTAGACAGATTTCAATAAGTTAAGAATGTATATATATATTTTATCTCTAGGTAGTCCTACATAAAATACATGTCTTACAGTAGAAGAATACAGAATGACATAGTAGAAAGAGAATGGGATAAATGAATATACTTGAATCTAAACAAAATAAGAAATGATAGAAAAAGAATGCAGAAAATGTAGAACAGTAGTAGGAAGGATAAAATAATAGATCTAAATCCAAATACATCAATAATTGCAAATTTATATAAATTTATATGGATTAAAAGCACCACTTTAAAAATGTAAGTTGTCAGGTTAAAAAACTAAAATTCAACAATATGCTGTTTATAGAAATTCAACATCAATATAGGAAGTTGTACAGAAAATTTGAAAATCAAAAGATAGGAAAACATCAACTGAAAGGAAGTTGATATAGCCATATTTATTAGGGTTCTCTAGAGGAACATATTCAGTATAAAATATATGTATGATTATACAAGGGATTTATTAGACAGGCATAAAAGTTCTGAAGTGAAAGAATCCCAATGGTTGTCTGTTGGATCAAAGGCAGAAGGATCCAAAATGGCCAACTGCATGTTGTAGAACCCAAGGATCCAGTAGCAGTTGAAGGTTGAAGACCCAGAAACTCACTTCAGAGTCATCCATATGAGTCTGTGTCAGAAGGCCAAAGAGTTTGCGTTGGAAGGCTGAAGAATCTGTGCTGTCAAAGAACTGGAGACCAATGTCCAAAGGCTGTAGTGAAGACCAGAGCTATTCCATAAAAGGGAAACACTTCCTTATTGTTGTAGTCAGGGTTTGCAAGGGAATAGATTTAATATAGGACATATAATTTATAGGATTATTTTATAATAGTCACCCAAAAATTCAAATGCAGAGGAGTGCAAGAGATCTAGCTGCACACTAGAGACCCAAAGAATACAGCCAAGGCTCCGGACCTGGCAGCAATGTTCCTCACAAGTCCAGCTGAAGGCTAGAGTCCAAGACAATAATTCTTGCTTGTCCATATCAAGGATCTGCACCAGGAAGGCCCAAAGGCCAGTGGTGGCAGCCAGAAAATCTGCACCAGTGGGTTGAAGGATTTGTGCCACCAGGTTGAAGGATCTATATTGGAGCCAGGAAATAATGCTCATGGTGAAGATCAGCGCTTACCTGATGAGAACAGCAGCCATTCCCAGCAACAGCCAGACCCTGAGCTCCTCTTCCTATGAAAACAGCCACGTTCACATCAGGAAAACTGTCCTCAACAAGCTTCTCCTAGAAAATCAACAGCCCCTATTTTTCCCCTCCAGTTCTTTTGTTATGCCATTGACAACAGTCCTCAGGTTAGTCTCCCATGCCCAACCACGCTGATTCAGTTCAGCTGGGTGTTTCAAGCTGACCATTAGTTAATCCACCACACTTATTCTTTCCCTTTCTATTCTGTCCAAGATACAAGCCTACAGGTTGGTTCTACCCACATCCAGGTTGGGTTATTCCCACTAAGTTTGCTGACCTACATGTCAATCACCCACAGATATACCTAGAATTTACTAATCTGCTAGGTGGTTCTTACACTCAAATCCAGTTGACATCACAATTAATGATCACACCACATTTATATTAAAGAAGAGTTAAAGAAAAAATGTTACTAGAGATGAAAATGAACATATCATAATTGCAAAAAATCCAGTTCCTTGGGAAGATGTCACAAGTTCAAATTATAGGCAACTAGCAACAGTTGAAAATATGCATGGAAAATATTTAATATATTTATCTCAATAAATAATAAAACATGTAGACAAAAAGTTAGTAAGAATATAGAACCTTTTAAACTACATGATTAACCAAAATCACTCAATTGACATAGAAAACGTTGTACCAGATAATTCAGTTTTTATCATGCTAAAATATTACATAACGTAAAATTAACCATTTTATATGTAAAGTTCAAGTACATTCACATTGTTGTGCAACCATCACCATCCATCTCCAGCAACTTATTTTTAAATTCACAGACAACATACACCAAAACTGACCATATAATGGCTCTTAAAGCTAGTAAAAACAAATTCTCAGAAGATTGAAATATACAGAGTGTATTCTCTAATCCAAATAAAAATATCCTGGAAATTAATAGCAAATAGAGAACTTGAAAACCCTCAACTTCTTGTAATTAAGCAGTATATTTCTTTTTTAAAAAAATTCTTTTATTGGTACATTGTAGGTATACAACACAATTACATTTCTCATTGGGAACTTGTACCCTTATATGATGCATCTTGGTTCTTATTTTTTCCCCATTCCTAGCCCTCCCTTCACCCCCTCCACCCTTCCCTATTTACAAAGAATTTATTTCCATTTCTCATAATTTTTCCTTTTTCTTCTTTCCTTTTCCCTGCCCCTCCCACTACCCCTACCCCTTTGGACCTTTTCTTCCTATTTTGCATTATCGATTATTCATTCTAATCATTGGTACATTTTAGGTATACAACATAATGACATTCATCATTGGAAATTTGCACCTTTACATAATCTCTCTTGGTTCTTAATTTTCATCCTTGCCCAGGCCTCCCTTCAACCCCTCCATTCCTCTCTATTTACAAAGATTTTGTTCCTATTTTTCCATTTTCTCATATTAATCCCATTCCCTTCTTTCCTTTCCCCTACCCCTCCCACCTCCTTCCCCTTTGCCCCTTTAAATCCTATTTCACATTACCTATCGTACATTTTAGTCCCTATTTACACTTAGTTTCTCACACTAGAGAAACTATTCAGTATTTATACATGTGTGTCCTATTTATTTCACTTAAGAGTATTGCCTCAATGTGCATTCACTTAGCTATAAATGTCTCTAATTTCTCATTTTTTATGGCTGAGTAGTACTCTATTTTATAAAAAACCCCCACATTTTCTTGATCCAGTCTCCAGTTGATGGGCATTTGGGCTGTTTCCAAGTTTTAGCTATTACAAACTGTGCTGCTATGAACATGGGTACACATATATCACTGTGGTATGATTCTTTTAATTCTTTGGGGAAGATCCCCAGCAGGGGAATAGTGGGGTCAAACGGGACTTCCAGTCCTAGTTCTTTGAGGTATCTCCATACTGATTTCCACAGTGCTTGCACCAGTCTACACTCCCACCAGCACTGGAGCAGGGTTCCTCTTTCCCCACAGCCCCACCAGCGTTTGTTATTGGTTGATTTCAGGATAGCAGCCATTCTTTCTGGTGTGAGATGGAATCTCAGCATTGTTTTCATTTGCATCTCTCGAATGACCAGTGATGTTGAGCATTTTTTCATGTATTTATTTGCTATTTCTACTTCCTTGTCTGAGAAATGTCTGTTCATTTCGGATGCCCATTTTTGGATTGGGTTTTAAATTTGTGAGGTCTGATCTTTTTAAGTTCTTTATAGATTCGAGATAGTAGACCTTTGTCTGAGGAAGAGCAGGTGAAGATTTTTTCCCACATTGTGGGTTGTCTCTTCACACTGCTGGTGGTCTCTTGCTGTGAGGAAGCTTTTTAATAAGAAAAGATCCCGCTTGTTGATTGTTTATGCTAGTTCACGGGCAACTGAGGTTTTGTTCATAAAATCTTTTCCTACACTGATGTCTTCAAGAGTTCTACCTAACCTCTGTTCCAACTGGTTCAGAGTTTCTATTTTAATATTTAGATCTTTAATCCATTTTGATTTTAGTTTAGTCCATGGTGAGAGATATAGGTCTAGTTTTAATCTTTGGCAAGTTGAAGCCCAATTTTTCCAGCACCATTTATTAAAGAGGCTATCTTTCCTCCAGTGAGGGTGTTTGGTTCCTTTATTGAAGATGAGATGGCTGAGTGTATCTGGCATTGTTTCTCCATCTTCTAATCTGTTCCACTGGTCCTCAGGTCTATTTCTTTGCCAGTACCATGCTGTTTTTATCATAGTAGCTTTGTAGTAGAGTTGCAGGTTGGGGATTGTGATACCCCCTGCCATGTCTCTGTTACCTAGAATTGCTTTTGCTATTCTGGGTCTCTTCTTGTTCCAAATGAATTTTTGGATTGTTTTCTCAAGGTCCACGAAGTATGCTGCTGGGATCTCAATTGGAATTGTGTTAAATCTATATAGCAGTTTTGGAAGTATGGCCATTTTCACTATATTAATCCTTCCTACCCAGGAGCAGCGATGTCTGTCCATTTTCTGATATCATTTTCAACCTCTCTTTCCACAGTGCTATAGTTATTAGAGAAGAGGTCTTTGATTTCTTTCTTTAGGTTGATTCCTAGGCATTTCAGTTTTTTGGATGCTATTGTGAAAGGAATTATTTGCCCTATTTCTCTCTCAGTGAGTCTGTCATTCATGTAGAGGAAAGCTATTGATTTTTGTGTGTTGACCTTGTAACCAGCTACTTGACTGAATTTGGTTATTAAGTCTAGAAGACTTTTGGTGGAGTTCTTGGGGTCTTCTATATACAGTATCATGTCATCTGCAAATAATGACAGTTTGACTTTTTCATTTCCTATCTTTATTCCTTTTATTTCTTTCTCTTGTCTAATTGCCATGGCTAGTGTTTCCAAAACTATATTGACCAGGAGTGGTGATAGTGAACATCCTTGTCTTGTTCCTGATTTTAGTGTGAAGGATTTCAGTTTTTGACCATTTAGTATGATATTGGTTTTTGGTTTTTTATAGATGACTTTTACCAGATTGAGGTAGAGACTGTCTATTCCAATTTTTTGTATGGTTTTATCATAAATGCATGTTGGATTTTGTCAAATGCTTTTTCTGCATCTATGGAGATAATCATATGGTTTTTGTCCTTGGCTCTATTGATATAGTGTATTGCATTGATTGATTTGCGTGGGTTGAACCATCCCTGCATTGCTGGGATGAATCCCACTTGATCAGGGTGTATGATCTTCTTGATGATCTTCTGCATTCTATTTACCAATATCTTATCAAGGATTTTTGCATCTTTGTTCATTAGTGAGATTGGCCTATCATTCTCCTTTTCGGTTAGGTCTTTCTCTGCTTTAGGAATCAAGGTGATGCTTGCTTCCAGGAATGAATTTGAGAGTATTGTTTCCCTTTCAATTTCATTGAAGAGTTTAAACAGTAGTGGCAGTAGTTCCTCTCTAAATGTCTTGTAGAATTCAGCAGTGAAGCCATCAGGGCCCTGGCTTTTCTTAGTTGATAAGTTTTTAATTACATTTTCAATTTCATTGGTTGATATTGGGTTGTTTAGAATTTTTAGGTCTTCTTCATTCAACTTTGGTAATTCATATGTATCTAGGAATCTGTCCATTTGTCCTGTGATTTCCATCTTATTGGTGTATAAGTTCTGGAAGTAGGTATTGATGATCCTCTGTATTTCTGCTTGGTCTGTTGGAATTTCACCCTTTTCATTCCTAATTGCATGGATTTGGGCCTTTTCTTTGATTTTTCTGATAAGGTTGGCTAAGGGTTTGTCAATTATGTTGATTCTTTCGAAGAACCAACTCTTGGCTTCATTGATTTTTTGTATCATTCTCTTAGTCTCCATTGCATCGATTTCTCCTCTGATCTTTATAATTTCCTCCCTTGTATGAGATTTGGGGTTATCCTGCTCTTCTTTTTCTAGAAGCTTGAGGTTCAGAATCAGGTTGTTTAATTGGGCTTGTTCTGTTTTCCTAATATGCGTATTCACTGCTATGAATTTCCCTCATAAGACTGCTTTCATTGTGTCTCATAGATTTCGATATGTTGTATTGTCATTGTCATTTAATTGAAGGAACTGTCTGATTTCTTCTTTAATTTCCTCTGTGACCCATTGGTGATTCAGAAGTGTGTTGTTCAATTTCCATGTGTTTATGAAATTTTTGAGTTTCTTTTGCTATGGATCTCCAATTTCATTGCACTATGGTCTGATAATATACAGGGGATAACTTCAATTCTTTTGAACTTACTTAAACATGTTCTATGTGTGAGTATGTGGTCTATTTTGGAGAATGACCCATGTGCAGCTGAGAAGAATGTGTATTCTCATTTTGTGGTGTGCAATACTCTGTAAACATCTGTGAAGTTCATTTGTTCAAGAGTTCAATTGAGTTCTAGTATTTCATTATTTATTTTTTGTCTAATTGATCTATCTATTTGTGACAGTGGGGTGTTGAGGTCCCCCACTACAATTGTACTAGTGCATATATGACTTTTCATGTCTGTTAGTATTTGTTTTATATATTTGGGTGCACTAGTGTTTGGTGCATAGATATTTATGATTGTCATCTCTTCCTCTTGGATTGTTCCCTTTACAAGGATGCAGTGTCCTTCTTCATCTCTCTTAATCAGTGTTGGTTTGAAATCTACTTGATCTGCAAAGAGGATAGCTACTCCTGCTTTTTTTTGGGTTCCCGTTGCATGGAGTATTGTTTTCCACCCTTTAACTTTCAGTCTATGAGTTTCCTTTTGAATGAAGTGTGTTTCTTGTATGCAGCATATTGTTGGATTTTGCTTCTTGACCCATTCTGCCAGTCTATTTCTTTTGATTGGTGAATTGAGACCATTAACATTGATGGTTATAACTGAAAGGTATTTACTTATCATTGCCATGACTTTTTCTTTTTGTTGGGTTCTCCTCCTTTACATTTAATTTCTTGTCATGCCAGATGGGTTTATTCTGCTTTGCTTCCTGGGGTTGTGATCCTCAATATCTGTTCCTAGGATATTGTGTCAAATTCTTTGGAGTGCTGGTTTGGTATTCACAAAGTTCCTAAGTTGCTCTTTGTCATGAAAGTATCTTATTTCTCCATCCATTTTGAAAGATAGTTTTGCAGGGTACATCAATCTGGGTTGGAGGCTGTTTTCTTTTAGTGCTTGGAATATGTCACTCTAAGGTCTTCTTGCCTTGATGGTTTGTGTTGAGAAATCTAGCAGTATACTTCTTAATAGTTACTTTATCAAGAAATAAACACCAGAACATTTAAAAAATAGTTTTGAATGAAATGAAGTATTTCACATAACAAAACTTTAGTGATAAGCCAGATGTGGTGGCTCATGCCTCTAATGTCAGCACTCAGATGCTAAGTCAGGAAGATCACAAGATTGAGTCCCTCCACTCCTGGGCAAATTAATAATGTCCTGTCTTAAAATAAAAAAATTTTAAAAGTCCTGTAGCTCAGCATGGTGTGCCCCTGTGTTTAATTTACCAATATTGCAAAACAAAACAAAAACTGTAGTGATGTAGCTAAAGGTATGATTGTTGGAGAAAATAAATAATAAATCCATGTAAGGAAACAAAAAGGCTGAAGATTAACAGTCTACAATTTATTTTCTTGGAAGTGATCTTAATTTGCAATTATTTATGTCACTAGACCTTTTTCACTATTGAACTTTCTCTTTTTCTAGAAAGTACAAGTTTGGGGATTGGAGTAGGCAGAAGAAATGTGTTCTGTGTCCTGTTCTGTGTCAGTGATGGAAAATGGTGTTGCTTTCTGTTCTGCCACAAGTGTGGGATGCCATTCGAGTGTGACAACAAAGTGGAAACACCACGCTCAGTTTCCTTTTGGAAATGTCAAGGGGAATCCGTCTAGCTTCCAAGCTGGATTGCAGGCTAAGAACCTTCTTCCCCCTAAATGTGGCAGAAAGTTTAGTGATTCTCACCCTCAAGCATGCACAGTGAATCGGTTTCCTAAGATTCTGTAATTCAGTGTTGACTCTTAATTTGTTTTAATCATTTAAGTTAGATATCAATTTAAAAGCCAAATTTATCTTGTTCTTATTTTAGTTGTGAAAATAAATTTCAGTATAAGCAGCCATCCAGTAATGTCTTTGCCACCTCGTCTGTTGGAGCAGATTCTTCCTAAGATGACTTGGGGAAGGTACTCTGTGATTTCAGCATGTCAAGCACACACCCATGTGTTATGAAGACATGGCACATATGGCAATTAGAAAAAAAAGGATTACATTAATAGAACAAGTGCATTTTGAATGTATTCTTTATTTTCTTCAATGTGTGTAGATTTTTCTTATTAGTTCTAGGGAAAAAGAATTGCAACTAAATTTTGGATGAACTAGTTTCCTCGGCTAACCTTTCCTTTATACCACATTATTTTATTTTTCTTTCAGTGAGATTTCTGATGCTAGGAATGATGAACCAAACTGTTGTAGGAGACTAGTTCTAGCCACATCTGGAAGTTATTGAACCAAATTTGTCTCTAAGTTTGATTTGCTTTTCCTCCTCCTCCTTTTATTTTTGTGGCCTCTAAGGTAATTTTGGGCTTAAGCTTTGTTGTTCCCCTCTTCTTATTCATCCAAGGTGCTATGTAATGACTTAAACGCTGGTTGACCATGCACCTCCTGCTCTGCTTCCCCTTTGCAGTCACAAGGTGAGCACATTGGTTAGAACTTGCATTCATTCATGGAATTCAGATATATTTTCCCAAATGATAAGATGGGGAAATAAGAAGAACCTTCCAGCCATGCTGTTACAAAAGTTTATAGAAATCAGAAAACATAATATGTTACATTGAGAATGCTATGCTTTACACCTGATTGCATCTATGATCTCTTTACAGTCAGCTTTTCTGGTTCATGAAAATGAGCTGACTCTAATGCTTCTCAGGGTAGCTTATAAGAACCTGGTGGTCTCTTTTAGGATCAGGAATCTGGGTCGGTAAAACTTAGACTCCATCATCAAATAAAACAAAGATCAAATACTAGTGTGGTAGAGTGGTGACTCTCAAATTTTAGACATTAATTGTCACCCAGAGAACCTGTTAAAACACAGATTATTGATGCCACCTTCAGATCTTCTCATTCAAGATGCAGTTGATACTGATCCTGCTTGTCAAAGGACAATGCCTTCATACCCGGTGAAAAGACTGGATCTTGATCAATAAGTGAAGCCTTGGAACAAAAGAAAGAGCAAAAGAAGGGGTTTTCCATTAACTTATAAATATTGAAACTAGTCATTCACAATGAAGCTAACATTTCAGTTCTTTTATTCCAGATTTAGAAGAGGAGACTTTAGCCAGATTAAAGGAACCTACATGGTAAGACATTGAGACTGAGCTTTGAAGAATTTGAATTAACTCAAAAATACAGATCTAAGTATATTTTCAGAAAAAAACTAGAATTGAACTATTTGTACCTCAGAGACATTAGTGTATGGATGTTAATCTTTGGTTCTCTACCATTTCAATTCTCCCTGTATCAATACATTAAAGTTGCATGGTAAAGTTTGTGTGTCAACTAGAAAGTAGTTAGGTTTAGGATTTTTGGCAGAGTGGTAGAATGTATACCTGGCCAATGCTTACTGATTGGAACAAAAAATGCTGCATGAATTATTAAAAAGTGCTTACTTTAAGCTTTTTTTGTACCCATAACATGAAAAGAAGGAGTATGTAAAGTTTAAACAGAAAAGATTATATGAAATTCAACATGTAAATTAGCACCAATATTGGCTTATACTCTGGTGTTCCTGGTGAACTTTAATGACTTTGAATTTTGCCTTCATTGTAAATGGACAGGAAAGGATGGGTAAAACCTTCTCCTTGGTGTCTCACAAGGTTCTCCTTATAAACTTAGAGTCCCAAAGGAATGTAATATGGGTATGAATGGGAATTAGCAAATAAAGCAAAAGGATGTAGCTAGGATAAAAATTTACCATTGTTGCTGAGTAAAGAGAGGAAATATTTCCCTAGAATTAATGGCCAGCACCTAGCCCTTTTGAGAGTCTGAGGTCAGAATTGATGCTACCTATGTAACTTGTAATAAAGTTCAACTAGGGAATTTACTTAAAAATGGTTCTGGGTTAATCTGAAGTTTGGTTGTTTTCCTATTTTTGCTAAAAAATTACTATACCCCACACATAAAAAATTCTAAAAGATGAAGTTTCAGAGCAAATAAAAGCTCAGTCAAAAATTATAAAACCATATTGTGAAACTATTCACAATAGCTAACATATGGAATCAGCCTATGTGGCCATCAACAGATGAATGGATTAAAAAATGTGGTATATATACACAATGGAGTATTGTCTAGCCATAGAGAACAAGAAAATTCTGTCATTTGCCGTGAAATGTATGAAACTGGAGAGCCTTATGTTAAACAAAATAAGCCAGACACTGAAAGACAAGTAGTACATGTTCTCTGCCATATATTGAAGCTAAGAAATGTGACCTAAAAGTAGAATAGTGAATAGCTAGAGGTCATGTGGGGACAGGAACTGGCAAAGAAGAAGGTTGGATATGATCAATGCATACTGTATGGATATATAGAAATATCACTCTGAACTCCATTAATACATACAATTAAGGCATTTTAATAAAAAGTAAAACAAATTAAATCATTAAACCCACAGAGAAATAAAGCAACATGAATAAATGCTGGTAGAAAAAACTGAAGGCAGAATCAGACTTGAAAAATGTTTAAGCACTGAAGTTATCAGACATACAAGTTCAGATAGTATGTTCAATATATTTAAAAAACAAATGGAAAATGTTTTTAAAAATGAGACAGGAATAAGCAACTATAAAGCATGACTAATATGATTCAAATGAAATAATCAAATTGAATTTCTAGAACTAAAAAATGTAATAACTAAAATCAAGAACCCTAGATTAAAGAGTCAAAAATAGATTAGAACAGGGCCAGGGATTTAGCTCAGTGGTGCTGCCACCTGCCTCACAAGCACAAGGTCCTGAGTTTGATCCCAGGTACCAAAAAAAAAAAAAAAATTAGAGCTAGTTTAGTGAACAGGAGGAGATATCAGCAATAACAGTAATGACCAACTGAGAATGCAGATGAGAGAGGCAAATACCTGGATATATAAAAGAAAGATTAAGAGATATGTAAGATGGGAAATACAGGTCTATCAGCATGAACTATTTATCTTCTACCATGGCCTTCTGCCATGCTGCCCTGCATTGGAGCCAGCCAATTATGGACTGAAACCTCTACAAATTGGGAGCTAAAAATTAAATCTTTCTTCCTTTAACTAGACTCGCTAGTTAAAGGAATATGAAAATAACTAAGACAGCTTGTAAGTTAAGAAATATAGTTGTCTGTCAGTGTATATGGGTGATTGGTTGCGGGACCCTTGAGAAGTCGAAATCTAAAGATTCTTAAGCCCTTTAATATAAGATGGGATAGTATTTGGCTATAACCTATGCAAATCCTCCAAGGTTTTTAAAATCATTTTTAGCTGGTTAGCTTAACAAATATGAGCAACCATTTTTTTTTGTTTTGTTTTGTTTTGTACCGGAGATCGAACTCGGGACCTTGCTCTTGTGTGGCAGATGGCGGAACCACTGAACTAAATCCCCAGCCCTAGCAGCCATCTTTTTACCTCCAGGTAAGTAGTTGTGTCAAAGAAGAAATTACAAGGTATTTAGGATTGAATGCTAATAATAGTTTGTGTATCAAAACTATAAGGTACAATGTATTAGTCAATGCATACTAGAGGCAAATGTAGAAGAGTGCAAAATTTCTGGAGACCCAAAAGATCCAGTCAAGGGCTTGGAGCCCACGGCAATGTCCTGTGGAAGTCTGTGTCAAGGATCTGTACCAGAAAGGTCAAAGGGCCAGGGGTGGAAGCTAGAAAGTCTATGCCAGCAGGGTGAAGGATCTGTTCCAGAAGGCTGAGAAATTTGCATTGGAAGCCAGGAGATGACATTCAAGATGAAGAGGAAGATTGAAGTTCTCTCAAAAGAAGACAGCAGTCAAAATTTCTTTGAAGAAAAACCATGGAAAAGCAGCTTCTTCAGGAAAATCAGTAGCATGCGATCTTCCGCTCTCGTTCTCCTTTTACGGCATTCTGGCAACAATCCTCAGGTGGGTCTTTCACACTCAGAACCATGCTGACTCAGTTCAGTTAGGCATTCCCACTCAAGTGGACCATTAATTAATCCACCACAATATGATTAGTAATATCTAGATATAAATTTATAGACAAAATATTTTCATCAAAAAACAAGAAAGTTCAAAATTAAATAAGCCTCCAGCTTTAGAAGTCAGAAGAGCAGAGCAGTATAAACCCAAAGAAAATAGAAGGAAAACTAACAAAGATCATAGTAAGAATGAATAGCACAGAAAATAAATATATAATACAGAAGATCAAAAGCCAACGGGTGATTATTTGTAAGCACTAACTATATAATGTCTCTGGGAAGATTAGTCAACGAAACAGAAGACAAAATAAATGAGGGAAAGGATAGCAGACCAAACTGTAAATGGCGTAGAGATGACAAGGGAGACTGCAGCTAGGGTTATCCTTATGAGACTCCAGTCACATAAGGGCAGTCTCTGGCCAGAGAACTTCCTTCCTAGCTGGTTGTGTGCTCATTTGTTATTTTATTTTATTTTCTTTGGTACCAGGGATTGAACTCCGGTCCTTGTGCTTGCAAGGCAGGCAGTGGAACCGCTGATCTAAATCCCAGGCCCTCACTTGTTATTTTATTAAAGACCGTATTCCAAATGCAGGGGAATTTCTAGGCCATTGTTTGATGTACTGAATGAACCAAAATGGAAAGGAGCAACCAGCATAGATGGATCATCAAGGAATCTGGAAGAAGATCCGAAGGAAGATTTGATCCTTTGATGACACAAGCACTAAGGTGTTTCTGAGAATGGATCGGGTTGACATGAGTCTTGAAAGTCAGTAAATGGGGATGAGGAATAGAAGAGATTCTCTTGCTCCACAGGAATGGGGTGTGACGAGCTGTAAATAGAAGGGAAAGGGGTGAAAAGAATGGTTAAATGTTGAAATTCAGACTTCTGTCTGGGATTGGGAAATCTAACTCTTCAGGTCGTGTCTGTCCTGGGATCTTGGCTCTGAGCTGCTCCTGGTGGGTCCTTGACTATTCTTGTGGGATTTCTTCTTAGATGACCACTGAGGTTGTGTCACTGCTCACAGAGAAGTCAGAAATTTCAAAAAATATGAAATTTTAAATAGGTGATAGAGTAAAATAAAAGAGTAATATCTTGTTACTGGTGAAAATGATAAGAAATGTTCATAAATTTTATTGGTACATAAACACCCTTATTAATTCACCTATTGTCTTCAGTCACATTCCCACAAATCAGAGATGAATAGTTGTGACAGAGACTGTGTACCCCAAGAGACCTAAGATATTCACTACCTTTCCTTTTGCAGGCAAAAGTTGCCAGTTTCTGGCCTGTGCCACAATAAGAAGTGAACAGACGTTTGGGATGTAAGGGAAAAAAGAGAAAGATGAGCCAAAGAAAGATGGGAATATGTCCGGCCAATCCTAACTGTGACTCTGACCACTGATCTCTGTTTTTTTCTTTTTAAATTTTATTGGTACATTTTATTGGTACATTTTAGGTATACAATTCATTTACATTTATCATTGGGTGTTTATACCTGTACATGATATATCTTGGTTCTTATTTTTTTCCCCATTACCTGTGTGCCCTTCACCCCCTCCATCCTTCCGTATTTACATAGATTTCATTTCCATTTTTTTTCTTTTCTCATAGTTTTTCCTTTCCCTCTTTTCCTTTCCCCTTCCCTTCCCTTCACTCCTTCATCTTTGGACCTTTTTTCCTATTTCAAATTATCAATTATTAATTTTAATTATTTTAACTCTTGTTTACACTATCAGTATCTCACACTAGAGAAACTATTTGGTATTTACACATGTGTGTCCTATTTATTTCACTTAAGAGTATGGCCTCGATATGCATCCATTTAGCTATGAATGACTCTAGTTTTTCATTCTTTATGGCTGAGTAGTACTCCATTTTAAAAGAAAACCACATTTTCTTTATCCAGCTTCCAGTTGATGGGCACTTGGGCTGCTTAAATAGTATTAGCTCATGGGTGTGTAGTTTACTGAACCCTAATGTGGAATCCTAGAGAAAGTAGAATGTGAATGACAGACTTACTATCCTGCATTTCTGTCCTTAACTATATGATGGACACATGACAGTGTGAGCTGCAGGCAGAAGTGGCAGGAGTAAAAATGAGAAAGGGAGTGTGTTCCTGGAGGAGGTGGTGTTTTACTGGCCCTGGAGTATGGATGGGTTTCCATTGTCTATCATAAGATCACCCTCGGAACCATTCCTAGCTCACTTCCTTTCCTAATTTAAAGCCTCAGTCAAAGCACCTGCTTTGAAAGTTACTGAACTTTCCCAGTGTGCAGAGTCCATTACAACCGAGATTTCTCCCTTTCCAGTGACATTCCTTACAGGAGATTTGGAAACCTTGCTGAACTCTACAGAACATGGTGTTTGGCTTATGAACTCAAATGAATAGCTGAGCTCTGATCTCAAATACCTTGTCTCAAGCAGGTGGTTCTTATAACCAGGGTTCCATGAGTAGAGAGGGTAAGCTCTTGCTGATACCTTCTTGGTAAGATCCAGCCTAAGAGAGCTTAGGTGGCTCCATCTAGACCTTATTGCTGTCCTTCCCATTTTTACATGACCCAACTTGTGTACCAAAAAATGGGCTTTTTTTGTGGTGTCAGTTTTTTAATTTCTCTCTCTCTCTCTCTTCCTTCCCTCCCTCACCCCTTTTTTTCTTCCTTTAAAGATTTAGCAAGAGGCTATGGAATTGAAATATAAAATGGTTGTGCAAAATAAACTAAATTTTGCCTTAGGGTGATACACAGAATTTCCATCTAGTTCTGTTAACATCTTCTTCTAATACTTAAATGTGTGTATAAAAAATTGGAGGCCTAATTTATCACAGTGATCATAAAAAGATGATGTGGCTTTTGTCTTTGAAATTCTAATGATTAGATGGCATTATTATTTAAAGTTGGGGTCTGAGGGCTGGGGAAACCCTGTGTAGGACCTCAGCTCAGGGTGGCATTTTTTTTCGATAAGAATAGGTCTTCATCTCCCAATGCTGTCATCAGGAAAAAGAACAGTGATCTTGAATTTAAGAACTAGATTAAGATTCCAGTTAGATTATTTGCTAATTTTTTTACTTTGGAAAGATCACTTAACTTCTTAGGAAGTCAGGCACAGTTACTTTTTCTTTAAAATAGACAATTAATAGCTTTTAATTCATGAGATTGTTGAGAGGTCATGGTGAGATAATTGATAGAAGAGGCCTTTACATAGTATGACACTGAAGAACCTACCTGGAATGGTCTCCAGATCACCCAGGTGCTTTGGAGCTCCCAAAGCCCTTGCTGGAGAAGATAATGAGGGTCAAGGAAGAAAGCAAAATGATTCCTGGGTCTGGTATAAGAATCTGCATCCCTCTTTCTTCCAGTGGATCTTCCCATAGTATATAAATCTCTCCTTTCCCTGGGTTCTGGGTTCTATGCTACTGGTCAGCTATGGCCTACTAATTGTAGTACCCTTCCTTTGAAGGGGCCAGCAGTTCACTCTGAAATCCCCCTTCTTGGTCTGTATGGCTGGGAAACCTTGGCTTTACTTTCAGAAATCAGCCTCCTTCACAGAGTGTCCTGCAACTTCAGCCTCTAGGCAGACAAGGGTTGCTCCTCTGAGTGACATGCTATATACACAGGTCATAATTATACAGGTGTTTGTGCAGTTATGTAAGCATTTCTTGGGTGAAGTTGTGAAGTGTGTGTGTGTGTGTGTGTGTGTGTGTGTGTGTGTACAGATTGTAACTGGTTTGAAATGTGCTTCATTCAGTGCCTGAGCAGTTCTGGGCCCACAGTTAATGACTGATAAATAGTTGCTTAATAAGGAATAAATTAGGTCATAGGAAGTGTTTGAATTTGCAGTTTTCCACAGATCTCTTATGGCTTCAGAGCTCTGAGTTTGCTCAGAATCAGTTCCATCCCAGGCTGGTTTGCAAGGCTGTTAGCAGAGACTTAGCATATGTAAGTTGCATGCTCTTCCACTCTTTCCTCTCCCACCCACTCCCTTGCTGAGAGCCCAGGGGAAATTGGACCTGAAGAAAAGCTCCCAAGCTGGGCCCCTCTCCCACCCTGGAACTGATCTTGATAGGCACCAAGGCCCTCTCAGGTTATGTGCTGCTACTGCAGAATATTATTTTTGTATTGAATTAAATGGGCCCTCTTTGTAGGTAGATGAGATGGGTTTTCTTGTTCTGACTACTGAAATAATATTAAAACTCACTCACATGTGCTTAGCTATCAGGGTAGGGAGGAATTGATATACAAAGATTTGCTTATCTTCTTTATGAGAAAATTCTGCCAGGTGATTGTTCTCCTTGTGGGTAGGGTTTCCTGGGGGCAACTCATGCCACCAAAGCAGGATACTCAGAAGCAGCAGAGAACGTTTGTCTGTCCTCTTGCAGAGGCTGAGTGTGTCTAGGTTACTCTGCAGCTTTTGTAGATAATGGCTCACTGCCTGGTTAGTACTCACCACAGCCTTTGTCAATATTATGAAGTCTATTTGGGAGTGTTTCTCAACCCTGGCTTTGTATCTGAATCACCTGGGGGAATTTCTCTCTCCTCTCCTCTCCTCTCTCTCTCACTGAATCAGAAAAACCAGGACTCTAAACCCAGAGATTCTACCTTAATTAATAAGGGTTGATCTTGGCATTGACTTTACAAAAAAGTTCTAAATACTGTATTTAAAAAAAATAGATAAACTAGTTAGATAAAATTTATCTACTTATCTAAAACAGGTAAGTTTTGAATTGCACCTAGGACTCAGAACACTTGCCCACATAAAGGTTTAGCAAACTTACTTACCCTTAATGGGCCAGGTAGTAAATATTTTAGGTTTTGTGGCCATATAATCCACTCATAATTACTCAGCCCTGCCATTGTGATTCCGCAGCAGTCACTGATGAGTGTGACTATGTTCTAATAAAACTTTATTCACTAAAACAAGTGGCATGCCAAATTCAGCCCATAGGCTGGAGTTCGGTGACTCTGCTCTCAAGTCTAGATTATCACCTTTATGAAGACAAGATGCTGTGCTTATGAAGTTCAATTCTGGACCACTTTGCATAGTGGGATGAAATAGACACTCCACAAATACTAAATAAATAAAATCCAGTGACTCTGTGGTACTGATGGAATACTTCAGAAGACAATAGAATGGCCAACCTTTGGAGAAAAAAATTACAAACTTTTGGGTGAAAAATGTTTGTGGCTTAAGAGTTTAAAACAACTTATGTAGAATTATGTTTAACTTTGTTAAGCTTTGTTGAACTCTCTAGTGAAAATTTTGAAATAAATTCATATTAAGATAAGTGTGTACCTATGCCTGCATGTGTGTAAGACACAGAGAGGGGGAGAGACAGAGGTGAAGTTTTGTATGATTTTGATTTGCCTATTACTGTAAATGTATAAAGCAATTAATAGGACTCCAATAATTAGTTAATCAACCAGTCAGGGTTGATGGAATTGCCCAGTTCATCAAGTCAAATTCATGCTTTGGTTACTCCAGTATAGCTCCTCTGTGTTTTAATGTTCAGAATTAACTGGTTAGAGGAAGCATGTGTTGGTTCTTTAAGTCTTGTCTGGGAGGGCCTGAGAAGCCTGTGTTAACAAAGGAATGTCCCCTGGTGGGCTGCTGGTCAAGAAGTGGGGGCTCATAAACATGTGTCATAACTTGAGAAATGACCAAATGACCATTGGGATGATCCCTGGAGAGCAGTTGTCTTAGTTACTTTTCTCTCCTTGCTGACACAAAATACCTGGCACCAAAAGTTAAAGGGGAAAGGATTTATTTAGCTTATAGTTCATAGAGGTTTCAGTCCATAAATGGTTGGCTTGAAGGCAGGGTGGCAGGGGGCAACAGTTCATGGTGGCAGAGCAGCAAAAGCAACAAGAGACCTTAACAGTGTCTTTCTGCCCCTTTTATCTTATTCAGACTACTGGGATTAGGACAGTGCCAAACCAGTCCCTCTCATGTAATGGTTTAGTAATCACAGGCCCTTAATCCTAGCATCACACACTATAGATTCAGTCACCTATGCTGCATGAGGCTTCAGGGGGACATCTAGACCCAAACCATAACAGTAGTTAAACAAAGAGAATACAGGGACGAGGATTTAGCTCAGTGGTTCTGCTGCCTGCCTTGGAAGCACAAGGTTCCTAGTTCGATCCCAGGTACCCACCCCCCCACCCTCCCCAAAAAAGAAAACACATAGGAAATTCCTGCGAGGTCATTCTCGCACAAAGATGCATAGAATAGAAAAGTAGGCAAGACATCCACTTTCTCTTCTCCTCTTTGGTCAAATGCCTCAGTCTTATTTAAACCCATTAACTCATTAATTGCATGCAGAACATCTTTTATGTGAACTGGCTCTTCTTGAAAGGCAGGCGCTTGACATTCCTAAGTTTTGGTATCCTAGATGTGGAAATGTGTGACACTAGTGTCTTGGGTGTCAAACGGTCTTTGGGAGGAGTAGATGGCACTCCATCTGATAGTAGGGAGATCTAACTAACAGGAACTTCCTGCAGCCTGCAGGAATCATACAGAATGTTTCAGAATGTTGCTTTGTTTGGGCTGGAGACTTTGTGAGTACAAGTGATGATCTGGAGGCTCCAGATTGATTCTGGAAAGTCTCACCTCCCATGGAGCCATTGTGGGGACACACATAAAGATGAAGAGTGTATTGCAGGGAAGAAACACTGACAAGCAGCAGGTCACAATATATTACGGGATGGCAGTGATCTGTTATTAGTGAAGAGCTTATTGGAACAAAAGGATGCCCATCTAGAGCTCAGCAGCAGGGAGAGGATTTTAAAGTTTTGATGGGAAACTAAAATTGCTCAGGATAATCGAAACTGTTTTCTTTTCTCCACATGTGATTTTCAAATGGAATTTCTTTTAGGCACTACGCTATTGCTTTCCCCAAGACAGAACACGCAGGTGTACCTTTTCAAGCTTCTAACACTCCTTTGTACAATTGTTAATGCGACTCCCTTGGGAAATCTGCTCTTCCATGCATGTGTCCTGTATCGTCTTTTCCTTCGCTCTTCCTCCCACCCCTTCTCCTTGCTGCAGAGGTAGCAACCCTCCTGCTATTAGCAAGATGTCTATTATGGTGTCATTAAAAAAGCCATAGTCAGTGCGAGGAATGACTCATGTCATGCAGGACTTAATAATTCACTGTAATAAAAGTATAAAGTTTTATGATAAATCACTCTCAGGGGAGTTAAATATAATCCTTAGCAGGTCACACACTGACTACAAAGCTTACATTTGTAATGGTAATTTGAATTTACTACATTGCCTTTAGTTTTTAAGCGTTTGTGTGTCATTAGACCTTATAAATTGATTTATATGTTTCAACTCCAATATAATTCTGCATAAAGGTACAATAAATTTTATGGATTGGAGATATGGCATCTAAAACATTTTAATAAAATTATTATTCTAAATTCACTTAAATGGCATTGATGAAAGCAGCAGCAAAGATGCCAGTGTTCAGGAAGTTTCAGGAATTGGATGAGGTGGGAGTGACGAGTGCTGATGGGGGTGCTGTGGATACCTTTGCCCACGTCCCCTCCTTCCCTTGTCAGCAAACAGGGCCTTTGGGGCTCCTCTTAAAAGGGTGCTCCCTGCCCTGCAGCCCACGTGAGGACATCAAAGCTCTGGGTAATGCTCTGATGATGAGTGTGCTGGAGAGAGGAGCTAGCGATCACATCCCTCAGAAGAATTTTTTGTAGAACTGCACAAAATTTTGTCTTTCTAAGGAGGAAGCTTGTCTAAGCTGGCAGCTCTCCCACTAGGAAATGAGAACTGATAACCCATTCATTATTTATTGTCTCCTCTAATTTCTCAAGGAAAGGCATTTTTAAAAGAAAGAAAAAAGGACTGGGAAGAGAAGAGGTGAGAAGAGAGAGAAATGAGGAGAGGAGAGGGAAGGTGAGACAGGGAGGAGAGGAGAGACGTGGTTGGAGAGGAAATCCACGGAGGCTGCTGGGAGTCCTATAGGGTGTGTGGGGCAGCCCTGGCCCTGGCCCCCAAGCCTTTGGTCTCACCGGTTGTTCTTTTGAGGACTGTGTCTTGGCCACATGCTCTTTTTCTCTTCGTTGTCAGAAAAATAAAGGTCAAATAAACTGGATTATGAAAAAAGAAAACCAAAACCCTCAAAAACAAAAACTTTGTTTGCATCAGGGGCTGGGATCCAAATGGCACAAGCATAAATGGCAACTCTTGAAAGGAAGGGAGAGGACCCTCCTCACCCCCATCCCAAGCTCCCCTATTAACTTTTCACTTTTTCTCATTGCTATTATTTCCATTGGCCAGCTAGTAGTGAGTTGTGATTAATTATATTTTCCTTCTGACTTTGCAGATTTGGGGGCCACTGATCCCTGGCACCTGTCCCATGAGAACTTTGTTTATATTTGGCAGCCTTCTTACAAGTCAAGGTGAATAGCACTGAATTTGGCTAAAATACTTGATAAACTATAGTATTCCTTTTGGGGATTTAAGGAATTACTTAGTTATACACAGATATATTTTTTCTTTGTTGAATGCTGCTTAATTTCTTTGTTGGATGCCAAAGCTGGCATAATTTCAGTGTGGAGCTTCAAAGCCCCTTTTGTGGAATCTTGTGTGTAGGTATGCCCATAACTGACCTCCCAGGTCCTGGCCTTGCTAGTGGACAGTTCCCATTGTATCTCCTATAACACTTGTACAAGGAGAACCTTATCCTCTTATTGGGGCAGCTGTTTCGATAAGGCCTTTGGAATGCAGTGGGTGTGTCACTGTTAAATGACCCAGCCAGCTGGACAGGTTGAGGTACAATTTACTGGAAATGTATTAAAAGTGTCTTGGGAAATGATTCTTACAAATGTTCCCACTGCTGGTGTGATGTAGATTAGAAGCCCAGTGTGCAACTGAGAAAAATTAAATTGTAACAAGAAATCCCTGAAGGGACTATGATGGCTTGTGGGGAAGGGGGTCAAATTCAAAGAATTAAAAGGAAAATGTTCCATCTCCAGCAACTTTCTGCCCAGGCCCTCACCAAGTCTGCATAGTGCAGGAGACTGGGCAGATGACACCTCACTCTGACTGCTGAGATCTATGTGCATTTCCCAGGTAGCAAAATATCAAGCTAACCATTCTCTCTCTTTACTCTGCCCTTTAGTGACAGCCCATGGGAACCAGAGCTAGCAGCCTTTATATAGCCTGATACTGAGACACATTTGGTAGTTGTTTGTGCGATGTGATTTGCGCAGAGCAAAAACTTTCTGACTGGCGTGGTCAGTATTTCTGGTGAGCATGGCCACTGTAAGACATGCTATTGCCCTCAAAGCAAGGACTCTCCAGGAAACCCTATTTGAAATGCAAATGGCCCACAGAAAGGGAATAGACATTTATTAGTCATTAATACTGTGGTGAGAATTAGTGTCACCAGAATTTAGCAGTTAGACAATCAGGACCCTTAGAAAGACACACACAGAAGAGAAGAATTTTGATGAGTAGCGTTTCTTTAGAGTTATTTAAGGAAGGTGGGCACTCTAAAGGGAGCCTGGGGTCATCTGGAAGGCCCACAAGGACTGGGGGTGGAGGACGCATACCGAATAGAGAGATACTACAAAAATTACATAAGCAAGGACATACTGGTGAGTTTGATCAGTCTCTAGAAGCCTTAGAATTATCTTTCCAAAGACACAAGCTATTCAACAAATTTAGTCCCTAGAGCTTTGTCTTAGACATTTCACATAGTATCTCTGAAATTTTCCCGGCCCACTGATAGTTGGCTTTGAGCACAATAAACTAAAAGTTTTAACAAGTTTATTAAATAAATATGATGAATATAAAAATAGGCAAAACATTTTCATACGTGCCTCTTGGAATATTTCACAATTGGCCTAGTAGACGGTCAATGAACATTTAGTTAGATAACTTGAATATGTGGCACATGTACTACTGTTGTTGCCATTTTGTGGATAAGTAAATTGAGCCTCAGAGATGTTAATAGAGTTCCTGAAAAATCATGCAAATCATCAGTAATTACCCCACAAATAATTGCAAATAATTGTAATTACCCCATTTTAGTCTGCCTTCCTTCAGCAGCCCCAGTTCTTTCTGCTTTTTACTCTTGATTCCAAGATCAGCTCTCCTATGTTCTCTCCCCCGCCCCCCTCTCCAAATAGTATTGGGCAAGGCTCATTATACTTCAATTGGACCAAGTACATGTAGAAAAATTGAATGTGATCTATAGGAAAGTCCTTGACATTTTAATTCTAACCTGAGGGTCTGCTGGACTTCTAAGTCCCTGCTGGCCAAACTAGATGTAATTTTCAGGCAACTTAAGATCTTGAACAATTTTGTTCTAAAATTTTGTTTTAATGGTATAATGGGGGCATAAAGGAAAAGATGAATTTATAAATAATTTTATCTCAGTACTGTACTGTTTTTAATTGAGAATAACTTTAACATCTATAACTAGGATCAGTGACTCATTTTCTTCCACCATGAATGATAGGGAAAGTTTATTGAGAACCACTTGAATCATGTGTTGGGTTCTCAAAGAAGCAAGGTCAGACACTTGTGCAAAGATAGTTAGTGCATTCCAAGAAGGAAGAGCAGCTGGAGAAAATCCCCTTAGTACTCTCTAGTGGTAGCTCAAAACCAGGAGCCAGAGTGCTGGAGGGTAAAGCAAGTCCAGAATGGGTCTGGGTGGACTTTAAACACTGGTGGGCACTTGTGTTACTGGATAACTATGTTTGGGGCTTCAGGTTGGTTTAAAGGTAGAGACTGGAGATCATTCAACCATATGCAATCTGCCAAATCATGGCCACAAAACTTTTTTCCTGTCATTTCATTTCATTCCATTCCTATCCCTTCTACTCCCCATTCCCACCCCATCTAGTCTGGCCACCTTTGTTGCTTTCCACACAGGAGTTACTCTTTCCAAAGCTCAGAGTAATCCAGGAATGATTTGAAGGGAATTTGCTACATCATCCTGTTTCTCTCCTTTTTAATTATAGACTCAGTTTGATCTCAAAACATTTGCAGAAAAATTTCAAACACGACAGCGGAAACACAAGGATGATACTTGTTAGAACTACTCCTTTTTTGAATTCACTGGGCTTAATTATTCCATGCTATTCTTCTTGTCATATTACAACTCATGTGTTTTTCTTCTATTTTTTTCTTTTCACTTCTTTGTGTATTTGTATATGCATGTGTACGTCTGTAATGTGTAACAGCAGAACGTATGTAGAGAAAGGTGTGTGACCCACTAGACCAGCACCATCCCCCAGTTGGAGCTATTAGCCACTTACATGCACAATTAACCAGCTGATTCTTAGATTGAAGGCTGAGGGACTAATTGCAGGTACAAAAATTGCACCCAGATAAAAGGAGGTTGGTCTGGATATTTAATCTTTAAACCTTCTTCTTCAGGGTGAGTAGGTATGTATTTATTTGTTTAATTTAGTTATTGTTGACCCAGGTCCCTGGTTTCCTTTCTTCATGATTACTAATGACATCAATGGAATCCCCTATTTATGCCATAAATAGCTACTACCAAATAACATTCCATTCAAGTTCTGACACAAGGGTCTGTCGAGGCTCTTGCTCTCTGCATAGTTAATTTTCTCTTAAATCTAGAAACAGTCTGTTGGAAAATATAAATAGGGTGTGTGTGTGCATGTGTGTGTGTGTGTGTGTGTGTGCAGAATATCTTATTAAAAAGTAGCCCTGGAAAAGTAATTAATATGTACTGATAGTCTACTTTGTGCCCAGCACTTTCATTCATTATTTTATTTATCTTTTCAATAACCTAATGAGGTTAGTAGATTATTTTCACTTCACTTATGAGGTTATCAAGGTTCTCCAAAGTGGCTCAGGTTTACATAACTTTCCCAGGGGCACACTACTCATTTTGGATGTATACTCAACATCATCTTTTAGCTGGTAGGATTCTGTAAGTTGGACAAATCTCATTCTTCCGTCTCTGAGTTGGCATGAAATGTTACAGTTCAAATCATCTCTGGAAGTTAGAGCTAGTGGTGGCAAGAGTAGATAGAATGCCTCAGATTGAAAGTGTTACACAGAACATTGAGACTTTGCTTTCCATTGTGGCACAACAACTATGTAGAATAACTATCTTTGAAATATTTACCCCTATGCTTTTCTTCTATTTTTCATATCATTTTTGGGCCCCCCTCTCATTCTGCCTTCTGGATGCCCTAGGATTTATCTTGTCTCAAGGATATCACCATCCATTTCTTCCCTCCTAGACACAATTCCATGATCTGTACATTCTGTGGGCCTCTCTTCCTAGTCCCATCTAACCATTTCCTTAATGGATATATAACTGCAGTAATTGGAAGTAAGTAAAACTCCTAGGTTTCTGTCTCTCAGGCTTTGCTTTATGTTTTCTAGGTAGTTAATAAAGTCATTCCATATGAATATGGAGATTGTTAGATGCTAATTGATTAATAAATTATGGTGTAGCTACTGTCTCCCATTATCAGTTTTCTCCTTAGAAAAATGAAAGAAGGGACTGAAGAAGCTCTAAGATCTCATGTTTTCCCATTTTATTTTTGATCCATGATCCATAAACCTGCATGTGCTTTTCTTACATTTTGACAAGGGCTTTCTATATATAATGGGTCTTAATAAATGAGCACTCTTCCCTTTTGTGTTCCTTAAATGGAATGCCTCAGGTTTAATGCTTGACTGTATCCCTGCTTGTGGGAGATCCTGTGACCTCACATTTATACTGATGACTTCTAAATCTGTTTCCAGGCTGCCTCTGACCTTGAGCACCAAAATGTCTCCATGTAACTCTTTCCTGACCATTTTCATTTGAGACTCTCAAAGCCTCTGAAATGTATTAAATACAGAATAGAATCATCATTTCCACACTCTCCCACCATGTTTTCTTTCCCATTCATTGTCTCCATGAGTAATGCCCATCTCCTTGCCACCTTCTGCAGAAATTTGCTTAGCCTTACATTTTCCTCCTTCCTCACCTCCTACACACACTCCAGTCAGAATAACATGTTTATTCTTCATATTATACCTCACAATCATCCATTGAATCCTCTCATGCCCTAGAGTGAGTCCCATCACCTTTCTTACAAAGTATTAAAAGGACCTTATGCAAACTTCTTATCATCTAGATCCATTTTGTGTCAGATCTTCTTGTAATATACAGACCATAGATTTGATGGGAAAAGCAAAAGAAAGAGAGCATGGACACTGGACATACCTTGCAAAATCCTAAGGTGCTCTACTAGTGTTTTATTGTTTGGTGTGTTTTGGAAAGATAGAGAGGTAGTTCTTACTTCTGAGTCTCTGTGCTGCTTCCCATGTCTACAGTGGCCCTATTTCTACCCTCTTTTCAAAAAATACTGAATCTATGTTACCCAGCCTGTTTGGCTGGTCTCAAACTCCTGGGTGCAATTGATCCTTCTGCCTCCCAAGTTCTGTTCTTTTTAAAAATTATGTCTTTTCTTCAAGTCCTAGCATAAGTACTCATCTTCCAGAATCAAGATCTGCCTATCTTTACCCTTTTTAAAACATCTTCTCTAATGTCACCATCTACAAACATCTATGCTTCCATTGTTTTTGCTTTATTAATTATCTTCTGGAACTGCCCTCTGATGTCCAGGTTCATGATTTGTTCTTTGTGGTCAGGTAGTAAGGCTGCTTAAACATAGGGAATCATACCTTATAGTGCTCTAAAATACATTTGAAGGTGTGCAAAAACACATAGTGGCACATGCCTGTATCAACCTATTACAAGCTGAGGCAAGAGGATCACAAGTTCAAGGCCAGTCTGGGCAATTTAGCCTGACCCTATCTCAAAATAAAATCTAAAAATAGAAAAAAAATGGGGGCGTAGTTCAATGGTAGAGCCCATTGCCTAGCATATATGAGGCCATGGATTCAATCCCCAGAACTCCAATAAACAAAAACAAACAAACTCATGAATAAACCACTGGATTGATTGGATGGACAAATGGATGAATAAAGGAAGGAACTTTAGTGGGTGTCTGTTTAATTGACTTGAGATTACCAGTCTGGCACACTGTAATTGGTATAAGAAAGAGGATTCCCATTCCTATGGTCCTTCATTACAGAGGCCCAGGCATCCAAGCAGAGGAAAAGCATCTGGACCCTGAAGCCCTGACTTCACTCAGGTGTAGAGAGAATGAAGCCAGCAGAAATACCACAAGCCCGTAGAGTTCTGACACTCATTTCAGCTAGTGCTTTTCTTTTTCCCTATGGTGGTATGCCAGGTGGGGATTGCAAAGGCAGGGGCCCAGGGAGGAAGCCAGGCTAACCAAGGATTCTGCACTGGATCTTTCTCTTTAGCAAGCACAACCACGAGAGGTCACAGCCCAGGGTTTCCTCTGCCCAAATGAGTATATTCAGCACTTGCCAAGCAAATGTGGTCAGTGTCCCGTCTTGTTTATCCAAATATGTAATTGAACAATAAATAATAACTGTGGAAAATCCACAGTGTCAGAGGTCTTCATTCATTGCTGATTTTAAATTAAACTTGATGTATAGGATGAAAAGAGCCATTAGCAGGAAAGAATTTAAACTACATTAGAAGGGGGAGAAAATTGCCCAACATTTGGTCAATCTAAGAAGGTAAAAGGGATTGTGGGGTGGGGGCAAGCTATTAGGGAAGGAAAGACTTTCTCACACAATGAATAGACATGGGGTGGAATAAAGTGCCAGTATGGGTCTGGGGAACAATACAAAAATGCGTGCAAAGTTACCAGGCGGGAGAATAATTCTTTCCTTACAGTTTAAAACACTACAAATACCTTCATGCTTTTCCCCTCTCTTACCAACAGTGCCTCCCCCTTTCTTTGATTCTCTGTCTCTGGAACTTAAAGCATATTTGAGGTGCTTAAAGGAAGCCTTCAACTACTGTTTAACAAGTCAATACTAATTATTGTTTAGCACTGGATTATGGGCTGGATCATGGAATTAAAACAGAGCTGTTAGGACACTTTTGTACCTGGCAAAGAGTTAATGAGCACATGCTGGGTCCCTGTAGTAACTGCCAAGCTAGTTTACTATTTTATTTCAGTGGCACAGGAACAAAATCTAATAAATTGCTTTACTTTTATCTTAATGCTTCCTTTCTTCATTAGGAAAACGAGAAAGCTTCATTGTAATGCTTATCATAAATTGGCAAAGTATTTTTTATATTGTACAATTAGTTGGTTATCTACAAAGTAGTGAGATGTGTGTATTGGGGAAAAGAAAAACTTACAAGTAAATCACTTTTCAGCAAAAGGTGCTAGATTAGTAGCAGAAGCTGATTTACATCCTGAGATTAGGGATGGTGACTGGACCCTCATGACTCTGTGTGTGTGTGTGTGTGTGTGTGTGTGTGTGTGTGGTTTGACAGCCTAAATTTCTGAAAATGGGAGAAGAGGGGGTTCTGCCTCTAGACCCAGATTTTTGGGGTTTTTTGGTACAGGCTCCATTGCTGGAACAAGATGGGGGAGGGAAAGAACCATGAGGAAAGGGGTGAATTATGAGCAATCTGTTTGTTCTGATTAGATGTCCAGCTGGGATGGTGACCAGATTTCTCATAGCAACTCAATTCACCAGATCCCTGAAGAGCAAAATGGTCATGGCTTTGGGGTCCTGCTGAATGAAGTGGGATTTGAACCAGTGACCTGTAAGTGAGAAATGCTATTTGCTATTGCTGGGTGCATGTGCTGTTTAGCTTGACCCTATCACCACCTCCCACTGGCTCCTCAAAATTAACGTTTAGACATGTTCAGTTCTGAAATATGCGGTGCAGATGACTGTACTGCTAAAGGTGGTGGTCAGATCCAAGGTTGATTTTAAAAGCTCTGGAAATGATTGGTGAAATACAGTATTTGTATAAAGTCCACACATTTTTATTTTTCTTATGTGAAAACAAAGCAGAGGAAATGCTCTTTATATATGTAAAGTTATGTAAAATATAACATATAGTTTAAAAACAAATTTTCCATTTCTATTTAAATTTCACTATTTACTTGAGTGATGTGCATACTGCATTGGAGTTGTTTTGTGGGAACTAGGAGTCCATTAAGATGTGTATCTTATACAGCTGGTATTAAATATTGTGTATATATATATATATATTTATATTAAAAAAACCTCTTCATCTTTAGCCCCAGTATTGCATAAAGGTGCAAGGGATCAATTATAGATAAAAAGAGGGGAGATCTCAGAGGGCTTGTAAACTGATTGGCAGTTTCTCAAGACACAGCACTGGGCCTGTGTTTATTGGTATTTAGCTTTCCAAGGCTCAGGCAAGGAGAAACGTTGTAATTGATTTTATTTGAAAGCAAGAAATGGGGCCAAAGGGAAACTTTCAGTCTCCATTTTTGCTTTCAGCCCGTATAAAGTAGGCATTCCTAGCAGAGGTGTTTAATGGTGCACTCAGTCTTTTCTGTTTTAATATGAGTGTAAATGGAGCCTCAGGCTAAGCACAGCCCACCTCTCAAAACCTCAGAGGCTGTGGGAATGATCCCTGCCCTCTGGACTCATCCTTAATTGGCCTATAGTACGCAAAGCAATTAAAACTAAGGGTCTGATTCATAAAATGCGAACATGACATTTAAATGTGTGCAGGAGGATTCCTGTTTATAACACTAGGGTAGGAGCAGCAAGGACTTTGCTATCTTCTCAGTTCACTTTCCTTAAATTTACTTTTCACCTCTCCTCTTGGCCCTAACTGCCTTCCATCTTCTCAGACAGATCTAAAGTCAGCTTCAGGGCCAAGGTTGGGCTCAAGTCCTGCGCTGTCAAAGGGTAATGACTTGTTGGTCTACTCCATCCTGTAGTCCCTTCCCTTTGCCAAATGGTTGAATCATGGCTTTTACATAGATATCCTTACTATTTAAGTATTTTTGTATTTTCCCCAACAGTATATGGAATGAAAACTCCAGACACTGAGTTGACCATTACTGTCGGTAGAGACTGAAGTTAAGGGAAAGCTGCCAGATCCTGCCAGAGAAAAGCTTGAGAAATGAGCTGAGAGAAGAGAAAGTACCTCAGAATTCTAAGATATTTAATTATAATACCAGGGAAACCCTCATTTGCACAATTACTATTTACATTTTCCCACAATTTATACACCCTTTAGTCTCACCCCTCCAGCCCATGCTGTTAAGCAGGGTCTTACTATATAGTTGAGGCTGGCTTTGAACCCACTATGTAGCCCAGGCTGGCCTCAAACTCATGGCAATCCTCCTGCCTCAGCCTCCCAAGTGCTGGGATTACAAGCATACACCCCTATGTCCAGCTATTAAGCTCTTAATGTTGTTGATATCATGAAGTTCTGAAATTTGTACTGAAATATTGTTAAGTTGTACATGATTCTTGACAAATGTTTCATAAATTTCTTTATTATTTGTTTTAGGACCACTTTGAGAAACAGAAATTAACTCTTTATGTGATACTAATTAGGGCTTAGAACACATGGATTTTCAGCTCAACCATAATTTTAAGCGCAGAAGTCCATTTGAATGTCTTTTAGACTATTGCCCAACCTAGGAAAGAACTGTAATAATATGCCCTGGAGAATATTGTGTTAACTCTCTGGGACAAACTGCGTTGACAATCACTTGATTCAGTTCTTGTGTTTCTTTTGTTTAATAAACAATAGTCTATCCTTTATGATTTCTTACAGTTTGCATTATCCTGCGATTCATAAAGTTTTCCATTTATTTTTTAGAATAGCACAGTAAGCCATGTTAACTTTGAACTTGCCTTTTCAGCTTTTCAAATGGGGTAGGGGCTGCTATACATTTCAGTTTACTACAGGGTTGCATCTACACCACACTAAAGAACCAGGCAGAAAGTGGAAAAATTCAGTCCATCTCCCAGATGGCTCCAGATGCATGGCATTGTGTAGACAGAAACAGCCAGATGGCTGAATGGATTTTTCACTTTCCATCTGGGTGCGTGACATGGTGGAGATGCAGCCAAAGCCTTGAGCCAAAAGAAAATGCCAGCCAAGGAGATGAGGTATTGCTACTTTCCAGGCACCTAATTCCTGCTGGGTGGTATGTGTGACCTTGATTTAATCTATTCTTTCAGAAACAGGTCACTCTTATGAGAACAAAGTTTGTCAACCACTAGGAATAAAGGGGAGGCATAAAGACACAAAGAGAATGGAGAGAATGCTTCATTTGCTTTCTTGTAAGGACAGGTCTTGTGCTGACTTGGTAGGGATAGTGCTATCTCGGGAAAGCCTTCTCCTTCCGGGTCCCTAAAGGTCAGAGAGCTGGAGGCACGACAAAAACTCTAAGTGGAAATGAAAACATCAAGGAGCTTGCTGTCCATCACGGGCATCACTAAATCTTTTTGAACAACCCTGGCCAGTGAATTATGGCAGCATGGAATTGACTTACAGTTTATTTCTAGTAACAGGCAGTTACTATGTCAAATCTGAAACCATTCAGAAAGGCCTATAAAAATTATATGACAGAGTAACATGCTACCTTTAGCTCTTTTTAGCATGTTTATGAGTTTAAACTGCATTGAGCTTGTGTTTATAGAAATGAATACGGGGATTTCTATGTTCTGTTCCTTCCCTCTCCTTGTACTGCAACCTGCTCTGTTGTGACCATGGGGTGGTATCCAAGACCTTTGGAATGTTTTAAACTCACAACTGGGGTTGTCATTTTGTTAAGAGGCAATTTTGTTGATGAGCATACAACTTATATTTTCCTGGGATAGTTAAAGTTCCTTTGCGGAGGAAAAGGATAGATAAATGACAGTTGCAAAAGAAAATCATTTCCAAGTTACCTTTCACCCAGTCTTTCCCCCTGACTCCATTTGACACCTACTGAAAAACTAATTGCAGCATGAGTGGGGCCACAGGACAAATGCTGCAATCTGGGCATAATGCGACACCAAATATAATAAGGTAACATATTGTTAAAAGTCAATATCCCAAGTCTAACAATACAGTGTCACAGACTCATAAGCGTGCAACTGTATAATACATAATTGTCATCTGCAGAGAAAAGATCTAATTTTGATAATGCTTATTGAGATTGGTTGTCTGAAAAAATGCTTATGGCTCCAGAAGGCTTGACAGTCCTGAATATCATATAATAGCACGTAGCCAAGGAACATGGGATGAAGGGAAGAGAAAAAGACTCTATTCCAGAATGCACACACTCCCACTCACAGTTTTATTTTTAAAAGAACACGATTCTGCTCAGACAATGAGCAAATTTACCGAGCAGGGTGATTTGTTCCTGGGTTTCCATGTCTGGAATCTATGTGTGTGTGTACTCAGGGACCCTTTCCAATCCTTGGGGTATGGAACCTTTCTTTGGCAGATAGAAATATTCTGAGGTTTTAACTTATAAGAACTTGGTTTGGGTTTAAATTTCAAAGAAATTAAGCGGAATCAACTGATTTTTGAGGCATCTTATTTACTATGTACCATATTTCCTCAATTCTAGGAAATATCCTTGGCAATTCAAAATACCTGTGGTCAGCATCCTTTTTATGGTGTATGTATAGATTTAATGTATTTTCCTTTATCTTCTGAAAAAGCTGTTTCTGAAATGAATATGTACTTTCTAACCCATGGTACTTACAGTTGAGGAAATGTAGCAGCAAATGTGCTGGCTATCATTGGGGGTATATGTGGTATCCTTAAGGTAACAAAAGACCTATGACAATATCATTTCATTTCAAGCTCATGTGAACACTGTAGAGGGGCTAATTTATTCCTGTTTTACAAATGAAGAAACAAAGATCCATAGCCAGGGACTTTCTATTAAAAGCCCATTCCCCCTGCAGTTCTGGATATACTCATCTTTAAGTGTATCACCTCATGGTGAGGTCTAGGCCAGTGGGCTGCTTTGTTCCCTCACTTGCACATAGAGTTCACTTATTTGGACTCACTGAGACTGGAAGGCCATTAACTCCTGTAAGCTTGGGTCTCAACTGGACCCCAGATACCTCTCATAGCTAGGAGACTTTCACCTCTTTCACATTTCTGGAACATTTGTTTACATTTCCTGCCTCAGATCACTCACCTGAAGCTGCTCTTTCAATATATATTTGCCATCCTGCCTTGAGTCCCTTTCCTAGACGATGTCTTTTTGAGGGCAGAGGTGTTTTTTTTTTTTCATTCATTACCTAGTCTGCACATACCATGTAAGCAATAGCTATGTATGGAACAAGCGCATAGTATTAAATGTATTAGACAAGTACCCCTTAAAGAGGGTAAAAGGAAATGAAGTCATCAACCTGCTTCTTGACTGCATATGACCCCCTCTGGCAGCTTCCCTTTTGAGTTTCATTTGTTCATTCCTTCATTTCTTCATCAAATTTTTATCACACCTGGTTCTAAGTACATAGTATTGGGTCAGATGCTCTGAGGATTCAGAGAGAAGGAAGAAATAAAACCTCTATCTTTGAAGAGCTCCTGGTCCAGTTAATATAGTTACAGGATTAGAAGAGATAGTGAATGTGTGAGGGATACATAAGAGGTCAAAGTAGTTATTATTATTATTATTATTGAAATAACCATCATTCAAATCAGATAATGTTCATTGCTCTGGAAGTTTAGCACTGATGTTTGAAGGTTGGGAAAGGCATTTTTTCAAAGAGGGTGTTGGGTATTGTGGGCAAGGGAACTGAAAAAGAAAGTGAGGTCATTTGCAGCAACCATCCCTTTTTGGCTGGAGTTGGAATGCAGTGCAGGAGCCACCATGGTTTTTGAGGGGCCATCTGGCTGGGAGGGATCAAGGAAGTCACTTCCTGGAAGCTCAAGGTCTTAGAGGCCACAGAGAGTTAGAGGAGGTTGGGTTAGGGAGGCTTGATCCCATCTGTGGTCTTAGGTAAGCTTGGCTTGGAGTGTGGGTCATGTGATTATTGGGTGACTCAAGCCCAAAGTCAAGAAATATTATGAGAAAAAGAAGAACATTTAGAAGGGCCCTATTTTGTCCAATATAATTAAAATACATTTTAAAGAGGAGAAAACTTTTGTTTTAAAAACTGGAATTGTTGAAAGCAACTTTTAAGTGTTAATAACTGAGTGGCTGATGGAGCTGGGAATCAGCATAGGGGAGTGGAATGTGTCTATCATTAGAAAGAGAGGAGAGGTGGACTTGGGCTCTGGAGGTAGAGCCAAGTGTCAAAGGGCCTCCTTAGACAGCAGGCCTATAGAAACATCTTGGCTTGGGATTCTCTGAGAAAAATGGGGACTAGAGAGGACCACCTTTCCATCCATAAGTGTGAGCAGATCCCGGGGAGCAGCTCTGGGGACCAGACCAGTGCAGCTGCAGGTGGATCCCAGACAGGGCTCTGCCCCAACCCCAGAGGCTAAGGCACACCCACCCAAGCCAAAGGCCTCCCAAGAAAAGAACTGCACAGGCACACAATCTTCAGCCAGAGGCCCGTAATACTATTGGGCACAGCCAAGGACCTTCCTGGAAAAGAGCTACATAAGTACACAAGCAACAGCTAGAGGCATGCCTCAATATCATTGATAAATGAGGAGAGACCCTAGCCAGAAGCCTGTGCAGACAACAGGAACTGGGGTGAACAGGCCCCAGCCAAAGGCCCTCCCAGACAACAGCTACATAGGGGCCCTAGCTAGAGGTACATCTAGATAACATTCCAAGTGTGCATGGGGCCTAGCAGAAGCCTGCCCAGACAACAGGTCAGCTCAGGGATCCAGAAGGCCACCCCTCTGAACCCAGGAATTGGTGTACTGGTGAGCAGCAGAGTAAAGGCTGCTCGGTGGCTTCCTGAGAATTAAAGACCCCTAGGTGAGCAAAGTCGCCCCAGCAAAAGCACAGCAGGCTGCATCTGTTGAAATGAGAAGACAGGTAAATAAGTCTCAAAACCAGGCTTCCAGATCACCTAAGGAACCCCCAAAGGGCAACAAGATGGAATAATCTGATACTTAACCACCTGGACTCCCTGAACTGGCAACAAAAGAGGACCTGGAAAAAATAAAATCAGAAATAATTTCTCAGATAACAGCAGAGATTGTGCCAATAGTACAAGACATGATTAATAAATCTAGAGTGGACACAGAGAAAAAATAGAGGAGCTGAGGAACATGATGGAATCCCAACATAGGAAACAATAGAATCCATAAAACAGATGCAAACAGATTTCCAGGAGATTAAATTTCCATTGAAAGTTTATACAACAGAATGAGCCAATCCAAGGACTAGAGACTAGGAAAAGAAAAATTTCTTAAAAATAGTAAGGGGCCACGAGAAATCAATCTAGCAGTTGCTAGATGATGCAAAGAAGAATAATATAAGAGTGATTGAAGTCAATGAAGAAACAGGAGAGAGTCCAGATGACATTAAAAAAACTGTTCACAGAAGTAATGGCAGAAAATTTCCCAAGCAGGAGAAAAGAACTTGACATGCAGATAAATGAGGCATATAGGACTCCAAATAGCCATGATCAAAAAAAATTTACACATAGGCGTATAATAGTTAAGATTCCAGAAACCCAATAGAAGAACAAAATTCTACAAACAGAGGAAAGCAAGATCTAACAATATGCTGCATACAAGAAACACACTTAATTAAAAAAGAAACTCATAGACTAAAAGTTAAAGGGTGGAAAACAATACTCCATGAGACAGGAACCAACCCCCCCAAAAAACAGGGGTAGCTACCCTCTTTGCAGATCAAGTGGATTTCAAACCAACACTGTTTAAGAGAGACAAAGAAGGATATTGCATCCTCAGAAAGGGAACCATCCAAGAAGAAGAGATGACAATCTTTAATATATATGCACCAAACAGTACTGTGCCCAACCATATAAAACAAATACTAATGGACATGAAAACTCATATAAGAACTAATACAATAGTTGTGGGGGTACTTCAATACCCCACTGTCACAAATAGGTAGATCAACTAGACAAAAAATAAGCAATCAAATACTAGAACTCAATCAAACTCTTGAACAAATGAATTTAACAGATGTTTACATTATGCTCCACCCCACAAAATTAGAATACACATTCTTTTCAGTTGCACATGGGGTGTTCTCCAAAATAGACCACATACTCACTCAAAGAACATGATTAAGTAAATGCAAAAGAATTGAAGTTATCCCCTGTATATTATCAGACCATAGTGTGATGAAATTGGAGATCAATAGCAAAAGAAACCACAAGAATTTCATAAACACATGGAAACTGAACAACACACTTCTGAATAACCAATGGGTCACAGAGGAAATGAAAGAAGAAATCAGACAGCTCCTTCAATTAAATGACAATGACAATACAACATATTGGAATCTATGGGACACAATGAAAGCAGTCTTACCAGGGAAATTCATAGCAGTGAATACTCACATTAGGAAAACAGAACAAGCCCAATTAAACAACCTGATGCTGAACCTCAAACTTCTAGGAAAAGAAGAGCAGAACAAATCCAAAGCTCATACAAGGGAGGAAATTATAAAGATGAGGGCAGAAATCAATGCAATGGAGACTAAGAGAAAAATATAAAAATTCAATGAAGCCAAGAGTTGGTTCTTCGAAAGAATACACAAAATTGACAAACCCTTAGCCAACATCATCAAAAAAAGGAAAGAAAAGGCCCAAATCCATGCTATTAAGAATGAAAAGGATGAAAATACAGTGCATCCAGTTGAAATCCAAAGGATCATCAATACCTACTTCGAGAACCTATATGCCAATAAGATGGAAAATATA
Source organism: Heterocephalus glaber (assembly GCF_053883595.1). Lineage (NCBI taxonomy): Eukaryota > Metazoa > Chordata > Mammalia > Rodentia > Bathyergidae > Heterocephalus > Heterocephalus glaber. The sequence goes on from NW_028258305.1 coordinate 9,506,200, forward strand.
GAAGAAATGGACAGATTCCTAGATATGTGGGAATTACTAAAATTCTAAAAATCGAAATGACTCAATAGCAATCAATGAAATTGAAAACATAATTAAAAACTTACCAGCTAAGAAAAGCCTAGTCCTGATGGCTTTACTGCTGAATTCTATAAGACATTTAGAGAGGAACTACTGCCACCACTGTTTAAAATCTTCAATGAAATTGAAAGGGAAGCAATACTCCCAAATTCATTCCTGGAAGCAAGCATCACCTTGATCTCCAAAGCAGAGAAAGACCCAACTAAAAAACAGAACTATAGGCCAATCTCACTAATTAACATAAATGCAAAAATCCTTAATCAGATACTGGCAAATAAAATGCAGAAGATCATCAAGAAGATCATGCACCCTAACCAAGTGGGATTCATCCCACGAATGCAGGGAAGGTTCAACATATGAAAATCAATAAATACACTATATCAATAGAGCCAAGGACAAAAACCATATGATCATCTCCATAGATGCAGAAAAAGCATTTGACAAAATCCAACATGCATTTATGATAAAAACCTTCCAAAGAATTGGAATAGACTGTCTCTACCTCAATCTGATAAAAGCCATCTGATAAAAGCCATCTATGAAAAACGATATCATACTCAATGGTCAAAAACTGAAATCCTTCTCATTAAAATCAGGAAAAAGAGAAGGATGTCCCCTATCACCACTCCTGTTCAATATAGTTTCGGAAACGTTAGCCAGGGCAATTAGACAAGAGAAAGAAATAAAAGGAATAAAGATAGGAAACAGAAGTCAAATTGTCATTATTGGCAGATGACATGATACTCTATATAGGAGACCCCAAGAACTACACCAAAAGTCTTCTAGACCTAATAACCAAATTCAGTAAAGTACCTGGATACAAGGTCAACACACACAAAGCAATAGCTTTTCTGCACACAAAAAACAGACTCGCTGAGAGAGAAATGGGGCAATCAATTCCTTTCACAATAGCAACCAAAAAATTGAAATCATTAGGAACCAACCTAACAAAAGAAATGAAAGACCTCTACTCTGAAAACTGTAGCACTCTGAAAGAAGAGATTGAAGAGGATATCAGAAAATGGAAAAACATCCCTTGCTCCTGAGGAGGAAGATTCAAAATAGTGAAAATGGCCATACTTCCAAAACTATTATATAGATTCAATGCAATCCCAATTGAAATTCCAGCAGCACACTTCACCAACCTGGAGAAAACAATCCAAAATCTCATTTGGAACAAGAAGAGACCTAGAATAGCAAAATCAATTCCAGGCAACAGGGACATGGCAAGGGGTATCACAACCCCCAACTTGAAATTATACTACAAAGCCACTGTGATAAAAACAGCATGGTACTGGCAAAGAAATAGACCTGAGGACCAGTGGAACAGATTAGAAGACGGAGAAACAATGCCAGACACAGTCAGCCACCTCATCTTCAACAAAGGAACCAAACACCCTCACTTGAAGAAAAGATAGCCTCTTTAATAAGTGGTGCTGGAAAAACGGGGTTTCAACTTGCCAAAGATTAAAACTAGACCTATATCTCTCACCATGCATTAAACTAAAATCAAAATGGATTAAAGATCTAAATATTAAAACAGAAACCCTGAACTGGCTGGAACAGAGTTTTGGTAGAACTCTTGAAGACATTGGCGTAGGAAAAAGTTTTATGAACAAAATCTCAGTTGCCCATGAACTAGCACAAAAAAATCAACAAGTGGGATTTGTTCTTATTAAAAAGCTTCTGCACAGCAAGAAAAACTACCAGCAGTGTGAAGAGACAACCCATAATGTGGGGAGAAATTATCACCAGCTGTCCCTCAGAGAAAGGTCTACTATCTAGAATCTACAAGAAACTTAAAAAAAAATCAGACTTCCCAAATTTAAAGACCCAATCCAAAAATTGGCATCTGAAATGAAGAGACATTTCTTAGTCAAAGAAGTAGAAATAGCAAATAAATACATGAAAAAATGTTCAACATCACTGGTCATTCGAGAGATGCAGATGAAAACAATGCTGACATTCCACCTCACTCCAGAAAGAATGGCTGCTATCTTGAAATCAACCAATAAGAAATGCTGGTGGGGCTGTGGGGAAAGAGGAACCCTGTTCCACTGCTGGTGGGAGTGTAGACTGGTGCAACCACTATGGAAATCAGTATGGAGATACCTCAAAGAACTAGGACTGGAAGTCCCATTTGACCCCGCTATTCCCCTGCTGGGTATCTTCCCCAAAGAATTAAAAGAATCATACCACAGTAATATATGTGCACCCATGTTCATAGCAGCACAATTTGTAATAGCTAAAACTTGGAAACAGCCCAAATGCCCATCAACTGGACTGGATAAAGAAAATGTGTTTTTTAAAAAATAAAATGGAGTACTACTCAGCCATAAAAAATGAGAAATTAGAGACATTTATAGCTAAATGGATGCACTTTGAGATGATACTCTTAAGTGAAATAAATAGGATACACATGTATAAATCCCAAATAGTTTCTCTAGTGTGAGAAACTGAAAGTGTAAATAAGCACTAAAAGGTATAATAGATAATGTGAAATAGAAGAAAAGGGGCAAAGGGGGAAGGGGAAGTGGGAGGGGTAGGGGAAAGGAAAGAAGGGAATGGAATTAATATGAGAAAATGAAAAAATGGAAACAGTCTTTGTAAATAGGGAGGGATGGAGGGGTTGAAGGGAGGGCAGGGCAAGGGTGAAAAATAAGAACCAAGAGAGATTATATAAAGGTGCAAATTTCCAATGATGAATGTCATTATATTGTATACCTAAAATGTACCAATGAGTAGAATGAATAATTGATAATGAGAAATAGGAAGAAAATGTCCAAAGGGGTAGGGGTAGTGGGAAGGACAGGGGAAAGGAAAGAAGGGAAAGGAAAAATTATTATTATTTTTTTCTTAAATTCTTTTATTGGTACATTTTAGGTATACAATACATTACATTTATCATTGGGTGCTTGTACATGATGTATCTTGGTTCTTATTTTTTCCCCATTACCTATGTGCCCTTCACCCCTCCACCCTTCCCTATTTACATAGACCATTTTTTTTCTTTTCTCATAATTTTTCCTTTCCATTCTTTCCTTTCCCCATCTCCTCCCACCACCCCTACCCCTTTGGACCTTTTCCTATTTCAAAGTATCAATTATTATTTATTAAACTTTTTAATCCTTATTTACACTCTCAGTTTCTCACACTAGAGAAACTATTTGGTATTTACACATGTGTGTCCTATTTATTTCAGTTAACAGTATGGCCTCAATATGCACCCATTTAGCTATAAATGACTCTAGTTTCTCATTCTTTATGGTGGAGTATTACTCTGCTTTTTTTTAAAAAAACCCCACATCTTCTTTATCCAGTTTCCAGTTGATGGACACTTGGGCTGCTTCCAAGCTTTAGCTATTGCAAACTGTGGCAGTATAAATATGGTTGCATATATATCTCTGTGGTATGATTGTTTTAATTCTTTTGGGAAAATACCCAGCAGGGGAATAGCTGGGTCAAATGGGACCTCCAGCCCTAGTTCTTTGAGGCATCTCCATACTGATTTCCACAGTGGTTGCACCAGTCTACACTCCCACCAGCAGTGGAGCAGGGTTCCTCTTTCTCCATAGCTCTGCCAGCATTTGTTATTGGTTGATTTCATGATAGCAGCCATTCTTTCTGGAGTGAAGTGAAATCTCAGCGTTGTTTTCATCTGCATCTCTCGAATGACCAGTGATGCTGAACATTTTTTCATATGTTTCTTTGCTACTTTTACTTCTTTGTCTGAGAAATGTCTGTTCATTTCAAATGTCCGTTTTTGAATTGGGTCTTTGAATTTGGGGGATCTGATTTTTAAAATTTCTTTAAAAGTACTCTTAAGTGAAATAAATAAGACACACATGTGCAAATATCGAATAGTTTCTCTAGTATGAGAAACTGAAAGTGTAAATAAGGACTAAAAGATATAATGGATAATATGAAATAGAAAGAAAAGGTGCAAAGGGGAGGGGGAAGTGGGAGGGGCAGGGGAAAGGAAAGAAGGGAATAGAATTAATATGAGAAAAAGAAAAATGGAAACAAAGTCTTTGTAGATACGGAGGGGTAGAGGGGTTGAAGGGAGGGCAGGGGAATGGGGAAAAAATAAGAACCAAGATGAATTATGTAAAGATGCAAATTTCCGATTCTGAATGTCCTTATATTGTATATCTTAAATGTACCAATAAAATTAATTTTTAAAAAATGGGGACTAGAATGGAGTCCGGCAGCAAGCCGTGCCTTACTCCCTTACTCGCTGTGTCAGGGGATGCTAGCTTTTCCTTTTTTATGTAGACTCCTTAAGTCCCTGAGATATCCCATCAAGAAAGGCTATTCTTTCCTCTATTCATGCAAGAAAAGGAGGCTCAAAAGATGTAAATGTCTTGCCCAAGTTACAAAGTGGATTTTGTATTAGGTTTTATTCCAGGGATCATTCATGTCCTAAACACTAAATACTTCCTTCCCTTACCCAACAGCAGCATAGGGGCACTCCTGGTCATTGCTTGTTGCTCAGGAGATCAGAGCCACTGACAGTAAACACCCACTACCCACCTTGCCCATGCGCTTGCATGCCTGGGCTGTGTGGATCTTAGCTCCCTTACTATAATGGAAATAAATATATATGTTAGATAAACAAGTCCCTTGTCCCAAAGACAGAGCGCAAATGAACTCAGCCCTTGTTCTGTGCCTCTTTTCTTTGGCCTTCAATCTAAGATCAGGAGGCATGAGATATTCTAGTTAGACATACACTGAGTTGGAATCTTAAACAGGAAACACAGTGAGGAAGGCAAAAGAACAACACCATGAGAAGGCTTTGCTTCAGTTTAGTTTTACTGACTTTTCCGTGACTTCTCCCATTCATTAAGACTCTACCTACAATAGGAAGCCACAACTAGGTGTCTCTAAAGACTCAATTTTTTACTGATCCACTTCAGAGTTCTTCTTTTTCCTCAAGGGCGGATTTTGAGGGCCAAGGTGGTAAAGCTATGAACTTCCGCTAGAGACTGGAACAGTGGTTCAATCATTTTTCACATCATGGTGCAAATGTAGAGTGATAATATTTGTGGGGGTTTCTAGAGAAGATGAATGAGCTGTGTATGGTTGAAGCACCACTCCAGTCCAGGGATCTGTCCCCACCCCTCCTTTCTGAGACCTCATCTGTGACCCATATGAAGCATCATTGTGTGTCCATGGGCTGGAAGTTCTTGCCTGGGCAGGGCACATCACTGAGCATCTCACTTAGCAATGGATTCATAGATTTATCATCAGAGGTCACTACAGGCCCTGACTTGGCTGTAGGTTTTTAGGTTCTCAGTATTTAGGTTCTCAGAAATAAGAAAGGCCCAAAATAGGGACATTAAACTGATACAGTGCAAGTGTGCTATGCACATGACGATCTTAGGATATACATATATATATATATATATATATATATCATTCATAAACATACAGTGGGATACAAGTTTAAAGCTACGTAATGAACATTTCCTTTCAAGCCCATCTTGGTGAGACCAAGTATAATGGTACAATCTCATCTGGAGAGCATAACAAAAGTCTACCTTTGACGTCCTTAAAAATCTGTGGTCCTGGACTAATGGACTCCCCTCACCCACTCAATAAATCTCAATGGGTGATGGTGATTGTGAATGCAATGGAAATGATTGGTATATACAAAGTAATTTTCTTTCCCATGGTTTATTTATTCCTTACAACAATTCTAATTTTCACTGTTTTAAAGATGAGTATACTGAGGCTTATAGGGAGAGATTAAAATAACTTGCTCAAAGCTATGGGGCTACTGAGTGTTAGGAGTTTGATGCTAGCATCAATACATTGAGACTGCCAAAATTCCTAGAAACTTCTCCTGGCACACAGAAAGAAAAAGAGAAACAAATTACAAAATGTTATTTGTTAGCATCTGGCCTTAAAATTGACCCTCAGAGGTATGGACAGTGGGAGAAAGGTAGCCAATTCTTTGTAGTAGAGTTGATGAAGTGCTTTGTACTCCTAAGTAACAGATGGACCACTGTTTAGGGTTGTCAGACATAGGAAATAAAATATATGATTCTCAGACAACTTAAAATTTCAGATAAGCAATAAACAATTTTTTGGGTATAAATATGTCCCAAATATTGCATGAGACCACTTCTACTGCAAAATTATCTATTATTTATCTGAAATTCAAACTTAACTGGGAGTCTTGCATTTTACCTGACAGCTCTACCATTGTTGATACCATCTGTTGGTAGACAGGGATTTTCTTTAACATCTGTGACTCCTTGACAACACTATACAAAAGCAAGTATTATTAAAGAGACAAAATAAATAATTATTACCGTAGAGTCACAGGAGGGAGAACAGTGGAGAATTGCTACAGCTCTGTTACTTTTTGCTAGACCGAGTCTGTGTTCATACCAAGAATGGACTTTGTTTTTACGAATTGTTGGCCACAAGATAAATCAGAAGCCACTGTGGTCAGAAGCTCCGTGTTGTGAAGATCTGAGAAATAGAAAGAACAGGCATGTCATTAACAGACTTTCCCAGATGTGAATCTTTAGGAGGAAGTTAAGAGGGAACATTGAATAGTGGAAAGAGGGAAAATAAGAGACATGATGGTACATGAGGATAGAACTACAATTTCCTTAGGACTATTGTAGAGAGAAAGGGCATTAATTTGCTTGGAGATGGGTCAGAATATATCACAAAAAGCAAGGAAATATCTATTTAATACCAAGTACTAAGTTGTTTGCCAATGTCCCTTTCCATTTGAATATATGGATCTTCACAGCTAGCTACAGTGTTTGGGACTCCCATGTATCCTTGTCTTCTCATATACCTGGTGGCACTGAAGTCATGAAAGTAAATTTTCTCAGGCCAAGTGATATCTCAACGAATATGTCTTTCTGTCTTGGCTCTTACATTCAGGCCATTGCTCAAGGTGCTATGGAGAACTTGTCCTTTCCCACCAAGCTCAAAATCAGGATCTAAGTCACATGAGGAAAGTAGACTTATGCTTCCTAACTGCATATCAATTTGAATTCTTCATGAAACTCCTTCCCCAAGATATGCTCACCTTGTCCTCTGAGCTTAGTTCTGAGAAACTTTAGGGTTCATTCCAAAAGTCAAATCCATTCTCCAAAGATAAAGATTTCCATTTTGAGAGGCTTTTCAAAGATGTGCCAAAGGGTCTGACAGCCAGTCTTAATGAAGGGTCCCAAGTTTTTCTTGTTCTGGCAGCATCCACTGAGTAAGTTTTTAGCTTCCCAGGCAGCTCTCAGGAAAGATTGCAGCCTCTGCTGTATGCATAAGTGGTGCAAACTTATTAAAAGGTAATTTCCATCATCTTTAAGGTTGGTTTTATTCAACTGCCCAAATATAGTATGTAGATATGTGCTCACTGTAGGCATTCAGGCATTTAGACATTCCAGAGTTTTGGGGATTTTGGCCAAGTTTACCCACTCAACCACCTCTACTTCTCACCTGGGTGACCAACACCTCTGAGAAGTGCTGTCTCGTGGGAGAGCTTCTCTGAAATCATCAGCAACTTCCAGGCCTCAATCCTGTCTCAGCAGAGGAGCAACTGTACACATCACAGTTTATCAGTATTTCTGAAAGGAACTGGCTCCTGTGCTCACTGCTGTAGGCATGGGTCTCAGAGGAGCTCTTCTAGTTGATATTGCAGGACGTTTTCTTACCCTCTCCACTTTACAGTGCTAGTTTCCTACTCACCACAGTGTTCTTTCTTGTTAGGGGGATGTTGAGTGTGTGAGAGCAGGTGGCACCTGAGACTCAAGCTGTCAGATGTTATTTTACCACATCTTTGAAGGTGCTGGAGGGAGGAATGCTGGGTTGTCCTTGAAATTTAGGTCTTGGTTAGACATAGGCAGTGATCCTCAGATCAACTCTTCACTTCTTCTAATTTGAAAACAATATAATGAGGCATTATTTAAATTCTATATGTTAATTATATTGTATGTATTATTACTAATTATGACAAATGTACATCTTTTAAGATTCTCAAGAAATAATCTCTTTTAGATATGGAGAAACAAGGCATCTCAAGTTTGTCCAAATAAAATATTCTCCAGGAGCAATACAGCCAGAATAATAGCTACAAATAGCTTGGTTTCACTCAGTTTCTGAGCCCACCCATAGGCTAACGGAAAAGTACCATGTTAATGAAATCATTTGTCAGTATTTGAGGGATATGTATCTTCTAGAGAAGGGACAGTGTTTCTGATGCTTCTCCTATGTACCGCTGAATTATTTTTGTGCAGGCTGCATGTTTAGCGATGTGTACCTTAAACTCTTTGAACTCTTTGGAGTACGTAGTTTAGTGGAATTCATTCCCTTTTATTTAAAATTCAACCTGAGCAGATGGAGAATGAATATCAGTAACATTTCTTGTGAGAACAATGGGATTCATACAGTTATTGCTAAATCCACATAATTATTCCGTGAGTGAAAAAAGAGGTAATATTGGGAGTGCTGAAGTAGTGTGAAGGAGTAAGGTGGAGGGTCTGCCAGATAGAATTGGAATGACAGAGTGGGAAGGCAACTGCTGTAGTTGGAATGTCCTCCAAGGCCTGTATAGTGGAGGCTTAGTCCCCAAGATGGCACTGATAGGAGGAGGTGGAAACTTGGGACATGATGCCTAGTGGGAGGCCTTCTGGCCATTGGTAGCACATCCTTGAAGGGGCTATTGGGACCCTGAACTCTCCTCTTTTTCTCTCTTTTGCTTTGCTTCCATAAGGTGAAGGGCTTTGGTCTGCTCTGGACTCTCCATGAGGAGTGTTGCCTCATCACAGGCCCAAAAGCAATGAGTCTGCCTGATCATGGGCGGAAACCACAATTGTGAGTCAAAATAAGCCTTCTCCCTGCCTAAATTGATTATTTTAGGTATTCGTTATAGTTAATAGAAAGCTGACTAATGCAGCACCTTTGAGGATCTTGTCACTGTATGGGTTTAAATAAAACACAAAGGTCCTCTAAACTAGTAGCCCATGTGGGGATGTGGCTTCTCTGCTGACTTTGAGAATGCAAGAAGACACTTATTCATGATATGAGCATTCAGCCAATTCCTCTACCTTTCATTTCTAGGTTTGCTCTCTAAGGCGTTCAAACAGCTACCTGATTGAATTACAAATTCCATCCTCTCTGGTTCCTTTGGTAAAACTGACCTTTTAATAGTTTATGGCAGGGGCCAGTATTTCTTTTTTTAAATATCCACATATTGATTTTAGGCTTTGCTGGTCATGCAATCTCTGTCACAACTATTCAACTCTGCCACTGTGATGTGAATACTATCAGCATAAATGAAGGGACATGGCTGTTTTCAATAAAACTTTATTATCAAAATTGGCAACAAACAGGATTTTGCCAGTAGGACATAGTTTGCTGAGCTTTGGTCTGGGCGTGGGGAATGAAGAATTCTGTTCTTAGGCAGTAAAAATCTTGCATTTGTAGATTTATACGGAATGATGCAATTGCCATTAAATTAGGGATGAAACAACATGAGCTGTAACCTTAGCTTCGGCATAGCTTGTGTTTACTTGCTTGTACTCTTATGCCTTAATTTCCTCATTAGTGAACTAAGGGCTTTAGAGTAGATGATCTCTGTGGGCCCTAGCTTTAAATGATATTTTTATTACTTATGATTAATTATTTTTCAAGGAATATCCATCCTTCAGTAGGGCTCTTGGAGGCAGAAGTGACATTTTGGAGGGGGCACTGGGAGAGAGTAATGTTTCACTGGTGCTTACTTGCTGTTACAATATTTTGCTTCCTAAATCTGGACATAGATCACTTCAATCCAGAGCCTCCATTTATTCTCTCAGCAAATCCTATGTTCGATATATTTTCTACTGGCACCATGTTTTCTTCACCAATGACAGAAGAATCTGGAACTGCTTTGTTTCCTCCTTTTGCTCTGTGGCCCCGAAGCATAAAGTTCTGCTTGTGCAACTATTTCACACTTTACCTGAAAGACTCCTCTCCCCAGTGGAATGAGATGGATCCTGCAATGACTTGGTGTGTCTTTCCCACAGGACCTGGTGAGGTGACAAGCACACAAATACTCACTATGTAATAGCAGTTTGAGTCCAGGAATGGCTGTATATCTCTCATCATTCAATTGAAAGATCATTGGAGAGAGAGGTTGTGGAATAACCCAAGATAGGCAATACAATCAATGGTAATTATAATAGCTATGATGTATTGATTATTGTAGGGGATGTTGCTGACATTCTGCCTAAATAGCCTTGTATCTTTCTTTCAAATCATTTTTGTTTAGCCCTAGATGCTTTGCTTCCAAATGCTAGAAACTGCCACTCTTCTTCGGGAGAAAACTGCAGGGTCTGCCTTGCCCATAATTTGGAGAACGGAAAGTTCCTCGGAACTTAGACTCCCGCATGGAGGCTTTCACTAATGACTAATACATTCAGGAGTAGGAATGCCCAGTTTCTTGCCTTCTGGCCACTCTGGGTGTGAGTTATACTCTGAAGTCTCCCTGTGGATCAAGTTGAAGTTACCTTCCATAAGACTTAAATCAAGTCCTTTTCTGACTGCTTCCCATTTCCCATTCTGCTTCTCTTGTTCCTTTCCAAATCTGCTCAGGGAAGAGGTTGAGGTTTATTATCTGGATGTCCCCCAAGAGCCTCATGTACCCATTGGCAGGGCTTTTGTGGGTGATTGGATTATGGGAGCAGTATAGTTGAATTGCTTCTGGGAGGTGGGATCTGGTTGGAAGAGGTGGGTCACTTGGGGTGTGACTGGGAAGGGCATATGTCCCTTCCTAGCTCATCCCTTCCCTCTCTGCTCCCTGGCTGCCACGATGTAAGCAGTTTTTCCTCTGCCATGTTGTTTCTTCTTTGGAGCCAGATGACCATGGATTGAAAGGTGAGCCAAAATAAACCTCTTCTCTATTGAGCTGTGGGTATTGAGTATTATATCTTGTCAACAATAAAGTGACTAAGAAAGAAGACTTTCTCATTAAACCACTAACATAGGTTAATCCTTGTGTTAGGATCTGAGTCTAGGGAGGTCCCCTAAAACAAGAACCTAATATGCTAGCACAATTTAACTCTCACTGTTGGCCCAATCTGCAAAGTAAGTGTTAGTATCCCTGCTTTTCAGGTAAGGAAATTATGGTCCACTAGATCAGTGTCTTTTCCTTGTTCTCCCGGTGGAAAGTAGCAAATCTATAATTATGAATTCATGATGCTGATTCTGTCTCCAGAGTCCATGGTCTTTCTGCTTTGTGAGGCCTGCCCCAAGTCAAGTATGTCATTCTTCTAGGGAAGTTAAAAGAAAGGCACCAGAGGATCTTTGCAGTTTTGCCTCAGAGGAGCCTCTGCCTTAGAAAGATTTCTTTACTGCATGCCAGGACATGAGATGGTTTTACCTCCTCCTGGGAGAGCTGGCAAAATTGGGCAACTGGAGAAGGATTTCTTTTTTAGATATACACAACAAAACACAGCACCAGACTAGTAAAATGGCAGCTGCCAGAAATATTGTCCTTGTCTTTCTCTAAGTGCCAGTAAAAAATTAAGTTATGATTCTATCCTCTGCTGAAATGGGCTTTCGTGGGATTGGAGCAGTTATGGTTCTAATCCATGAGCGATCCATCACAGTGGCATTGGCAAATGTTTGCATGTGGTAACTTCCCCCTAGTGAATCTTTTGCATTTCCACAGCTAATGGTTAAACAGGACTTGGACCGATATTTGCATCTTTCCCTGCCTCTGGCAATCTGATTATTAGTGCAATAAATATACAACATTTAATAACTCTTCACTTTTCTACTTTGAAGCCACTAGTTGTCTCTAGGTTGACTATGAAGAACTTCAAATTCAATTCATTAACATTTCCTTAAATAGTCCTCTTAACAATGCAGGTCTCGCTTTCCCATTATGTACTGTCACTAATAATGGTTTTTTATTTCTAACCTATTATTAATTAAAAAATAAGAAAGAATCCTCCACTCTCTCCAATTTTGAATAAGGTTTATATCCTCTCTGTGTGAACTGCAAAGAGGCCTTTTGAGTGTAGCTTGTAGTGTTTGATAATTGCCATTGAGGTAAATAATTTAGATGGTCAGCCTAAGTGCTCTCCTCCATGTCTTGAGTGGACAGCTCCAGTCATGGCCAGTTGGGCAGACTTAACCTAAGGCAAAGAGAATCAGAGCTGCAATAAACTTTCATTAGCAAACAGGAAAAGCCAGCCTGTCTTAGAGAATGGCACGGTGACCCCTGAAGCTGCTGTGACCTGGGACGTGGTCCTCCCTTGCATATCTGTAGCCAGACAGGGACTCCTGGACACATGCCCCCCCCCCCCCCCGCCACCAGACAGAGGCATCTTCCCCCAAAGGCTTTAAAAGTTTTGCCACGAAGGGCAAATGAACAGGCACAGATTGTCTGGATGCCCTAATCTTTTCTTTTCCTACTTCAAAGACTTCTGCATTGCCTCTCAGCCTGTAATTACCCTGGAGGTATTTTAGACTTGAAGCGACACCAGCAAAATTGCACTTCCTGATCATGGGAGTCCACAGTTGTGTTTAATCAATTATGAAGCTGGTCACGAGATGGAGTTTTTCAGCCATAACCATTAAAGGAGAATCGTGATCTAGCCCAACTCCTCGTGCTCAGGCTAAGGGACTCACAATCTGAAATTACAGAAACACTAGCCACTTGATGTGGTTTAATTTAGTCTCTGCCTCCTTAATTAAAAGCATACCATTACACACCCACATAACAAACTGACACTTTTATGCCAGACTTTAACCAGTAAAGAAAGGGAAAAAAAATCGCTAAAGTTAGGTGGAGCTAAAATACCGATTTTAAGATACCAAGAGAGCCTCCCAAACACCATAATAGGGTCTGGATTGATTTAAATTGGGAGCACTAAAGGATCTTGCAGGCTTGAGAGCCTGCTCTGTCTGTCTGCCTCTAAATCCCTCCCTCTTGCCCAGTCACATCCATGCACATGAACACCCCACACCTACAATCATATACACACCATTGCTTATCTCCATCAGCAGCCCATAAAGGAAAGAAAAGGCTTCTCTCTTGATGTTCGTTTTGAAGACTTACATGTCTGTGTGGTCAGGCCTGAGGAGTTCCAGGAGGAAGGAACACAGACCCACCCTCAAGGCCCCAAGTGCCCAGGTGGCCTTGGCCTTGCAGTGGCTTGCCCAGGGAGGACCGGCTTAGAGAAGCTGCGGTGGGTGCAGGGTGGCATAACCTGCATCCCAGGCCACAAGGAACCTAACTGGGCTGGCAGTTCTGCCTGGAGACATCCACCAGCTTTCAGAGACTTAAGCTGTCAGCAAGCAAACTAATTCCACACACCCAGACAGGCCTGGCTCTGCCCCTCTCTGCTCAGATCTCTTGCCATGAGCTGCACTGTGTTGAGTGGACCTCAGTTGGGGCAGCAGGGCCACCTCTCCTCATTGGCATGTTTAGCTCTTTCTTCTTGTCCCCAGACCCACTCAAGGTGCCTCTTCCCTCTGTGGCATTTTTTTCCACTCTGAGAGGTAACATAGCATAGCAGTTTAGAAAATGAATAATCTTTATCTTGCAATTCTCTAGTCCTGATCTGTAAAACAAGGATGGTAACATTAACACTTTTAGAGGTTACTGTGAGGATTAAATGAATTAATTCAGGTTAAATACTTACATTGGCTGATAATAAACATTATATGTTATTTTTTAAAAAAATTCTATGCCACTTCCCATTTCCAGTTTTTTTGAAAGCTTCAGTTACAGCAGGTCTGGATATGAAACCCGGCAATTCAGAACTGAAAAATCTTTGTGATCACCAGCCAGATCACTCCCCTTGGTTTGTTTTTTGTTTGGCGGGGAGAGGGGGTTGTTTCACAGTGCTGGCGATTGAACCCAGGGCCTCACACATGCTAGGCAAACACTCTACCACTGAGCCACACCCCAGCCCTTACATGTCATTTTTAAGTGAAGACAATGAGGCTCTATATAAGATATAAAGGTAACCAACATATTAAGCCTATGGAGTGGTGGAAAGGATTCTGCTTAATCCAGTGCTTTTTGAACACGCTCTTTGCAAATATTTCTCCTAGCTCCTGATGAGTGCTCTCTGGGATCTGGGATTTCTAGAAAGAGCAGCAGCTCAGAGGGCAGGATTTTATAATGTTAACACCCTTGCTGGCTGGCCTCAGATTTATATAGGTTTCCTTGGAATTATTTGAAAGGTTCGGATAAACGCTAGAATAACTCAATGTCTTGCTACTGGACGCTTCCATCCTCTAGCTATTATTTTTGGATAATAATTGCACCAAAAGAAGACCTCCTTTTAAAAATTGTTGTGTAGTGCTCTGAATTTGCAGAAAGCATCTTAGTTGGAGTGGCATGCCTGCTCTGCATGCAAAGGTTTGGGGATCTTAGGTCCCAGGGAGAGATTACTTTTGAAAAGGGCGAAAGTGTGGGGAAAGAACAGAGGTCACAGAAAACAAGTTCTTTGGACTCCACAGTTTTGCCTAGGGCTAGCTTGATCCTGCGTTTCCAACTGGATCTCCTCTGGCCCTCGACAGATTCTGCCTGGATGAATAATGGATTGGGAGCAAATGATGAGGAAAGAGCCCAAGACTGATTAGGTGACAGTGGTTGGGAACAAGTCATCTGGATGGGTGTTTACTGTCCATCCCTGGTGAGGGTCATCCTATAGGCACTTTAGCTTCCTGGATTTGAATCAGAAAATGACAGGAATGATTTTTCTTCATTTAAAAATCATTCTTCATTTAAAAATTTGCTCTGTCACCACTCCCATCAACCCATAGGCTCCAAGGCCTGTGTGGAGGTGACTGCTACTCTAGGACCTAGAGCAGAATCTTGTCCTACCTACTGTTGCCTGAGATGCTTCTACTATGGCTCCCTTCCAGGAAACTCAAGATGAACTGAAAATCATACAGCTTAATTAAAGATGAGCTGGAGTGGGTGGTGGGGCAGATCTGAACTCAGGATGTTCCTTTTTCTTTACTGTGAGCTGGAAACCTGGCCTGCTGCTGCATTGCTGATATTCTGGAAGCCAGCTTTCCTAGTCTTAATGTGCAGCTAAAGACTGGAAGAGAGAGTGCACAGGAGGATGGGAAGACAGCATGTATTTCCTGTTGTGATACACTGAGTAATTCCTGCCTCAAGTGAATAACTTGAATCTAATCACATGGAAACGTCAGACACACCTCAAATGAAGGACAGTCTGCAAATAACTGACCTGTACTCTTCAAAATTACAACCTGAAAGCCCAGCCTGACTACAAGCAGCTCCAGGCCTCTGCTGAGACTTCTGATGGCTGCCACCCTTCCTTTGTGTAAGTTTCCAGGACTCACCATTTCTACCAAGGCCGTAGATGGCAAAGGAAAACAGGAACAAATGTGCTAGTTGTACGTCTTCTACCGCCAAATGCAAGGACTCTTTGCTGTTATGAGGAGTTGACTGGCTGACCAGCTCATAGATAAGACAATTCATGAAAGTAGTAATTGGACAGAAAGTGTTGAAATTCCCAATAGGCAAAAAATTTTAAAAACATGTTGATAGAGATTGCCACCCTCAGCACAGCTTGCTCAAGCATCTCCCTGTGGGAACAGCCTTCTGGAAATGGAAAGAAGGGCACAAAGCCATGCCACCCCCAAGCAAATGCCAGATTGTCCTCTAGGAAGGTTGGCCCAATTTCTCTGTAGCTTTAGACCCTTGACAGCTCTTCCCTGTGGCTTCATGCAGAAGATGAAGCTCTCCTGGGGCAGAATTTGCTCTGTGACCTTGGGTCTCAATTTCCTCTTCTGCGCAATATGGGGAGGTTTTTGTGGTCTCTTCGAACGCTGAATTTGTATGCTTATATTAATAATATATAATGGACTATAAAGATATATGTGCAATGAATGATGTTATTGATCTGTAATGCCTCCTGTAATGTCTATAATTTCATATTATTTGTAAAGTGATAGGGATGACTTCTGGGTAAGTCTAGGCATTTTATTCATTAATCACACTTAGAAATAAGACCACATTAAGGAGCCTTATTTATAGGATGGGTTCTGATCAAGTTATGTACCCCAAGAGAAGAATGCATATTATACTTTTTTTTTGCTCTCTACAGGAGGATTTATAAAATGGATGTTTCTGTATCTAAGCACCAAATTCTAAAGTTGTCTCCCTACGATGTTCTTCATGCATCTGAAAAACATGATCTCATATTCTCTGTAACTAAGACCATCATTTTTTGGCTACATGAAGTAGATTAGTTGTTTTAAACCAATTTTAGGTCATAGATTTCTTTGAAAATTTAATCAAATCAATAACTTTTTAATATAAAATTCTCATACATGCAAGATATCTCATACAATATCAGGAGCTTTTTGGATGAGCCAGAAGTTCTTAAATATCAGACTGAGAACCCCTGCTGTATAATTGCAAATGTGATGAAGAAGGAATAAAATCAACCATTTACTCAGAGGTAGTTTAGTAAAAGTTACCAAAAATCAAGTAATAACAGTTTTTAAATGCTAAGAAGAAATGAGATAGCTAAGTCAACTGGATACTAATAGCAGAACTTCCTAAGTCATTGTCACAAAGGCGCAGGAGCCCTTTATTGAGGGTCTGCTGGATTTCCTGGGACATCTCTTCATATTTAGGGTTCTCTTAAGTTAAAGACACTGGTCCCATTTCTCAGGGATATGTAGATCAGTGCAGTCCCACAAACCTACTACCCACCCCATTGACTGTGGGTAAAGACCACCACTTTTCCACTTATCACGTAGCTTGTGGGGCAGAGTTACATGGAGAATGATTATTCTGTGGGTAATCTAGAAAAATTGTTCTTCATCCTCCACCACTTTAGAACTTCCAGAGGAGGGCGGGGGGAGAAAGAGAGAGAAACACATTGTTCTGCAGCTTTGGAGCTTTCTCTGTCCTTTGATTTTGAATTTTTGGTTGTTGACCATTGGCTAGGACCATATGGCTCTCTGTTGTTTTCATTCACATCTCCTTTCCAGCTCCCCACACAACGTGGGGACTGTTTGCAAGGCTCTTTTCCATCAGTCTGCCCAGCAGCATATGACATCTTGGGGATTTGCATTTTTAAATTTAATCATTAGCTTAATGTTTGGGGGACATTAGTCATAGGAAGTTAGTCTCATTCATCCAGATGCGTTTTTGAAAGTTACAGCTCTTGTCTTTCCATCATAATGCCCTCCTTGAGCATACCTTCTCCCATTTCCTCTAAAAAACCACTCTGTTCTTCTGGAACTCTCAAATGAAGACATCAAAGCTGGGAGAAATTATTAATTCAGAAAGTGCATGTGAAACTTCCAGAAGAGTTGAACCTGGCTAGAATAGTGGAGGAACTTTACTGGTATATGGTCAGGAAACAACTTAAACTTGATCTTCAAGGGCTTGAAATTGCTCCCCTGTAAAAAGGGAAGGCCCTTCTCTTGCCTACAGCCCTCAAGGGAGATCCCAGTCCAGTACTTGCTTCTCTTTCCATATAAATGAATGCATGAATGTTGCTCCTAGGCTTCAGGCCAGCAGAACTGGAACCATGGTTGAAAGTTGGGTTGCTTTTTTGTGTTCTTGGGCCTTACAAATTGTTGGACAGATGGCTCTAGATGGGAAGGTGGGGCTTGACATGGACTTTGGAAATTTGAGGAGATAGAAGGGAGGAAGATTATTCCAAGTAAACAAATGACATGAACAAAAATGTGGAGGCAGGTATAATAATGAAAATCCTGGGCCCCATGAACACATCCATCTGAATGTAAGCAGGAGATCAAAGTCACTGAATCCAGACAGAGCTGACTGGGGCAAAGGAAGAAGGCTTTCTTGTCATGTTATTTAAAGTTCAGACCATTCCGTGGGTAAACTAGAGTCATGGAAAGTATATGCGTTTGGGAATTTCAGGATCACATCAGAGTTCTAGAAATATGATTTAGACAGTGGTTGTCATGAAACTGGTCTGGTGTTCCCTTCTGGGGACTTTCTTTCTCACAAGCAAAATCCAATGCTAATGTTCTTGATGATTGTCATACTCACCACATTATTATTGTCTATATGTCTAAAGACTCCTTTTACACTTTAATATGGTTGAAGATGTCTTCCTGTAACCCTTCCCTGTCCATGTCAAGCCATTTGGATGTACTTTTCCTAAGCATGAAGCATGGCCAGGATTGCCCCACAGAATCTGCACTATGAAGACAGAGTCAGTCTGGAGAAGCAGTGCCCTGGAGATCGTTCAGAGAACCTGACTCTATATCTTCCCACTCTTTCTGACCATTTTCTTTTGACTCTGGTGATCTACATTTTTCTCCTTTCTTTCATTGCCTTATTCTTAACTTAATTGCTTACTTCTAACTAATTTCCCCAACAAAAAACTATTCTTTGCTCATTTAAGAAAATAAAAGCATAAGCTTTATAGCTTACCTGCTCATGATTCTCTCCACAACTCTTTTGGACCTCGCTGTAACCTGAATCCATCACCTCCTCCACTTTCTTTCTATTACTTTGTCCACATGTCACATATCTAGTTTATTATATTCATGCTTTGTAAACTCACTCACACCCCTTCCTTTCTTCTCACTCACCAGAAGATTCTACTGTAGAGCAGCTTAGCAATCTACTGTCTTTATATCTACAATTAAACAGCAAAGCATTTCTGGTACAGAGGAAAAAAAAGCCAGAAAAAGAAGAAATGAAAGAAGAAGGAGGAAAGGAAGGAAGAAAGGAAGGGAAAGATATTACCATATGTTCAAATGTTCTATTTCTGTCATAAATAGATCTTTACCACCATCAGTTAGGGTTTTAACATTGCTCAATGTTTTCCCCATTATATATATATATAATAAATATATATATATAATAAAAAATAAATAAATAAATAAATAAATATATATATATATGCATTGTGTACACAACAGTAAGCTTGCCCTCCAACTCTCCACAATGATCAATGCACCCTCTCTTTTATCATCACTGTATCCCATTTCAGGGAGCTACAAGAACTCATAATGTATAGACAAATACTTTTGTCTGTAACTTAAACATAATTTCATTTACTTTGTTTAATCTATACATTCAAGTTATTCAAAATGCAGAAAGATCTGAAAATATATATTCTATTCCAGTTTTCCATAATCCTAGTTATTCTTCCAATGATCCCTAGCGTCTTCAATGTATATGTCTCCAGAGACAATTCATGTCTTTAAATATGTGTGTAGATTCTTTTTCCTTTCTTCCACCATAGATTCTTGTATTTGGTTTTGTTTTTTATTTAACCACACATATCCATAGATGAATCCATTTCAGTACATAGAGAGCATCCCTTTCTTTTAAATGATACATTAATTTGTTCAGCCAGTCTATTAATAATGGTTTTTCCAATAGTTTTGTTAATGCACTATGCCATAATGAAATTTACTGCTCTATAATTTTTCATATGTTGGTACATTTGTAAGATAATTTCCTAGAAGTACTAGAGATGGGTCAAATAGTACATCATTTGCAGTATAGGAGATGTTGGATTCCTTTCCACAGAGGCTGCACCCATCAATACTCTCTCCAGCAGTGTATAGGAATGCCCACAACTTCAGGGTTGCCACCATAGCATGCTGTTAACCTCTTTCATCTCTGCACATCAGAGAGCTGGGTTATGTTTTCTCATTGTTGCAATTTGCATTTCCAGACAAAGTCAAAGCTGTAGAAAAAGACTTCTCTCATTTTATCTCCATCATCACCACTCTTGTTGTTTCTGATTCCTATCTGTGGCACTGAGAAAATGTGTACCCCTTTTGCTGAAAACTGGCCCCTGCCTGTGCTGTAGAGCTCAGTCCTCACTTTTCTTCAGACAATGATCTTCATTGGGCACACCTTCATTCTGGTGCATCTTCAACGTTTCCCTTTCTTTCTTCTGGATTCTTTCCATTGACTTGTAAGCAAACATGAATAGAGGGCAACCCACTTTCAGTCTCTTCCTGTCTCATAGGAGCGATTCCTATTCCCCGATAAATTTTCTTACTCTACCACCCACCCACCCCCAAATCAATAGCTTCTGTCTTAAAATATTTATTTTCCCTTAATCCCACAACTTTCTTCCAGTTTCTACTCATAGCTGTCATGTTTGGGTCTAGATGTTCCCCCAAAACCTCATGCAGTCATAGTTGGCTTTTTCAGAGGTAGTTGAATCTAGAGTGTGTGATGCTCAGATTAAGGGGATGTGATTACTAAACCACTACACTGATGGATTTACCACCACCCTAATCCCAGTAGTCTGGATAAGATAAAAGGAGCAGGAAGACACTATTAAGTTTCCCTTGTTCCTTTTGCTATTATGTGTGCACCATGTTGTTTCTTGTCTATGATGCCTGTTGGCCATCCCTGCTTTGGAGGCAGCTGATTATGAAGGAAACTCCTACAAACCGTGAGCTAAATAAACTGTTCCCTCTTTAACTTTGGGTGTCAGATATTTTGTCTTAGCAACAAGAGAAAAGTAACTAAGACAATAGCTGAGCTAGACAAAAGCTTTGTACAAATGTTTCCCTTCCACTTTTCCACCATGCAGTCATTCTTCAATACCTATCCCTGTATCTTCTCTACCACTCCTGGCTGCTCTTGTAAAAGTCACCAGTGACCTCCATGCTATTTCTTCTAATGTGGACTATTCAGCTCTAAATTTACTTGATTTTCTCTTAGCAATATTTGTCAAAGCTGACCTATACTCCGCTGGGTCTCCTATACGCTGATCATTCCTGAAGCCCCCTTTGTGTGTGCCTCTTTCCCTATTTGTCCTAACTATTGTCTTCCAGAAGACCCACATATCCATTTCTGTTTTGTATTCTGTCCTAAAGATAACTTATTGTAGTTCCAGTGATTTAAACACCAATTGTAGGCAATAGTTCCCAAATATTTATCTGTAGTTTCCACTTCTCTTCTGAGTTCTAGGCCTGTATGTCCAACTGTCGACTGTCTATATCTTCCGTTGGATCTCTCACTTGCATTTTAAATTTAAGATGTCTAGAACTAAAATCTCTCTTTCCTTCCCACCCACGCCTTCCGCTTCTCTAGTATTTCCCCTTTTAGTAAGTGGCACCTCCTGCCATATGGATGTAAGTTAGGCATTATCCTTGAAAGTTCCCACAGCTCCATCCCCATATCAAATATATAAACATTTCAATTCTTTCCATCTGAACATATATCTTACTTTCACCATGTTGTTTTATTTCTATTGATTCTATCTCTATCAAAGCCAAAGCATATCTTCCTTGGACCACTGCAGTAGTCTCTAACTTAGGCCCTTCTTCCACTCTTACCTGTTCTGTGAACTAGTCCCACAGCAGCCAAAGTTTCTACACACACCAACTGTTACTTCACTTCTTTAAACCTTGCATATTCTTTCTATCATTCTTACCATGAAATATAAACTCCATCCTCACATGGCAGCCTCCTCATGGCTTCCTGGTATCCATTCTCCCTTCCTTCTAAGTAACAGAATATGGAGGGTTGCACAATAACATTTCCCTGCCTCCCTTGTAAACAGGTTTGGCTATGTAACAGATCTGTCCAAAGATATATAAATGGGAATGTTCTCTGGGAATTCTGGGAATGATCTTTTAGGAAAGCTGACTTTAAGCATCCCTTTGGCTTGGGCTTCTTAATCCCTGGATTGCAAATAAGAAGGCCGAATCTCTACTGCTCTCTTTGGATTGTGATGGGAACTGTCAGGTGGAATTGGCCTGCTGGATAGCTGTGTAGAAAGATGAAAGAAATCCTAGTCCCAAAGGAATGAAGCTGTAATTCTAGTCTGGGGATACCTATCTCTGGATTTCTTTTATATGCGAGATAAATATGCTTTTGTTTTCTTCTTGCCACTATTCTTTTATATCTCAGTTTTATGTGGCTGAGCTTAATGTTAACTGATACATATGGCCTGTGAGGCCTATGTGATGATCTGGCCCTTGTTCTTTTCTTTGACCTCATCTCATGTGGCTGTCCCCCTGGGTCACTCTCCATTCACTGGGCTGGTCTTCTGTCAGTTTCGAGAGCTCCTTGCCACCTTGGGGCCTTCCTTCTGATCTTCCTCTGACTGGAATGCTCTTCTGCTCCTTCTCTTCCTGGCTAACTCCTGCCATCTCTCAGATCTCAGTTTAAATGTCACTTACTTGGAGAGACCTTCTCTGATTCTCTAATCTTGTTCTGCTTCCTATTTGTCACAAAAAACTCTGATTTTATTCTTCACAATACTGATTGCAATTGGAAATGACATATTTATTGGTGAAATTTTTATTATTATGTCTGTCACAGCAAAAATCATGTCTGTCTGCCTAGCACCTCATTCTGCCAAGCATACACTTGAATAGTAATAGTAGATAGTAATAATAGTGGATAGAAATAATATAGACTATGGCTCTGGGAGTCTGGAGTTTATCTCAAATCTTACCAACTGTGTGACTTTGGCTGAGTTACTTTCCTCTCTCAGCCTCATTTTACTGATCTTTAAATGAGGTTAATAGTAGAACATTCCTGCGGGGATTGTGGTGAAGATTAAATGACCAAATAAAACTAAAGAATTCAACATAGTGACCTTCGCAAAGGAAATGCTCTATACACTTTAGCTATTATTAATGAGTAAATGAAGAAATCAATGAAAAACCCAAGGTCATTTTTGGCAGTCTGTTATCTGACCCAGGAAAGAGAACTGTACTTCAATAATGGCCTTCCTTTGCTGAAGTCACAGTGCCTTCAGCCAAAAGATCATGGAGTAGTGTTCTTTATGGGCATTATTTATTCATATTTTTGGTGGTGCTGGGCATTGAACCCAGGGCCTTCACACTGAGCTGCATTCCCAAGCCTGCTTTTGTTTGTTTGTTTGTTAGTTTTTATTTTAAGACAGAGTCTTGCTAAGTTTTCCAGGCTGGGCTTGAATTTGTGATTCTCCTGCTTCAACCTCCCAGAGTGCTGGAACCACAGGTGTACATCACCAGACCCAACTCATTCTGGGTATTTTTGATGTGCACATTCATATTTTTGTAAGAGCAACTCCAATGCCCTGATCCAACAAGCTTCTCCCATGGCCTTTGATACTTCTTTCTCTTGTTACAATATCATTTTGACTCTCTCTCATGGAGTTTACCATGGGATGACAGTACCGCTACTCTTGGAGTGCAACTCCTACTATCCCTGGGGCTGCCAGTCTGTTCTATGTTGGGCTTTGTTTTGTGTGCCTATCCTCCCTCAACTAATCAAAATTCTTCTCAAAGTGAGATTTTAGTCTTTCTTATCAAACAAGAGGAGACTCCAAACACTCTAAGTGAAGAATGTAGACAGGGAGGGGTTAGTGGGCTTCCTGTCTACAAACCACTCCTTATCCTATTACTTCAAACCCTTGCAAGACTTAGAGAAGCCACCTTGGAGCTTGTTTTGGCTCTATTAGGTTGACTCCAAAGCCAGGGTTTTGGAAAAGCTTCAAAAATTCCCCAGATGAGCCTTCTTCCTATTTATAAGACATTCCACAGAGTCTTGTATTTAGTAAGAATGGAGCAGGACACACACACACACACACACACACACACACACACACACACCTCACTCTGGATTTGCTGTAATCCTGGCTTGAACATTTAAGAGAATACTTGAATAATACTTACCTACCTCACTGGGGTGTTGTTAACGATTAATTAGTTAATGTTTGTAAAGCTCTTTGCAGATGTAAAGTGCTTGTTTAAGTGCTAAGTATTATTATTATTAGGCTGAAGTTCTATGGTTTGGTTGAAAATTATTTTTCTTTTGCAATCATACATTTAACTGTAAATAAATCAAGTTTATTTACAAGAGTATTTTCTTTTTAGGGTCACCTCTTGCTTATTATTACTTAGCTAATTTTTTAAATTCTCATTTGGGTTACAAACAGAACTCCTTCTTTCAGATAACTTCTATCTTTGAGATAATTTTAAGACTATTCTGGAAAAAAAATTTCCAGAGAGATTGCCTATTTGTTCAGGAGGGAGGCTGGATATGTATTTCTTCAGCAAGAGCTCCATGCTTTACTCTGTAAGCAGAACTTTCTCTAAGCAGCCTCCATCTAATTTGGGTCTAAGTGTAAACGAAGAGAATGCAGACAGAGTAGTGTCCTTTCAAATATGCTGGTGGAATAAATATGCTAGATTGGACGATAGTATTAAAAATAACAGTAGTAGGGATTGGAAGTATTTTGGGGTTATTCTCTCACTCCTCTGTGTTTAACCTGTCTTTGTTCTTCAGAACAATGTGATGAAGCTGGGAATAGGAGGCTGAAGAAGACGCCAGTGGCTTCATAATATACATACTGCCCAGCAGAAAAGTAGCCTTAATGAAGTAGTAAACTGTCTAAGTCCATAGCAACCTGCAAGTGAAGTTCTTTTTCCTAGTGCCTTAGGCAATTCCATGGGAGTCTCGCTGGATCTTTAATGAACTTAGCAGACTATAAATCAACAAGGGATATGACACTGGGAAAAGGGCTGAAACAGAAGAATATGAGACAATGAGAACTGCTGCTGGTGCCTTACTGGGTTTGTGATGGACTGTGTTCTTTGGTATATTCTAGTGCTTTTTTTTTTTTTTTGAGGGATGCTGGACAGTGGCTATTTTTAGCAGTGGCTTAAATTGTCCAGACAGTGGATCAGGACCATACAGGGTTGTATATTTAATGTGCAATTCCAGGTAGGTGGGAACAATCAAGCTGAATTACTGACATTGTAAGGAAATGAAAAGTCAAACTGCTGACCATGTGTGTTTTATATTATTTAATTAAAAGTAGATAACAGTGCATGAATGAACCATAAATCAGATAAAAATGGCAGCATTTTTCATATGTAACACATATTTGACTTGTGGTTGTGTGACAATTTACCAGAACAGGTCTACGATGTCTCCAAATAGAAAAATCAGGAGTATAATTAAAAAATGCGGAAGAAGCAATATTAACTTCAACCCTGACAGGGCTAATCACACTCACCAACACTGTTATTCCTATTTAAAGAGAATCTCTTTTATTTCATTCTTTATCTTAAAGTGAAAAGGGGGAAATTATCAAAATTTTACTAACTCAAATTGTGTATTTTAAATATACAATGTGTCTTTTATAGAGATAAAGAAGAGGGATGATTTACAAATTCTAGGGGCCAAGATTCTCCATTTATATATTCACTTAACGGAATCTTGTTAAACAACCAACAGTCATTTAAAGTAGTACCTTAGTACAGAACTGAAAGTTCACTGGACTATCTTTAGAGTTCTTGGTTTCATCGATGAGCAGTTGTGGGGAATGTCCCTCTACTCAGTATTACAGTGAATCCAATCTCTCTGCACCCATTCACACATGACTTGTGTAGTCAGAGCAGAACATCCTTAGACCTGGCTACAGACAAGGTTCCCAAGTTGGTAACTCTTACTGTCAGGCTGTATTTGACTTTCAGACTGACTGCGGATGACTTTGGTACATTATCTGCTTTCTGATCTTCAGTTGTTTCAGGATTCAGTCAACTCGTCTACCTTGGTTTAGAAATGCTCGCAAAAATTCCTTTCTGTATCTTGATCCTTCTGTCAAAGAGCGAGGGCTGATTACTTAAATATATTCAGTGACAAATTATTGATAATTATTTTATATTTCAGTCTCCTTTTCTGCCTTGGATTGGGAAAAACTTGAGATGCTTCTTTATTAGAATTTGGTATAATACTGCCCCCAAGGATCCCTCCTTCAGTCCCCTGTCAGAATAAATCAGGGATCCCTTAAGTTCAAATGCATATTTCTTACGTTTTGTTGCCCAACATAAGGAGGTGTGGTTTACTGATTTTTACTTAAGGACTCTCCTTGGATTCAAAACAAAGAACATGTTATTTTATCAACAGAGAAGGGTTTCAATTCACAGGAGACAGAAAAGTGCAGAGGTTGATAATTTCAAGAAAATGAGAACTTAGTTCATGTTAATATGCCCTGAACGAGTCTGCTGGAGAGAGTTGCTAGGAACAGGGCACAACCAGGGAAGGAGGGTTGTGTGTCAAAGCAGCTGGGCAGACAGAAAGCAGAGTTTGCATACCAGGTACTTCTAGGGACTGAGGATATTTTGGGAAACTGTTGCCACCAGTTCTGAAGATCAATATGAGTGAAGATGGTAACAAGAGACAAGAGGAAGGAGTACAGGGTAGAACTAGGGGGAGACCTGGCTCAGCACTGGGAGGATTTTGTGAATGTGAAAGAAAAGAGTTCTCCTTCCTCCAAAAATTTTGTCCAGTGGACAAAAACTTCAAGAATGGGGATGGTAGTTTAAAGGATTTTCAAAAAGCATAATAGGCAATGGGAGAATGAAACTAAGTGAATAGTAAAATTGTGGAGTACACTAAGATAGCCAGTAAGAAGTAAGCACTGTCTGACCACATAGAACAAGCCCTGATTATCTTACTTCACAGATTTTAAGACATGCATGTTTTAATGCTGTAGCATCCCTAATGTTGTTTTACACAATTGGGAGTGTCTTGGATTCATAAAATATGGTCTTACATGAAAGGCGTGAAGGCACAAGAAATAGATGAACCTCTGGCTAGGAATGGTAGAGGAACATTTCCACTGTTGTTAGTGAGAGTGCTGTGAATTTGACCCTTTAACACACTGTGCTTACTTTTTTCAAATGAAGCTTTTGGAATGTCTCAAACTCAGGTGCTGGGTTTCAGATTCCTTTTTTTTTTTTTCCTGATACTGTCACTCATTCTTTCTCTTTCTTCTATTTTGACTGTATTATCTGCTTTTTTAGGTAACAGTGGGGATGTAAGAATTCACCTTAAACAGAAGACCCTAAGAGAGACCTTCCTTGCCCATCTAACAAATAACCAGCTCTCATTCACATTCTATTACATCATCCTATTTTGTTCTCATCACAGAACCTCTACTTTTCTGTAGTAGAATTTTCTGATAGTAATTCACTGATTAACTTTGCTCATGGCTCCTGGTCATTGTTAGGATATAAACTGAGCCAGCCAAAATTGTTCCTTCACTCACATGTCTTCTGTCCTCAGAATGGTGCCTGGCACAGCCCTGACTCCAATAAATGGGTGAACTAATAAATGAATATCTGAGCTCAAGAAGAGCTGAACTTCCCTGGAGAGTTAGGACTCCCTAGAGTAAGTAAGGCATGTTATATCCAGCTAATGTGTTTTAGGTTGTTTGATGGTTCCCCTGCTTTTTCCATATATCTTTATAATGGAATCAAAAACTTCAAGAACTATGTGATTCTTGGCCTTTCAGACAGCAACCCCTGAAATATAGCTTCAGTTTTCCCAGAAACTTAAATTAAAGCCTCCCATCTCCTTGTCTGGGATTATGCACGCTGATCCAGCTTCAAATCAGCTGGCAGCTATTATTTAACCTAAAATTAAAAAGCAAGAAAACAACCTCTCTTCTAGCAAGGAGATATTCATGAAAAGTTTTAGTTCTGTTGTGTTGACTCTGTGATTCATATCAGTGATTCATATTTATATGGCTATAAAATACTTCTTACACTTTAAGACAGATTTATCATTAATATTGTACTGGTAGCCATAATTACCAAGGTTATCACTTCAGCAGTTTTAAATGAGCTTGAAATGCTATCAAAAGAAACTAACTAACCTCTGTATATAGAGAGCTCTCAAAAGAGCTCATGTATTGCCTCAAATTTTACTTCATGCCAGGAGAAAATGTGAAAATGGACATGAGTCATGAAACTAACTTTCAGCTTAACCTACATTAATCCTTTCAATGAGCGTCACTCTCAGAATGAAATCAAGCTCTTTGATTTTTAGCATATTTATATCTACTCTGATTGTGCCCTCCTTTAAAGTTAAAAGAAAAATAACAAAACATGCTGAATTCTGAGAGTGTGTGATGGAGTCATCCAGGAGTCATTAAGGACTATCTCTTAGTAAATTGAACAGCAATTGGAAAGAAAGGAATGTGTAAGGACAATAACCCTTACCTGACCACCTCAGGGCTACCTTAATGTTGGCAGCCATCCTTGTCATGCTGAGCAAGAATATTGATAGAGGTTTCTACTTTTCTTCTCCTGACCCATTCAACATGGATTACCCAGTATTTATCCATCAGTGTCAGCATCATCCTCATCATCAGTGTGATAACTTTGGATAAGGTTTATATTCACATATGAATAAGTAGTAAGTGTTTGTCTTTCCTTTTTTCTAACCCTATGTCCTTCTTTCTTCCACTGAGTGGGTGAACTCGTCTAAACTGTAATGACCCAAGAGCTCTGTCATTTTCCAAGAATTCACTGAGTATCTATTGTATGGCAGGTAGTGGGCCAGGCTTTGGGGATGCTAAGGAGGATACCCTGATCTTTACCTTCAAAAACCTCAAGCCTGTCTCTGGCTTTTCTGACATTATTCGGGCAGCATGAAAATGACACAGGGGCATATGCTTCATAGGTAGCAAAACAGCCATCATAAATCTGGGATATTTTCTTATTTTCAGACTACTGAAAGTGAGGTACGGACCCAGCCACTAAGTAGTTGACAGAAAGTTCCCCTTTGGTCTAAATGTTTTCATCTTGAACAACTATGATCATTGGTGTTGGGTTATTTCTTGGGTCATTTCCCTCCAAGGTAGTGTCATTGTCTCCATTCTACGTGGGAGGAACTGAGCTTTAGAGAGGTTGGAGTTGATTCCTGTGGCTGCTATGACAAATTATCACAAGGGGTGGCTTAAAGAAAGTCAAATTTATTCCCTCTCACAGTTCTAGAGACCACAAGTCTAAAGTAAAGGTACAGGCAGGGACACGCTTCCTTTAAAGGCTCTCGGGGAAATTTGTTATTTGCCTCTTTCAGCTTCCAGTTGCTCTTATTGTTCCTTGTCTTGTGGTTGCATCACTCCACTCTGTACTTCTGTGCTCACCTTAATTCCCTTTTTCTTCTCTCTGTGTTGTCTCCTGTGTGTGTGTATATCTTATAAGGATACAGAGGATTGCATTTAGGGCCCACTAGATAACTCAGAATTTTTTTCCCTCATGTCAAGATGCTCAAGGCCATCACATTTGGAAAGACTCTTTCAAAAAAGTTAACATTCACAAGTTCCAGGCATTTGACAAGGGCAGCCTTTGGCTATCCATTTTTCCATCTAGCACAAAGGTAAGTAAGCTTCTTCCTGGGTTGTGCAGTTGGCAGAAGCGTGGTCTAAGCATTGCCAGGTTTAACCTGAGCATCTGTTCCTTTAAACCCAAAGCTGATTCTGACATATGCAGTGGGAGGGTTGAAGTGTTCAGCAAAATTATACAGGTAGTTTCAGCTTAGAAATGAAGTGTGAAGAACTAGAATATTGTCTGTATTGATAAAAGTGTTCTAGTTTTCTTCTTCTGATCCATTCAACACAGATTTCCCAGTATTTACTGGGTGTCCAAGACATTCTAGGCCCTAACATAGAGATTCAGTATTGAGCAAAAACAACTACCTTCCTTATCCTTCCAAGTTCATTGTCCAGTGGAGGGAACACACATCATAAATAAACTTTAAGCAACACATGAATGAATATGTAATCACAAACTGAGAAGGAGAGAGATGATATTGAACAAGAAAACTCACCCAGGCTGGATGTGGGGGGTTTCCTTGAGGAAGATACAGAGTTAACTAGGTGAAGGAGGAAGGTAACAAGTAAGGACTTTTCAAAAAAAGGGAATGGAATAGGCAAACGCTCTGTGGAAGAAGGCATCATCAGTCTTTTAGAATTTAAAGTAAGGCACAGAATGAGGGAGCTTAGCCAATGTGAGCACTGTTCTTATGTGTAATTTCTAGGCTCTGAGTAAGACTCAATGAATTCTCTGAGATGACAAGCTCTTGAGGAGAAGAGAATGCGGTATTCATCTCTGGATTCAGCATAATTCTGGTGCGGAGGATATACTCAATGTTAAGTTGTTGGTTGACTTTTCATGAATTAACAAAATAAACAAATTAGCTTGGGCTTTACATATCCATTATCCTGCATGCTACTAGGTGTTCCCTTTCCAATCCAAGCGGACACAGTTTGGCCAAGTATATTCTGGATGCTTGTTACAGCCACATGATGGTCTCATATGAACAGAGAGCTGGAGAGGAGCCAGGAGTCAACACCTTTTCACAAACAGTTGTGAAAAATCTGGAACGCCATTGGCCACGGAGCAAAAGCATAGATATAAAACCCAAAATAATCTTCTTACGCCTCTACATGGCTTCACTCCCGGCACAAATGTTGTCAACTGTTATCGTGAGTTCAAGGCAGAAGTATCCTATTGATTCCTATGCCTCCTTTGAGAAGAGTTTTCTAAAGTCAGGCATTTATCTGATGGTTCATTTTTAGGGAGCAACATCATAAAAGAGCTAGCTTTGGGTCTAATGTAAAAGGGACAGGCCATAAAGAATATTTTCTACCTTCTACTCTGTAAGTTTAACCTCCCTTGCTGATCAAGCTGTCTCCTCTTAAAAGAGAGGTTTGTGAGATATGCGATTTTTAAAAGTACACATTTAGCTTCTTTTTCTGAGGAGCTAGTAAGGATACATTTCATTTCTATACAAAACCTACTTTAAAGGATAAATTCTCAGAGATTGCCTCAAAATTCATGACTAAGAGTTCTCCCTGGGACGAAGTCTGGCTGTTGTCTTGGCCACACAAAGCCCATGGGTGTACAGTGCACCTATGGCAACAAGGCGAGGGCTGGGAGGCCCTTGGAGGCCTGGGTCTGCAAGTGATACCACTCCAGGCAGAAGACTCAGGGCTTACAAACTGTATCCGGGGCTTTGCCAACTGTTTGTGCTGTGAACCCAGGGATTGGTATGGTGTTCAATTTACTCCAACAGTAGAAGTTCTAGACAGGCGAGACTTATAAGACACTCTTTTTCTCTTCTCTTTCTTTTCTCATTATTCTTGTACTCCTGAGGTGATATCAGATGCTTAAAATGTACAGTGAATGAAGGGAGCTCTAGACTAGGCACTAAATAGCTGTGTGGCCTGGAACACACCCCAGAGCCTCTTTGAGACATACTGTAAAATGGAACAGTGGACTTCCTGAGCACCCTGTAAACCTCCCACTGTGATGTTCAGATCTTCTTGTTTCTCCTTTCCCCAGACCTTCCAGTTTTATCTCTTCTGCCCCACAGGCCTTCGTCATGTTTTTTTTTTATCATTTGTAACCAGCTTCTCTTCTTGCCTCTCTCTTATTCTGGTGAAAGAAGTGAAGGATGCAGAGTTGGGTCTTGTGTCACTCCTCTTCTGAGAGTAATGGCAAGAGTTCTAAAGCCCCAGTGGATGAAATACCAGCCGTAACTACTCAAGCAGAGGTTTGCCCTGCTTTAATTAGGACAATCAGTACCAGCACGTCACAGGCAGGGGAGAAGCCATGATGTACCCTTCATGTCGTGAAAAGGAATTCAGTAGAGAGGGGAGATTTGATGGCTTCTTTTTCCCATTCCATATCTGTGGTTTAATTATTTTTCTCATATCATATGCAATTTCTCATATCAAGGGCTTGATCCCCACCACCATTTCTGAGGAGGCCAAGGTAGTCCCCATGTATTCCTTTTCATAAGGCTCCAATTCCTTGTTCAGCATCATGGTGAGTGACACTGGGTAAGCTTGTAGGAGACTCTCTTTCTTCTTTGATCTGCTCCCACAGATTATACCTCCTTTCTATTTTGTTTTTCAAAGACAAGACCACCTTAGAACATGGCTTCTTCCAAAAGAGCATTTGGCAGTTTTCTCCTAAGCCTGAGGGGAGGTTGAGAAGTGGTTTCTTCTTTTCCTAATACAGGTATTAAGCTGACTTAATATTCACTTACTCTGAAAAATCCCACTTCACAGAAACACTTTTTAACATGAGCCAAAGCGTTTCTCCCTAATTCAGCACAATTGTGCCTGGTTTATATCCATTGATGTTAAATGATTTCCTGTTTAATATCAATTGGAAATGGCTGATTTCCTACCCCAAACAGTACTTAATGTCAATTATGGCAGGCAGGGCAGAGCTGTTTTTCAATTAACTACAGCACTCCATTTTGTTTGCTGGCGAGTGGTGCAAGATATGAGAACACACATTCACCTCGTAAAATGGTGACGGGGGGCTTGGTATTGATGGTGCTTTCTGTTCTTGACCATTTCATTAAGAAGTGGTGATGGAAGGGGAATGCTTGCTTTTTCTATTTTTCCCAACAACTGATCATGTTTTAAAGAGATTTTACTCTTTTGTCAGGGAAACTTTTGGGACATGGATGACCAAAACTTTCTGGGGGAAGTATAACCCATCAGCATCAGCAGTCTTGCCAGAACAGAGTTAACAGGAATGAACTCTGGAGGGGATGTGAATGCACAGAGAGAATGTGGTTTTTCTGGTTATTCCCAGAGAGTGTGAGTGTGAGTGCAGGTGGAAGACTGAGAAGGGCAGCTAGCACCCCCTGAACGCTGATGTGGATCAGCAATTTTGTGTATTTTGAATCCCCTTACTAACCCTGTAAGAGAGTCCATATGCCTAGCTCATAAATGCTCATACCTGAGCCTGGCAAGATTGTCTGATGCCATAGAGCAATTTGAAGGTAGACTTCAAATCTAGGACTGTTTTATTGTATCTCATGGGCCCGCCTTTCTTTCTAATGAAACTGATGTTTGACAAGAACACTGGTGGTTTCCGTAATACTTAGGGTGCTGCTTCTTCAGAGAGTGGAAGATTTTACAGAGGGGAATGGACTCCAGTTGTTCTCTGTTCCGTAGTAGTCTAGAATCCAGTCTTCTCTTGGGCCACTGCAATCCCCTTGTGATGCCTTGTGTTTACCACCTCTCTCTGTGTGGATCTTGATGTCCCACCTTTTAGGGCCTCATTCTAGTTGTCTGGGGAAGTTTCCTTGACTGCGTGGCTTACCTCAGGTACTCTTCTCTGAATGCTTTCAGCCTCCTACTCCGTGACCCTAAGCTACCGTTTTGCATCTATGGCTGTGGCAAGCTTCCTAGAGAGTAGAAATGACACAGAGGAAGGGACGTTGGTGAAGGACTAATAGGTCTCACTGACTAGTTTTTAATTCCTCTTTGCCTCACTTTTTATTCATTTAACAAAGATTTATTAAATGCCTACTATGTACCAAACGTTATGCTGTGAGCTATTGATTCCAAGGGGCTTACATATGAACAGAGGGAACAGATACTGAAGGGACAGATTCCATGGAGTACAACAGATAACATGACATTGTGCAAGATGGATGCATTTAACTGAATGGAGGGGGTTAGGTAGAGGCATCAGAGCAGTTTCCTTAGAGTGGGTATCTAAACTGAGGTTTGAGAAGATGGTTAACAGTAGGTAGAAGCCAGAGAGGAGTAGAAACCCAAAGGGATGTTTTAGTGCACAGGAAAGCCCATGCATGGGCATAGATAACACTGGGTGTGGTGGGTTGTTGAAAGTTTTTAGTCTCATTCCTTCCTCTAAAACCTTCATTGTAGGGAAGAGGCAAAAATCAATAATGTCATACATTTTCTAAGTATTTACTCTTACTTTTAGGCATACATTGTTATAAGCTCCTTACTTGTATTAACCTGTTGAAATCATAATGATTGTACTGTATCGGGTAGGTATTCTTATTATGCTAATTTTAATGACGGGGAAACTGAGTCACAAAGAATTTAACTCACTCCAGATAACCAAGTTGGCAATCTGTGAAGCTGGAATTCATACCTGGTTGTCTAGTCACTCAGGGTAACCTCCCAGCCATTAATCTATTCTGTTTCTTGAATGAGTGGATGTGCACAAAATACACAGTGCAGGGCCTGGATGAAATAATCTCATCACTAATAGTTATTGCCTTGATTTATTGACTTGTGTGTGTGTGTATTTGAAAAACCTCCGTTCTAGGAAGGTAAATGTTTCCTTCTTTAGTAGCCACCTGTGTTAGTAAAGGACTGTGATCATATAGTCCTCTACCCCTCAGGAATGCACATTTTGGGACCAATGTCAAGGCTGTGCCAATAGAGATTATGAGAAACAACAACAACAACAAAAAAGAGAGACAGAACAAAACAAACACTGAGATAAATGCTTATTCAGATGAAAGTTGCCAGTGGATTAGGAAAAAAGTGAAGCTTTGAATTTCTAAGAAATTCTGATTTCTGATTAGGCATCAGAATGCAGATTTCTTGTGTGGTTATTGCCTAGAAGGGTGGGAACACTTTTCTTAGTTACCACTTCTAGGACAGCTAGGAATGAGACTTCCAGAAGGACCTCTTGAGCTTTCAGATTCCCAGGTAACTCAAGGTATTTTCTAAGGTGGTTTTAGTGTCATGATTGTTAATGTGAGTAAAGCTTTCCATCTTGACCAATTTATTTGGAGGAAGTATCAGACACCTGTGGATGGGTTAAACTGACTGGTGGAAAAATACAGTATACTATCTGAGTATTTCACTGACCAGCACTTGAAGATGTACATTTTTCTGTTTGGTCTTCCTGCATCTTTTATTGACCTACATGGGGGATTCTACTTGCCACACATGTGTCTGTCTAGGA
Source organism: Heterocephalus glaber (assembly GCF_053883595.1). Lineage (NCBI taxonomy): Eukaryota > Metazoa > Chordata > Mammalia > Rodentia > Bathyergidae > Heterocephalus > Heterocephalus glaber. The sequence goes on from NW_028258305.1 coordinate 9,540,793, forward strand.
TGTTCAGGTATGTAATACACATCTACTTAGTAGAACCGTTAATGAGAAGTTGAATTTTCTTAGAAATGCTTGTAGTAGCATTTATTCTCTAAGACAACTAATGTCATTCATATATGTTAGTTACTTTTATTTTGATACATGTTTTGGTACACGATACAATTTGATACATGTTAGAATTTAAGGACTAAAAGGGGAAATGAACGAAAGGGGATATCCATTGGGAGGAGATGGGATTCAAGAGGCCCTTTATGATTTCTGGAGCCTGCACACCATTGTTTATAAAAATGGTACCAATGATAAAACATATGCAGTAATTCGTGCCCTAAACAAACAAAGAGGAGTTTGCAGTTTGACATTAGACAGTACTTTGTGGATACTATTCCATTCACCCTTGTGGTATCTCAGAATGTCATGAAGATAAATGTTCTCTTCAGTTCAGACTAGCTCAAAGTCAAGGCACAGAAGTCAGAACTTTGGTCTCCTTTTGCCACTCTGAGCAACTTTCCTGTCCCTTGATTAGAAGTGTTCTTCTCTAGGATGGAGCCTTCAGAATTGTGAAGACTGGGCACAGAAGAGGTTTATAAAGAAAGGAGAGAACTGCAAAGAATGGCTATTATGTGCCTGGCTGGCACATAATAGTCTCTTACAGGAACCCTAGTTTTCTACACCTGACCTGTGTGTCCTTCGACATAGTTCTCACAATAATAAGTGGTGATATGGTGATTATATCATTAAACTCTAGGCTTTGCCAAATAAAAATAGGCATCTGGCATGAGTTGGAGCCCACATTACTGTATCTATATCACAGATACAGTGGAAAGATGGTTTCCAGGTCCCTGTGAGAAATTCTCAACATTTGGCTCAGATCCCTCCTTGGTACCTTTAATCCCTCACTTCCAAGGGTACCCCATCCGGCTGCTAATTAAGGGAAAAATAGGGACAGCAGATGAGAAGTGTGACTTTTTTCTTCCTTTTGAAGCGATTTAAACCTCTGGAAGGTACACAAATGTAGTCCCATTATTCAAGTTAATTTACAATCCCTCCCCTGTCTACCACAGGAATTTATGAACCTGGAGGAGCTGGAAGTCCCTTAGCAAAGTAAACAAACTGTAACTCAGGGCTGCATACTTACAAGGATCCTCTATCAGCAGGTTTTATTTTCACACCAGAGGTGAAAAGATAATTTGGTGAGCAGCACTTGGTCTCATTGAGAGCAGCCAGGAGGCCGTGTGGCCGATGCAGGAAGGGAGGGTTGACGTGGTGGCTCTCTGTGGCTGAACACACTGCAGCTGTCCTTGGTCCTGGTGACAATGATGATAATAAGACCTGGCATTTGCTGAGCTGATGCCATATGTCAGGTCCTATGCTTTGTCTTTCAACCTCACCACAACCCTTTGAAACAGATATGAATATCATCTCCATTTTACAGATAAGGAGAGCGAGGCTTTAGAAGTTTGAATATTTTCCCTCTAGAAACAAAGTGAGAAAGTGAGCTCACACAGTTTATTGACAGGGGACATTTGCCGAACTCAGGGAAAGCAGTCATGGGGCTGGGGGTGGGTGTTGGAATGACTTAATTTTTTTTGTTGTTGTTGGAGAAAGGAGGATGTTTCTTGCCCTGCTTTTCTCTACATTTTCCTGTGTCCCTTTCAAAGCACACAAGGAAGGAGCACTGGGTTGGGATCCAGGAGGGCTATGCTTCCATTCTAGCTCTAGGAAGAATTGGCCAGTGATTTAGACAAATCCCTGCCCCTCTTCTAACATTGGTTTCCTTATTTGTAAAACGAGAAGGGCCAAAATAGGTAGCTGGTATCTAGACTTTTGGCTCTCAATTCATTGGCTACCTGATTCTTTGAAACGGGGTGGTCAGTCTTTCCCCTTCAAGGCTTCATCCACCCTCGTGTGGGACAGCAATGCTTCTCTCTCCAAGATGTGCAAGGCACAGAAAAGAAATAGGTTTTTTTCTTTCTTTTTTTGTGTGCTGTATACCAGATGACCTTGATGTGATAGACTACAAGATCTGGTGACACTGCACACTCAGTACTATTCAACACTTCCCCTGAAAGGGAGGAAGGAATGGATTTATTGACTTGCAACTTTGACTCAGGCCTGTGTATCAGGCCTGTTATTATGTGGAATGATTAGGCTGCAGCAGCAGGGACAAGTTAAACTAGAACAACAAAAGACCTCCTTAACCTTTACCTGGACACAAGGCCATTCATAATGACTTGCATGGTTTGGAAAACTCAGTCTTTCCTGCAGCACTCAATACTTTCTCAGCGCCAGTAAATGAGCAAAAGAAGGGAAGATGGATGAATGAGGGAGATGCAATGTAATCCAATTCTGCATAGTCCTGTTTAGAATTCTGAGTTCAAGTCTGTGTCAAAAAAAAACAGCAATAGCTGAGAGATCATCATCATTTTCTTTGGCTTGAAAAAGGAATTTGAAACCAGATACAATGGTTGCTTGCTGAGAAAACTTGCAACTATTTGTTATCCACTAGAGCAAATTATGCTGTTTCTGAGAGATATTTTCCCTCTTGAAGGAACCATGTGCCTTCTATTAATGTGAAGGGAACTGGATACATGGAGCTTTCAAACACAAACACACACACACACAAGCGCACATACAGTATCAAACACAAGGTCTCCTTGAAGATCTAAAATAATTGCAACAATCTCATTCTCTCACTCTGAGAGACACTTTCTCCTCTTGCCATACTCCCTGGCTCAGCCTGATGTGCCACGCTTTTGGTGCAATGCTTACATCAACTATTTCAAAATACTGGACAGGATATTTTTCAGACATTTTTCCTTAAATATGTTGTTTGAATGAAACTGGAGGTGACACGATAATAGAGACTCACAGAGAATTAGAGCTTAAGGAGATCCTATTCATCACTTAGCCCAAGGTTAGGCACATGTATTAATACTGCCAGGTAGTAAGTTTGTCTGGCCATTCTCTGAAGCAATGGCTTACTGCTCTGTAGCTGTACACCATACTTAAACAAATGAATGTGGCTGTGCTCCAATAAAACTTGACTTACAAAAACAAGTGGCAGGCCAGATTTGGCCCCCAGGCCATAGTTTGCTGACTCCTGATCTAACTTATTGATAGAGTGATGGAAATGGAAGATCAGAGAGTTTAAGAGGTTCATCTTGGGGCAACCCAGCCAGCTAGCAGCAAAATAAGGATTGAAGATACTGGGGACAATATCAGACACTTAACCCTGGGGAATCTCGTCTGCACACTTTAGTTTAGTTGAATTCATTTATCCTTAAAACAATTTATTATGAAACTTAATATATGAGTTAAATGTAGAAATTGTGCTTGGTTAGTAGAGGCCATGGCTGGGGTAGAGCTGGGCTGGAGGTTGGTGACGCTGAATGCTCTCCTTACACATATCATACAGGCAATCTCTGATCACACTGACTGATATCCATGAGCCTGCAGTCAGGTGGAGAGGAGCTAAATCCTTCTCATCACTGGTGCTTAGATGTAGGCAGACATGCCTGGAAGATTTGGTGTGGTTTGTTCTGACAGATGCCAGATTGCAGAGGACAGCGAAGCTTGATGAGAAACACACACCCACGTGGCCAGCCATGCTCACCCACATGTGTGCTCATACACACACACACACACACGTTGAGACACAGACAGTGAAGAAGTCTGCCAGAAGTGGCCCAGCTTAGCCACAAGGAAATTTTTTGGTGAAGAACAGTAGTTCTGAGATCATTAGAAATCTTTTCTAAACCCAACTGTGCATGTGAGCTGGGGGCATCCATGAACTCTGCTCACAGTAAAACTAAAAAGGTGAACCCAGCTTCTCTGCAAGGAGTTGCTGTGGCCCTCCAGCACAGGAAAAAAGTAAGCATTTATTCTGCTAGAGATTCAGAAGACACAGAAATTTGGAGAAAAGCCACATTGTAGCATCAGGTGGGGTCAGCAGAGGAAATGGAAACTAAGGGATGACAGTGGTCATGAACTTTTCAGTGGCACCACCCAAGTGTCCTGTAGAGGTCACCTGACCTCTGTATGGTCAAGCATAGAAGGACTAATCACAGAAAATCCAGAGGCAGATTATTATAGCACAGAGCAAGGGAGCAGAGGTAGAGAAAGAGATGACATAAAGTGTTGGGAGCGTCCATAGCAGTTGGCATTGGCGTGTTAGGAGTTCACACTGGGCATCAACAGCATGGTGGATCAGTGTGTTTGGCATGGGCATGGATGACCTTGGAAAACAGACCTCAGCTGAGATGGCTGCTGAGGCCAATGTCTGAGTTATAACAACAATGATGCCCAATTCCTGCACATTTATTGTATGTCAGGTGCCTTTCAGCATCTCAGTTAATCTGCACAACAACCCTGAAAGGTAGGCACTGTTATTTTCTGTGCTAGTCAGCCATCACTGGAGAAACAAACCTCTACTTCACTCCCCACATATGAGTGGCCTGCAGTGGATGGTGTTTTTCTCATTCATATGACACGAAGGGGGAAGATTGGCTCAAGATCAAGTCCAAGCTGAAGGTCAGCTGTGGGTCATTGGTGTATTTCTTATTCTAGGACTCTACCTACAAGAGCTTCCCTTATCTTGTATTTATTATATTCAAGGTGGAACAATGTAAGAAAAATGCATGGGCAGGCTGAATTTTGTAATTACTGTACTTTTAAAGCTTCTGCTAGGATATTATGTGCAGCATATCCATACAGATGCCACTGGCCAGAGCAAATCATGTCCAGACCCCTGACAGTGGGGTGGAGAAGCATTCTCTGCCTTCTGGGAGGCACAGTAAGTCACAAGACAAGGAGAGGATTAATAGTATCATGTCACTTAGCTTTATATATAAAAGGAGGCCTTATATTACATAGTCATCCCCTTCCACTGTACTTTTGGAGCTAGAGGATACACAGATGTAATTATATTGGAGTTCTCTTATTTCCTCTTTTCCCCAGTTCGCACCTACACTTTGGAAATTACAAGTGAGGACCTATGACAGATGGACCATATTGTACAGGTAGAATGAGCGACAAACCTAGGGTATCTTTTATTTAGGGTCTATTATCCTGAATTTTAGGCACTATTTAGATTATAATTTTTAAACTCACAGTACAAATTATTACTTGTTATTATGTAGAAAAGCTTGTCCTCAACTATGCCCAGTCCTCTATGGTGCCATAATAATTCTGTCCAATCTTGCAGAGAGTCAGTAGTGTTATTTTAGAACTGAGACTACACTTTGAAGCAGGCTGACTTGTCAAATTGCTTGGGATGAAATTTGAGGGTGTTCCCCCATCTTTTTATTACAAATTTTTTAAATGTGTTGAAAAATAGGAAGAGGTGTATAGTCACCACAAAGCTTAAACAATTGTTATGTTTTCTATTCATCAGTACCTGTATCACACACACACACACACGCACACACACGTCTATTTAACTGAACCATTTGAAAGTGAGTGTAGATAACATAACATTTTACTCCAGATACTTCTACATGTTCCTTCTCACAATAAGGACATACTTGTAAATAATAAAATTACCATTACCATACCTAAGAATAATTTCTTAAGCTTCCAACATGTCATGTAAAGCTAGTTAGATTTTGGTACCAATATCCAGTAAAAATTTCTTTATTGCACTGGGTTATGATGTTTCTTTAGATTCCCTTGAGAAAAATCTAACATATCCATTTTTTTCTTAATGGGAATGATTTTCTACAGTGTCTATTTTTTTTTCTTAATGGGAATGATTTGTTTTAAAAAGAGAAAAGGGCAACTGTCTTACAGAATATCCCATGATCTGGATTTTCTTGATTGTTTTCTTGGAATAATTTGATTTGTACCTCTGTTCTTTGTATTTCCTATAACTGGAAGTTAGCTCTAAAGACCTGGCAAGATTCCCCCTAGACATCTTTGGTAACTATCTTTTACAGGGGAGTTTTATGCTTGTGATTGGTTCTCATGAGGAAGAACAGTAATCAGCCTGTGGTGAGTACAAGAACTCTCCATGGTAGGTTTTTGCTTATCCCTTTGGAATTTTGTGTGATAGCGTAAAATCTTGTGAAGATTGTTTTCATAATAAACTTCTTGCCCAAGATTCTAGCATCCATTGGTGATCCTGGCCTGAATGAATGACCTCACTGAGCAGGTACAATTTCCCCTACTAATGCGGATAGATCAAAATTCTCCTCAATAAGCTAGGTGAATGCTTCATTTTTTTTCTCTTTACTAATCACTTTTCAGAATTGGTCATATCACTTCCATAATTGGCAAATACAGTTTACTTTTTGTTCACTTTATCTTGTTTTTATTTTTCTATATCACTATGAATTCATGGATTTTTCAACTCAGAATTTTACAGTATATTTTGTGTTCTTTTTTATGCACATGAAGCCTCAAATTTGGCCAGGGGAAAACCCTTTGAGTAGATTTCTATGTTCTTTTGAATCATCTTCATTAGTTTTTCTAGCACAATGAGATATTTTAGGCTCACCTTGTATTTCCCTTGCCCTATACCTGGAAACTGTCATGTCTGTGAGGAACTCTGACTATGTCTATAAAGAGTAGGATTTATAAGTAGATCAAGGCACTAGCTATGCTCAGTGCTTTCGAGGTATCATTGCTTTTAAACTGTCTCTGTGGACACATCCTTCTATCAATCAATTAATCAATCAATTATCCATCCAGCTGTCATTCAAGTATAACCTTACATGCTTTTTATTAACTTATTTGTTTTTATATTCTTATATCAAAAATATTGGTTTCTAAAATCTCTAATATACTCATGTACTTGCATTATCCTATAATCTATCTAAAAGAGCTTTCCAGATCAATTCAATTATAATTTAATGGACATATGGGCATCTCCATTACTCCATAGGGGTCTTATAAGTTTGAAGTATTCTCTTCTAATTCAGAATCCCTTCATTCTGGCACCCCTGTACTTAAGAGAAATAGCCTATCCATTTGGTTGGGCCATTGGCCTTTAACTGCCATTCCCATTTAGGACAGCTATTCATATCTTTTGTTTTATGTTAGAATCTTTAAAGAAGCTTCAAAATAAGACAGCTTACCTGATCCCTTCACCTAGAAATTCAGATTGAATTGGTTTGATATGTAACTTGGGCATCAGTTTTTAAAAGCTCCTTGGGTTAAGAACCTCTGTTTTTAAATTTAAGATTTATTTGAAGCAGTCAACATATGCATTTGTTGCCTCTTATTATCAAATTTTTTGTCCTGGTGGATGGGAACATTTATAATGAGGTTTCTGGTAAAGTTGCCAAACTTAGCCAGTAAAAATACAGAATACTCAGTTAAATTTAAATTTTAGATAAACAATGAATAAAATTTTTATATGAATATGTCCCAAATATTACACAGGGCATATGCATGCTTAATTTTTTTGTTGTTTGTCTGAAATTCAAATAGAACTGGGCATCTTGGATCTTATCATTTTATCTGGCAAGTGTAGTCTCTGAGAGCTCAAGCTGGGGTGTAATGGGGGTGGAGTGTTCTGGAAAAGGAGGGGAGGGAGAAAGGTACCAAATGCTAAAGAAAAACTGCATAGATTTGGTGAGGCAACCTAAGGACAAACTTATACCTAGAAGTTTGGGGCTGGAGATGATGCTTAGTTTGGAGTTGTAACTGCAAGGTTTTGAGCATAGTTGTAGTGACGGCTGAGGATGTTCTGATGGGATGCTCAGTTCATACTGTATAGATATTCCTGAATAGGTGCCCATGTATAGTAGCATTATAGTTATAGTGTATTCTGGATAGAGATGGACCTCTGAAATTTGCAGTCTGGGAAATGGCATGGATCAGTGTTTCTCTAAGTTGAATGTTCATACCATTCACTTGAGGAAGTGAAAGTGGAGTGGGTCTGGTATTTCTATTAATATTATCAGTAATCTAATATGCAAAATGACTAGATGTTCCCAACCTCATGTATTTTATTCTGCTGGAATGGAGGAGAGCCATCTTGAATTCCACATGATTTATCACACAATGAGGATCAGAGACCTCTGCAGTAGATTCTGATCTTCAGCTCGGTGCTATGGTACAAGGTGGAGAAAAAACTAAAAGACCAAGCTAAAGAAACAGAGAAACTGAGGAGCCAGGATGTCCAATGCTGTTCAACCAGCAATTCACTGGTCAGTCCAAGCCACTTATTTTTATTGGTAATCAATTGGGGTAAAGGTGAACTATGTGCTAAAGGGGGAGTATGTGAGAGGATGTGCAGTTATCCAGTTATTATGGATATTAATACAAGATAGGATTGTAAAGGACAAGAAAAACATTCTTGAATTAGGAACAGAATAAACAAAATATAGGGCTGTAATCAGAACCTTGTCCTTCTAGTTAAGAAGGTTTTAATTGTGGGAATGGAATTTGGGTGTGAATTACTCTGACCTCCGCATGTAGACTTCTGCCAGAATTGCTTCTCAAAACAAAACAGTTGTGGCTTTAACTCTTCAGTCAGCTTCAGGCATAATCAATATTGCAGTCCCCTGCAAATGAAGGCATCTGCTCTCTTGTTCAGAGTAGTATATTTTTTCCTTAAAAAAGTGCATGTTTTCCAAAAGGAGACAACAGATTAATATAAATGGATTCTATGATGGGGAGAAAAGAAATAGATTTAGTAGCAGCCTAGAGATGTGAAAAATAATAGGTGGGAGCAAGGGGGGGTCAATAAATAAACAAGCCAACTGAAAATGTGCAACAGGTATTCAATGTGAGAGACACATAGGCTTGTATTATTTCATAGCCACTACTGGAGTCTAGTTTTCCAAATACAGAGATAAAATAAATCACGTAGGCTAATATATGAGAACAGTATAAATTTATTAAAAACAAATACTTTTTGACTTTTGATTCTGAAGAGTGAAGACTTTGTTTCTTGGCATTATTGGATGACTTCTATTATGTAATAATGGTAATATGGCCACAGGAAGAGGAGTTTAAGGCTTCTCACCAGTCTTGTGAACTTGAGAACATCTGATTGTAGCATGAGATTTCAAGCAAGGCAGATATGAATCTGTCCCAGGCACCAGAGGGTAATGACTCAGACAACGAACTCTAGTATCAGGCTACTCTAGTTGAATCCCATTTTTACCACTATTAGCTGTGTTACCCTGTGGTAATTACTCAATTTTTCTGTGCTTCCACTTCTCCGTCTGTGATGATAATATTTTCCCCATGGCATTATTGTGAAGTTTAAAATGTTTAAACTATGTATAGTATATAAGTTTGTGCTCAGTAAACAGTAGTCCAATGAATAGCATCCTATTGACTCCTCCATTACTGTAGAACTGAGGGGTGATTCTTTTTTGTGCCCAACCTGAAAGTATAATATTATCTATCAAGTAGAAGACTCTGCAAATAGCCAGAAAGGTGCATTTTGCTCCCTGCTGTAGCCCAAGGGGGCCAGGTATACAGAAACTTGAACTGGAAATACCACCTCATTGGTTGAATTTGAATGGAGAGTTGAGAGGAGGGGATGAGGGGTGCTCACGGGATCTGAGCAAGAGGTGTGCAGCAACCTTAGTATTTGAATCTGGCTAATCACTGAGGAACATCACCAGGACACTTATCTCAGACACTGACCAGTTCACTGTTGAGGTTGGGGGTGAATGATTGAATACAGATAGGTCAGGTCAGGAAAGGTCAGCCAAGTGGAGGTGTGATAGGAGACACAGATCAAGACCATAAGACACACTGAGGTCTGGCCAGCTGGCCATCTAGGAATGCAAACCAAAAACCTCCGGGCCATTTTGTCTCCATGTATCCAATCGAAATCTTTTTGTTTTTGCCTCTCAATGCATTCACCCCCTCCCATTTCTACCTCTAGTATTACCCTTCACTAAATCAAATTAGCTTTTGCTAGGACTTTCAAATACTTCTAAGTGATCTCTCTTCTTTCTTGCCGCTTGCTTCCTTTTTTTAAAAAAATCAATCCTTCAGCCAGATGTACTTAAAAAAACAATATGATCATGTGTCATCCTGCAAAATACGTTAGAATTCCTTAAGGCACATAGTCAAACTACAGCACACTCTTCTCCACTCCTGCCTTCTGCCTGGCTCTCTGGCATCTTTGGCCTTCCTTCAGTCCCTGCTACTTTCCACACTGTACCCAGCCTTCCTGACTGCATTTGCCTCTGCCTGGATCACCCTCCCCTCCCTGTTTTTATCTACTGAGCATCTTCTTATTCTCTCCATCAGAGGTCAAGTATCAGGGAAATTATCCCTGATCTACCAATCAGGTCAATCCTTCCTCTCTCCTATTTTAGGCCCTCATTGAGCACAGTGAATTTCTCCTTTATGGTATTTACACAGTTGAAATTCCTCATTTACTTGCAAATAATTGGTTAATAAGCTCTATAAAGGTGAGAATTATGTTTTCTTTTGCTCAGCATTATATCTCAGTATGCTGCTTAGAATATACTAGACAGTCCATATTCATTGACTGAATGGATTGAATGAAGGAATGACTATATGCACTGAATGAAGGAATGAACAAGCAGATATTCGGGCAGAATCTGGGTGTGGGAGTGTATAGCTACCTAGGTTCATCTGGAGACACTGATGATAGAATCTTAATTTCAAGATAGTCAGACCTTCCCTAAGAAGACCCATTCCTTGGGCTGAGCTTTTAACCCAGGAGTGTCTCTTTATTCTACAAAATATGAGAGCACAAAAGCAATGTTCCCATTGGTTCATCTCTGCATTCTCAGTGTGGTATGTGCTAGGCACCTAGTGCATTTTTTCTCTAAGGAGTGAATGAATCACTGAATCATCACCTAGGGACTAATAATCCTCCATAATCTCATCTTTGTTACCATTTTATCACTGGACACTTGGACCAGAATGTCTGGTTCCCATTGGAGGTGGTGTAGGTTGATGCTTAGACTGTGTTTTAGATCCACCTTCCCGTGTGAGAGGATTCTCGTTACTGGATACTCTGAGTATTTTGAGGTTTTAGGCCATTCATAATAAGAGGTTCAGCCTCTGTGTTGCACCCCTGCCATTTTATGAATTAATAAATCCTAGCTCTTTTACTTTCAGGTGAATTTGGACCAGGGCTCTTGTCATTCTCCTAGGACTCTAAGCTGGGTTAGAAGTCTACCTTCCTTCCAAGACCTGAAAATATTTCTGTTTCCTTTATAGTTCTGAGGAAGTGTCTTTTCCAGAAAGAAAAGACCCAGGCCCCAGTTTCTTGGCAGCCAGAACTGGAAGAAGAGGATAAGTGGAGCCTTGTCTTTTCTCCCTGCACTTTACAAACATTTCTTTCTTTACATCTCCCCAACAACATGCGATGACCCTTTGGCAAGTCCGTAGTGCTAAATTTCCTTTTTACGGTGGCAGCAGTAAAAACTTGAGGGCCTTTGATAGGCAGTGCTGAGACAAAGCATAGATGTAAATCACTTGAGCATTGGCTGGATTCATTTGAAAGATTTCTAGGTTCAATGAAACTTTCCTCTCCCAAATAAATCAAATTCTGACCTATGAAGGTCTAAGTTAGGGAACACTTCTGAAGTGTCTGGATTTGGGCTGAGGTGAGAGGTTGTTCTGTTTGGGTGATGGGCATAGATTTCCAGTGAATATGAACGGAAAATTCACTAAGTAGAGTTTTGCACATTTATATTTTGCTTGACGATTCTGGAGCTCTTTGCTCTTGGCTTTTAAAATATAATTACAAGGAAAATAGATACAAAGGACGCAGAGGAGGTCTTGGATAAGCATGGATAATTTAACCCAAGATTTGTCAGTGGAAACATTTTTATTTGAAAAGAAGTGTGTGTGTGTATTTGTGAACACACACACACACAGAGGCTTTAGTCAATGACATATTGTTGAAGTTTTTCCATATCCATAAAAGCAAGCAAAGCTGCCCCCTTTTAAGAGAGTCATGTGTGGGGTGGCATTGAAAAGATTTGCTTTTAGAAGGGGGCTTGCAATTTTAGGATTGTTCCCAAAGGGTCTAGTATCTTGCTGTGACTCAAGGTAAATTGAGGGTCAGAGGGACATGCATCTTTGTCTTTATTCTCAGATTATTCTTTCAAATGGCATAACAATTTCACTTATAGCCTAAGTTTCCACAAGACATCCTAAACTGCAACTGCAAAGGGACACATTGAGAAGGAGTCATTTTGGAAGGCCCTTTACCTCTCACCTGAGGGACCCACCAGGAATGGAAACTTGCAGCTCCTGAGCCAGATGTCAGCCAGGTGGAGGGCTGCCTGCTTGGAGGTAGCACCGACTCTCACTAATGGCCCGGTTATCACAGAGGAGCATATTGCCATTAACAACTGATTATACACATTATTGGGTAGCTCACAGCTAATGGGACCTGTCAGAAGATCTCAGAAGACTGGGCTTATGATCTGTTGATAAATAGATACGTGCTACACGTGGGTCAGTCATTTCCTTGTTAAGATAGAAGGAAGAAAAGAAATGACAGCCTTAAGGAGACCCACATGGGCCATGGCTACGGGCCTGGCTGGGATTTGGCATCATGATATAGGGGCTGGGGACAGGTTGAGATACAGAGGGACATGTTTCTGTTCTGATCCTGCAATAAATGAAGAATGTGGTTGAGGCACTGACCTGGAGAGTTTAAAAAAATGCATTGGAGCTGCGTATGAAAGTACAAATTTGTAATCCCAGCATTCTAAAAGACTGAAGTAGGAGGATCACAAGTTCAAGCTCAACCTGTGTAACTTAATGACAATGAGAATCTGTATCAAAAAAAAATTTTTTTTAAAAAAAGACTGAGCATGTAGCTCAGGGTGAAGGTCCTGGGCATTGAGGGTGTTCGTAGACTGAATCTTGAGTCTGTTAAACCTATCAAACCTCCTTGCTTTCTGGGCAGGAGTATTACCTCTTTGGTCAGACAGATATAACTTTTGCCATAGGCGATGGGATCTCCCAGAGAGGAAAACATTTAATCTTATTATTATTTTTCTCCTCTGCATTAATCTCTGCAAATTTCTGCTATTCTTTCCCATGTACCAGGACTAACTATTTACCTAATTATTCTGCCAGTGAAAGTGGTTAAGGGTTGGACAGAGGAGGCAGGAAAAAAATTGCCCTGGAACGAAAGAGAAATGTTCTATTTTTTTTCTGGGAGACACAGATTTATTTCAGTTTTAGTAGCTCTTATTCAAATTCATCAGAAGTAATTAATGAAAGCTAGAAGAAGTCCTACACACACGTGTGCACACACACACACCCTTTCCTAGGATTTTTTTCCTTCTTGCTTGAATTATGTTGGGCTGTTTGGTCTATTGGTTTAGTACCCCAAGCCTAGTGCAGTATTGTCATCCTTTGCTTTACAACACAGTCATTATATCCCTAAACCACATTGTGATACACAGTGCCTTCTGTTTACGACTCCCGAAACTCCCACTCCATATATCACCTGCCATAAAACCCATCAAACTGCTGCTACTAAAATGGTGCACAGTGGTCTAAGCAGGAGCCAGGCAAATTGTGTGACACCCTACTGTGGTTAATGAGAGTGAAAATGTGGTTAGGATTTTATTCAGGCGATGTTCTTTTGCAGGGCCATTGTAGTGAGATGGCAAAGAAAGATTCTTTTGTTAACTTGAATGACAGTATATTTTCTATTGTATAGAGTGGCTCAGTGCAGAGTTTGCCAAGTTATTTGTCAATTGTAAATAAGTCAAACTGTGACCTTGAGTGGCTAGATTTTTATTGCTTGGGGTCTTGAAAACTAATTAATATACTGAGATTGTTAGATCGAGTATCAGAAACCTGTTGCCAGATTTAAGTGCAACAGTGATTCAACTCTAATAAAGACAAAAAAAAGGAGTTCAAATAGAATATCCCAGTTCGGTAGAATAGATGCAATTTACTGTCTTCAGCCTCTGGGAATTAAAAAAGAAGATGGAGGATAGGAGAAATAATGTTGTACCTTTTGAATGTTTTTTATCTTCCTGAAATCTGCACATATGCAGAAAGTCCTAGTAATATTTGTACCCATCACTTAGACCCTGAAAATTGTGTGAGCATCTTCATTCAGAAGTAATGACAATTCAAAAATATTATTAGAAATATTATTTAAAATAAATAATAAAAGCCGGGCATGTTGGCACATGCCTGTACCAGCACTTCGAAGGCTGAGGCAGGGGATCACTGTGAGCTCAAGGCCAGCCTAGGCTACGTAGTGAGTTCAAGGCCTATCTGACTATATAGTGAGACCCTGTCTCAAACAAATAACCCCCCAACAAACAAAAACATCATCATCAACAACAACAACAACAACTGCAAAACTGAATAATAGACATGGCTTCACTTCTTTTTTCTTTTCCTTAAATTCTTTTATTGGTACATTTTAGGTATACAATACATTTACATTTATCGTTGGGTGCTTGTACCTGTACATGATGTATCTTGGTTCTTATTTTTTCCTCATTACCTGTGCACCCTTCACTCCCTCCACCCTTCCCTGTTTACATAGACTTTGTTTCCATTTTTTTCTTTTCTCATAATTTTTCCTTTCCCTTCTTTCCTTTCACTTCTTAAATAAATTTTATTCAAAAGAATTCTCACCTCACACCCTCTCCTTATTTCCAACTCAAGAGCTGAAGCCTTTTTGTCCCAGAGAAATGATTTCTTCAAATGGTTCAGCAAATGCAGGCATTTTATTCAAGAAAAAACAATGCAAACTTCTCTCTTGTATTTTCATGACCCACCTTATTGTCTCCCAGCTCTTTTTACTCCTCCTCAAACAAACACGACATAGCTTGGAAGATAAACTTTTTTCCACTAGCTTTGGTCCACTTATGGAGACTTTAAAGAAAAATGAACACAGTGTATGTAGAGTGTCTGATCTCATTAACTCACTCATTCATCACTGAGATATGAGCATCCCCAGAGCCCACCCTGGCAAAGTCAGAGAATCAGAGTTTGTCCCTGCCATGCTCTTGGCTCTGTGTCCTGATCTTCTCCACTGCTCACCCCATGATGACTGGGGTGCTGCTGCAGCCCCAGAAAAGCATGCTGTGTTGCCAGATCTAGTGCAGGCACTCCATCCATGAGAACTAGACCCCGATGCCTCTGCTAGGTACTCCTTATGTTATTCATTTGGCATACACAAAAATGCTATGAGGAGGTTTCTAATGTATTTCTTAGGGTATAAACCTAAAAAATGAGACCCATGGAGTCTAAGTAATTTTCCCAAGGTCAGTTAGGTAGGAAGAGGCAGGACCCAGGGCTCCCTTGGTCTAGCTCTTTATCTTCTCTCTCCTGGTCAGCTTTTCCTGGGTTCTCTTCAGCTCAGTTCTCTTTCCTAAAATGATGCTCTTCTGGAGAATTTCACATCTTATAGTCACATCAGAGAAATCACCGGGAAAGAAACACTAAAGCCATTTCAGAAGGGTCGCTGGCTAGCCCTGTGGACAGTGAACACTCTTCCTTGGGTATTCATATCTCCAGGTTCGTATCTTGGCACCTCTAATCATGAAAGGAAGTAGCACAATATCATCAAGAAGGATTAAATAGGAGCGGAAAGAAATGTCCCACCCACAAAGCATTTGTGAATAAAACTAATAAGTTCTATGCACTTTTAGAAGGTCTTGCTCACCAACCCCACAAGGACACTGTTGTAAAGTAGAGGCAAACAAATCATTAAGATAGACACAAAAGATTACAGGGATGAATATGATTCTCTACGGTATGAACCACTTCTCAGATTGAGCCTCTCTGTGATCTGTTTGATTTCTGCAAGGGAAATCTGATTTCAATGAGTCATATTGCTTTAAAAAAATTCCAACTCCAAACAGCACCACAAAAAGGAAATTAAACTATAAAATGTGCATTAAGGTAAGGGTAGGGATCTAAGTTACTGGCCCAGAAATGAGTTAAAATCAAAGTTAAGAACAGAACTCCTAAGTTGCTCTCCTTAGACATTACAGATGACACCACTATTTACAATTGCTTGATATAAAACAGTCTACCTTGCAGTGGATGCTGACTTCATAAGCATAGCACTTAGGACCTGGGTATCTCCAAGTACTTTATAAGCATCCCCTTACTTTTTTAGTCTTCATAGAGGAATCAGATAAATAGAAAGTACTGTTATTCAAGCCAAAGGGGCAGGCACATTCCAGTTGGAAATGCAATCATAAGGCAGGGGGTTTGTGATGATCTGGGGGCTAGCAAGGGATCTTGGTGGTCCTCAGAAGGCTTTGGGTATATTTTCTCCTTGAATCAGCTCCTCTATAATTTGTAATTCATATTTGTGATTTTAGAGATCTTCATTAAGGTAGGCAGTTGAGCAAAGAGGGCTATTTATATTCTAGCCTTGGAGGTGCCACTAACGAGTTATGTGACCTTGGACAAACCTTTTACAATCTCCCTCATACCTGCTGTCCAAGGATATTTTGAAGATCAAGTCAAATACCAATGTGGAAAAACTCAGGAAAGTACAGCGCACAAAACAACTGTATTATCATTATATAAATTAAAATGAAAAAAGAAACAAAAAGCATAATTCAAAAGATAAAGCTGAGAATAGGTCACAGTATTTTGCAGGCATGTAGATGTAATGGCAAATTTAATACAGGTATGGTTGTGCCCTTCTTAATTATTTCTTACACCTGGATGTGACCCATGGGAAAATTCTCTCAGAGGGCATGAATTTAGGGTCTTGTATATTTTCAGGCTTCCTTATTAAGTAAAAACCAGAAGCCTTTTTATGTCTCCATGGGGACACCTCCAGAGCTTGTATCAGCAAAAAAGAAACTCTAACCTGAGGTGTTGGGGTTAGGACAGGAAGCCAGGAGGGGCTCAGACCGAGAGAATGGAGACTATGAGATCCAGCCAGCCTCGTGTGCTGCCGTGCTTTCCCCCTGGACATGGGGTTGTCACTATGTGTAAAAGGAACTTTGCTTATCAGAAGGGAAAAGAGTTTAGATGTGTGTGTGTGTGTGTGTGCGCGCGCATGTGTGTGTGCACGTGCACACACATGTGAGTGCATGTGCATGCAAGCTGTGTTTATATATATACACTTGGTCAAAACATTTGTGTCTATTCATCTGTGAGGGATGAGAAAAAGATGAAATGTCTTTTCTGGCTGAAACAAAAGTTAGCCAATTGATATCAGTCAGACACCTGGAGACACAGTATTGTACAATATGTTTTCTGAGATCTCTTTTAAAAGAGGTTGGACATGGCTATATTTTTTTATTCTCCACCGCTAATTGTTTTCAGACTCATTGGATCATTCTTTCTGATGGCTCATCCAACACAATTTGACCAGTTTTGAGACAGATGATCTGAGGTTTAGAAAGTACTTGAGTCATGATGACTGGCCTGGAGAAACTTGTGGACTGGTCAAAGAGAAGATATTGCTAAAAAAGAGAAAGTAGGGGGATTTGTCCTGAAGTGCTGTGTGAAGTGGCAAAAATAACCCATGGTTTAGGGACTCAGGGGAGGAATTCCAGTTCTGGAGAAACAGGTGCTTGGAGTTGGGGGTTGGAGTAGGGAAGTATCATGAGCGTTTGGGGACCGGAAATGGTAGAGAGAGGAGGGCAGAGACTCACCTCCATAAACACCTTGGTTCTGCAAGCCTGAGACCAGCAGGGGGAGCACAAGGCAATAAACAGCTTTGGTTTCAGAACTTGACTGTGCTCTTTGGAGTTCAGGAAAACAAGGCAATGAACATGGCTGCTATCCTACCTTTTCTTGTTTTACCTAACGCCTTTTAATATAGTCTATCACATTTTTCTCCCTTGTCTCACTTACGAAATTTGTTCTGGTAAATGCAGAAACCCAAAATCAAAGAGCCCACAAGTAGACAAAAACTAGGTAAGAAATAAAAAATAACATTCAGTCTTTAGTTGTTCTTTAAAACAACTTCACTCCTTAGGCCTCCTAATTCTTTGAATGATCAAGTAATATGAGAAGCTTACAGAATATTATAGCTCAGAGGCCTGACATATTTTCTCTGCCTTGGAGAATAGGATGTTTAACAGAATTCGGTAAATTGGTGACTTTTGAAAAGCAGACTTGGGAGAAGCTAATGCAATCTTTGTAAGGCTTTAGGAATGAAATATGCTTTTGAAGACTACAGCCTTATGTTTATTCACAGCAGAACTTTAAGTTTCTAGAAACTTGATCAAATACAACCACAGTTCGGTTCAAGTGAGGCTCCTATTTCACTGAGTTTATTTTACCTGGCTTTCTATGACCCACCCTGTGGGACTTCCATTCATTCATAAGAGAGCAATACAACTCAGTCTACCTCAAGGCCTTTTCACATGCTGTCTCCATTGTAAGCTTCACTCTCCATCTCCTCCCCAACCTTTCCTTTGTTTAGTGAATTCCACTTCAGCAAGTTGGCCCTCAGACCCTAACTTAGCTCTCACTCTTTAGGAAAATATCTATAACACACAGACCAAGTCTGTCTACCAGACAGTCTCAAGGCACTTTGCTCTTTTCTTTTTGGTACCAGGGATTGAACTCGGGACCTTTCGCTTGCGAGGCAGGTGGCGGAACCACTGAGCCAAATCTCCAGCCTGCTTTGCACTTTTTATTCATAGCACTTAACAAACTTTGCAGATACATGTATATTTTTGTGACTTTTCTACTCACTGTCTGTAGTCATTGGACTAAAAGCTCCAGAGGAAGGACTACTGTCCTTTCCACACACTGTTGTGTCCTCAGCATGAAGTATCATGCCTGGTACCTAATAACTAGTAACTTTTTGCATGAAGAAAATACTAACTTAGTGAAAAATGGTAAACTTCTAATAACAGGTGTTACAGTTAGCTAAGGGATATGAGAGTAAAGAACGTTGTGACTTAAGAGAAGAAATGATCAGGAGGGCCTGGACAACTGGTAGGTTTTGAGGGACCAGTGTGGGATGAAGAGGAGACGGGGAAGGAACAGGGCATGTGAGGCCTGCATGTGGAGCCTGCCCAGTCTTGGCCGAGGGCTGCACAGAGACAGCTGGTGAAAGTGTGGGTATCTCTGCTCTGTGTCATAGGACATTTCTGATGATGCCACTTATTCTTCACATGCTCCTCACCCCCAATCCCACTGCTCATCTTTGGTGCCTGCCCTGTGTCCCAGCAGGCTGGCTCTGGCTCCTAGTTGGCTTTGGAAAAGGAATACAATGTTAGGGAGTGGAAAGAGGAAGAAAGAGAAGTGGGGCCCATTTCTCTCCGTGGGAATATTCACTCAACTTTTCCTGCTTTAACTCTGTATCCTGCTGGGGCCTGACTTCATTTCACTTACTTCCTCCGAGGGACATCGTGTATTCACATGTGGCACTTGGTACAGTGATAGGCACTAGGTCTGCCTGTCAACAGGGAGCAGGATTCAGAGTGGCAGTTTGTCTGGATTCCTTTTAGGAATGTCTTCTATTTCTGGTCAGCATTTTGGTTGGCTGGTTCTTGGCTCTGTCAGCAGACAGGCCTCTCTTTCCTCCTCTGTGCATACAACCCTCTCCACTAACAACTTGATATCAAACCTGAAATCTCTGACTCAAGAAATCGGACTTAGAAAACCCCAAACTGACAGAGGCATGGAGGATGGAAGCATGAACAGGTAAGAGTGCTTAGTAGACTCAAACTGTAAAATTCAGGTCACTGAAATGTTTTGAACTAGATTATTGCACTTGCTACCTTGGTTTCCTAATTTGTTTTGGTGGTGCAGAGCCTGGGTCTGCGCCCTTCTCGACTCTCCTTCTCCCCCCAAAAAGGACAGCAAAGTCAAACAGGGGGATTCTGAGTGTGAGAGATACTCTCCTGCTTCCAGTCCTATTTTAAAGTTATTAACTAGTTAGCTTTTTCTGCGTAGACACATTGAACATGTACCCTCAGATCTATAAAGTGACCAATTATGCACATGATCACAAGCTGAATCAGTTACCCGGATACATAACATAAAGACTTCAAACACAGAAAAGAATAATTTAAATGTTTTTAAACCTATGACATAATATTTTTCCAGACACTCTCCTCACCCACCCCCCTGCCAGATACCCAGAGCAGGAGAATAGTAAGGATGAGTTCTCTAAATTAGGAGTTGAAAATGACCCATTTACAAAAAATCAAATGCAGTCTTTCTCATGTTTTGCAAGTACCTGAAGGAAATATAAAAAGACTTAAGCTTAAAACCTACCAAGGGAAGAGCCAATGCTTTCTCTGTAGGGTCTTGTTCATTAAGGGAACCTTTCCTCATGGGATAGAATGATGGAGAAGACTCAGGAGCCTGGATCAGGTGGAATGGGGTGGCTCTCACCCAATACCCAGTGACCTGAAGGAAGGGAAGTATGTTGGGGATTTAAGGTGGAATGAGAACCTGATTGTACTCATTCTAATTTTAGTTTCCCTCAGATCATTTTAAGGAATGGTCTTGTAAATCACAGCTGGTGCTTTTCTGTGAATAGACTCTTTCTGTTTGCTTGGAGGCCCTTCTCTGGTTTCTCTTGCGCTCCTAAGGAGAAAATCTTACTCAAAGGTCATTGCCTGTAATCTCTAGGCTTCCAAGAACAGCTGAAGTAGAGACTCACTGAGCAGAGTGTGCCCTCTTCTCTCTGCTGATTCTACTGTGGGAATGAACAATGACAAATGTGGAAACACCTGGGTTGTATGGAACTTCTGGACATTTTCCTTAGCTCGGTTCCCCACCCTTTCATTTCCCAGGAGGTATTTGGCTAAAGGAAAAATCAGGCTTTCAGCTATTGGTCTTGGAGTATTTGCCATATATAAGGGACTATTTATAGGGCTGATTTAAAAAGACATTGATTATAGTTCATAATAGAAACTCACTGAGGTAATAATTCTAAGCCTTGCTCTGGTGGTGCTCCAGGGTGGCTCGACACACTTCCAGGAAAGTCAAAAGATGTTTAAAATAAATTATTTTAAATTCAACTTTATTATAACTGTACAAGTCAACTGGAGGCAGCCTCATTTCTGCCTTGAGCTTATTGTGCAAGTGAGGGCAGTTCCCTGAACTTTTCTTAGCTTCTTGATCCTGGCTGGCAAGTGAGAAGTTTGGACTCAGTGCCTCTGTGCTTCTGTAAACTCTTTTCTATATAGTGCTTCATGGCAGGTCTGTTTCTACAGACCAGGGTGAGAAGGGTATCCCCAGAAGGGGCATACGGAGGCCTCGGTTTGGCCTCTGGCTCAATGAATACCTACTGGGACCTATTACGTGCCTGACAGTAGTGAGGTACTAAGAAGGCAAAAGGCATAGTGCAAGCACTCAGGAAGGGGCAGCTAATTTAGGGGCAAAACTACTTCATTTAGGTGTAGATGGATTTGTACCACAGACATGTATTAAGAATCTACCAAGTGCCAGAAACTGTCCTAGGTTAATACACATATTCTTTGCAAAATTCTGCTCATACCTAGCTCCGTTCATGAAGACCCAAACTCTGCTCCAGAGGTTCACAAACTTGTGGAGAAGATGGACACATGGATAAATCGGGACTTTTGATAAGTATCAAGGTAGTGTATGTCTGAGCCTGAGATGTGGAAAGATTTATCTGTAAGAACTTTTAGATTCTCTGACGTTTTATTGTAGTCCTATTTATTTTCTCTGTTGCGAGTAGCTAAGATGTGAGTGCATTTTAATTTATGGAGTGGGAACACATTGTTAGGAACTCAAAGGTAGGTGATGTGTAATGTGCACTGTCAAGTTACACACATATGTAAATAACATGAATGGACTTTGTTATGGGCTTTAAAAAGTGCTGAGAGAGAGAGAGAGAGAGAGAGAGAGAGAGAGAGAGAGAGAGAGAGAGAGACAGAGAGACAATGCAATGCCACATACCTGGCTTAGAGGATGCAAAGGTCTTTTTGCAAGAAGTGTCCTTGCAATGACATGCTATTCTTCTAGGCTAGGTCAGGCAGGTCCTGATCTTCCTGTGTCACATTGTCATAGCTCCTTGTCCTTTACCCTGATGGTATGTCTCCCAGTCATAATTACACAGTATTTTATTATTTGATTAATGTGTGTGCTTAGATTGTAAACTCCTTCAAGGTATAGACTGTGTCCTTTCTGCTCACCCTGGCATTCCCAATCTTGAGTGGTGCCAGATAGATTTAGAAGGCAGTCAAATATATTTACTAAATGAATCAATAGGGGAGCGTTGAAGAATAGGGGAAATTAGGAAGCCAAAGAGTCTTGTAGATGGAGGGACAGTTTGGACAGTTGCTATGCATAAGTGGCTCTGTGTTAATTCTTAGACCATTCATGAATGTTATCAATAGCCAGCGACAATCTGCTTCCCATCTTCTTCCTAAGTAACTAGAGGGCTCACAGAGAGAACTTGTGGCAGCTGCATGGAGTATCCCTCACCTCTTTTTAATAACTCAAGAAGGATTCATCCCTCCTGACTCGACCTAAACTCTTCTTGTACCTAGTAGATGCTCATTAAATATTTGAGAACCAAACAAGAATGCATGGATGGATTTACTGATGTTTTGTGTCCTACAACCTTTTGGAATAACAAGCTATCATTGCCTATCCCCTACCCCCTCCTGCTTCTCATTTAAGCCATGTCTTTATGCTGTGAGAAAAATGGCTCAATATGGGGAAAAAAAGCAGGGCATCTGGTTCACCAGATATGCATATGGCCACAACATATGGCAAACCCAGGGCATTTGACCATCGTGCTCATTAGGATGTGCCGGCAAACCGGATGCCTCGTGCTCACTGCGTCTGTGTCGTTTTTCTCTCAGCATGCCGACCTGGTGTGAATCATCGGGGCACACTTGCCTTTCTGAGCAAATCAGTTCTTGTACTCCTTTCACCTTTTGAGTATTTTTTTTGAGAAATTCCTTCCTCTTTTGTGTTTACTCTCAATTGGTTGATTGCCTTAGAACTCCCAGGGCGATCCTGCTCTGTGGGTTCCACTGAAAACATCCGCAAACCACACTAATGGCAAAAATGGATGACAGGAGCTCAGGATCTTCTCAAGTGGGTGGGAAGAAAGTGCAAGGTTTATTTTTCTTAAGGCATCAAATACATTCTATTTCTCCAAGAGCCTGGTAAAATCAAAGTTGCACAGAAAAACACACCAAACAAACAGACAAATAAGTAAACATAAAACCCAAACTACTCTAGATGCTCTGATCTCAGGGACTTCCCAGCTTTAGGAAGAGAGGGACCAGAGGGAAGGCAGCCCCACCCCAACCCTGGCAAACAAAACCAGATAACCATCAATTTCCACTAGAGCGAATCAACCTTCGAAGTCAGGGAAGTGTACTTTCTGTCTTGTGTATTTGATAGTTTCCCCCTGTAATGTTCTGGCTCCAGTCCTTCTAAGACTGCTTTACATTTACATGTAGTCCCCTCTCTCTTTAGACTGCCCTCTTACTTCTCTAAGGAAATTCCATTTTTCAATTCCCATTGGCGATTGCAACACCATCAGTTAGTACATCTGCATATTCCATTTTTGTCCAGGTTGCTCCTCTCCTGTTGCATTTCTAAAAATGAGAAATGAGATCAAAACTCACATTAACCCCAATGTCATCTCCTTTGGTTCTCATTTATTGCTATACTTTGTTTATCATCTTTCAGCAAATTTTTAGTCAGTATGACAATACTCCCATACAAATCAATTAGAGTCAGTTTTACAAATAGACTTACTGGTGATCTCTGTTACTCTTCCTGAATTCCAGCTGTATAAGTTCATGCACACACATTCCCTGATTGCTAGGTGCACATTATTTCTTTCATCTGCTAGTAAATATCAAAAAAACCATAACAGATTTGTATGGAAGGATTTATTCTTCACATAGTTCCTTTCTTTTCTTTCTCTTTATTGCTGATGATTTGATTGAACTGAAAATAGTTACAGATTTTTCTCATTTAATATCCACTCCATTATTTCAAGGTAGGAAAGATGTAGATTTTTTTCTTTTAAATAGTTTTATAGACAAAGTGAAAGATTTTTCATTCTTGCTTCAAATTCATTGTGAAAACAGAAGGCAGTTTTCCCAGATGGAAATCTGTCATATCATTATGGAAATGTCAGATTTCCACCCGGGGCATATTGACAAAAAGCCATGGTTTTTGCCCAGGGGGTGGAATTTCACAAATTTTCCCAAGAAGAGCTGCACTGCCTAGTAGAAGACAGAGACAATTTCTTTCCCTGTTTCAGATTTGGGAGACTGAATGCTAAGACACTGGTTTCAGGCAAATATCCAAGGAAGAGAAAAGAAGACCTTTTGCATTCCTGTTACCAGATATATGGACTTAGTTCTCATTCACAAATCAGTCCTAGCTGGGTTATGGTTATCCTGAGTGGTAACTCTGTTGGTGATGTAACATCAAACCAGTGTGTCATCTTGCCAAACAGAGGAGAGATTTCATTCTTCAACCCACCTGATTCTGCCATGTAGATATCGCTCCTTTAGTTAATAGACATGCTCTTCTTAAAGTCTCTCTTTAATTTTGGTAATTGTATTTTTTTCCCCTGGGAAAGGAGCATTTTAAACCTCCGTTAGTGGAGTATTCATGCGTGCATTAGAAATATTAGCAAATCGTGTCCATGTTAATGAATGATAGCACATTTAGAGGAAAATAGAACAATCCCCAAACATTTTCATACATTTTATAGTCATTGGGATTGCGTGCTTTAAATAGATGAAAGAGATTTGTGAGTGGCTTAAGTCATGGCAGAAATAGCCTTGGGATGCAAGTTACTCTATTAAGCAAAAGTCTTGCTGCATTGTATAACAGCCCACAGATTAATAAGTACAATGCAAAAAGATCTAAATATTTTTCTTAAATAACGATTTGATGTTCTCAACCAAAAACCTCCTCCAAAAATTATGTTAGTACAAGCACTCTGCTCCATTAATATAAGTGTATATATTTTTTCCTAACAGAAATACCTGCATTTAAAAAAAATGCAGCAATAACTTCAAACTTCAAAGGTCTAAACTTCAAAAGGTTTCTTGCATTCTGCTTGATGGGACAGCATCTTACGCACACATGCTTTTTTTCCCTGTTAAATGCCTTAATAATGAGCTTGGGTTCAGATTTTGTGAATCGGAGCCAAGTAACTCTATTTTATTATATTTGCTGGGAAATGAACTAGCTCAGGGTAATTAGGAAAGCAATTTTATTAGCTTCTATTTCATAAAGATTGTTTTTTAATCAGAGTCAGAACTTACTAGAAATGATTCTGAGCTCATTGCTTCCCTCTCAGGAAATGAAGTGGGGCATTGTAGGTCTTAACCCACGGTAAAGCCAATGTGATGAAGACAGAAGCTTGGCCCTTAATCTCTAACAATGCTGTAAAAATAAACCCAATCTGATGGCATTGTAAATAAAAGGGTCGCTGCTAAGGAGTACCTGTGTCTAGTTTATTATACCAGAGCCTTGACAAGTGAAGGAACTAAAGCTTTCTTTTCATTGACCATGTGGTCTTGGATTCAAGTTGTGAACAGTTCTGATTTGGGGACCGAGGTAGGTAGTAACAAAATAAAACACTGCATTAAATGTTGGTGTCTTCAAGAGACAAATGGGAGAAGGAATTGGGACTGATGGTGTATTTAGATAATGCAGTACAGCTGTGAACAAGACAAATGCTCTACTGAGTCAGACAACACAAATGGGGTGGCGGTGGCCCCAAGGGGAGCATGGAGATCTTGGGCATACACCTCTCCTGGTAGCTAATTCAGGAGCTCAGTATTCTATTTGGGGCACCTCATTATAAAGAGAACATCAATACTGTAAATGAGAGAGAACTCAAAGAAGGGTGACAAAAAAGATAAAAGGATTAGAAGAATTGACCTATAAAGAAAGGTTAAAGGAACATAACATTTAAATCTTGCAGGGAAAAAAGCTGGAGAGATGGAAGGCTATGCTAACTGTCTACCAATATTTGAGCAATAATAATTTTAAGGAAGGCAGAAGATTGCTTGTGCGGTTGAGAATGGTCTAATAAGAAGTAACGGCTTGAAACTAGGAAAAGGGGAAGTGTCGGTTAGCAGACATTAGGACAAATCTCTTCTCAGTCAGGCCAATTAAGCACTGAAGTGAACGGCCCAGGGAGGTGGCTGTGGCCATAATATGGCAAGTATTTAAGGGGAGGTAAAATACTCAGGGACCTTCTCCTAGAGGAAAGAGACCCTACCCTTCTGAGGCTATCCACCTATGTGAGAAGTGGGCTGGGAAAGCCAGAAGCACTTTCCCTATGGCCCCAACTGTAATTTAAACTTGTAAAATGAGCATGTGGAGGGTGGTGGTGGAGGTGGACATGTTGTCCAAGTAAAAGCCCATCAAAACGTCTTTCCATAAAGCTGTTCTTTTCTACTGCTGGTCATTAGTGTTGGAGATCCTTATTTCCCTTTACAGTCATCAAGACATTTACATAAATGAGCACACAACACCACCACAAGTCAGAGCTAAAGCAGTGAGGGAAGGGTGCCCCTGACAACGAGGCCCATCTAAAAATGAATGGTGTGAGGGTGTGCACATCAGTTTCTGTTGTGCAAGCAAAGGGAAATAGAGAAAATTGCCATGTTTTATCATGTTGGATGAGCTGGAGCAGGTGACACTGTGATCAGGTGTGAATGCATAATCACTCCCCCGAATAATCGCCATGCAGAATAATTTCCCCCCAAATCTTGCAGCTTCAACTTATTCTCTGCAAGTGACTCATAAATCTTGGCCTTGAATGTGAATCAAGATTTCAAGCTGCAGGCTCAGGGGTTTGTTGGATTTATTCAACTTTAGTCTTTATTTATAGACATAAAAGTGTATTATTGGTTGTAACACCCAAACAAAAGAAAACAGATTGTAAGCATCCATTAATGTTTTCCCAAAAGGGAAATCGCATGTTTCTCTTGGGTCTTTCATTCTCTCCCTTGTAATATTAAGATGATGTCATAAACTCGTAATTACTTTGTGATGTTCTCTTGCATTTTATATCTCTTCATTCAGACACACAAATTCCCTCTCTGATCAGAATGCACTGAACAATATGAGCAGGTGGAAGATAAGCCTTCGGAGGCCTGCAATTTAGGAACCTGTGAAGTTTTGAATACTGCTTAAACTCTCTTTTCTTGGAGGGGAAAGATGTACTTTAAATGTCCTGGGTCTTGTGTTATGTACATTAGATGAGGTGCTGATTTTCAGAAGCAATCACTTACTATTGGAAAAGAAAACAGTTAAAAATTAATGCAGAGGCTACATGAAAAAATATTGCATTTATCAGGCAGAAGTTTTTTCATTCACTAATCATATCCAGGAAATCAAAGACACTCTGAAAGAAGGACATTTTTGTACCATATTATTAGATGCTTAGCTTTCAAGTACCTGAGGCACTGGAATAAGTAAAAACATAAAACATAGAGCTGTGAGAGAGAAATGGATCACTAACTGGTGACTTTTTATTTCCTTGGCAAAATCTTTGTTCTTATACTAGAGCTCATCTCTTCAATTCTTCAAGAAAAAGGACATAAAGTATCTATTTCCAAGTCCTCTTTAAGCCTTGCTCAGATTTCTTATTGCTCATTGCTAAGCATTTTAATTTCTGACCTCTTCTGCTCCACTAGGTACAGACCTATGCACTGACCCGCTAGGATTTCCAACTCAGTGATTTATGTTCTTGCCATATTCATGTGAAGTACTAGTATCAGTTCAGGGAGAGAGAAGGGAGAGTAGGCGGTGGGGGGAGAAGATGTTTTCTGATCATTCTCATGCTTGGTGGTGGAATAATTTTTCTTTACATTTTTCTTATCTTATCGAGAGTCTTAATAATATAACTCTTAATGCTGGTATTTTTTAGACATTCTTAGCAGTATTCTCTTCCTCTAAAAAAAGTAAGCAAAGAAAGAAAAGCACTCCCATTTCGAGTTTTGTTTCAACTCTTATAGACTGAGAGATAATATTTCTTTGAGTGGTAGACTTTGAGGCAGGATGAGAAGCAAAGATCCTGCAGTCCCTCATTTGATCAATAAAGCTGTTGATTGGTATAAAAGTCAAATGACATCAGGTCCAGAGGAGCCAGCTTCTGTCTTGGCCTCAGCGCTGTCTTTTTCCAATGGGGAAATAGAGAACTTCATCATCATCATCATCATCATCATCATCATCATCATCATCATCATCATCATCATCATCATCATGTTATAAAAGGGTATGGAACTTTTAAGAGAAGCTGAGTCACTTTTCTCATTTATTACCTGCTCTGGACTTATAAGGTGACAAGTAGAACAACAATCATGGATGCCATTTTCTATTCTCTCCTGTACTTTGCATCCAAGGTTTAGTAGGAGGTAAACTGGCTCTAGGTCTTTGTTTTGCAGATGTCTTAGCTGGTCCTTTCTGTAACTTTATCTTATTCCTGTGTTACTTTTCCAGTCTTACCCTCCATTATCTGCATTCTCTATGATCCCAGGCCTCCAAGTAACATGTCTCTCTCCTGTGAGCTCTCTGCCTAGAAGATCACCTTTATCTCTCTCTGACCCTGGCATGTGGTGTGTGGTAATGCTGCTCAAAGCCAGATCAGGATGCGGACTAATGAGCTTCTTTGTCAGGATATGGATGTGTCCCACACATCGTCTGTCCTGGTTAGCTGTTAGAATCTGAAAACTTAATCATACATTCTAAGAAGAGGCTTTGATAAAGAATTTTACTCCGGCATGTTCATTTAAGATTTAGACTTGACGTATTAACGCCAAATTTAAAATTGTGTCCTCCTCATTGCAGTCCTCTGTAGTTACAAGGTTCTAATAAATATTATGTCCTCCCATCATGCAATTAAAATTTTCCACCTCATTTCACAATGCAAAACATTCACATGTTGTCAATCATTTTGAAACATGATTTTTTGACATCATATAATTTCACTTCATTTTTGCAGACAGACATCTCACCAGGAAATTATTTAAGAAAGAATCCTATTATATCTTTCTTTTTCCACCAAATTTCACCTTCAGATGCAGTCATTTGTGTACATTTCTGTAATTTCAACAATAAACTTGTAAGGAGAGGGAATGAAAAGTCCTCAGACAGAGATTCACATATGTGTATTGCCACACTCACGAGGCTGTGGCTCAATTACAGGCACCCAGTTAGAAAACACAATTTTAGCCATGGGAAGTTTACAAGTCTTGCTGCATAAAGTGAAAAGGTTGCTGCTTGAGACAGCTACCACCTGGGAAGCTGGGAGGGAAACATGCGTGGGCTTTTGAACTTTCCTCTGTTTAATAACTAGCAGACACTAATGATTTGCCAAACATCCTGATTTAAAATGGCGGTAGTCAAAAGCAAGACTGCCTGCTGGTTGTGAGGTAGCCCACCTGTTCTCTATACCAAAGTTCCCTTGACCTGTGCCCAGCACAAAGCTGTTATCCTTTAAACCACTGCTAGATGTGTGTGTGTGTGTGTGTGTGTGTGTGTGTGTGTGTGTGTGTGTCTTGTTGGGTTCTCTCGATAACATTCTGGTCTGCTGTTGAAGAGAAGCTTCTTACTGGCGACGCCACGTTGCCTTTTTAATGAAGGCAGATCCCTGGGGAATGATATCACGCACAGCCTTCAGAGAGGCTGCAGTGGGAGGTGGGATGGGGAAGAAGGCAGGAGGGCTTCTCTCATCTGAGCACCAAGGCAGCGCTTACGAGGAAATATTGACGAAGGTACTGCCCATTTCAGTACAGGGTGAAGGTCTCTTCCCAGTTTTCTTAAAATAGTGAGGAGGATCAGCCATATTATTCATGTCTTGCCCAGTATTTGTGAGAGAAAAAGAAGAGTCAATTGTTGAGTGTGAGAAAGGTGTGAAATAGGAGAATAGTGTGGAATTGGCTTCTGTAGTCTGTAGCACAGTGAGAGATGATGATTTTTCATTACAGCACACATCCCAAGGCAACAAGACAGCCCAGTTTGGTGTGACCTAAAAAGAAGGAGGATTAAAGATCTTATTAAGTGCCAGTTTGTCATCATTTATTAAAATAGCAAAGTTAATTTTATTACACTCTACGATACCCAAAATGGTACAGACTTTACAATGGGCAGATTATTGTTTCCAGTTAAACACATAATGGTGAGAACATGAAAATCACTTACCACCTGCTAGGCTGAGTGTTTCCACACATCCTACTAGTTGTTTAAGGTATTCTAGGTTTCTGTAGGTGCTGTAATGTCATCCATAAATATATCAAAGTGAAACATTTGATAGTGCAAGAAAGAATTCTTTTAAAATGAATCCATCTTAGTATCATATCAAAGTAATTACATTGAGGATTTTTTAGTGGTTAACCTGTAAAAGTACACAACATGTAAGATTTCATGGCACATTCTTGGATACTCTTTACTATGTTTCATAGAATTATGTCATTCGAACAATGCAGTAACTCAAGAGAGTTGGTATTAGTGTCTCTATTTTACCATTGTGAGATTTAAATCATGAGATTAAAAAGTATCAGAGCTCAGAATCAGATCTCCTGTACCCTAAATGTTTGTTCAATTAATGCTGACAATTAAATCCATATCATATTCATTTGTGGGTATTCACACATTGTTACCCATTAATTATGCTCATGTGTCAGAATCTCTGTGTATTTTTTTTTTTTGGTATCGGGGATCGAACTCAGGACCTTGTGTTTGCAAGTCAGGCACGGTGCCACTGATCTAAATCCCCAGCCTCTCTCTGTGTATTCTTTTGATGGAGATGCTTTAGGATAGACAAGAGCACGCTTCTCAGTCTTTCTTCTACTTAAAGACCTTTGTAATACTCTTTCAAATCCAATCCAGTGGGTTGTCTCCAGGGAATAGGGGGTTTTAAGTTGGTTCTTTAAAGTCAGTTGTGCTACAATTGAAGGTAGCAATTAGCATTCATCATCCTTTGTGAATTTTATCTCCCTTTCTGGGTTTATGTAGTGCTTACCACTGTGATACCTAAGTGCATTGACAGCACTACTACCTTCTCTTGAGGTAATTCTGGAAGGTGAGTAACTTCTTCCACTGGGATGTTGAATGCCTAGCTCACAGGTAATTATGGAACTTTTGCAATACTGTAAATCTATCACCTTTTGAACTGCTATGTTGTCTACACCTGTCCAACAGTAATGCAGTGAAATTCTCAGAGCCACCAATCCTTTGAATCACAAAATATACTAAAGAGTCTGTACTGTGATATGTCTACATACTGCTTACAACTTGTTTTAGAAACAAAAACAAGAGTATAAAGACAAGAGCCTACTCAAATAAGATTTTTTTTAAAAGTAGGAGTTATCAAAAGCATCTCATAAAACCAATATGTACTAATAAGAGTCTTGGCTCACAGGAATGGGAGAATGGGCAATTACTAGTTTCTCTGTCCAGTTCCATCATATATCTTTCTGCTGTTCTTGGTTTCCATGTTTTAGTCTCATCGCTCTGGAGGCCAGTTTCCCTGTTTGCACATCCATTTATGCATAGTTCATCATGGCTACCTTCAAAGAGTGGTGTGAGCCTGCACATCTATGTAAGCTTTCAGTTCACTGCCCTCACACCAAAGTGGTGCAGATTCTAGTTTCCCTATTGCAGACTCTTGGGAGAAGGAACCTGCAGTATCTAAGTCACACACATCTACACCTACCTAAGACGTCTGATGAGAAGAGGTGAGGATGAGGGGTTGGTACTTCTTTCAGGCACTGGGCAGATCTCCTGAGAAACAGATCATGGGTAGAGGGGTTCATATCTCCAGAACCATGTATAGAAAGGATTGTAAGAGGGGAAAGGTGGATTATGTATGATGATGAATATTTAAATCATTATCCTTAAGAGAGAAAAACAAAAGTCTAATGCAGAAAAACATGTACTGGACATTATAGGTAAAGGTGCTTCTACAGAGAAACAGAAGCACTGTACTTAATCTTAGATCTGAAGTCAAGAATCTTTATTATTTAGTGAAATTGTAAATTGTTTCTTGGAAGTCTTAATTTTTGTTTTCACACATGGCCACCTGAATTCTAGGAAAAAGAGAAAGTTGAATTCAGCTAGAAATTCATCTTCTGTCTCTATCTACCCTAGAGAACAGTGAAGGACTGCCTTTGTCTACTCTAATCCATGTGATTTTCCTAAGTAGACACAGCCAACACAGAGTGTTATAGGCTTTTTGCTAAGAACTCCTATAATCTTGAAGACCTCTAGAAAGTTCAGTTGTCTATTACAATATTTTTATCAGGCCGTTTGTAGATTATAGTAAAGATTTCTAAAAATCCAGGGTAGATTTCTGTGGTTTGCTGAGAAAATGTTAAGTTAGAATTAGTGATTGGGGAAAGTTCTATTGAAGAGTGGCTTCTTTCAGTACCAGTGGTTCCCTCCTTTTTGTGCAGGCATTGTGATTGGTCACATGTAACCACTTCGCTCAGTTCAATTGCTCTTTTGCCAGACTGTAGTTGTACCAAAGCAGCTAATTCACTCTCATGAGATAGAAGTGTCTGATTCAGACAGGCTAAAATACCAGGTTTCTTTCTTTCATTTTTATGTTTCCAAGCAGAATTATTATGCCCATCACAGGATGACCACTATGGCCTATTAGAAAAAAATTGTGATTCCATTTCTAATATCCTTTTTCCATATTTTCACAGGTCACTGGCCCTATGCAAAAGTGTATGGCTCAGGGGCTGATTTCTTGCCAAAAGTGTTCCACATTCCAGCTGGAGACAGGCTTGCCTGCAGGTGCTTGAAGGCTATACTGTATTGGAATCTTGCTGAAAGAAGCACACTGGCACAAAGCACCCTTGCATTTTCTCTGTGTTCTAAAACCTAAGTAGAAGCATTTTATTTTGTCTCTACAGCTTTAGTCCTTAGTTTCTCTAAAGGACATAATCTTGGGGTGATGATAAAAGATGACCATTTTCATGCACACTGTCAAGTGCTCTGTGGGTAAAATATAAACATGCAATGAAGACAAGCACAACTGTAATCATATAACAACAGAAAGAGCCACTGGCTTCTATGTTCTTGTCCTTTGGAGGCTTATTTTATGTGATTAAAAGAGATCAAGTGAACAATAATAGAAATAATAACATTTTAAAGTAAACATTTACCAGACTATTCTAAATGCTTCACCCATGCATCTCATTTAATTCTAACCCCTCTCTTTTGAGGTCATAATTTTATTGTCATAATTTAGATGAAGAAAATTGAGGTTCAGAGAGGTTAAGTAACTTGCCTAGAGTCACAGAACATGAAAAGAGTGGGTCAGGATTGGCATCCAGTGGGAGGCCCGCCTTTGTTTTCATAACTGCCATATTACATTGCCTTCTGAGTATGAGTCCAGTGTATTGACTGGACCGCGAGTGTATAAAGAACACAACTGAAGTGTCCTCGCTGTAATCATTCCCTCCCAGCCATATCTAAATCCTCTTCCTCAGATCTTATGTGTCTCACCGGTGATGTGTCAAAAAATCATCTACCAGACTGGGGTTTTGAAGACAAGGAGCAAAAGAAGAAAGAACAAGTTCATAGAAGAAAAGGGAACTTAAAGAGGGAAATGTGGGAGTGTGGGACGGGTGCTAAGAAGCTGGCTTAGGATCCCTTAAAGAAAGGTAGCAAAAGAGGGGAGCACACTGCTCCCCTGTGTCCAAAAGCTCATCTATGCTCTGGTCCCCAGGGAGGAATCAAGAATCAAATGATGCTGGGTGCACCTTTGGCAAGAGAGGACTTCTATAGGAGTATTTGGATAAAACTAATAATCAGACAGAGATTACATACAATGTCAAAGCATAAGCTCTTTCCTCCATGGGCTGTGAAGTTTTAGGTTAGGACAGGTGAGCCAGTAAGAAGACCACGGGTACACCACAAGCTCCCTAGCCCTCTTGGTTCCCCTTAGTCTTTGTTATCATGGGGGAGGGCAGTGGTATTGTTTTGCTTCTTACTCTATGGACTACAAGATCCAGAAGGAGAAGTATTTTTGAATACTTTGATGATTACATTTAAGGGGCTTTTAGGTGCTTAATTAATAGTGTTAAATGAATGAGTGTGTTATTAGACATCCTGGGAGGCCACACTTTGTTTTCTGGTTCACAATATCACTTGCTCACTGCTCACTCTCATTCTTCTCGCTGCCTCACATCTCACTGCCTTTTTATGGCCAGGTGCTCTCTGCTTCTCTCTCTCTCTCTCCCCCTCTTCCCTCTCCCTCTCTCTGTCTCTCTCTGTCTCTCTCTCCCCCCCTCTCCCTCCCCCCCGTCTCTCTCTCTCTCTCTCTTCCTTCCTGATCTATCCTCCATACTAAATTCCATCCAGTATTTCTCTGTGTCACTCAGAGAAAGATTCTCTGCTTCTCCTTCTGTCTCTCTTTCTTTTTCTCCAAAAATCCTTATGCTAAGCTATGAAGTGGTATGAGAAAGACGGGAATGACAATCTAGGGTAGACATGATGACTAGAAATGTATTTCCAGGAGACAGATAGTTGGAGAACATCCTGCTTTCAGGGAAGCAGACTCAGGAGAGGAAAACCTTCTGCTTTCAATCTATAGAACTAAGTTTCTCAAGGCAGAACAAAATGTCACCCATATCCACACCAGGCTGTGAGTTAATCACTTTCCAGAATAAAGCCATCCAGATGAAATATTCTGCTTTTTATGAGATCAAAGTATTCAAAATCTCCTTTGATAACATTCCCTGTATCAGTATTATGTATGTGCAAATCTATCTATCTATCTATCTATCTATCTATCTATCTATCTATCTATCTATCTTTTATTTAACAAACTTATCTGTAGTGCTTGTTATGTGCCAGGTCCTATTCTGAGTAGTTCAAAAATAAACCTTTACTCATCCAATGGTATGCATTATTGGTAAGCCCCCCCCCCCGTAACTAGCTTGAGACTAGTGGTAATCCTAACAGAGTTGAAATCTGTCCCTGGGTTCACTGATCTGGCTCCAGAATCTGTGTTATCATCTATTAGCCAGTTATTATTAATAACTCTCCAAAATTTATTAATACTTTTGCAATATTGATTGTGGTTTCATTAAAAATTTTTTTCAATTCTCTAAGTCCATGCAAAGAAGATGAAAAAACCTACAATGGAGGATAGGCAGCTATTTAAACTTCAAAGAAAATAAATTTTCTAATCTGAGTTTTCTCAATATACTGATTATCTAGTATATGCATATTTATGTATTATAAATATATAAGCATACATATATCACAATATGTACATGTATGTACATGCGTACTCAAGTGCTACCTGAATATATTTTGCTTAATCCATATATAGCTTCATCAATATTTCTTCTTTAGTCTTCTTTATGGCAGCAGCTTTTTTTATGCATTTCCATTTTCCACATTTTTCAGAATGATTGGATTAGGTTGCATACACTTCTCCTGAAATATTAAGTGCATATGGTCCGCATCCACACACATTGGGCATATAGTTATGATCTATCATTTCAGAAATCCACACATTATAAGGGAACAGAATAGGCCTTGAGCAGTATGAAGTATTAGGTCCAAAGAACCCCGTGCCATTCATCTTCTCACTAATGTGGGGACTAACAAGACCCCAGAGTTTCT
The DNA here is from genome assembly GCF_053883595.1 of Heterocephalus glaber. Classification (NCBI taxonomy): domain Eukaryota; kingdom Metazoa; phylum Chordata; class Mammalia; order Rodentia; family Bathyergidae; genus Heterocephalus; species Heterocephalus glaber. Next base: position 9,576,283 of record NW_028258305.1, read on the forward strand.
GTCTCACTGGCAGATCCTTTGTCCTAAAACCACTGAAACCACACACACACACACACACACACACACACGCAACATACCCACACTCACCTGCTCACAACCACTTTGTGTATCTTTCATAGCAAGTTGCTTCATAGACAAGTAGGGGAAAGATATCTAACTAGTGTACAATTTCTGACATTTTCAGAGTACATACAATATTAGCACAAGTGTCAATCTAGATTGTTCAGCTTTGTCCTCAGGGCTATTTTTTGGGGGAAAAAATACCCTAGATACAGAATGGTTGGGCAAGACATAATTTTAAACTTTTAATTGACTTCACCAGATGTAGTCACTCTCTCTATCCTGGTTTTCTTTTATGATCTTGCTCATTAAATACTTTCAGTGTCTAAAGTTCTACTGCTAAATTTTACCTCTTTCTTTGCCTTAAATGTACTAGGGCAACTTTTCTTGTGTGGCTTATGAAAATTGGACTTACTGCTTTAGAGTAAAGCCATGTTTGTTACAGTATAATTTCCTGGCTGGTGAATCTCACTGTGCTAAATTTCTGGACACCTCCTGCATTCATTCCCACACATTTTTTTGTTCTTTTATAGCAGTAAATTCCTGCTATAATACATTCTCACACCTCTGAGTACAATTTGCTTTACTTTTGTCCTCCCTCAAAGTCCACTATTCAGAACTTCCGAGTCCCTGTCTACTACTCTGTAAGAGTTCATGACTGGTCTGAGGTTGAATCTGTAAGAAGAATGAAATTACCAATATAGTCAGTATTTTTATAGATAGCTCCTGGGGAAAAAATCAACTTGATTGAATCAGTTCATTAAAAATGAAAAAATCTTGAATCTTGTATAGACATGACATTATTCACTGAGAATTTCAATCCCTAGTTATGTATTCGTATGAAGTGTACAAATCTCAGACACCCAGATTTGGTCAGTCATCTTTGTCTATGTAATTCCCTAAATATGGAAACTTACATATGCAAGAATCCTAATGGTTAACATCATGGACCAAACATCCAAATTATTTTGTGAATATTTCATATTTCCACTAGATGTTTTGGCTCTGTGTAGCTAGATTACAGCATGTTTCCCAGTATGTATTCTTTTGAATCTGCTTTATTGATGTAGAACAAAGTTTCATTTGCTCACAGATTTTAATTTACAAAGGAAAAGCTAATGAATGTTGAATTGCATTCTTCAGTGGAGGTAATAAGCCTCATATGTTATATAAAAAGCTACCGCCTTCTGATTGTCAAAGTTTACTTCTTTCTTTTCAGATTCTTCTTTGTATTGTTTTACAATCTAGGTATATCTGTTTAACATGAAATGCAGAAAATGACAGGGCTCAGACAGCTACTGCATCCAGTGACAAAGATTACTGTCATCCTGGCTCATCAGTTAATTCATCATTGGCAATGGTCCATTCCATTTCCTGGTAGCCTAGCAACAGCCAATGATGGGGAGGGCTGTTTGCCATGTGACAATGGTATGTGGTACTTTCCAGAATGCTTTTACATAAAAATAGGATGATAATTTATAAATTTACATTTTTATTTTAATAAATGGGAATATTTGGTTTTAGGGGTTGACATTCAAAAGGGAGACAATTTTATTTTGCAGACCATGACTTTAAAGTGCTGGACTTGTGACTTGATAACAGAAATGAAGCTATCAATTTCACATATAAACAGGGTTTAAAGTTGAAACTGTGAATGCCTTACTTTACCATGGAATAAGTGATTTTCCCCACAGATTAACTACATAAAAATAATATCATTAGATTAGAACTATTCCTACATCTGTACATTCCCGATCTTGTGTGCACACACATAAACACACATACACACACACAACATGGGATTGTGAATCTGAACTTTGGCTTCAGATTTTTTTTATCACTGACTAGAAAAAAAGGGAAAAATCTTTTGAGCAATATCAGTAATTGTTGTCCTTAATGCTGAAAAAAAATTCAGTTTCTCAAAGTCCTCCTAACCCTCTATTGATGATTCATGGTTCAGCAACTCATTGAAAAATCTGCTCATTTGTTTTCACTGATTGAATTCCCTGACTGTTAGTGTGTATAAATGTATTAGCTGCTATTGAAGCTATCTTCTGTTAAAGAAGTGAGAGAAAATTCTATTTAAATGTCATAATGCCTTTCCTCTTGTTATGACAGTATCATTGAGTAAATAGTTTTATTTTAGTGCTACAGTTAAGAAAATCTATAATCACCCCTGCATAATTTTTTTTAAAAAAAATCTATATTTAGCCCCATCTGCAGAGACAGGAGTGGAAAATAAGCGACTACCTAAGACATGAATTCTGTTAAATATTAAAGAGATCTCATCAATGATTTTATTAGTCTCTGAGCTCAGTAAAGGCCTCACTGACATCTAAAGCTTAATGATTTTTTTAAATATATTTAAAGCCTTGCACTGCACCTTTAAATATTGAACAATATTGAAAAATATTGAAGCCCTTTTTGGTATATTAGCTTTAGGGAGAACTGTTGTATGATTTTCACTCCTTTCATGACATTGTAATGATGTTACCACATACAACTTTATCTTGCATGAAAAGGTGAAGTCATGAGTGATTTCTCCAATTTAAAAGCACTCAACCCTCACAGTGCTAGAAATGAATATTTTGCATATATTCATGCAACAATGATTCAATTTAAGATTTCTATTTTCAAACATTGCTTGAAACCTTCACTATGTTAGTAGTAAAATTGCCAAAATGTGTAATAAGATTTATTATAGATGAGTAGCATTTTATTTAGTATTTCATGTTAACACGCTTTTAGGGTTACCTGGTTTAGCAGGAGAATCCATCTTTCTTTTCTAATCAGAGATAACATTTTATTGTATTTTAAAAAATACTCTTTGCATACTTGCGCACAAACACACACACATATGCATGCATGTATAGTGATACTGTAGCATGAACTTAATGTTATCTTGCTGGCAATGCAAACCCAAACATTGCTCATATCACAATTGTCAGTGTATCCTCACACAAAGCCCCTCTGATTAAAAAGGAGAAAGACTTCTATTTCTTCTCTTTAATCCCTGTCCTCTCCAGATTAGCTGTAAAACTCTATTACCATACATCCTTAAAATGGGTTCAGAAGTTTTCTGTGGATTTTCTCCTTTTAAAGGGGTCTTGTTATACCCTTGTTTATAAAGTATAGATGATTGATGTTATAACAGCATGAAAATGAACATACATTTCCTAGAAGCCACATCAAGGCATACATAACAGGCACAAAAAATATAGGTTGACAGAAGCTCTTAATTGAGGGGCTGTGTTTCTGAAAGAGGTGCCCAAAGATGGAGGAAGAGATATGTTTAAACATGGTTACCTGTGGGCTTGGAGATGAGAGATAAGGGAAGAGTATAACCGTTTCATGACTGAACCTGTGATTGTTACAGGAAGGCATGAAAAACTATAAACTCTTACTGCTGCTATGTTCATTCTACCTACATCTCTAGGCTCTTAAGTCTTCTTTCCATTCCAGGTTTTCAACATTTCGGCAATGAAAGAGGGAGCTTTCCACAGACCAATTTGGCAGGCATTTGAACAGGGCCTTTCCTCCCCAAGTGTATTCACACAGCATACTCATACATGCATGCATATACAATCATGTAAACATACACTTGCACACAACGCAAGTTTTGTGTATGTGAGTGAGATTCTAGCACATCTCCCAGCACAGAAAGGAAATACTGCCCTGATTTTCATTTAGAGGACCCCTGGAGTTGCTAGCAGCTAACCTCATGTCTGTGCAAAGCCACTCACAGATGACACAGTCATACAAGTGCAATTTTACTTTGGTTACTTTAAATTTTATAAAATAAAAAAGTTATTGGAAACCCGAGAGGCAACGTGCCACTGAGTGACTTGTTCTGCATTTTCGGGAGGGAAGAAGAGTAGTGATCTTATTAGGCCCCTGGGTGGGCCAAATTTTCCTAATTACATGGAAATCAGAGGCAGCTCTAGACTGTGGTATCTTACCTGCATGGAGTAAACACTCCCCTGCTGTCACTAATGTCCTATAAATCATGTTAAAGAGAAGCATAATTAACATTTTTGATCAAATCAAGCTTCAAAGCCATGAGGTGCTTGAATGAGTAAAGCTGTATTCATCAGTGAATAACTTCTCCAGGGAAGGGGAATGCTTAAATGGCTGTGTGCTTGTCCCCCACCACCCACCCCTACTCTTTGGAAACCTGTAGAAGGTGATGAAGACTTTGGATGAGAAAATCTCCAGCAATGTGCCACATTTCACTTTCAGGGATAGCAGCTCATCAGGAGGCAAAGGGTGTAAGGTAAGACATAGAGAGGGAGACGTCACCTCAGGTCTAGGAAAGAATATTCTATTTTCAGCTTAATGAAAGTATATTCTTTCTATACATGGCCAAATTAATTCTACTTATATTTCAACTCATTTAAAGAGGATACTCTTCCTGGTTAAAGACAGGTGTTTTGGCACAAATCATTTCCATCTTTTTTTATGTATCTTGAGAAAATATCCATGCAATTGCCAAAGGTTAATTAGAATTCAAGCTTATCTGGAGGTAGGTGCACAGTGGAAGTGTTGGAAGATATTTAAATGGACGTCATCTGTAGAGAATCCTGGGACTTGTGTTTAAGAGACAAGGCTTTTCTGTCATTCAATGGGAGGGAAAGACTTTAGTTGTAAGTTTCCTTAGAAGTTACCTGGTTAACTATATTCATGCCAAGTTATAAGAACTTGATAGGAAATCCTTGATAAACAGAGGTGGAGAGAAAGATAGAACCCTGGATGCCTAAGCAGGCCAGTAAAAGGCAGGAGGTGCCAAATAGGGGAGGTTGGGTATGACCTGTAATCTTTTTCCTAAATATCATAGTTTTGATCTGGGTTTGCCTCTGGCTCTGAGGTTTCAGAAAGGTTCATCAATTAGAAATGCAAAGATAATAATGGAGATTCCTCATCCCCAAACCACCACCACACCTAGTGAAACTGGGGAAGAGCATTTGCTTTTAGTTTATCCTTTGAGCTGGGTACTCAGAGAAAATCACCTGGCATGTGGGATGCTGGAGCAATGGTACCTAGAAGTAGGGTCTGAGGCTCCACCTACATTCCTTCTGGTTCCTTCCTGAAGTGCAGTATGTGTATTTGCTTCTTCCCAACTTCCCATTAGTCAGTGTTGCTTTATCACTCCTGCACTGTGTTGAGATACAGTCTGTGAGAAGTGATCCTAGCCACTTTCTCTTTCATCAGTTGAATGTGTGGCTGGATCATAGTGTGGAAGGGATGTGCCTGGGGCTAAGTTATACTAAGACTTCTTATTTAAATAATTGAATACATGCATACATTACACACATATACACATACAATATTGAGGTCCAGGAACTGTGAATATCCTGGAAAAGAAGTACATTTTCTATTAGAGTAATGTAAATTATGTTGGTTTTTACTGATGTATATTGTATATATTGGTATATATAGTAAAGGAAACATAGGCTTTGGGATTTTTGAGTCTATTTTAATTTTAAAGTTTCAAATATTTAATTTACTAATATAAATATTCATGTGTTTGTGTATGTGCTGGCAAAGTTTATATTTTTAGTTATAAAATATATATTTTTCAGGAAATAAATGTTTAAAAATAAAAACAGAGTGGTTTACATCTTATGATTTTTAAAAAGCTCTTCATATAAATTTACAAATGAGAAAAATAATTCTTTATTAGATTATGAGTTCTAAATTATGACTCAGGAAATATGGTCTCAATAGATATGCTTCTTGCCCTTCTTTCTTGGGCCCAAGTGCTTGGGAAACAAATGGCTTTAAAAAAATCCAGCCAAATTGGATATTTGTCTGCTTGCAAGGACCAAATTCCCCACCTCTCTCCCTCATACCCCATATACAGAGAGAGCCCACCTCACTGCTACTTTTCTCCTTATTTTGCTTTGTGTTGTTTTACTCTGCTGAATTCAGACAAACTGATTTAGGACTAAAAGAAAGGAAGAATAATTGCTTAAATTATTCTGAGAAAAATGTTCATTTCTTCTATGTAAAGAGGAAGTGTGTCAACTTGAACGTGTATTATTCTAGGGGAGTTCTACTCCAGGCAAATCCTTCCTGGAATCCTGAGTGATGTACCAAGGTTATACTCTGAAGAGGTTTTTAGATCAGTTTGAGCATCTCTGTGCAAAAAGAGGGAAAGAAAATCTCATTCAAATAGTTAACTAAATTTTAATCTAAATGGGCTTGTTGTCTTTACTCAAATACTACCCTTTTGCTCATAATATTTAAAATTGTCTATTAGCTTCTCCCCCCAGACATGCTTTCTGACTTTTTTTCTATGCTTTATTTGCCTCTAAGTTGCATAGTACCATTGGATCCACTACATATCTTCATTCTTTATTTTCTCTTCCGCTCCCATTTAGTCATCTTACATACAATGTATGCTCTATGAGGGCAAAGACTGGTCTGTGTTGTTCACTAAACCCCTAGGGTCTAGAATAGTATCTGATATATAGTTGACAAGCAAGAAATTTTTATTGAATAAATAAAATAAATAGATTGGATTTATAAGGTTAATTGGTTATTTTATACAACAAATTTGAATTTGATTAATTAGCCAAGTTTAATTTTTACTTTTACTGTCTGTCTTTCTTGTCTTTTCCATTTAGGTCACTTACTTTTCTATGTGCTGTTTCTTTGAGAATTTATGTGACACTAAAATGTGGGGAAAGAAACAAAAATTCACCATTTAAGTTATTCTACCTCATGTAGACCAAGAAAACTGGCTGTGTCAGCAAAATTTTCACCTCCCAACTGGTTGTTTTGACACTTTAAGGACATCACTTCTGTTTTACACACTGTCATTTAGTCTTCATGATTTCCTAGCATGGGAATCTGATCCTAGGACACTTGACATATTCCCCAAAGTAAAAGAACTTGGGTGGGTGGCTTGAGGCTGCCATCCTGAGTGTTGAAGTCTAAAGTCTGAAAGTGCTGAATTCTACAAGGCTGCCATCTGTTGACTCAGTGGTACCAATATAATTTATATCATACACTATTGACCTTCAACAGTCATTAAGAACCCAGTCACCCTGTATGTGTTATCCTTCTTTTGCTTCTGAATATATATGTATATATATAACATACATACATATATATATATATAAATACATTTACATCAAAATCTCCATAAATTATCCATCTATACATCTGTCTAGAGTGATGGAAGTGGGGAATGAGTGAATAAATGATATATTGGATAATATTTGAATCAATGTAAACAAACATAATTCTGCTTTCTGTTCTGGGCTTCTTTTCTCCCGCATGAAGAATTTATATTTTTTTACTTTCTTCCCATCTTTGTCTTTCTTTTGGATGGAGAAACATGCCTTACACCTGTTGGTGTGTTTTTACGAGATGTTTGGGATTTTCTGGGGACTTCCCCAGAGGTGACTGTGTTTCAGTGGTGAGTGAATAATGCAAAACACTCTACAGGCTGTGTGCACTGAATAATCATAGGGAATTCTTTAAAATAATCTCAGGTTGGTAAATTTTTCTACCCCAAATAGTAATAACAGTAACAATAGCAGCAACAGCAACAATAAACAAGATATGCCCTATATGCTTCCACCCAATTATTAGCTAATAATGCCTAATTATGATTAATTCCACTCTTTAAATGCAGATTCTAAAGAGCAATAACCATTTATTTTATGTTTTCACGTTATTTTCCTGCATGTCCTTTATGTCAATTATGTGTTGTCAGGCACATCTGATTGTGTTCCACTGTGGTTTCGTTGGTGTGGTAATTGTACATTAAAAAAAAATAACAACACGTGTTTAGTATAAAAATTAATTATGTTAAGCATTCCTACTAATTTTGCCAAGCAAAAAATGGCATCCCACAAATTTTCAGCATAAAGCGGCTGGCCAGCCTACTTAGGAGCTTTATGATCTGTGGCTGGGTTTGTGAGTGAGCCCTGTCAAGGCAGCTTGCTCTGAGTGGAGAGAGAATGCAGTGGACGGCAATCTGCCCCCGCTCCGTTCCCTCTGTTCCCTTAAAATTTGTCTCTAGCCTCCACCTAATCAACCACTTCCCCATTACAATTATAATAACAGTGCTGAAAATATCATTTAGAAATGTCACTGCAATCCAAATTGACAGGGTTTCTGTCAGCAAGCTGGACACTCAAAGATATAGCTTCCTATTTTTATTTTTTTATTTTTCTACTTATAAGAGACTGATCCTAAGTAATAATGAAGAAAAACAGTAGCATAGCTGTAGAAATCTACCCAGAAAAATCCATGGGAGCAGCCAAAGGAGGTAATAGAGGGGGAGAAAAAGAGAGGCAAAACCAGGAGGAACTGGATGAAGAAAGGTCTGCTCAATATTACAATCTTTTGGGAATATTTTACTGTGATGCATTAAAAATATCTGATTCTTAAAACAATTTTCTGCTCCTGTAACTCAAAATAGCATTCAATAAAGGGGAGGGGAGATGGAGCAATTAGTTGGCTTTATTTCTGAGGTTTTATTACTTTGATTCTTTTTGATTTAATCAGCCACGAACACAGCTACCAGCAGACGGTGGCTTTTCCCTGAAATGTGCTTCCTGCCCAGAACAGCGCCTTGTGATTGTAGGTTAATGTTAATGAAACATGAAAAGGCAGATCCTTTTCAGGAAAATTTGTTATTAACAAATAAAGGTTTGATAACATTTAGGATCACACCAGGAATCACACTATTGGAAATACGGCTGCAGCAGATTCTAGAGCCAGCCTGCTATGCTCAAGTGATAAATTTGTTTACATCCTTTAAAAGTTCTAACTCGGTACAGACGAGGTGACGTCCTACTTCTCACATTCATGTTCAATTCACAAACATAAAGAGACTCTGAGCCATTAGGGAAGCTTTCATTTTGGCTGGGGAAGGATGAAATGATAGTGATAGTGGCTTTCATAGCAGAAAATAATTGTATACTTTTCTTATTATTTTTGGCAAGGCGCGAACATTTCGGCTTTCCGGTGTATTGCATCATTACATTGTATAATGCATCATAATGATAGAGTGAATAGAGATGAAGAAATGCCTGCATCTGCTCCAAGTTTAAAGAGAAAGAGGCATTGCATGCATTTTCAGCTGGGGAGGCTGCTGCTCCACGAAGTATTCTCTGAGATGAAACAAAGCTGCCTTTGCACTTGGCATTCGCATTAATTGTGGACTTGCCAACCGGCTAGTTTCACTGGTGCACAAATTAGTGGGGGAATAATTCCACTTGTCTCAAAAACTAGAGGAATTCTTTCTATGATGTGGTTTACACTCACTGCACAGTATCTTCTAAATACAAAACCCCCGGGTTTCCACCCCATCATACCTGTTTGTCATTAGGACAAATTGAAGTTTTATTATTTTTAGCAGCATATTTTTCAGATGTGTTAAAAAATCATTCTTTCAAATCCTCATTGTTATAAGACAAAAGTTCACTAAAGTCTCCAGAGAGGAAATTTAAATGTGATATTATTAGTAGTAATAATACCAAGAAGTGTGAATTGAGAGTCAATGATGGTCTAGGAGATGCCATTTAGAATGTGTCAAAGGGGTGCTAAGATAATAAGTTACAAAGGAAAATGAAATTTATATGAATTGATTATACTTACTTGCAATTATGTTGTGAATACGTGATTCTATGACTAAAATTTTTTAAAAATAATACAAATTTAGTCAATGTCTCTCAGAGTGTCTTGCACGTTTTAGTTCTATAGCACATAATTTCAGTGACTACACATTTATGCTTCAGGGGTTTCAATGTCTTTTCAATGTCCAACCTTCTACAATTACAAGTGAAATTAACTGAATACTAAACATTCACTCTTTCATTCCATAATTGCGAGCTTATTGTATACTTTGTGCTATGTTAGATCAGGAATATAAAAGTGGACAGACAAGATTTGGACCCTCTGTCTTCACAGTTCATGGTCCATGGGTATAGACTTCATTGCATCAAAACAACTCAACAATTTTGGCTTTACCAGAGTCTTTATACTTGCATCAAATCTATTCTATATTTGTTTTTAGGTAGATCAATCAGCCTTGAACTTATTGAGAAAAGCTACATTAGTCTTAATACTATTCTGTAGCTAAATATTAGCAGAAAAGAAAAAAGCTGGTTTTGGAGACAAAGTGCATAAATATTCCCAATGTCACTTGTTTATTTGGGTATGAGAAATACCCAGATTTAAGGCAGGGTGGGGGTTAGATCAGTGGTAGAGCGCTTGCTTAGCGCTCCCCAGGCCCCAAGTTCTATCCCTAGCACTACAAAACAAAACACCTACAGATTTTCTGTTTTTTAGATACTTCTTTACTTTGAGTTTTTTCCATTCATACAATGCCAGGCTTATATAACCAAATAAAATGAAGATGTATTTAGTTATGTAGAAAGTTGGGATTCTTTAGCTAGCTAGCCAGCTAATCATTGTTGTTTGATATTTTGATGTTTGACTCTACTTGGGTATTATAGCACTCATGTGCCTTATAAATTACAAAAAGATTTTGAATACAGTACCTTATTTGCTTAGTGGTAAAAATCATGGACTTTGGAGTCATATAGATGAATAGGCCTGGAAGCAAATAGTGGTTCTGCCATATATTCACTAAGTGATCTTACATTCTGCAAGCCTTGGTACCATCCTTATAAAATAAGAATAGCCATTTCTCAAGTTTGCTATGAGAGTAGATGAGATAATCCATTAAATAGCTTATAGGACACTCAATAAATGGTAGCTATTATTTTTTTTAATAATTTCTAATCCTTACTACAACTTTAAGCAGCCTACTAATGATCCCATTAAATCTTCCTATTTATTTTTATCTGCACATGGTGACAAAGGCACACTTTCTTTTCTGGAATTCTTACAACTTCCTTCATTTAAGTACTATTTTCTTATTTTTTAGAGTTCGGTTAAAGGTCTCTTTCCTGATTTCAGAACTTTAGTTCAGTACATTGTCTTACCACAAATATGTGTTTATCTTCACTATGTACAAGTCACTGTGTTATGTGCTGAAAATAAAGTGATGAAAGTAGGCAAGACAATAGACCCTCCCACCATGCAGCTTACATTCTGAGTCAATTGACCATTTATAAATACAACAAAGTATTCATTTCAGGTGGATTAAGTCCTTAGAAGGTGAAATTCAGGGTATTAAGAAACCAGTGATGGGGTTGGCATTGCCGAGGTTGAAATGATTTCCTTGAGGAGCTAATGGTGGGTTGAGATTCAAAAGATAATGGGGCTAATTCAAAGGAATAGGGTTGGGCAAGATGGGGAGAACATGTCCAATGCTCTCCACCTGTGCAAAGCTCTGAGGAGCATGTAATCTGCTTTCTAGGAACTGGGATTTAGGGACACATTTCCTTTTCCTAATTTCCCAGTGAACAAAGCATTGCCTCTTCTTGGCAGGTCCAGGTAACCTTACTATTAAAACTATTTGATTTCTTTCCAAAATATGCCTTGTTTACCTATCCATTCATTTATTTCATAAATATTTATAGAACATTTAGGGAAATTCCAAGTAAAGGAAATTTCTGTGTCGTGCTTGCCATTTGTATAACCTAATATTGCTAAGGTATATTTTTGTAACTATAGATCTGGTTTTATTTATTAACTTTTTTTTGCTTAAATTCTTTTATTGGTACATTTTAGTATACAATTCATTTACATTTATCATTGGATGCTTGTACATGTACATGATGTGTCTTGGTTCTTATTTTTTTCCCCATTACCTGTGCGCCCTTTGGGGAAGGGGAAAGGAAAGAAGGGAATGGCTTTATTTATTACATGCTATGGTTTGAATGTGTCCCTAAAAGTTCATATGCTGGAAAATTAATCTCCAGTGCAGCAAAGTTGAAAGGAAGGAACTTGCAGCAATTATCAGGTCATGAGTGTGCTACCTTTGTGAATGGACTATTGCCATTATCATGAGAGTGACTTTGTTGTCACAGGAGTGGGTTGGTGATAAAAGATGAGTTTTCTCCCCATCGTTCTCTTATTATCTTGCACATACTCTCTTTGCACATGATACATTTCATCATACTATAACACAGGGAAAAGGCACTCATCAGAGGTGGGCCTTCGATCTTAGATGTCCTAGTCTCCATAAGCTTGAGCTGAATTAATTTCTACTATTTATAAATAACACAGTCTATGGTATTCTGTTATAGTAGCACAAAGCAGACTAAGACAAGACAGCACAACCTGGACAGTAAGAAACATGTCTTTTTTCACTTGATATACCATTCAGTGGCTTGTTCATAGTTGGCACTTAGTAGATCATGATGACCCCTAGTGACCTCTGTGTTGATCTCTCACATGGCCACACTTATTTGCCACACTTTCTAAATCACTGGCAGCATCCTACAATGTTGAATGTTTCTAGCCTAACAAAAAACATAATTAGGAAGGTAAATCTGCTGAGGCTGAAACAAATCATTTAATTCATTCCACAAGCCAAATGGAAAATGATTTTGAGATTATCCATTGTATTGGGTTATCTGCTCTACTGCTCCGTACCATTAGCTCAGGCAGTTGGGAATTGCTTGCAATTCACAAAGAGGCAGATTGTGTTTAGTTTGCGTTGGCCGTGTCCCCTCCTCTGAAGTGGCTGCAAGTCCTCTCCAATTCTGTGAAGGCAGCCAGTCAGGGTGGCCAATAACCAAGTCAGCTTCTCTGCTGGTGCTTCAGTTTGCTGTGAAGCATTCATCTCCCTACCTTCTTCTATCTAGCACCCAGCAGCTCAGGGTGGTTCCTGGTAGTTATTTACTCATCTATTTTGGGGGTGACACATGTGTTATCCTGTTAACTTTTCACCTCTCCTAGGGTACAGAGTGACTTGATACCACCCAATCCAGAGTCTTTCACAGGAGGTAATTGCTGACTGTGTTTCTAGGTTTCAAAGAGGCATCTCAGTCATGCAAGGTTAAAGTGGGGATACTGAGCATCTGAGCCGCTGTATTCCTTTAGCTGTTTTAATGTACTTCACACTGCTCAAGTGTCCTGGCTTTTGAAAGTTTCTATGCCTAATGTGGCAGAATAGGGCAGGCCATCATGAGGCACTCTTCACAAGCTTGGTGACAATATACTATTAGATCACCTTTGCCTTAATTCAAAAGTTGTATTGAAAAAGATAGGCTGAGAAAAGCCATGTGAAATGTGCAGTTTGAAGGTAACTACAGTTCATTGATGCAGTTTTAAAGAGGGTTTGGATGTCTATTTTCAAACCTTAGGCGTGACCCCTTCAGTAATTGATCAGCAACAAGAAGATGGAACGTTTTCTTTGATAGTGGATAGGTAGATAGGTGATCATTGGATACATAAGAACTGATACTTTTTTTTTTGTGGACTTGCTCCCAACATGGCTAGGGGGTCAGTAAGATAGTCTTAAAGGATTTTTGTCATCACCTTTGCTCAGTCAATCTAGGATCCCTTTCTCTTCTTTGGACCTATGAAAGTGGCAGGACCCCTGGTGGTTTGCAGGCCTGGGCTCTCACAGGGCTAATATTGAGCCACTCTGGCAAAGCTTAGCTTATTGGCCCAGAGAGGTAGACCAAGGTATTGGCAGGTATCATCATTAATTAGGAAGGCTGCTTTTGAGATTGGCTGTCTGTTCTCAAAATGTAGATAGGCTGAACCATTGGGGTTACATAGTTAATAAAAATAAAACACCTGACTCAAAACAGATTAATTAAATTGATTGGGTAGTTTGCTAATATTACAGTACAGATGACGCTTTTGAATGTGAACCCAGATAAAATAAAAGACAACAGAGTACATCTTATAAAAGTACCATAACTTTTATGTCAAAAATATCACTGTAATCCAAATGCAAGATGGTGCCATCTGTATTAGCTTGCTTTTGTGAAGGCAGGAGCAAGGCCCTGCACCTATAAATCCAGCATGATGGTAAGGTGACATCTCACAATGGAAACAACTGCACAGACTTTTGTTCGTGGAAATCTTTCAGCTATTAAAAATAAGATAAGCCGCCGCCTGCCTCACATGCGCAAGGACCCGAGTTCAATCCCTGGTACCAAGAAACAAAACAAAACAAAGCAAAAAAGATAAGACCGTCTTACTAGTAATGAAGAATGCTAGATACATGAATAGAGGTAGCAATTCACTTAGAGTCTCTTTCCCCTGTGTATTATCTCATTCCTTCTACCCTGAGCCGAATGGTTCTCGTGGTGACTATGTACAAGAAACCAGGACTCCTTGCCACACATCCACAAGCACCTGCATTCTGATGACAACCAAGTGAGATGGGGAGAGGACCTGTGTTCTAGAACAGAACCTGGTCCCTTAGTGGCACCATGATTGTAGCCCTGTGAGAACTGAATAGAGAGCTCAAGCACAGATCCCAACCTATAGCAACTGTGAGTTAATTTATGTGTGCTGTTTTAAGTTACGGCATTTGTGGTAATTTGTTAAACAACAGTAGAAAACCAATATAAATATTTTACTTATAAAATATTCCACAAAATTTGTAGATAGCCGAGTCACTGGACCTATGATGGGGTTCAGTGTATAAAGTTGTGTTTTACACACAATTCCTGCCTTCAAGCAGCAGAATACAAAGCAAGGCACATCTGTCCTGTTGCCACCCAGTTGTTTCCAGGTCCCCCAAACTGTTGACACTGTACATTATCTCTAGACTATCTGTGTTGTACCAGGCCACCACTGTAGTTTAGTCCCCTTGGATATCTCAACACAGACACACTTGATCCAAGGAAGGATGGTTAGTCATGAGGGGTCTGGGGGAGGTATTGGTGGTGGTAGTTCTTCCCTTACTAACAGCCCTATCAGCTCTGGAATTTCAACCAAAGTCATATACTGAGAATCTACAGGGTTATCCAGACTGCCTTCCACGCCCATCCTTTTCTATTTTACCCCAGGGAGAATCTGACCAACTATATATTCATTGCTATTTTCCCCATTATTTATTACCTACACAGAATAGCATGATTAATTATTGATCATAGACCAGTAACTGATTAACATGTGGTTCTGATCAGCAGTCAGAAGCCATTTGTTTCCAGGCATTCATAGTTCCTATAAAGAGAGTGGCAGAACAATACTCTCTTTCCAGTGCATAAAATATGACACCTGTAGAAAAGGTTGTAATTATAAGCTGGTAACAGAGCTCTTCCTCCATACTTTGTCTTAATAAATGTGAAATTATGATTTGCCAAAAGAGAGAAACTGGAAAATTTACATGTGGAGAATATGATGTGAAATATAATGGGAGGATTCTAATTATAATTGTTTCTCATGCACTAAATGCTCTGCTAAAGAGAAACTCACTAGGAATAGCTCTTTGCCATCTGGGAAACATCAAATTTTGTCTCATTCTTACTTTATTTCTGGGTTTATTCTCTCTCTCGCTCTTCCTCTACCTTTTTCTCAGGCTCTCCTTCTCTTTCTCCCTCCCTTCTTTCTTTTTTCCTCCTTTTAAAAAAATCTATTTTTATTAATATATATTTATAATACAAAATGATTACATTGATTGTGGTGAGTTGGTTGGTCTTTTCCTTCCTGTCTCCCCTCCTTTTCAGATTTTTCACTGAATAGTCTATGCCAGGAGCTGGCAAACATGGCCTGAGGGTCAAATCTGCTGTACCACCTGTTTTTGTAAATAATGTTTTGGAACACAACCAGGCTCATTCATTTTCACATTGACTATAGGTGCTTTTGAATTAAAATGGAAGCTGATTAGTTATGACAGAGACCACGAAGATGAACACATTTACTATATAGCCCTTTGCGGAAGAAAGTCTACTGACACCTATTCTGTGTGCCAGCTACCAGTGACAGAGTCAGTAAGACACAGTCCCTATCCTTGGTACCTTCAGAGTTATATAAGCAGCCAAGACTACTGTGTTCTGGAAGGTCGGATGATGACATGTTGGACATATTAATGAAATGTTATGGGAACCAGACGATAAGCATCATGCATTTAGCAAATGAGATTGGAATACAATATCTTAGTGAAGGTATGATTTGAGTTGGGAGTTGCCTGGCAGTTTGGAAATGGAGAAAAAGAATCACGACTTGAGTTTTATAGTTCAAATACCTTATTTTAGCCTCTATAAAATATCCAATTGAAGTTACAATTCTTTCGTTGGAAGGTGTTTTTCCCCCTTTTCTGGCTAGTACCAAAGCTATTGCTAAGTCCTCTGCTTAGAAACATCTATAGGCATGAGTGGCTTTATGGAATCTCATTTTTCTCTTGGCTTTTGATAAAGAGTGGCACTTCTGATGGAGAGGAGTACCAGGGGATCTTGATGGCCAAACTTTTTCAGACCTCCAAAGATGCTTTCAGGAGCTACTGCTTTTGTCTTAAGAAATGAAGAGAGCCTGTTTCTATTGCTCTAATAATTGCAAATGGGACTCAGTGGGCACCAGATGGGGAGGAGGCTTCCATGTGCCGACAGACAGCAGTGGCCTCTGGGTTTTAAGCAGTGTTTTCTCCCAGAGAGCAGTGCCCCTGTGGTTCCTGTGGTGTTTCCTTCCCCCTGTCCCCTCTGAACTTGGCTGCAAGCTCAGTTCATTTCAGAAACTAGCAAACATTATGTTGTTTTCTTCTCTCTTCTAAAAATTGTTCAAGCTCCAAGTGGGCAGTTCATTTCAGGAACCTAGTTTCAGTCCACTTAAGATGCTTTCTAGGCTGTGCACAAACAAAACTCCAATTATGAAAATCAAGTAAAGATCAGAAGCCAACTGTGTCAGATTTGTGAACTCTTCTCTTCAAAGTGGAAAGCGCCACTAGTTCCAGTTTTTCTAAGCAAAAAGGAATAGAAGAAGCCTACTGCAAATCTTTTCAAAATAAGTTTTGAAAAATTTGAGCAGCAAACTTTTGCCAAAAAAGAATAAAATTCGTAAGAGTAGGTGAAACCTTCAGGCTTTATTGCCCAATCATCAAGATGTGAATACCTGTATGACAAGATTTTAATCCAAACTTTCTAAGGAGAAAGGAAGTTCCTTTTATTGAATGGGTAGGGGTGAATGGTTATTAAATGATGGGCTCCTTCTGACTTTTAGTCATATATAATGAACTCTGGACTTTTCCTTCTGGAGTTGTTAGGTTCTCTAATCCAGAAACCATAGAAGATGCTGGCACATCCAGAAAAAGTGATGGCATCAGGTCACAAATCCAGAATTTGAGCCAACCAAACTTATATTTGAATCCTCTGTTCTCCATTCCTCTATCCTTGATCCAGTCACCTAACTTTTCTCAACCCTGTTTTATTTATCTGTAAAATGAGTATGGACAATTGTGAGATTATCCTGCAGCAGTATAAGGCAGTTAGTGCCATTCTCAGCACATAGCCAGTAATGAACAAATCTTAGCTCTTTTTATTTTTAGGTTAATGTTATAGAAATTTGATTTCCTAGAAGGTTTAGACATGCTACAGAGAAGGACTTGGACTTAAAACTCGTATCTTTGCTCACACATATTTAGAATGTGCTCTTTGAGTTAAGTAAAATTAGAATGGTGCTTATGGAACAATTTGTGAATAAAAATTTCTCAATGTCTGCTTGAAGACTGGACAACAGAGTAGGAAAATGGAATCTTTAGGAGACAAGTCTATTTATTCAACATCCGTTGAATAAGTACTATGTGTTAGGCACTGGGCAATGACTCAGGAGACAAAGATAAAGTGTTGTTTTTGGCTTAAGATTTTATAGTCTAGTTACTCTATGGACATGTTAACCGAAGATTATAATTCTGTGTGAAAAATGCCACAGTAGAGTCTATAGGATTCAGAAGGCAGCAAGGGGACAAGAAAAACTTCATGGAAGAAAATGCTTTTGAGTTGACTTGAAGAAGGAGCAGGTGTTTTTCAGGCAGACAGGTGGGAGGAAACACCAGGCAGAAGAAACCATGCAGAAAGACACAGAGGTATGAAAAGCCCTAGAAATTCAGCACTCCAGGAGCATAAAACACATGTAGGAGATGGTGAAAGGGGATGCAGCTGGATCAGTTGGAGGAGCCCTGTATACCATGCAAGACATTAAGTTTGAATCCTATAGGTGAGAGGAAGTCATGGAGAAGTTTTGAGCAGATGAGTCACCTACTTCAATATGCTTGTTAGAAAAATAATATGGTTGGCATCATGCAGAACTAATTGGAGGCAGGGAGTTAGATCAGTTATGAGTCTATTGCAAGTATTCAGGCAAGAGATGATGGGGTTCTGACCCAGGACTGTAGCAGCGAAGAGGAAAGGAAAGAAAGACAAAGGAATGATGCTGAAAAGGTAGAGTTGATAGAAATGGATAGGAAAGGGTTGATTATTATTTAAGAGTAATGTAGTTTTAGTGTGCAGGTCACTCACATGCATGTGATGCATGCATCTGAGAGCTTGTGTGGGCTATAGACAACAGCATGAACTCTTGCTGCTTTCATTTAGGAGAGCATTATTGGCCAGCTCATGTTAGCTCCTTGAAACTCTAAATGAGCTAGAGATACAATACTCCAAGGTCAATCTTTGTTAATTGATAATGTGGTTGTATTACTCACAGTGGCTCAGCCAAAGTGAAGGTTAAGGAATACCCACAACCTGTGCTCTTTAGTTTATTATACAAAAGAAACAGCCTGACTGACTAAAAGAAAAAATTTACACTTTCCCTACACATTTTTTCCTGAAAAATCTAATTGAAAGTGGTAACCTCTCAGACATAATATTTAGCTATAACAATACTCATAACTATCTGAACATTCACCTATCCATCCATATGTCTGTCCATCCGTTGTTGCTTATTTTTGTCTAGCCACAAAAACCACCAGGGAGCTTTAGCAAATCTGAATCATTCATTAACCACTGCTATCATGAATGAGTTGGGAAAATTTGAGATGTAGGTTTGGAAAAATCTTTTGTCAAATCTAGAGTCTGCAAAGTCTGTTTGTTTACTTGCTCTCATAATGCAAGTGTTATGTTATGCAATTTTGTAAAAGTAATATAAATATTTTGTACATATAAAATTTGTGTGTGTGTAGAATGCTTTTTTTAAAAAGGCACTTCCTAATGAAGTAATTACTGTGGACATTATTTTGGCTATAAGTGTATGTCAATATGCATATGTTTATAATATATACATATTCAGTCTGATTCTTAACATATGCTAATCTCCATAGCACATGCAATATTAAAAGAAAATTTGGTAATACTTAGATGTCCTATCATTGAGAATTCATTTTATATTCATTGTAATAGCATTGATCAAAATGAATTCATTTGGTATTCATGTAGATGTCACATGTACTTCCATAGGTGTTTCATTGTAAATTAGCATTTCTCAGAGGACACTTAAAGTAAGTGTTACTGAAAGTCCTCATTACACATATTGCCGAGATTAGTACATTAAGGATCATGTACTTACATAGTACTAATGCATTCTGCCACTTAAAATATTACATTACCCATTTCTGATATCTAGCAAATATCTAAGGCAATTTTGAGAATTACTGACATCCTCGAGGAAGTGGTACTTTTATGATTAAGCAAGTTGCCTCTATTTTGCACTGATTTTTTTTTAAAAAACTAAAGATCTGTTAGATACAGAAAAGGGGGATTAGTGAAATTTATATGATTACAAAAATGATATTTAAATGACTTTATATACTCAAGCACTCAAGGAAAATACTTTATCAAATTTTGTTTTTGATAAATCACCTTGTTAAAAAAGTATAGAATTTATAGACTACAAATTTGTCCAGAAAACAATGGATTCCTAGATGTACCTTTTTTTTTATAGCTTATCAGAACCAATCAACAAACAACACAATAATAGAGTATCATCCATCCTAGCTGTTTATACCCTCCTTGGAATTTTCTGAGTATTATTTTGGGCAGAATTTTTGTTGAGATCATCTGGATGTTGAGAAGGAACGGTAGCAACTCACTTCGGGGGCATTTGGCTGCTGGAGAATGCATGAGTAAGTCAATAGAATGGTGGTAGTTCTCAACTGCCTGAGAAATCTGACAGAGAAAGGTCTGATGAGGGACACAACAATGGTAACAGGCTTGCAGATCAAATGGGTAAAACTCTGGGAATATCCTGAGTGCTGGTTGGAAAGACTTACAGTCATGTGGTAAACTGATTATTTAAATTAAGAAGGTTTTTTTTTTGTTGCTGTTGTTTTGGTACTGGAGAGTGAATTCAGGGCTTTCTTATTGAGCTACATGCTCCAGCCTTTTCCATTTTTTAGTCAAAACAGAATCTCACTAAATTGCCCAGGTGGGACTTGAACTTGCAACCCTCCTGCCCCAGTCTACTAGGTTGCTGAGACTTGCTTCGAAGAATAAAGTTTCCCAGTACACTATTAATGGTAATGCAAAATGATGCAGCCACAATGGAAATATCATGGTAGGTCCTCAAAACATTAAAAATAGAACCACTATAGTATACAGTTAAGCAATCCCACTGCTGGGTATTTATACAAAGCGGGAGAAATCAGAATATGAAAGGGTTGTTAGTACTCCTGTGTTCATTGCAGCACAATGAACTACTTAAAATAACTAAGATGTGAAAACAATCTAAACATTCATGGAAATATGAATGGATACAAAATGTAGTATATACACAATGGAATACCATGCAATCTTTAAAAAGGATATCCTGCAATATGCAATGATATTGGTGAGCCTTGAGGACAGTAAGACTCTGGCCTACTGAATGGTTCTACTTCTGTGAGGAATGTAAAATTGCCAAACCCTTAGAATCGAAGGGTGGTTGTGGTTGCCAGAGTTTGAGGGGGAAGGTAAAATGGCAAGAAGCTAGTCAACAGGGTATGAGTTTCAGTTCAATAAATAAACAAGCTCTAGAGACCTATTGTACAACATTGCACCTGTAGTTAACAGCACAATATTTCACACTTAACAACTGGTTAAAAGGGTAGATCTTGTGTTAATATTTATTACTACAATAAAATAAAAGAATAGTTTCTCAGTAAAAAGCTGTGCACTAAAGGATTTAGCTTCACACATGGGCAAACCCTTTGTGTTTCTAGGACATATGAGTTGTCAGTTTAGATCCCAGTTCTTTCAATTTTCAGATTATTCTGTTTCGCCTTTCTCTTCCCATGCCTTGTCTGATTGCTGCCTACACTTGTTACCATGTTGGAGGGCTGTCCCTGCGATGGACTTTCTCCAGTCACACTGTCAGGAGACATCACCTTATTTGGTGCTGACTCAGTGGGAGCCAAGTTTCCAGCAGGCTACCAACTCACACCTGCAGAATTTGCAGGCACATCCGTTTTGCAAACACACAAAATGGGTAATTGGGCACACAAATGCCTATTTGCATTGCAATTTGGCATTTGTATACACAGTGATGGATTTTTTTCATGTGCAAATGAGAGGGACACAAGTATAAAATGGATGTCCTCAAGTAAGAAGGGTGACTTTAATATATATATATATATATATATATATATTTTTTTTTTTTTTTTTTTTTTTTTTCCAGAACCTATGAGAAATTCAAGGAGTGCCAAAAAAATAGACAGGTACATGGATATATTTCCTGCTTCACAACCTTTTCAGGTACATTCCCCCTAGAGCACAGCTCATTTGTGACTTTGTGAAAAAAACTACTTTTCCCCAAGCAGGAAGAGCAACACCATGAGTTTTTACCAGAATAAAGTATCGTGAAATTAACTAATAAATATTAATATGTACTTCAGCTCTAATGAAACATAGGAAGTTTTTACATTTTCAGAGTATTTGGAATTTTACCATGAGTGCTGTACACTGATTTGAGGTACATTATTCTATTTTGTATTAAACTCACACACCCATTTGGAACCATAGATTTTTGTAGCTAACTGGAATGAGCCAGAAAAATATTGTTGGCTCTGGTACAGTGAACTAATGCAGAGTTTTGAGGTGTTCCCCATGTTCTAGCTAATATTTTCTTTTCTTAGTCTCTTCTGCGTGATCTTGGGCTTTTAAAGTTAGGGGTCCTCATTCCAATGTCATCAAGTCCGTCCAGAGGGGCCCAGGAAGGGAAGCTAAGAACACCGAAGGAAGGTGCCCTAGGCTATATCCCAGGGCTGTGTTCCTTTGCCAGCCATTCCCTAGTGTCTGCTTGTAGATCCCAGTTCCCTTGTTCCATACATTAGAGTTCATAATGTCCTCTGGTCCCTTCTGCTCCTGAAAATTTGCAGGAGCTCCTCTGGGCTTTTTCAGATGTGGCTTTAAGATGCTGTTGTGGCTCCCCATCTTTCCTTTGTTCTGGCAGTGACTGTGACACTTTAAGGAAACTGTAAGAGGGTCTGACCTATGGCCAAGAGATGGTTTACTATGAGTATCCACCAAGGCTTTGTCCCTCCCTGACTCTCTCCTCTCTCCTCTCAACATTCTTTTCCGAACTCTGGAAACTCGTGACATCCAATATGGCACATAGTCTAATCTATACTACTAGACCATTTTTGCATTTGCTGTGTGTCCCCTCATCTCTGATTTCAAATGTCTATAGCCAATTCTGGCTTTTTATTTTTATTTCCCCCTCCCTTCCTTGACTCCCTATATACAACTTTCTGCTCTGATCTTCAACCTTTTCATCCTTGTTATGGCCTTTGGTCCTCTGCTACTCTCATCCCAAGCATTATCAAGTTTTAATTGTAAACTCTGCTGGGTTCTAAGCCTTGTTCTTTGCTATAGCCACACTGCCTGGTTCTCTTAGGCAGGGGTCCCCAATTGTTTTGCCATGAGGGATGGACTGGTTTTGTGGAAGACAATTTTTCCACAGATAGGGGATATGATGGATTAACTAATGGTCAACTGGTAATGCCCAGCTGACCTGAATCAGTGTGGTCTGGGTGTGGAAGATCCACCTGAGGACTATTGCCAATAGTCATAAAAGAGAACTGGAAAGTCAGATAAGGGGTTGTTGATTTTTTAGGAGAAGCTTGCTGTGGATGGTTTTACTGATGTGAATTTGGCTGTTCTTGTTGAAGGAGGAGGTCAGGGCCTCTCTGTCACTGGCAATGTCTGTTGTTCTGGTCAGAGAAGCTCTGATCTTCACCATGAGCATCATTTCCTGGCTCCAGTGTAGATCCCTCAGCCTGGTGGCACAAATCCTTCATCCCACTGGTATAGGTTTTCTGGCTTCCACCACTGGCTCTTGGGGCTTCTGGGTGCAGATCCTCAATATGGACAAGCATGAGACATTGCTGTGGGCTCCAGGCCACTGGTTGGATTCATGGAGGACATTTCTTTGGGCTCTAGGACTTTAGCGGTACTTGTGTGGGACATAACTGTGGGATCCAGTCCTTGACTGGATTCTTTGGGCCTCTAGTTTGTGACTAATCTCTTGCATTCCTCTGTATTTGACTTTTTGGGTAAATATGTAAATATAATAAAAAACCCTATAAATTATATGTCCTATATTAAATGTATTCCCTTACCAAAACCCTGACTACAACAGGGGACATAGTTTCTTTTTATTAGCATAGATTTTGCTCAGCACTAGCATCCCTGCCTCAGCTCCACCTCGGATCATCAGGAATTAGATTCTCATAAGGAATGTGCAGCTAAGATCCCTTGCATGCACAGTTCACAGTAGGGTTCTTGGTCCTGTAAGAATCTAATGCCACAACTGACCTGACAAGAGGTGGAGCTTAGGTGGTAATGCCAGTGATGAGAAGCAGCTATAAATATAGATAAAGCTTCCTTGCTTGCCCACTGAGCACCTCCTGATGTGCTAGCCCATTCCCAACAGGCTACAGATGGGTACTAGTCCATAGTCCAAAGGTTGGGGAACCTTGTTCTTTGGCCTGGGTGGTAGTACTTATATCTGAGGTGTCTCTGGAAGCTTGATTATTATTTCATACATGGCACTTGTCTTATTTCATTCATAGCACTTGTCTGATTCTAATCTAGAGGGGTTCCATATCATCAGATCAAGTTCCAACTGTCCATCCTAGCCTTTAAGGCACATATTCAACATGATTTCCCACAGTGATAAAGGAAATGT
Organism: Heterocephalus glaber; assembly: GCF_053883595.1. Taxonomy (NCBI): domain Eukaryota; kingdom Metazoa; phylum Chordata; class Mammalia; order Rodentia; family Bathyergidae; genus Heterocephalus; species Heterocephalus glaber. Next base: position 9,600,328 of record NW_028258305.1, read on the forward strand.
CTTTGACAAATTTTTCATTCCAGACAGACTTTTTCCTTCATTTGCCAACAGGTGTCTTTTTCTTATATGTTGTGTGCTTTTTACCAAGTAGATCTACCAACTTGGAATGTTTTCTCCTCATATGCAGCTGAACCATGAAACAACCTGCAAGGTCTCCACAAACTCTAGATTTTAAATAAACTATTTCATATTTAGCCTAGCCCCACACAAGTTTTGCCAACTCTGAATCCTCTGGCATGGAAAACCCTATTCCAGCAGTTCAATATGAATCTGCTGCTCCTTAAAATTTTTAAAAAAATATTTTGTATCCTTTGCAATAGCTAGCATAGAAATAGTCATATAGAAAATTCTGAGTACTTTTTCACTTTGTTTTCACATCTGGGAGGGCTGGAGGTGAGCAGAGGAGGCTGAAGAGTGAGGAGCTGGGAGGAAGTCATGAGGCTCCATTCAGTTGTCCTTTTTTACATTGCTGCCAGCTCACCAGGTTATTATTATTGTTGTATATTTAAATCCCAGCTCCTTCCATTTCCTCTTCCTCCAGAGGAACAAGGGCCTAATAGGCTTCATGTACAAGTGCCTATTTTTATTAAAGACAAGTGTAATCTTTTGTGGACCAAATGTCCCCATCATAAATGTTAATGGAGAAAAATATTAGGACTCATTTATTTATGAACCTGTTAATAATGAGGTGCAGTTAGGAAAAAAGACTTCCTCAGCAAAAGCTCCTGAACAAACAATGCACAATGGGGAAAAAGGAGCTAGTTAGGCTTCTTGACTTAGATAAAGCTATGGAGAAATGACAAGTGCCAGTAATTAGTGCAGCCTCTTCAACATGATAACCCTATACATCTTTGTCTATTTCAATCACCAAAGACTCTGATCTGGTGTAAAATTAAACCTTGGATGCCATCAATTTCCGTTAACCTCTTTATATTGTTCTGTGTTCATGCCTATGTGATAGATAGATTTTGTCATTTTATTAAATGGTGACAACTCGACAGACACGTGACCTAAAAATCTATTTGCTCCTAAGCAAAGTATTCTTAATCATCTCCTGGTGTGTTTCACTACCAGGAACTAGATTTATGCCCACATGCCAATGGGCAACTCCTAGTCTTTAAGAACTTGGCACTTCCGTTTGTTTGAGTAAGTTTGCATTTGACTGCTCACTCCAACCTGCCCTCCCCAAATAATCTAGTTAGACTACTAGCCGAGGTCTAGGTTCTCAATCAAGCTGTTTATTATATTAACACATCCATTAAGAAAGTCAAGCTTTGATGCCTCTTTTCCCCTAAGTATTTATTTTTTTCTTACTAAATTCAACTGTCCAGCCTATTTTAAAGGCTCCTGATTCCTATGGCTTTAGCAGTTAGTTTTAATCTAGGCATTTTTGAAATTTTATTGGTTAATATTCTTTGCAGCCAATAGGTTTCTATTAATTTATTCGTTCATTATTGCAAGGAATACCAACAAAGGTTATCATCTAAATTGCACAATGATTGGAAATCATAATAAATCAGTTTGACCTTGGGGTCCAGATTTGTATATAATAAGCCTTGTGTGGGCTCATGTGGAAGCCAGCAGAGTCAATGTGTGTGGAGTGTTTTAAGCTGCTTTAACAAGTGCTGACTGGATAGTTGTGTTGCTCATATGTGAAGGAAACCTCCAACCAGGGCAGCAGCAATATCACTTAACTTAGAAGAAAAGAGTTGTTTCTCTCTTAACATGCTTTAAGTCCTCCACTCTTCTCAACTAATTCCCTTCCAAATTTGATTTTATTATACTGTTTCCTACCACCTGACTTTGCCCAAATCTGAGTTCTTTCTTATTCTCTTCCTAAGAACCCCATTCCCTGGTTGAATAACATTTTTAGTTCCAGGGCATAGCCACCCTTACCTTTGTTGTGCTATTCTGACTCTGTCTCTATGTATCTTTCTCTCTCTTCTTTTTTCACTCAGGAGACAGCACAGCTAATGTGCTTAGTCCATTATGGTGAGAAAGGTGCCAAACTTCAGCTTCTGCAAACTTCTCCTCACTTTGTGCCATGATTGCTGTGGGTCCCTTGGAAATATTATGTGCTATCACTTAAATATGTGTTTACACAATATTTAAAAGCATACATTACCCATCCAGTAGAGCAAAATAGCTCACAACAAGTAAATGGAATAAAGCATATTTGGCTGCTATTTAAAAGCTGAGGTTTGCTTCATACTAAATGGGAGAAAGCCTCTGAGACAGGTCTTGATTATCAAGGGGACTCTGTTCAGGGTCTTCTGTCTTGTTGCTGTGATTGTTTTCTATGACCCAGGGCTTCCCCTTACGAGTAAGAAAGGACCTTTGAGTGAAAGTCACTTTGATCTTTAAATCTGTGAAGAAAGAGGTAGCATTGGAAGGGAAGGAAAGAGAAATAAAATTAGGAAGTAGGAAAGAAGAAAAGAAGATTAGGAGGAATGAACATTGGTATTTTGAAACATGGAAAATCTACCTATGTGGCTATTCTGTGTTAGAAAGGGGTACAGATCTCCTTGGATGGACACATACAATTGTGTTTTTGCTGGTGAGTGGCCATGACTGGAGCTATTTCAACTATTACTCAATACCCGGGTAGTCAAGACAGGAACCCTGAAACAGTATAGAGAATTCTGTTTGAAATATCCCTCAAATGAACAAAGAAACAACCACAAAAAGAGTGATTTGGGAGAGAGAGAGAGAGAGAGAGAGAGAGAGAGAGAGAGAGAGCGAACTGTTGTCCAAATCACATCCCTAGATACTGAAAACTTTACAGAATTCAATGCACCAAGTCATTCTCCAGTTTTCCTTGGGCGATTCTGGCTCTTCTCTTTCTCCACTGCAGCCCATGTTCCCCATTTAAAACTCCGAGGACCAGGCCAGGCCTCTGAGATCAGAATGTTATTTCTGCCTAGCCTTCCTATATACACATTTCCTCCTCTGTGAATTAAGCTTCTACACTTAGCCAGACACATCTGAAATTTTCAGGTGTATTCTGAGTGTCCCTTCCCTATTGAAAAAAAAGCTCATGTGATTTAATTTTCATTATTTTTAGGTGTTAAGTTTTAGATTAGCATACTATGTCTTAAACCACTGTATTAGAATGCTGCTTGACTCACTTCCAAATTGAAGACCTTTTAAAAAAATTGAAGCAGTCCAATAATTTTAAATCACTCTACACTGTGCATTGCAATTTAAAATTATTGGAGTGCTTCAAATTTTTATAAGCCCTTGAATTTGGAAGTGATCAAGGTTCTAGGCATACTCAGTGTAGAGCAATTTAAAATTATAAGAGCTGTCAAATTTTTATATAAGCACTTCAGTTAGAAAAGGGATTTGGGTTCTGAGCATGTGCAGAAAAGAGCCATTTAAATTATTAAAAGTAATTCCAATTTTTTTTTTCCCCAAGCACCTGATTTTGGAAGAGTTTTGGTTTCCACAGCCTAAAGTGACAACTTCCTTTGAGAGAGTCTGTGTAAAGACACTTTCAATCTTTCAAATAGGGCTAGCACTGTGGGGAAGTGAAGCAGGCAGCTGGTTTTCTGATGTGATCTGGAGGCCACAAAAAGGGTGTGTCATCTCCCCAAATCTTCTCAATGGCTTGACATTATGTCACTATTATGGTTCTTTTTTTCTGTGCAAGCTTTTCTCAAAGGCCCTGTGGAAATACTAATCCCTTATCTTAAATCATAGGTATAGTGGGATTAGTGTATCAGTGAAGGGTATGGGCTCTGTCCCTCACCTACACTCTCACACTGGAGAGGTCAAAACACATTTTGGTAACAAAGAGAGGAAGGACAGGTCTCTGGTACAAGTAACAGCTCCTGGTCCTGAGCAGGGAGCATGGGGCTTCCTGGCTGTGGCTGATAATGTTCCAGATAGCGTCATAGGAGCAAGTAGTCAGAAGCATAAAATTCACTTTATCTGTACCAAGATTTTACTGAGTGCTGATCCCCTCCCCCATTAAAACTAATCATTAATAAAAGGTGGATTCTCTGATACTTTTAATGTTCATTTGCATTATGGCTTGCCCAGGATATCAATTTCCTCCTTCCTGAGAAGTGAAATATTATTCATCTGAAGCATTTTAAAGGTAATATTGAAAGGAAGGCAGAATCAATAGGTTCAGCTCACAGGTTGATTTTCCTTATTTCATCTTTTGGTTGGAAATTTCAGTGATATAAAAGATAAAGAAGGGGACTAATCTAATAAAATGAATTTCCCTTTCAAAATTTTATTTACAACAAAGGGAAGAGGTAGATAAATGTTGTAAGAAATCGACACTTTACCCTTGTAATTTGGATTACTAATTTCTCACCTTGGTGAGACTTGGGCACCCATTTCAAATATGTGCTTCATCAGAAATATGGCAATCATGTTGTCATCTGTGATTTATCATTTGGAAAATGTTTGTGAGTCCTCAAATTTCTTAAAGGAAGGTGGCTTTAATCAGGAAACTTTAACATTAAAAATGATTCACTCCCTTTTCATCTTCGGAGGGATGTTGATTTTCTTTGAAGGTTGAAACCCTCATTGTTGCAGAGGGCTCTGCATATTTATCATTTCATTTCTCAAGCACACACAGCCAAGGAAGTGGGCCAGCAACTTGACTTTCCAAAGAATCCCACTGCTCTGGGCCCTTCTTCTCCTAGCTGGCCAGAAAAGAAGGTCTTGTCCTAGCCATTCTGTTGGTTGAAGCCTGGGGACTGAGCAGTGTTTGGAATATGTAAACCATTTAACTTGGAAAACCATTTATATATCCTTAAAGAGTAACAACAAATCAATCAATGTCTGTGCCTTTGTGAAAAGTCAGTGAACTTGCTGGCCACAGTGGTACATGCCTGTATTGCCATCTACTTGAAGGCTGAGGCAGGAGGGTCTCAAGTTCAAGGTCAGCCTGGCTAACTGGTCCTGTCTCAAAAATAAAAAGATAAAAAAGGCTGGGGATGTAGGTCAGTGGCAGAGTATTTAAACAAAGCCATGGTGTTCTGGTTCTAGTACCACACACACACACACACACACACACACAGACACACACACACACTCGCATAAGCCAGTGAACTTTTTGGAGACCTGCTGTAAGCTTGACCAGAGACCAGCAGCCTCTCCTATGTGCAGAGGACACAAGACATAGCCAGGGCTCTGCTGATTCTAGTCCCTCAGATGAGGACCTAAAGCATTGGTTTAGAATCAGTAATGTAAGAACAGTTTTCTGTTTCTTTAAGGCCACATGAGTTGGAAGTTAAAATGTCATTCCTTCACATTAATCCCCAAATTACTAATGAATAAATGTACTAATTAATGAGTCACCATCTGTTTATTGAATATAAGTCATTGTGTAAGATACTAAAAGATACAAAGATAAATGAGAAACAGTTATTCTCAAGGAATAATAGTAGAAAGATGTGCACAAATGGCTAAACTATAAGATATTTTATTATAACGGATGTTTATAATATATTATAAAACATGATAAATATAATACATACTTCATATAATTATTACTTTTTTGTGTTGGATCTGATTCATTATAGTATCCTTACATACAGTGCAATTATTTTATATGGTGTATTTGCTCAATAAATAAATGCTAATTAAATGTGTAAAGTAGAAAATATATTAACCAAATACTTGAGTAGTGTTTTTCAAACTTGGGCCATATGAAACAGAATAACCTAGGAGGTTTTAAGAATTGTTCACTGCCCACAGCCTCATTCTCAGGGATTCTGATGGAATGGGGAGAGGTAAGGAGATGTATAACAGGGGATTTCCAGAGGGAAGGGGGCATAATGACCTTCACTTGAACAAAGAGACTGCACTACAGATGAGGTCATTTTAGAGCATGAAAGATGGATCTGATGTAGGTGGGATTTGATGAAGGTAGGTGTTGAGAAAATGGCATTTTTAGCAGAGGGACTAATACAGCAAGGACAGAGGTGGGAAAGGGTATGGTGTGCTGTGAAGGAGTCAAGCCCAGAGTGGCCCTACTGTCTGCTGAGTGACAAGGTGTCATGGGAAAAAAGAAGAGGCTGACACAGTAAGTTAGTGTCAGATTGCAGAGGTACCAGTATGCTGCTTCATAAGGTTTGGATTTATTTTATACATGCTGGGGAACTCCTGGGAGTTTGAAAACTGGAAGTGGCACAGTCAAATTTGTGCTTCAAAACACCATTGGAATGTTGTGGAAAATGAACTGGGAAAAAGGAAAACTGGAGGAAGGAAACCAACTTGGAACTATGGGTTCCAACAGATTAGGAGATGAGGAAGCAAATCTGAGCCAGATCAGTTGGATGGGTGTGTGGTAGAAAGGAGGGTGGATTCAGAAGACATTTATGGAAGACAGCTTAGAATAGATTTGTCATAATCATGCAGTGAGGCTGAAGACCAGGGTGCAGGTAGTGAGCACGCAGAGGGAATACAAGAGGAAGACCAGACTCTGCAACAGGCAATGGTGTGGACAGCACAAGAAAACAGAGAGCTCTTATGGACAGTAGGAAATACTGGTTCAAAGCTCAAGGACAAGATCCAGCTGAATATGCAGAAATCATTACCTAGAATCATTTTTCTCTCATTGCTTAGGCCTTTGTCTTTGAGTTTCCTTTTGTCCACATCACAGGAAATAAGTGCACTCTTTTGGTTCAATAGCCTATATCAAATGTGCATCCTCTAGTTATGAATACCATATCTGTGAGTTTTGCTCAGCTCTTCTTGAAGAAGGCCATTTGAAGCTTATATACCTTCTCAAAAATGAAAATTTTGAATAAAAGCCAGTCATAGAATTAAGTCAGGGCAAAGTGGTGTCAAGGGTGAAATTCAAAAGACAATACGTAATAATTGGTTTTAAAACAGGACCCAGATGAATCATAAGGTCAGACACATGAAAGGAAAAAGCTTTCTAAGGAAGCACTGGGGTTGAGTCTGAAAAGAACTGTTAGAAAACACAGTGACGATGGTTTTGGTGGGGCATCCAGGTGAGGCCTGTTTCTGGGAAACTGCACCATTTCCATTATATCTGAGAGTATTTGTTGAGAAGAAACAGATCTGTCTCCTTCATGCTTTTGTAGCTTCCACAGAAAGCTACTACAACTGTGTCTATAGTTATGCTTTGTTTCTTCCAGAGAATCCACTGGTCAGAGAAAAGGAAGATGTCAAAATGTTAGCATGTCTGCTGGAAACTTGGTCACTAAAGGGAGAAGCTGAAGGATCCAAGTGTGGGGTCTTACAGAGGACAGGGATATAAGATATTGCCTGACACCACAAACTCACAGTTGTGGGCACTGAGGCTGGCTGTGTCATCATGGCTGAGCAGCAGTAGGGTCAGAGCTAGTCCACCCAACACTGCCCCAAGCATGCTGCCCTAGGGCTCAAGGTGAGTAATCCCATGATGGGGAGCAAAAAGCATCCCATGCACTCAGAAACACTGCCTAGTTCTTTTCCTCTTTTAATCCAGTCATTGCCAGCTTTTACACTTTATTTTGTTGTCCTGAAGTACACATTTGAGACTTCCTTTGGGAGTTGACTTGCAAGAGGCTGAAATGTGATTTTCCCACAAGAGACATATGTACAATTATTGCCAAGTCATGGGGTTTCCTCCAGTGATGTTTAAAAAATCAAAGTGTTTTCAAAAACAATTTAAACCCCTCAGGCCTCCTCTAGATTAGGTACCTTACAGCACCATGATGATAACATTATAGTTTATCTTCTGGCCTGCCTTCCTGTCCATCGCCAATGAAGGGAGGTAAGGATGGAGCCCACTTATTCCCACTCTGAAATTTGGAATTGTAACCCAGTAGTTCTGGTTAGCTGGATCTGGAAGGTCATGGAAATCAGTGGGCTCTGGGCAGTTTAACTTAGCTGCTGAGAATACAGTCCCTGGGCTGGCCTGCCAGGACTCAAATCTTAGCTCTACCACTGCCTAAGAGTGAATATATCACCTCTTTGCCTTAGTTTCCATAATTCTAAAATGGGGAAAAACACTCTGATCATAGACATAAATAATAAAATAAATTATAAAAGTAATTAGGTGGTTGAGTTAAATGAATTAAGATGCATTACATACTAAGGACATTTGTGCCTACTCAAGTGCTTGCTATTACTGTTACTAGTTGTAGTCATGGCGTCGTTATGGTGCTACTATCATTTGGATATTGGGTGTCCTACAAAGGTGCATGCATTAAAGGTTTGGTTCTCAGCTTGACACTGCTGGGAGCTGGTGGAAACATTAAGAGGTAAGAGTAGAACAGGAGGTTTTAGGTCATCTGGGTGTGCCCTCAAGGGGACTGTAGGAACAAAGTCTTTTCCTCTCTCTTTCACTTGTCTTTTCACTCCCTTTCACCTCAGCCATGAGGTGAGCCGCTCTGCTCTCCCACATTCTCCCACCATGATGTGTTGCCTTCCCTTAGGGCCAAAGCCACAGGGCCAGTTGATCCTGGACTGTACTGGAACTTCTGAAACTATGACTCAAAATAAACATTTTCTCTTTAAAAGTTGATTATTTCAGGTGTTTGTTACAGTAATGGAAATCTGACTTAGAAAGTTACTTTCAAGCTATTAGTATGAGGAAAATCAGTAAAAGAAATGGGCTCACAGAGGAAAATGGAAAATCAATGCATATAAAGAGCAAGCCCCAGTCAAAATCTTGTATGTTACCTGAGTGAGAAAGAAATATGGAAAGCAGAGAGGACTGGGGTGTGATGCTTCTCTAGGCTACATTTCCATTATTTCTTGAGTCTCAAATATTCTTCTATATCTTGAGCCCTGTAGCACCCCCATATTAAAACTTCTCCCTTGAGTTTTATTAAAAGAAAGAGAATTTATTCCTTGACCAAAGAATTCCAAATAAGAACAAAATGAAATCATGTGGGGATGAGAGAAGACAGAAGTCTTTCATTTGTATATTTTGCCTTCCTGAGGGAGATTTCCTGGCTTGGTCTATTCTTCACACACAGGTGTGTGTCTGACTAAGCCTGATTTTGGCTAATTCTATTTTCCATCAGCAAGGACTGACCCCACAGCAGCCAGCACTGCCCTGCCCCAGCCATGGAGGGGAATGCTATGAGCTAAAAGACATAGCCACAGGAATCTTATCACAGTATCTACTTACAAAGCAATAGTATCTCAACTCCACTTGGTGATGCATCCCTATAATCTCAGCACTCAAGGAGGCTGAGGCAGGAAGATTGCTGGTTTGAGCCAGGTTGGGTAATTTAGAAAGAATCTGGAGAGAGAGAGAGAGAGAGGGAGGGATGTAGCTCAACAGTACAGTATTCCATACTGGTAGAGCATCCCTGAGTTTAATTCCATAGTACCACACACACACACACACACACACAGTACAGTCTCCACAAGGGAAGTTTGTCTTGTTCTATTTTGTATCTCCATCACCTAGCAGAGTACTTGGCACAGAGTAGGGCTCAATTAATCTTGATTATAGAATACATAAAGGAAGCAGTGTGTGACAGGCTAAATGGCCAGGCCTTAAAACCACAGGAAGTCAGAGTTAGAAGGGACCAGTCCAGGGAGGTGAGTGTTGGGTTTGAGGACTACATTTCCAGGAAGTTGTCCAAGAAGGATAATTTTTGGATTATAACTGTACCCCTTTTTTATCTCTATTCCTAGACCTTCTTCACTCCTAATCATTTGTTATTTCAAAAACTTCCACAATAACCAATGTGGAAAAATCAGCACTTGTACTTTTAAGTACATTTATTTTAGATTTTGTTTCCTCATTAACTTTAAAATTAATTGCATTTTGAATTTTGTGGTGGCTCGGGATTTTACTATAACCCTTATAGTGCATAGGGGCTTTCCAAACTTTTAATGAATGAGGATTCATTGTGTTCTCCTTACTTTCCCACTCGGTTGAAAAGAAGAAGGCAGGGAGAGAGAAAAATGTCTATTGCCTTGTCTCTGGACCTTTTAAAGCAATGATACTTAGATATTCAGGCACCAACCCCTCATAGACCCTGAAAAATGGAACATCATTTACTCTGTCAGAAGGGAGCGCACTATAAATCAGCCATCTGCTGAATTTTCCCTGAATACTAACCTCACTATCTCCTGATCTGGTTTTTCAGAAATTGGAAGAAGTTTATTTTGCTTTGGAAGCCCCTGGATCCCAGTGCTGGATTTGTCAGGGTGGGATATCTGTGCCCTGTCTTTGCATCCTGTACACCCACCTAGCCAGAGCTGCAGCCCAGCAGTGCACAGGGCTCACTCTGGCAAAGCCCATTCCCATAATTGAAAATAACCCTACTGTTACTTTACAGCTCTTCCGGTCAGGAAAATGGAGGCAATTTTCAACACTTGCCTTTATTTCATTACTTAGAAAGAAAATATAGCTAAAGGGGCAAAAAACAGAAGAGAGAGTTTTGTAATGTGGCTCCTGGTCCCAGCCTTTTGGGTCACCATCCACCCAGTTTCATTTAGCGGTCATGCCATGCACCCGACACATGTATGTAGGTATACCCAAGACTTACGGCCTTTCAGAGCCTATTTGTAGCATGAAGAATGGGAATGGCCTGATGCTGGTCCCCCATGTCTTGTGACATGCTTCACACAAAGACACATGCAGTCCCAGCCCGGCTCCTTTTCCCTTGAACAGAAACTTCACTCCTTGATGATCTCACTTCAGACACTGCTTTCCCTAAACCTTTCCTTGACTGGGATCATGCTAATGTTGACAGCTCTCCCCACCCCCACCCCTTTGTTACATCCTGCAAGCCAGGGAGAATGTGAGGTGAGCTTGTCGGAGAAGATGAAAGATGGCAAGAAATGGGCGTTTGGGGACCAGTTCTTTGGTGCCATGGACCCTGCAACCCTTTTTTCGCTCTCAGTACCTTACTCTTTCTCGCCTTCTCCCTCTCCCTCGCTCCCCCTTCCTTCTCTCCCTCTCATTCTCTCTGAAATGGTGTGTGCCTCCAGTAATTTACATAATACTCTTCTGACACCTTTACTTTAGTCATCAATCACGGTACCTTCTCTCAGTCTATCTTTTGTCTGAGCATGTCTCTTCTTTATCAGGCCATGCACAAAAGATTAATTTCACAGTTTTTCTCCCTTCTTTCTTTCCTTGCAAGATACAAAGCTCATGAAATGACAGAAGCAAGATAATGAAAACAACAATGCAAGCAATTTTTTTTTGTTCTTGCAGGTTGGATCTCAAGATACTTTTTCTAACCTTATTGTGTGCCATCTGTCTTAGAAAAGGTCTGCTCTGTATTTTTTAATACCTTTCTGATGCTGCTCAGTAGACTACCTGGGGGAGGAGTGGGTGCAGATTACATATTTAAATCAGGTCAGAGGCTTTGGTTTGCAAAATCTTTGGAACAATTAAAGCAAGGGGCCCATCTGTAATGGCAGCATGGACTACTGCACAATGCCCACGCCCCAATTAATATTAATAAGGTCTCATGCATAGCCAATTTATGACATTTGATTGACTCACCCAACCACCCTTCAACCTGTCTTATAAAGTGAAATAGATGGTGAAGTGAGTCTGATTTACATATGCATATGTTCTTAATATTAATTAGGCTAATGGATTTAAGGACTTGGAGATATTATAGGCACTGGGAAAGAGGAAACAAAACTACCACCCACAACAGAAAAGGGTTCCACTTCCTGTCCCTGAACTTGAACAAAAGAAGTTGAACTGGGAGATAAGAACAGCTCAGACCCAGGTTTCTTCCTTCTTTGCTTGTGTTCTTCAGGACTTTTATTTATTTTTTTTAAACTACAACACAGACATTAGTATTGTTTTTCTTCTTTTTCCCCTCTCATTGAAATTGGGAAAAGCTGAATAGATTACGGAGCAATTTATACAAATAAAAGCCTAGTTCAACTGCAAGGCAGTGGCCACAGGCCAGATCTCTCCTGTCAGATAGGGAGATGCTGTGGCTTCAGGAAGATACAGTCTCTCAGGAATACATGTCGAATATAGGACAAGGGGTTATGTCAGGAGGAAGTGTGCCCAAGAACATCTGCTTTAGCAGGGTCACTAATGGAATTTATCCTCACAGCGGAGTGGCTGGAAGAAACTCTTTGATGTAGCCTAATTAAGCCTGGAGAAAAGTGTCGAAACCTTGTGGGTTATGTTGTTGAGGTATGAAAAAACATATTGGAGTTTCCTTTTTTTTTCCTAAGCCATCCTGGATAACTCAAGGGTGATGGTGTTTGACCCAAAAATATGATGAAAAACATTTCTATATTAGCTCATCCTCTAAATGCTAAAAGGACCCTGAAACCAGCTACCTAGAGGGTCCTGGACAGTAGAATAGCATGTAGTTATAGGATTTTGCTTCATAGCACCATAAATAATAATTAATATAAATAATAATAATGACTACAACTTGAGTGCTTATTCTATACTAAATATTATGAAAGTACATTCCATATCCCATCTTATACCAGCTCTATAAAGTATGAATTTGGATTTCCAGCCCAGAAATCCCTATTCCTGTTATTTGAACCGCAGAGAGATTGTAAGCTGCCTGAGAACATACAGTTGGGAATTATGAGGCCAGGATTCACACCTAAAATGACTGTGACTCATATGTGTCATTTCTTTCCCTAGGTCTTCCAAGATCAGGGTCATTCAAACTTATCGTGGGCTGAAAGTAGCTCAATGTGGAGTCAATAAATACAGCAAAAGGCACATAGGAAGAGGAATGCTCCGTGCTTCCTCTTAAGATAGCAAAAGGTGTGCCTAACACCATTATGCCCATGTAAATACCCACATCCTGTAGTAGAAATGAATATTTGTTCTACATCTCTAAATGAGTGAACTAAAGAGAGAAACTTGATTAATTGCCAGGTTAATGAAATGCCTTAGAACAACAGACACATTTATATTTAATATTTTTGAACAAAAACTCTTTAAAGACTTATTGGACAAAAATCTTGCAGAGCTACCTAGGATAGTCACATGCACAGAATAAACAATAGGACAAGGAGATGGAAATTTGTTGCGATTATGCCAGGGTAAATCCAAGGTGGTACCCTCAGAACCAAGTAAGGAACAGCAGCCTCCAGAAGCAGCCATGGCTCTTAGAACCCCGGGACTGGGCAGAGATGAAGCTTAAAGCTCTGGTAACGTTCCTCTACAGTCCAAATCAATGTGTGTGTGTGTGTGTGTGTGTGTGTGTGTGTGTGTGTCTGTGTCTAAACTTGCAGTTTTTGGGAATACAAGAGGTAGAAGCAAGAGAGGTGAGGGATATCCTTGAAAAGTGCAAAGGAGTAGTCAACCTTCTGAGATGCTCCAGGCTTGAGTTCTGCACTCGCAGGACTGGTGGAGTCCAGGATGGTAAGTCTTTGTCTCTGTTAACTATCTATTCTGCCCAAGCTTATTTTTTTTTTAGTTCTTTAAATAATCTCTGCTGTAGAGAATGCTTTGACTACATTGTAAAGATGTGACAGGTAGTGAAAAAGAGTGTGTATGAAGCAATCATGGAGCTGATGTGCTTTATTCTCTTCTCACATTAAATATGTGTTCATTAAACAAGGGCTTGTTTGCAGAGAGGCAGTGAAAGAAGGAAGCAGAAGGAGAGAGAGGACAAAAGTGGGCCTGGTGCCTGTTCTACACATCACAGGGCCTTGGTAGAAGTGGGGCTGGCACAATGGAGGTGTGTGAGCTCTGGATTCCCTGCCTGGGACTGTATCCAGCCCTACCCCTGAGAAGCTGGGTGCCCTGGTACATGTTGCTTAACCTTTCAGCACCTCGGTTTACCTTTTCATAAAGGAAGTTCAACAAGAACATGTATCTTTTATTGGGTGATTGTGAAACTTAAATAGTTGTTCAGTGCTGGGCACATAGTAGGTGCTCCATACACTTTAGCTTTCATTGTTGTTACCTAAGAGCTTCTCTACCCAGAGCGTACACTACACTGTCTACTTTTTCCACTAAAGATTCTTGGAATTCATTCAATGATGTTCTCTTTCAGTAAATATATATTATCATTGCCAATCACTTTACTAGTTGCTGAGAGGATGAGAAGGATCAGAGTGAGTGTTGCCCTTGCAGAGCTTACGGTCTAGCCAAACAGCAGGATATTTGACAGCTGAACACAGTAGAGTGTGCTGAGTGTCAGAGGCAAGGTCGATGGGTATCACCAGAGGGGACAGAACAGGGCACTGCCCAAGTGTGGATGTTCTGGAAGACCTCCTGAGGTACATCTGAAGGACGATTCAGGGGGCCCCTGGAAGGAGACCAGGAAGGGTGGAACAGAGAAAGTAGCAAGAAAAGCAGAAGCAAACTTCTGTGGAACTAAGAGAAAGCAAGAGTGGCCGGACCTCAAAAACTATAGGAGGGAGAATGGCAGAGGGCAGGCAGAGCCAGGACCATGAAGGACTGAGAGCCACTCAAGAAACTGGAGTGTATGGGATGCATAATAGGGGGCCACTGGCAGACTCAAGTGTATTTTGAGCAGATGATAGACTGGGAGAGGGAAAATGAAGCAGAGGGGGTGGCACACCTGGGTGGTGAGGAGCCAGCTCTGATATAGTGATATCAGAGGGGAAGGGCAGAAGCAAGCTCAGAAGAAATGATCCTCCCACTTCCACTGGCCAGCCAGTCCTCTCAGACGATTGCCACAGCCTGGGTAAAGCCAGCCCCTAGCTGGCAGGCAATGTGCTCCAGTGCAGAGGTTACTGCCTAAAGCTGGAAGCCCATCTAATGAGCTCATGAGTGCTACCAGAAGCATTTTTACTGAAACCTTCCAATCTTAGGTTCCTGCCCCCACCAGCCAGGAGGGAAATGTGTCAAGAACACTTCAGGAGAAAACAGACTGGCAATTTCTTTCCCTTCACCTCCTGTGTCTTCTTCTGACAGCAAGATGAGCTAGGCATCTTCTGCAGGAGGAGAGTGTGTACTGAACACTCTCTTTCTTTTTCCAACTCTGCCCCAAGACACACAGTAGACACTCATGATGCACATTGACTGACCTTGTCTCCCCTATAGGCACGGTGACTGGGCTTCCCTGGAAGAGGGGCATTTCAAGAGAAACCTTGGCTGACTTACCTCAGAGACCCATCTAGCTACCTGTCCCTTAGCTCAGCTGCATGTCAGGTTGCTGAGCTTCCCAGGCCTGAGAGTTGCCATTTGGACCAACATTTGGGAAGCAGGATGCTTATGGAATCTATTTTGGGTTTGGCATCCAGAACAAAGAATCCAGACTGGAATGGAGCAAAGAGGTGTAAATGTAGCCCAGAGCTGGAGACTATCTGATGTCCCCTCACTGACCCTGATGTGGCAGGCTAGAGGGTGGGGTGTTTGCAGAGGTTATTGCTAAGCAGATCATTTAAACTCCCACCACAAGCCAAAAGAGGGGGAGCCAGTTGCACATGAGGTCTCTCAGGCAGCCGACTCTCAGAGAGGAGCCAACCCAGCTATGCCTCTAATGGATTTTTTTGCAGTGATGCCATGGAGATGAGAGGAGACGGGCAACTTGTATGTAATGGGAGCCTGCACAATCCCCTTAGCCCCCTACTAACTGAGCATACCTCTTCCCAGGAGGGCTCAAGCCAGTCTGGCCAGCTGTGGTCCATGTACCCTGCATTCTGCAGAATGTAGACACTTGCCTTCCAGTCTCTGGGTACCATCTTCCCAGCCTCCACCGCCCCCGACTCCCACATACCCTTGTGAGCCCTGTTCTGCTTAAAAACACTTTAAAATATTCTCTGTCCTTTATATACAGGGGAAAGCCCTTTAGGGATTAGATACTGCTGTAATTACTATATAATAGAGTAAATACTATACTATAATAATTAACTTGTAAACCTTGAAATAACATTTACTGTAATTTAGACCAAATATGAACTGTGAGTAATGGAGCCCAATCCAACATGAAATCATTTGCAGAGCACTTTAAACATATGCCTGGGAAAGAGAAGGCAGCAGCTTCACGTCGTTACCAAAATGGGCCCAAATGAGGCCCTCAAATACTGTAAGTGCAGGCGGCTGCCATTATTTTGAAATATCTTGTTGACATTTTTTTCCTTTTTAATAAACTGCTTCCCTCTCGCCTGTTACTAAACTATCCTTTCATGCTGTCAGAAAATGCCCAGAGTTTTGTTTTGTTTTGAATTTAATTTTTACTCAAATCATTGTAAATGCTCTGTGCAAAACTAACATTGAAAATCTGGGCAAGAGTCTTGGAGTTGGGCAGAGGGCATGAAGGTCTTGGGCTGCTTGCATTAGCATTAAACTGGGCATGGCTCTGGAAAGTGTTCTATGGGACAAAGTTGCCACAGTGATGCCATGGTCCTGGGGCATCCAAAGAGTAGCAGGCCATTTGTTTTCTCAGCACACCACGCCATTGTTTCCAAGTCCCTTTGCCATGGGCTCTCTCAACCTTTGAATAACTCTGGGCAGTGGAAGAAGAGAGAAAGCAGAGTTCCTTCCTTTTCACCACACAATTCCTGCAGCAGATGAGGAAGTGCTTTCCAGAACACAGAACAAAATGAAATCGCTGTTCTTCTGGGTGAAAAACAACATAATATCAGAAGCATCATAAGCTTCTACCTAACATAAAGTGCATAGCAAGTGTCATTTGTGACAGAACTCCTGTGCCTTCTTCTACTCACTCCTCAGAGCTCTGTTGAGGATAAATGAGCCTCTGTTGGCTTCCTCTGGCCTAGTTGCCCCTCTGTCCTCAGAGACATGCCTTTGGAATACATCATCTCTCCTTTACTTACTTCTCCAGCTTTCTCCCCTCACTAGTCTACAAACCTTTCATTCTAGTCGGACTGAATCTTTTCTTGTTTCCTATTCAACATTTCCAACTCATACTTATGCTTTCAGGTCTCCTCTCTTACATATTTCCCTTTTGGCTGATTTGAATTTTTCCCACCTTCATTTTTTTTTTTTTTTTTTTTTTTTGTGATACTGGGGATTGAGCCCAGGGCCTTTGCACTGAGTTACATTTCAGCCCTTTTTGAGACAGTCTCACTAAGTTGCTAAGTTACCCTGGCCAAGCTCGAACTTGGTCGAATTTGTAGTTTTCCTGCCTCAGCCTTGTAGAGTGCTGGGATTACAGGTGTCTGCCACTGTTCCTGGCTCTGTCCATCCTTTTAAAAGACTGTTAAGCTCTACTTTTTAAAAACACCTTTGATGAACAAAGAATATTAAGCTTAAAATAAAAACACCTGTCATTCATTGAGCACTGACTAGGGCATCTTATTGATCATTTTATTTGATTGTCACAAAATCCATATGAGACAGGTCCTATTACTTATCCTATTATAGAGATGAGACAACTGACAGTACACTGAGTTCAGGAATGTGCCCTGGATCACATGGCCAGCCTACCAAAGACTTCTCTTTGATGGTCATGGCCTACAGGCAATGACCACATTCTCGCAAAGGACAGTCTAGTCTAAGAGCAGTTGAGAGAATCATCTCTAGATGCTCAAAAGGGCTAAGTGACGAAGAGGGATGAAATATCTGCAGATGTTATAGAGAGATTCATGGACCTAAGCATTTGAATTTGATACACCTTCCTGGTGATGCCAAGATGCTCTGGTATGAGGCTCCACTGGAAATGACAAGACCTTGTGTTATATGTTGAAACTCTACCCACCAAAAACTGTGTGACTAACTACTTTGCCTATTAGTTTGTGGGTAAATACTATTGGTTGATTGGATTCTTTTTCAATCCAATAAAGCAAGCTTTTCTTTTACCCACTTACTTAGTCATCTTCTTCTTTCTTTCCCCCATTAAGTTTATTGGTACATTTTAGGTATACAGTACAGTTTAAGAACCCACGAAGCAAGTTTTGATCATAAGAAAAATGATCATCCAGGTACTCATTCTCCAGTAGGTACCCTTATCACTCTACCTTCCTGCCAACCACATTGTTAGAAATTCTATGTGATTTCCTGCTTTTGGTCTGTTATGAAAATTGCTCTGACATCTCTCACTGCATTTACCAGCACAGACTTTAATTGGGACATGGATAAAGGTTTTGAGCAAGTGGCAAACAGTGGGAAATCACATCAGTTAGGCCAGTAGATTCAATGAGGGTCTCTGCTGAGATAAATTATTTTAGGAGAAAACACATTTCCATCTGTCAAATTATTCCAATATACCTTACTGGTTTTTAATTTTAGATGACAGTGCATGTATGTACAAGATCCTTCTCCACTGTCTGTGCTTTGAGTGACTGACCGGTGAGCTCTCACTTCCGGAGTGACCTGAAAGTGTTAATGCTCTTTTTCTGTCTATTGTAAGCGGTTGGCATCACAGATGGGTTTGTGCTCCACGCTGGATCTCAGAGACTCTGTGTGTGCATCCTGATATTTAACACAATGGATTGAAATCATATTTATTGTTTTCTTTTTCAGAGAAGGATCAGCAATGGGAGAGTTGAAGGCTTTTAAGCAGTTTTTCAAGAAACAAAAGGCTGCATTTCTGAAATGCCAGCTATTACCAGTCCACAGTTCAGACTCTAGAAGACTCGTTAACACTTGCACAGATCCCTCCTCCCTGGAAACAGTGCTGGAATTACACTCTGAGATGTGACCGTTGAAACAGACTCAAAGTCAATGTGCATAATTAGTTACCACAACAGTGGTTAATGTGCCCTGAAATATTCCCAGCTCCTCTTGGCCTGGGGTTTGATGTTTGATATTCAGATTTTCTTGATAAATGTCTTAGATGCTTTGCTTATTGCCATTTCCCTAAATACTTCTGGATTGTATGCATGTGCTTTTCCTCTCCCTCTAGATGTTGGACGAGTAGAGGAAGGAAAGCCTTAGGAAGCTGTCACTTTACAGCTGTGATGGGGAATAAATAATGGCCTAGAATGTGAGAGCCAGTAAGAACACACTAATCATCTCTCTAATACAACCCACTCATTTTAGAAATGTAGAAATGGCAGCCCAGAGAGGTAGAGTGACTTGTCCAAGGTCACACAGCTAATTAATAAGCCAAGTCAAAATGAGGGCCCGATTCCTCTGACTGGCGAGGACCACCTCTTACTCTCTGACTGCTGCAAGGAGAGGGCTAGCTTCTTGTTTGCTGTTATCTGAAGCCTTGTTTTCTCCTCTGCTCTGGGAAGGAAAACCTTTCTCACATCTAGGGATTTTCTTCTTGCTCTCAGCAAGAAAGCTGAGAGCAGGAAGATGAATTCTAGGACAAGTCTTTTTCCTTCCCCCATTCTTTTGGGGGCAGTCTTGCCCTTTCTCCTCCGAGACCCTGGCTCTGCTCCCATGTGCCTCATGCTCTGCGGCCTCCAGTGGGGTGATCAGCCACAGTCACCTTCCTCATTGTGAGTTCAGGGCCAAGGCTTGGTTATGTTTTCCTCTTTTCTGTGTCAAAACTTACCCTCCTCCGATCTCACCGCCTCTGGCTGTGCTCTGTTGCCATTGTCTAAGGCCAGTGGATGGACTCTTGTCACCCAGACTTTCAGCAGCACCTCCAGCTGAGGCCCCAATTGCATGGTGGGGAAACATGTGAGGTTCTCACGAGACATCCTGATGTTTCCCTCTGTATGGGTCGATCTTGTACCACACCAGCTCTGCAGCAGTCAGCCAAGGAGTGTCAGGCACAGTGAGCATGCTAGCATGAAAAGATACAGTTCTTGCCACTGAGAAGCACACAAGAGAACAGGGTGACCTGAAACACATGAAGTCACCATCCAGTGGAGACTGGTGTGACTGCTCAGGGCTAGGGGCCCCAAGGTGGTTATGGAAAGCTCTGAATAGGAAGTAGTGGTCAGGTTAAGGCTTGGATGACAGTGAGAATCTTGTCAGGAGTACTAGAAAGTGAGGGGGAGGTGGGGTAAGTACACAGGGAAAGGATATTTCAAGGGAAGACATGGCATGAACAGAGCTCAAGGCAAGAAGGCATGAACTGTTTAGCAGTGAGACAAAATGCCCCAGTATTGTTGACGAGGGACTGTTGTCAACATGTTAACACAATATGCTGGCTGGCAAAGCAGGCCTCAAAGTGGAGCATCTGAAAGGCAAACTTGGATCCTTGGTCCAGGGTTCAAGGCTAACTGTGCCTAGAAATGTAGCTCCCTCCCACTTAATCTCCCCTAGGCCTGGCACTCTCATCCCAGCCTGGGCTTCTCTTGAACTCTGCTCAGACCTGTGCTTTCCATCTACACAAGGCGATCCCTACTCTTGCATCTTCCTGGATACTCTCTTTCTTTTCTTCTGCCTCTCTAGCCTTGACTTGTCCTGTAGGCATCCAAGTTCCTCCCTCTTCCTCTCTGAAATCTTCTCTGAACATTTGATGCTATGTAGAAGATGAGACTCTCACACCAGAAGCAGATCTGCAAAAATTGCCTGTTTCATAATTTCCTTGAGATCAAGGAGACTCTGACTCCCAGCCTTGTCTCCTCAGAATCATGGCAAATTCAATCTCAGTGATTGTTATGTCTTTATCCTCTTTCCTAGAAGTGACAACCCTCCCTGGGGCTTCAAATGGAGGAAGGGCCATTGGCATTCAGTCCATCGTGGTTGTTTCGGATCTCCTCTCCCTCCAAGCCTGTGTCCTTCTTGCAGTGGGAGACTGTCCCTCTCCAGCTTTTTCCCAGCATGCGGGATTTTTGACTTAGACTGGGGAGGGTCCCACAACCCAGGGCAAAGTCTTCCTGGGGACACCACAGGATGCATGCCACTGGTCCCCTCTGAGATCTTGCCCTACCAACGAGTGGGGCATGGGTCTCTGCCTTCCCTGGGCCTGAGTAAACTCTGTAGTAAATTTAGGCTTTCACAGAAAGATGGCAAGAGGGAGCATGCCAGAATATTCATCTTTTACTCTGCCACAGACCAGGAGCCAAGGAAGCACCAAGGTTTAGCCCCTTTCGAAGAGTTTTAGCAAAGAAGAAAACAGAAAATGAAGAATAAAATAAAATGCCAAATTAATGTGTCAGTAAATTATCAAAATCACAATCTCCTTTATCCTTTGAATTTTAGATTTACAGAAGTTACCTGCCTAGAAAAACTCTCTGCTCTAGTTTCATTTCTATAAAATGACAATAATAATAATAATGATAATAACTTCTAAGAGTTGTTATAAGAATTAAATTACTTAATCCCTACAAGTTATACAAAACAGTACCCAGATCATAGGTAAGCTCTTAAAAACTGTGAGCTGCTTCATTAGTTATTGCCCATTTGACCATTAACATATCACTGAGGTCTGTAATGATTTTATTCTGAATATGGCGGTGAGTGCGCACCCTGATTAAAATCCCTTCCCATTACACTGCTCAATCCATTCTTGGTGATTGTAACTTGACAGAAGGAACAGGATTTGTCCCACAGATCCCAGAGGAGAGTCTGCACCCTGAATAACTATTCCAACTATTGCTCACCATATGTCCACAACCAAAGAAAAAATAATTTTGGAGGGCAGGAAATGAGCACACATGTTCACGTCTGCAGAGAGTAGCCTGCTGAAATCGACATGTAAGACATATTTACCACTGAGGCAAATGCCTCCATGTATTTGTAAGTAGCTATTTCTGAACATCCAAAAGGAACGAAGAGAGAAGCAAAATTTAAATGGCATCATGTGTTTGTTATTTTAGAGCAAGGTTATATGGAAGGAGAGCTTCCCTTATGCCTGGAAAACTTTAAGGGGGGTGAAATGAAGTATTTAAAGGTATTTTAATGATCATGAAAGGCACTGGCTTAATAGGGCAGGAAACTACAGTTCTCTTTTCAGTCTCAGAAGGAAAATAACAAGGCTGTCACTTAGCCTTCCCTGAAGAGTCATAAACTGGACTGCAAAGAGGGAGCCCCTGGAGAGAATCTCTCTGGGGCTCTGCGGCCCCTTACCTGTGGGTCTGTCCACCTGTGTTTCCAATGTACTTGTTAACTAGTGATCACAGCACTGTGCTTAGGTAGCAAGAATCTGCATGGGTTTGAGGAGAAGCCGCTGCTTTCCTGCATTCAGGGTTAGGGACCTTACTGAATGAACCAGCTTGTTTAGTCTTCTGTTTTCTGCTGGCTTCTTCCCCCTTCACATTCAGAAGTCCCATCTGCCTATCTGAGCCTGTTTTCTTTTCTTTCCCCAATCAAAAACAGAAGTGCTCATGTGGTTCCCTGCTTCCAGCAGCATCTCAGGCACTGATTCTTGTCATTTGCAGTTGTTATATCCTGAAAGTCACCAGGAACACTGAATTGGGGAGTACCAAACCATTGCTCTTGGGGAAATATAGAGTTAGGGTCCTGCAACTTTCTGATCATAACATTTTCAATAATTTATCAATATATAACTTAGTTTTATATGTGTCTCTGTAAAGACATCTTAAAAGCTGTCGACTGAGTACTCTGTAGTTAATTGGGAATCTAGGACTTAATGGAAAAGATGCCTTGGGGTGTGCAGGCCATGAGGAACTCCCTCCTCTGCTTTTTTTTTTTCTTTTGAGAGCCTTGCTATATAGTTTAGACTACCCTTGAATTCACTGTATAGCTCAGGCTGGCCTGGAAATTGCAGCAAACCTCATGCCTCAGCCTCCTGAGTTCTGGGAATGCAGGTGTGCACTATCATGCCCGGACACGTCCTCTCCTTTTATCTTCTATGTTTCAGCTTGTGGGCTTGAGCTGTGAGTTCAGAAGTTTTGCTTGCACTTGCTTACTGTAGCAAACCCTGTCCATCACACTGTCTCTGTAGACAACTTCCCTCTGTCAACTTCCCCTTTGACGTCACTCACTCTGAGATGGGGTCATTCTCTAAAGGTGTTAAGAGATTATTTTTGATCTCCTGAATTCATTCCATCTCCAGAGGGATTTCACCCTTTATTGAATAGAAATATGCCTGGAAAGTGTGGTGGGGCTCTCAGGCCAGTGCATGAATGACAAACTCTACAGATGTCATGTGGAGGTCATCTGCAGACTGTGAACCTGGTCTGTATCAGCCCTGTTTCGATAGCTCCTCCTATGGGCATTGCATGGAAGGCATCTGAAAGAGGAAGAGTGTCCAAATAGAATGATTCCAAATGAGATGACATAATCAAGGAAGGTTGAAATGGTTTTATAGGAAAATGGGCATCTCAAAGAAACCAGGACGTGAAATATAATCAAGAGAACATGGATCAGAAGATACAATGATGGCAGGATTATGCCTTCTGGTTCTTGGCAATTTTCACGCTGGGATCAATGGTGGCTTCTTCAGTGGTGTATGTCCAAATGAGTTCTTTCACTCTGGTTTCCTGAGTTCAGTCACATTTGTGTTTTAATTCCTTTATCTTCAGTTGGATTTTTTTCTCTATTCCATTTGCCCCAGCCTTGCCATCTTAATTTTTAGTGACTTACTTTCCATTCATCTGTAATCTATCCCCACCCTTCAACATGCATAGAGACAAATAGATGCACTGGGTTTGAACCCAAAGAAAATTATTCTCCAGATGTATGAGATTATCAATTGTCCACAACAGCACTGAGCAGAGGTTTTTTTTTTTTTTGTGTCATGTTTGTGAATGTACATAGCATGATCTTTGGCATGAAAGGAAATCATAATAAGGAAAATGTTGTAACTCAAGGTAGAAAATCATCATGTAAAATCAATACTATCTTCACGAGGCAGTTTAAAGAATTTCCTTGTAAGTATTCCTGGAAAAGGACTTTGGGATGGGAAGATAATTTTTGTCCCTGGGACAGAGAGAGAAAAGGAACATCCATACTGAATGACTTCTCATACTCTCATAGGGCATAGAATAAAGGGTAGATCCAGGATTCCTGGCTCAACAGTAAGCTGACAAAACATACCTCAGCCTTCACACGTCCTTGTGTCACTTGCACTGCCCAGGCTCCTGCCTCCTCCTACTCTTCATCAAACCCAGACAAGAAGCCCTGCCCTTTCCGAGTTCTCCCCATGGTCCTTCTTTAGGTGACTCTGGGACTCCTTCTTTCTGTGGCTCCCTTATTCTGGCACTGGGCATCCTTTTTTGTCCCAGTGCCAGATACTCACTAGATGCAGACACAATGGTGATTCTGTAAACTGAGCCTCCCCATGTGCAGTGCCTTCTGGGAAATTTGCCTGTGGAGGGGCTAATATAATTGGTTTAGAGTGTGTGAATCTTTTAAAGGTATATTATTATAAATACAGTCTCATGTAGCAGGAAACCTTTTCTCTGACAAACTGCCTGCCTCATCCTATTTCCCCTTGGCCTCTGTTTTTTTTTAAAAATTTTACACTAAAGAATCAGTGTACTCAGGATACATTCATCTCCCTCCGCCTAGCTCTTTGGCTCATCTTCTCAACAGCAATGAGTGCTCCCTCCTTCCTCTCCTTCCCCCAGGACTAGCAGAATGGGGAGGAAGTACGCAAACTGATTTATCTCACCCTGTCAACTGTTTTGAGGGCGTTGGGGATGGAGGGTTCCTGCTCCTCCTCACTTATCAGCAGTCCCTCGTCAAGAGCTCCACCCTCATTAGAAACATGCACAGTGACCCTTGAGAATGGCCACCATACACTCATTGTCTGCTTTCCAGTGATGCCTTGAACAGGGTCTGGAGTCTCCCCTTCCAGGCAGCCTCCTGGCCAATGAGCAGAGAGGGCTGGAAGGGCACTTGCTGGTACTGGTTTCATGCTGGTAAATTTCCTTTTAGGTATAAATGAGGGGCAAGCAATACAAGTGACAGTTTTAGCAAATCCGAGTACAGTGGACTGTTCCTAACTTTATTCACATTATGTATCATAATAAATGTCTCTTTGGGAAAGACAGGGTGTGCAAAGTCAGATGGAACCACAGGCTGCAGCTCTGCACAGGAGCAGGAGAAATCATCATTGTGAAAGTAGGATGTGGTCAGAGGATGAGATCATCCTGCCAGCTGGATCACTGAAATATCTCCCCGTGTTCACTCAGAAACAGTGCATGACACTAGGTCCACTATTTTTTACTGTTAGAGTCAAAGAAAACTGAGTTGCATATTGATTGCAACTTTGAAACAGAGCTGGATGGGGAAACCATTGTTGAGCCTGAAGTAGTTTTGATGATCTCTAGTGTGGGATGATCAAGATATACATGGAGTAAGGGCTGTAATATTCTAATGACCAGCAGAAAAAATGGTCACATGCTGTTTTTTAGTTTGCAGGGATCCAAATACATGTGGATTTATGCTAAACTTCAGGTTCTCAGCTAAGTGACCAGCAAAACTGAGCTTCTGGGCTCCCAGCCAGGAGGAAGGGGCTTCCAGGCCACCATTCCACCATTCCCAGCCCAGAGGAAGGGGCTTCCAGGCCACCTTTCCACTACTCCCAGCCCAGAGGAAGAGGCTTCCAGGCTGCCTTTCCACCACTCCCAGCCCAGAGGTAGGGGCTTCTGGGCTGCTGTTCCACTACTCCCAGCCCAGAGGTAGGAGCTACTGGGCCACAATTCCACTGCTCCCAGCCAGGAGGAAGGGGCTTTGGGCCCGCTGTTCCACCAATCCCAGCCCAGAGAAGGTGAGCTGCACGGTGGCCAATAGCACCCCCCATACCCCCATCAAAATGAGAAGACACATAAACAAGTCTCAAAACCAGACTTTCAGATCACCTACAGCAACCCCAAAGTGAGATGAGATGGAAAACTCTGATACTCAACCACCTGGACTCCCTGACCTGGTAACTAAAGAGGATCTGGGAAAAAGGAAATCAGAAATTATTTCTCAGATAACAGCAGAGATTGTGCCCATAGTGCAAGACATGATTAATAAATCTAGAGAGGAAACAGATAAAAAAATAGAGGAGCTGAGGAACATGATGGAATCCCAATATAGGAAACAAATGGAATCCATAAAACAGATACAAACAGATTTCCAGGAGATTAAAAACTCCATTGAAAGTCGACACAGCAGAATGAGCCAATGTGAGGAGGGAATTTCAGATATAGAAGATAAGATTGCAATTTGTGACCAGGAAAAGAAAAATTGCTTCAAAATTGTAAGGGACCACAAGAAATCAATCCAGCAGCTGCTAGATGATGCAAAGAAGAATAAGATAAGACTAGCTGGAGTCAATGACGAAAGAGGAGAGAGTGCAGATGACATAAAAAAAACTGTTCACAGAAGTGATGGCAGAAAACTTCCCAAGCAGGGGAAAGAACTTGACATGCAGATAAGTGAGGCATATAGGACTCCAAATAGCCTTGATCAAAAAAAAAATCTACACATAGACAAATAATTGTTAAGATTCCAGAAACCCAACAGAAGAACAAAATTCTACAAGCAGTTAGAGAAAAGAAACAAATCACATACAAAGGAAAGCCCATCAGAATCATAGCAGGACTTCTCAACACAAAGCCTCAAGGCAAGAAGACCTAGGAGTGACATATTCCAAGCCCTAAAGGAAAACAGCCTCCAACCCAGTTTGATGTACCCTGCAAAACTATCTTTCAAAATTGATGGAGAAATAAGATACTTTCATGACAAAAACCACCTTACGATCTTCATGAATACCAAACCATTACTCCAAAAAATTTTAGATAATATCCTAGGTACAAACAGTGAGGATCAAACCCCAGGAAGCCCAGTAGAATGAATCCATTGGGAATGACAAGAAATTAGTTGCAAAGGGGGGAAATCCAACAACAGAAAAAAAGTCATGACAATGACAAGTAAATACGTATCAGTTATAACCATTAATGATAATGGTCTCACTTCACCAGTCAAAAGAAATAGACTGGCAGAATGGGTCAAGAAGCAAGATCCAACAATATGCTGCATACAAGAATCACACTTAATTCAAAAAGAAACTCATAGACTGAAAGTCAAAAGGTGGAAAACAATACTCCATGTGACAGGAACTCCCCCCCCAAAATGCAGGAGTAGCTATCCTCTTTGCAGATCAAGTGGATTTCAAACCAACACTGATTAAGAGGGACAAAGAAGGACACTACATCCTTGTAAAAGGAACATTGCAAGACGAAGAGATAGCAATCATAAATATATATGCACCAAACACTAGTGTGTCCAACTATATAAAAGAAATACTAATGGGCATGAAAAGTCATATATACACTAATACAATAGTAGTGGGGGAACTCAATAACCCACTGTCACAGATAGATCAACTAGACAAAAAATAAGTAATGAAATACTAGAACTCAATCGAACTCTTAAACAAATGAACTTAACAGATGTTTACAGAGTGTTCCATCTCACAATATCAGAATACACATTCTTTTCAGCTGCACATGGGTTGTTCTCCAAAATAGACCACATACTCACTCATAGAACATGTTTAAGTAATTGCAAAGGAATTAAACTCATCCCCTGTATATTATCAGACCATAATGTGATGAAATTGGTGATCAATAGCAAAATAAATCACAAAAATTTCATGAACACATGGAAATTGAACACACTTCTGAATAACTGATGGGTCACAGAGGAAATTAAAGAAGAAATCAGACAGTTCCTACAATTAAATGACAGTGACAATACAACATATCAGAATCTATGGGACACAATGAAAGAAGTCTCAAGAGGGAAATTCATAGCAGTGAATAAACATATTAGGAAAACAGAACAAGCCCAATTAAACAACTTGATGCTGAACCTCAAGCTTCTAGAAAAAGAAGAGCAAGATAAACCCAAAGGTCATACAAGGGAGGAAATTATAAAGATCAGAGCAAGAATCAATGCAATGGAGACTAAGAGAATGATACAAAAAAATCAGTGAAGCCAAGAGTTGGTTCTTCAAAAGAATAAACAAAATTGACAAACCCTTGGCCAACCTTATAAGAAAAAGGAAAGAAAAGGCCCAAATCCATGCAAATGGGAATTAGAAGGGTGAAATTACAACAGACCAAGTAGAAATTCAGAGGGTCATCAATACCTACTTCTAGAACCTATTCGTCAATAAGATGGAAATCACAGAAGAAATTGAAAGATTCCTAGATATGTATGAATTACCAAAGTTGAATGAAGAAGACCTACAAATTCTAAATGACCCAATATCAATCAATGAAATTGAAAACATAATTAAAAACTTAACAACTAAGAAAAGCTCAGGTCCTGATGGCTTCACTGCTGAATTCTACAAGACATTTAGAGAGGAACTACTGCCACTGCTGTTTAAACTCTTCAATGAAATAGAAAGGGAAGCAATACACCTGAATTCATTCCTGGAAGCAAGCATCACCTTCATCCCCAAAGGAGAGAAAGACCCAACTGAAAAAGAGAACTATAGGCCAATCTCACTAATGAACATAGATGGAAAAATCCTTATTAAGATACTGGCAAATAGAATGCAGAAGATCATCAAGAAGATCATACACCCTGACCAAGTGGGATTCATCCCAGGGATGCAGGGATGATACAATATATACAAGTCAGTCAATGTAATACACTATATCATTAGAGCCAAGGACAAAAACCATGTGATTATCTCCATAGATGCAGAAAAAGCATTTGACAAAATCCAACACGCATTTATGATAAAAACTCTACAAAAATTGGAATAGATGATCTTTACCGCAATATGATAAAAGCAATCTATGAAAAACCAACAGCCAATATCATACCAAAGGGTCAAAAATTGAAATCCTTCACACTAAAATTAGGAACCAAACAAGGATGTCCACTAGCACCACTCCAGTTCAATGTACTTTTAGAAACATTAGCCAGGGCAATTAGACAAGAGAAAGAAATAAAAGGAATAAAGATAGGAAATGAAGAAGTCAAATTGTCATTATTTGCAGATGACGAGATACTCTATGTAGAAGACCCCAAGAACTCCACCAAAAGTCATCTAGACTTAATAATCAAATTCAGTAGAATAGCTGGATACAAGATCAACACACAAAAATCAATAGCTTTTCTCTACACGAATGACAGACTCACTGAGAGAGAAATAGGGCAAATAATTCCTTTCACAATAGCATCCAAAAAACTGAAATACCTAGGAATCATCCTAATGAAAGAAATCAAAGACCTCTTCTCCAAAAACTATGGCACTCTGAAAAGAGAGATTGAAGATGATATCAGAAAATGGACAGACATTCCCTGCTCGTGGGTAGGAAGGATTAATATAGTGAAAATGGCCATACTTTCAAAACTGCTATATAGATTCAATGCAATACCATTTGAAATCCCAGCAGCACACTTCACGGACCTTGGGAAAACAATCCAAAAATTCATTTGGAACAAGAAGATACCCAGAATAGCAAAAGCAATTCTAATTAACAGAGACATGGCAGGGGGTATCACAATCCCCAACTTGCAACTCTACTACAAAGCTACTGTGATAAAAACAGCATGGCACTTGCAAAGAAACAGACCTGAGGACCAGTGGAACAGATTAGAAGATGCAGAAACAACTCCAGACACACTCAGCCATCTCATCTTTGATAAAGGAGCCAAACACCCCCACAGGAGGAAAGATGCCTCTTTAATAAATGGTGCTGGAAAAATTGGGTTTCAACTTGCCAAAGGTTAAAACTAGACCTATATCTCTCACCATGCACTAAACTAAAATCAAAATGAATTAAAGATCTAAATACTAAAATAGAAACCCTGAATTGTCTTTAACAGAGGTTAGGTAGAATGCTTGAAGACACTGGTGTAGGAAAGGATTTTATGAACAAACTCTCAGTTGCCCATGAACTAGCACAATCAACAAGTGGGATCTCTTCCTATTAAAAAGCTTCTGCACAGGAAGAGAAACCACCAACAGTGTGAAAAGACAACCCACAATATGGGACAAAATCTTCACCTGCTGTTTCTCAGACAAAGGTCTACTATCTTGAATCTATAAAGAACTTAAAAAAATCAGACCTCCCAAATTTAAAGACCCAATCCAAAAATGGGCATCTGAAATGAACAGACATTTCTCAGACAAAGAAGTAGAAATGGCAAAGAAACATATGAAAAAGTTTTCAACATCACTGGTCATTTGAGAGATTCAAATGAGAACAATGCTGAGATTCCACTTCACTCCAGAAAGAATGGCTGCTATCATGAAATCAATCAATAACAAATGCTGGCAGGGCTGTGGGGGAAGAGGAACCCTGCTCCACTGCTGGTGGGAGTGTAGGCTGGTGCAACCACTGTGGAAATCAGTATGGAGATACCTCAAAGAACTAGGACTGGAAGTCCCATTTGACCCCACTATTTCCCTGCTGGGTATCTTCCCCAAAGAATTAAAAGAATCATACCACAGTAATATATGTATACCGATGTTCATAGCAGCACAATTTGTAATAGCTAAAACTTGGAAACAGCCCAAATGCCCATCAACTGGAGACTGGATAAAGAAAAAAATTTTTTTTATAAAATGGAGTACTACTCAGCCATAAAAAATGAGAAATTAGAGACATTTATAGCTCAATGTTTGCACATTGAGATGATACCCTTAAGTGAAATAAACTGGACACACATGTTTAAATACTGAATAGTTTCTCTAGTGTGAGAAACTGAAAGTGTAAATAAGGACTAAAAGGTATAATAGATAATGTGAAATAGGAAGAAAAGGGGCAAAGGGGAGGGGGATGTGGGAGGGGCAGGGGAAAGGAAAGAAGGGAATGGAATTAATATGTGAAAATGAAAAAATGGAAACAAATAAATAGGGAGGGAAATAGGGAGGGCAGGGGAAGGGGAAAAAATAAGAACCAAGAGAGATTATGTAAAGGTGCAAATTTCCAATGATGAATGTCATTATATTGTATACCTAACATATACCAATACAATAATATTTTAAAAAAAACCCCAAAACAAAACTGAGCTTCTGGATCTTGGTCCACCTGGAAAAAGAAGGGCTTCTCATGCATGGATAGAATGTACTTTTACATTAGCTACTTCCTTATTCCCTAGACAAAACACCTGACACTAACAACCAAAAGGATGAGAGGTGTATTTTGTCTTAAAGCTTCAGTGAGCTTCCTTTGTAGCCTCACATTCAGCTATGGACTCATCAGTGAATAGATCACTGATGAGAATGTAACACCCTCATGATCCAGTCACCTTCCCAAAGCACCACCTCTGAATACAGGAGGCTTTCAGGGGACATTTTAAATCTAAACCATAAAAGTACTCTACATCAATGTATGCTTACTTATCACCCCAAAATTGCTTTCCTGATTCCACTTATTCATAAGGCAATAAGAATTTACAAGCACTAGTAGGCCAAGGTGGGATGTCTTGAGAGGACAAGACTGATAGAAGGGATAAGCAGACCTTTTCAAAAAGGACAAGATAGAGGGACCATAGAGTCTCTGTCACAGGAATTCTGCTCTCCTGTGGTCAGGAGAGAGCTCTGGTCTGTACTGGGTGCATGGGTCATAGTTTTTTGACCCCTGATTTATATGATAATGCTGAGATAATACTTGGATTTCCTTTCAAAAGCATCAACCTCTCCCCGAATACTGAAAGGAGATTCTGCGTTTTTTTTTTTTTTTTTTTTTTTTTTTCTGGATGAATTTAGAGGGATAAGAAAGAGAAGGTGGGACTGTTCCAGTGTTGAAGTACAGTGCTATCGTTTTGTACAGTATTATCTTCTCCCACTATGTAAGTTGAACATGTGCCTACATGGACAATTCCTTCTGAAACTCATGGGTGCAAATGAGAACACACACAGATATGCAAAGACTTGGCAACACCAGATATGTGGTCTCCAAGTCTGGACATTAATGAACCCATGTACACCAGAACTCTTAGGATTCTACTTGACTTTACTTCCAAACTGAGTATTTCACCAAACTCTTTAGAGAGCTATGATTAGAAAATTCTAAGGTACTCAACTCTTCACTTATTCCCTTTGTCAACTATTTCTTATTGCAAACAAACACCAACTGAATATTGACACCAGCAGGAAAAACATTGTGTATGCAAAGGACCTTTTTCCTTTCTTTTCCTCTCCTATTTCTTCCCATTTTCCTCTCTAGCTTGTGGACTGCCTTTGTAATGCCTAAGGAGCAGCAGCTTTCTTGCTTTGACCTCTGTGCACAAGGCTGAGGGCCTGGCATGGAAAACCTTCTGTAGGCTCAGAGCTGCTTGGGAAACAGATTGACAATCTCCAGGACAAAGTTTTCTAGTTCTGTGTGCCACCTATATTGAAAACCTTTTCAGAGAGAAGGATTCGGGGAAGCTTCAGAGTTCAAGATGGTCATTGTCTTTCCAAACACAATTGTCTACTTGAAGCAAGTTGGTGTGAGAACCTACGTGCTTTCTCTTCTTGACCTCGTAGGTGAGGAGGAACACAGAAGACCGGATTGCAGTGATTTTCACTCCAGAATCCCTAGAAACACTTGCTCCCAGTCTCCTTCCCATGCTAGAAACAGAATTTAATAGTCAACCAGGGTGTGGATAGAAGTGATGATAGTTTCTAGAAATGTGGTGACCTTACATCGGGTCTGAGGCTGGGCTTGGATGGAGATACAAGGAAATTCTAGTAGCTGTTGCCCCAAAAGATTAAGATCTGTTGTCTGAAGCCAAGGAAACTTGCCCCCATGGTTGAATTTCAGGTGCCATGGCAGGTGAGTGCTGAAGGTGCTGTGGGATCTGGGCTTCTCACTTCCCTGCTTGGAGAGTGTTACTCTTTGGCCTATAGGTAAGGTAGGAATGTATGATGGAAGTGCCCAGTTTCAAAGGGTGTGTGGCTTTGTAGCAGAGGATTTGCTTTAGTTCCCTGGGTCTTTGATTTGTGATGGGAAAGTTAAAACCAAATGCATGGTCCAGCTGGAATAACATTACCATTTTTCAACATATAGAAACAATGATAGCTTTAGTTCTAAGCCTTTTAGTACATTTACACCCATGATCCTCCCAACCACGTTATGAAGTATGTAGTATGCATGGAGGCACCAGGCAGTAGGTAGCCTTCTCAAGGTCACTCCACTAGGGAAAAAAGTTCTCTTTAACAAGGTTGGAAGGGATGTTGGCATAGAAAGGGATTTTGCACAGCTCCCGGGCAGCTTCTCCCAGGAAAGGCAGCTTATACATCTATCTCTGTGAAGCCAACCTGGGCACACATCCCCACACTCAGCACCAGCCCATTCTGGCTGTGAATGTGCCTTTCAAGAGCAGGCAGCTCCTCTTCTTTGAGCTTCCCACCCATGGCTGCATCCCCATTTGCTTGGCCTGCCAGGTCTCTGCTGCCCAAATAATCTAGCAAGAACACACTTCATACTGACTGCCAGAGTCCCTGTGTGGACATGCAACTCCCTGTATGGAATGCCATGCAGGGGTTGGGACTGGCCCACCTCCCCCACTGGCCAGCTGAGGCTCAGCCAGGTGGAGGGTCATTATGCCTTCCTACCACTAAGGGATAATAGAATAGCTTTAAGACCTTATTCTTATTTCGTATTAGGTATTTTTTTCTCCTTTTCCAGAACCCATAAGGAGCCGTGAGAGTTCAGGAAAAGATCCTATGGCCCAGTGCCTAAAGGTCATCTGGGAGTTGTGAGGAGGGCCAAATTCTGCCTCTTGCCAGTTGTGTGAAATTCACAAGTTGCTTTACCTTTCTGAGCCTCCATTTCCATCTCTGTAAAAGGAAAAACAGGACAACAATACTTCCTCTATAGACTGTGGTAAAAATTAAATGAGATCTCCAGATGAAAATGATTGACATAGGCTCTGCTGAGCACAATACCTAAGACGCTTTAGGGATTGGTCCATGACTGCTGCTTACTTTTGAGCTTCAGAGAATGGGAGGTCACTGTGGGCTGGGGAGCTCAGGTGGAGACTTGTGGGCTCTGCTGGTCATAGAGGAAAGGAGAGGATTCCAGAATAAGGAAAAGCCAGGGACCAAGGCACAGAGCAGGCATGGGGGAGGTGGTGTGCAGAGACTAAGGCTTCTGCAGTGGCTGGTGAGCAGAGCAGGAGCAGGCATGGTGGGGAGAATAACAGAATTTTGTTACATTGGAGATACAGTTTGAGCTTTTATTAGGTAGATAATTGGGACTCATTCAAAGAGTTTCTGAACAGAATGGAAACTTGGTAAAATGTCTTTAAGTGGTATTTGGGAAAGATGAATCAGACAGGAGTGAGCAGAAAGGATAGGTGGCAGAGACTGTCATGAATTCATCAAAGCCAATTTGCCTTTCTCCTGTGCCTACAATTAGATCATATTTTCCTGTGAGATGAAGCCACATGACTCAGTCCTAGCCAATTAAATGATGCTAGAAGAGATCTGTGGAACATCCAGGCCTAGCCCGTCACATGTGATCATATATCTCTTTCCTATGTACCCATGAGATGCAGAGGATCTGACAGAGAACGTCCAAATCCCATGGGGGACTTGCGGGGAGCCCAAGCTGTGAGGAGCCTGTACCAAATGACCACATGGATCAGAGCTCCCCCTCCCAGCCATTGGGCTTTATGTGCATAAGAAACAAACACCTACTGAGAAATGTTACTAAGAAGTCAGGATTATTCCTTACATTGGTTAGCTTGCCCTGATCAAGGCAAGTTAGAATAAAGAAACCAAAGGAACAAACGGGGCTATTGCCATGATTTTGGTGTGAAATGAAAAGTGCCGACTAATTTGGTTGAAGGTGATGTGAAAATAAATGAAAAGTGTTTCCTTGGGTGAAGTCACATGGCCTAGTGACTAATTAGATGGGCACAGTGTATGTGAGGAAAGTGGTAACATGAAAAATAGAAACTTGTATTTTAAAAGCTTCTATGTTTTTAGTGCAGTGATTAAGAAAATAATGAGACCATGACAAATTATCAGAAAGGGAGAGAATTCTGGAAAAAGATGGTGCTGTATCTTCTATTTGTGATGAATTTGAGGTGGTGGTATAAAAGCATGCATCTGGATAAGAGTCTTATCAGGGCCATAATTATTGCGGCCCATAATTCTCAGGGTGGGGAGTACCCCCACAGGAGCCCAGGCCTCCACCTACGAGCTTGACCCCTCCATCTCCTACCAGTACAGACAATCCAAGATATTTCTAATCATTGCCAAATGTGCCCGGGGGGTGGGACAAACTCATGTCCATTAGAAGAGTGCTGGTCTAGAGAAAATTGAGAATGTGGGTGGGGTGCACGGCCTGGCCTCTGTGAAGAACTATGGATATGTAATCAAGGCAGTTGTAGTTCTGCAAGGCTGGGTGTTCTGCAGATTGACAGAGGTCAGCAGCTCACACAGGCCAATTGGAGGGTGTCTTCAGGATCTCAGGGCTCTTTCAAGGCCAAAAGAGACCTGGCATCTCTGCATATGTATTTGCTTCAGTATTTATCAGCTGAGCTGGTAACAAAGCTTTCCAAATGGCACAAGCAAATCTCCCGGACGGCAACTGGCAGGCTGGTTTGGGAGGATTCCCTTTTCATTTCCCATGCTTTATGATTTTTTTTTTTTTTGCTTTTGCTTTTCAAAGAGTATTTTTACAAGCTAGTATTCTATATTGCTCTGCCTGTACTGTGAAAAAAGATAAATATTTCCAATGTGTTTTCTGAGGCATATGCTCCCATTGAGAAAATGTATCCCTCATGGACATAGCTATTCTGACCTCATTAGCTGGGCAGATCAGAAGGAATTTGACAAACAGGGCTCTCTAGCCCAGGAAGCCTCCAGGGTAATTGGGGGTTGGGACCTAAGGGGGTGCACCTTTGGGTTTCCCAAAGGGCTACAGCTGGAGGCGGAGAGGAGTCTAGCAAATAAGTCCATCAATGAAAGAGGCCTGAGAAAGTGACCTTGCTCTTGGTTCCCAACTCCAGGGTCCCACTTAGTGGGAGTAGTGAGGAGAGACTGGAGAGCAGGTTCAGAATTCTACAGAGGCTCCAAGACCACCCCAGGGAAGCTCATACACAATGCAAAACCTCCAACAGTTAGGCTGCTTTCTTCTTGAAAGGCATTCCAAAGGAGGTTTTATTGGGTGGAAAATGGCCAACTCATTGTAGTTTGACAAAGTCTTTCCCAGTTTTAGCTTTGCAAGCCACACATACTGAGAATCTCTTCAGTCCATGGCTACCTGGGTAGGCTTGTTCACCCTACCTGGATCAATAGACCCAAGTGGGAGCTGTTTGTGCCCTGAGGAAAATAAGCAAAGCAAAGCCTGCTCTTCCCAATTCTATTTACATCCCCCTAAATGTTAGAATTCAGCCTTTGGTGTTTGGTCAACTGAACACCATTATATTGCATTATATTTTGGTTCTAGAATCCCAGTTTCCGACTTACTATTAGCTGGGTGACTTCAGATAAGTCCCTTAATCTCTCTGTACCAAAGGTTTTTCTTTTATGATTTGGGGCAATTCTACTTCCATCAACACTTGTATGGATGAAATTAGATTAATGTATGTTAAACTCTTGGCACATACACACTGCCAAAGCATAGACATTGATGGTTATGACTGTAATCAATATCTGGCTCCCAAGACACTTTATTCATGGGCAAGAGCCCTTGAGAAGGGTGGTCTTGTAAACTACCATCAGTTAACAAGCCAGGTGAGTGTCAGTCCTCATCATACCTAAATTACCTGCAGCCTTTGCACAGCTGATAGTTCTGTTCTGAAAGAAACACGTGGTACTTTCTCTATTTCACTTGTGCAGTTCTACTCTTTGGTTTCTTCCCTTCTCAATCTGCTTTAATAGATCCATCCAAGCCCCTTGGGAGGTTGGCCCTAGGTTTTAGACCTTGACATTTCTTAGTCTTGTCGTTCCATAATTTTTAGATGATCTTAACCTATTAACCCAACTCATGACTTCGAAGCCTATCTTTACACAAAAACTTGTGAAGCACCTCCAGCCCCAACCTCTCCTCTTACCTGCAGCAACATAAACTCAATTTATTGCCACCACCAAGCATGAGAATCCCCTTTATTTCCCATCTTTGGAAAAATGTAACATCAGACTTGTGTTTTCCTTCCCTCTGATGACAGTGAAGTGATTCTGCGTTATTTACTCCTTGTCCATGATTCTATCACCTAACCCTATTTAGATCCTCACAGGCATTTTTACTCTCAAGCCTCCTTGCTATGAGACTGCATTATGGATTGATGTGTCTAAGATCTAAATCCTTGGGGGCCATCTTAGCAGTCTTTCCTTGAAGCACAAAGTTCTGAGGCAAGAAGAAACTGGCTTCCTCTTATTAAGTAGCCAGGAACAGAAATATTATGGCTGCTTCAATTCTGCCCAAGGACATTACATTTCTTGATTTATCCTTTTTTATTTACTTATCTTCTTAAAATTAGGGTGAGGTGATAAGATAATTAACTGACTTAAACTAATATACAGGGATTTAATCTGCATGATGTGACATTGCAGAACATTTTATCATCTTAATAATCATCATTTGGTAGCTCTTTGTCAATTGTCTTTCAAGTATCTTAGTCATTTATGGAACAAGGAGGTGATGTAAATAATGAATAAGTAAATGCCTCTGGATACTTGTGATCTATTATTTTCAATAACATCAGAAACGGCACCTATTGCTTCTTTGAGAGTAAATATAGTATTTTGAAATAACTAACTGGAAATACATAATCGGTTTAACTTGCTGTGTGGCCTTGGACAAGTTACTTCACTTCCATGAACTGATTTTTACTGATTATAGAATAGAATTCTACTGATTGTAGACTAAAGGAATCATATGTTTCAATCTGCGTGTATTTTTCTAACTCTTAAATCTTCTGATCCAGAAGACAATTTGGCTATTAAGCAGCTCAGGGATTTACACTGATTCTTATGTTGTTACTTGAATATGTTTTCAGTGGATATTCACGCATGTATTGGCTGTGTGTGGCATGTGAGTACATGGAGGTTGGAGGATACAGGTTTTCAGGATCTGAGACTATGACTTTGAGATTTCATCTGCTTCATTCTCCTGTCTTTAAACAAAGCCATACCCCCAAATTACCTAAACAGATGAAGAGCTAATACACTGAAATTCCCAACAACTCTTGAAGATTTTGCTTTTATTTTTGCCGTTAAGATATCCCTTCTTAAGCTTAGTCTAAACCTTTCATGTAGTCCTCTAGTCATGATCTCCCTTGTGCTCCATGGAAGATGGGTGGGTACACAGCATGTGCAATGTTAAGCTTAAAAATGTGAGTTTTCATTGAATCTGTAAGAAGCATTAGTTATGAAGGAATGGTAGAAGTCTGGTAAATATAAAAACGGTAAAAACCTCCCTGGCCCCTCAAAAAAAGAAAGAAAGAAAGAAAGAAAGAAAGAAAGAAAGAAAGAAAGAAAGAAAGAAAAAAGTTTATCCATCTACCTATCATGTATTGATCTGTCTATGAATCTATGAAGACTGAGGAGCAGTAGCATTCCCCCCTGCTGCGCAGGTCCCATTGCTATGTGAGTGTTTGTGTCTTCACAGGCAAAGAGATGTCAGAGGCACTCATCCATGCTAATACTAGACACACCACCAAACAAAAACTCACACAGAAGTGTGAATTTGAGGGCTATTTAACACTGTAAATTTCCCCCTTGTATAACAATTATGGAAACACACATGCTAATTGACAATGCGGTGGGGCCCTGCATGAATGTGAGCAGTGTTCAGTCTTCCTTGTAATTCCTCTCTTTATGGCTGGGGGCAAGCCTGTTCAGAAGATGTCACACCCAGCCTTCTTGCAGAAGGGGATTTTTTCTACTCTTGGTGTACTCACACTGTCTGAATCAATATCTTGCTCATTGTACCTAGAGCTGGAGTTTTAATCTCCAAATGTGTGCTGCTTTGTTTCTTGGTTTGGAAATTGGTTATTTTATTTAATTATTGTTACTGTATCCTACTTTCCCCACTTAGTTATTTGCACTTATGATATTTGAGGGCTATTAGCACACCCAGGAAAGGAGGCTGTGGCTTATGGCCAGGATCCTTCAGTTGCTGGGCAATGGTGGAAGTGGACTACATTTCTCTAAGAACTTCAAACTTATCTGGGACTTGAATAGTATCTAAACAGACAGATTTTTTAAAAGTTGAATTAATCCTGGTTATAGTCAGTAGGATACTCATCTCTGCTAAAGAACCTGATGTCTCTCCAGGGAGTCCAAAAGAGAAGGCTAAATGTTGATCACTGCAGGAAGACTGGCTTTGAATCCTGGCTCTACCCTAATGGCTAGAGGTTCCTTGAGGAGCATACTCAATTCCTTTGAGTATCATTCTCTTCCTCGGAAAAATGGGGATACTATTCACCCTCTGGTTAGAAATTAACAAAGTGTCTGACTTTGTTGAGCACTCATTTTACAAAATAGTATGTTGCCTTGACAGGAAACTGGAGAGTGCAGTGAAGACTGGCCTTGGGGAGAGCCAGGTGGTTCTGAAATTCCAGCTTAAAATAAAAGCTGATGGGTTACTGCATTTGACCCTCATTCATAGCTACCTGAAGAGGATGGGCTCCATGTCCATGACACAGATGGATTCTTCATTGCCAGGGAGGTCACGGCTGAGCCCTTGACTCCAAGAGTACCCACTTCATGCCAGGCAGTTATTCTAAGGATAAATAAGCAAAACCAGAGGAATGTGCTCTGGAAGGAAGTTTTAAGAGCTGATATTTGCTAGTCACACTTTAACCTGGGTTTTGCACCTCATATTACTCCATTTTCCATTGTTAATAAAATGTCACAAATTAAGTTACAAAGAAAAGAATCACTGTTCTTCTAGAAGTCCAAGGTCAATGCATTGCTTCTGGTGATAACCATTTCACTGGCAGAGTTCCAAGGTGTGCAGGGCATCACATGGCAAGAAAGAGACAGGGAGGGTGCGGGTGTGTCTCTCCCTCTTTTTATAGATAGAGCCATGACCATTGGTGTGCAGATGCTTCAGGTAGCTTCTCCACTTTTGCCCCATGATTGCCTCCAAGACAATGATTTGATGAAACAAATAGCGTTTTTGTTGTTGTTGGTGTTTTAAGTCTGATTTCAGAAGAGAGAAAAAGGACAGTTGAGAATGTGAGGAAGAAGAAAAGGAAATGAAACCTTGTGATGATCAGTAGCATTTCAAACTGATTTTGCTTACTATTAAATTAAAATTACAATGTGATTTGAACTGATAATTCTTTCCTTTAAATTGTTTTGGTACATGTGATAGATACTTAATGTAGTAGATTTAGAAATTTTCAATGACACATCATTAACAGGTGTATCCTCACAGCCATGTATGTGTAAGTCTATATAAGGATATGTAGGTATCTCTACTGTACTTGGTAGTTTTTTCTGTTTTATTTGTTTATTTGTTTTGTCTGTATAATCTCTCAAATCTAGACACAGCCTATTCTTTTTAATATCAATCTTGCTTTCCTACCATGTATTTCCCCACTTCTCTTCGTACAATGAGGTCTCAGGGGGTATGGAGGGTGGGATATGGCAGGAAAAAATATTGTTAGATTATAACATTTGATAGGTTGTTAAAGCTCTAATGACTTCAGCCACCTTACTGCAAGGTAAAAACCTTTGTGATGTCATATAACAGGTTGCCATGGGCTCGACAAACCTTTGTGAAATAAACAAGAGAAAGGAGCTGAAAATACTCACAACATATATCTGTCCCCCACCCCCAGTGCCCATCGCTACCCATGGACACTCCCTTCCTGCTTATTAGCCCTGAAGGGCATTTTTAATATAAAATATATATAAAGTCTTCCCAAATCAGAAAGGTCTCCAAGTCTCCAATTTAATTGGAAAAGAAAATGCTAACTAATTGGCATCAGAATTTGATTTGTGGGAGAAACCTCCTTTTTTTGTTGGAAACACAACAGTGTGTCTGGGAATACAAGCCCAGTCCTTCAAAAATCATCTGTGAGCGCCGCCGAGGAATCAATTAAAGTTGATTTGGCATATCTGCGTTTGACAAATATAAAGAAATCTCTGATTAGGCAGAGAAGAAAAGAAGCTTTCCCTTTCTTGCTCTCTCTTCCTCGCTCCTTCCTCTGCCTCTTCCTCTCTTCTCCTCATTTCCCTTTAAAGGCAGTAGGTGTCAGAAGGGGGTGGGTAGTGATATGCAAAACGCGGCCTCC
This sequence comes from Heterocephalus glaber, assembly GCF_053883595.1. Lineage (NCBI taxonomy): Eukaryota > Metazoa > Chordata > Mammalia > Rodentia > Bathyergidae > Heterocephalus > Heterocephalus glaber. The sequence continues at coordinate 9,641,174 of NW_028258305.1, forward strand.
ATAACCAAAGTAGCCTGCAAAATTAGGTGTCAGCATGCAAAGCTTATTGATGTATGAATGCGGAAAATGAAAGGCGGCAGTAGACAGCCGGGGCTAAAGGTGAGACAGGCACAGCGAGAGCAGCTGTAGATCCACGTCAAGGTGTTGCTATATGAGCTCGGGTTTTTTCTGGAGGGCCACAGCCTAACAAGGTAAGCCTGGCCATGAAATGATGGAACAATACAATATAGGCACACACAGTGTGAATACCAAATAAATTGACATGGTGTCTCTCCACACACCCCACTTCTCCTGCACTGCCACCCCCTTCAAAGTATGCCTGTGTATTCATTAATAAATTCATATTCTGAGTTTTCAATAAAAGAAGAAAATGCAGTGTAAACTGGAGTTACTTAGTGACACCCAGCTCATTGCTTTTTATTGTTGCTTGCAGCTACGAAGCCTTCACAGTGCACTAGTAGAATTTATTACTGTCTGTCTCTGTGGCAAGTTGGCGAAGTGCGCCTTTTGAAGAAAATTGACCCACACTTCATGAATATGATGAAAAATGCCAATAACACTACAAAGACGAAGCTCTTGACATTACTCTGCAAAGAGCTAAAGGACAGTAATGAAAGTATTGCAATTACAAATCATTACCTCCTCTCTAGCCAATCGCCAACTTCCCTCTTTTTTTTTTGGACCATTCTCAGGCTCTGTGGGCTGCCCCAGGTGCTGTTTTGCACAGCATCATGGGAAATGGTGGATGTGTGAAGGCTCCAGATGATTTCTCAAAGAAGGGAAAAAGGCAAGAGGCAAAGAGCAGAAGGTGGGGAGGATGACTATGATAAAAGAGACCCTGGAAAAGGGGTAAAAACGGGAGTTCTTAAAGCAAGGGATCAGAGATTATGACCTTACTGTGTAACCCCTGCCATCTAAAGAGTGGAATTAAGGACACATCACCTACTTCTTTGCTAAAACTGTTCTCTCTTGGCTGGATTCCTTTTAGTCTGACTTAGGGAGAGCACCTTTTATCTTTTATTATTTTTTGGAAATCCAATTCAGACTTTAGTACATATATTTTAAAAAATAAATTAATGTGTTTGTAACATGAGAGGCTGGTCTACTTTTTTATCCTAAAAATGGTGCTGAAAAAGAAAAAAACAAGAAGAGAGACTAAGTTTCAACTATAACTTCAGAATCACCACATATTTAATGATGAAGATCCTTGTCTTTACTGTTTTGACAAGTTTTGGACATGTGCCTTCTGTTGGTTGTTGATCTTTAGAGTCCCACTTTACTTTGTTTTCATTTATTTGAGGTATCTATAAAGGGGATATATGAATACTTGCATTTCCTGACTTACAAATACTCCTAATATTAAAGGAGAATTGGTAGCTTATCTTACTTGGAAAGATGGCAGACATATTTTCTACTTCTTCTTTAATATAAGGTATTAAAAAATCTTGGAAGTTTATAGAAAGTATATGAGGTCAGAAATAGAAACGGAGAAGAATTTATAAAGAAAAGAAAATGACAGCTTCAGGGACCTGCCTGGGGGAGAGGAGAAATAGATCAAGGAGAGATGCAGAGACATAGTTATTTGACTTTGAGGTGCTTCTCTTGCCTCCAGATCCCTTCCCCTATTTTCTACTGAAAGGTTCTTGCTTACTAATGCTCTACTAATTGGAGATTCAGTATGATTCTACAATATCCCATTAAAAAGGCAAATTTATTTAGGAAGGACAGGAAACTATTAATCATTCAACTTAATAAGAAATAGCTACATCAGATTTGTTTTCCTTCTAAAATCTAGCTGTAGGGCTGGGGGAAACAAGACATTTTGTACCATGAAACACTAATACGTAGAGAGGAGTAAAGTAAGTCTATGCAGACCTGGCCAATGTTAGATTTTTGAAGACCTTGGAAGAATTGAGTTTTGAAGAGAAGAACAACAGATGGCACAGATATACTTGGGAGAAAGTTACAAATGGGGCCAACATAACATAACTCATCTTATGTTACCCAGTGCTAGTCCTTTGGTTACAAAGTGGAAAGAGCTTTCTTCCTCCTTTCTCTATATTATATATTCTTTTATACTTTCTCTGACATAGAATTTGGATTAATTGTAACATTATCATTAATTTTTGAGGGTAGGCACAGGGATGAAAATTATTGAAAAAATTCATGGTTTATGTGTCAAATGCATTACAGTCCCCCAAGCCCCAACTTTTTCATTGCTAACCATACTTTAAGCATGGGATGGATACTGAGAGCTATGGGTCTGGTCACAAGCAGTTAATGAGTGATCTCATTCTAGGTACCTATGAAACTGAGGAGCAGCCTGGGCCATTTGATCCATTTTCCTTCAGAAAATACATATCAACAGCACTGAACTTTTATAGGTTTTATTTCATCTTTCTAATAATCTCTTATACTTACTAACTCATTTGCTTATTATATTAGGGTTCTCAAGAGGAAAAGGATCAATAGAAAATATATGTACAATTATGTGAGAGGATTTATTAGGTACATTTATTGTCTCTGAAGTGGAAAAATCCACAATGACTGTCTGTGGGATTAGAGGCAGAAGAGTCTACAATGGCACTGTGCATGCTGGATAGAAAGGGGATCCAGTTGCTGCTAAGCCCAACAAGATGGAAATTGCAGATCAAAAGGTATCAAGGATGTAGCATCAGTGGAGAGGTGAAGGCTTGGAAACTCACTGTAGAGTTGTCAGTGAAAGTCTGCTTTGGAAGGCTGAAGAAACTAGACCCAGACGTCCAAAGGTAACAGCAAAGACTTGAGTTCTTCCAAAACAGGAACATTCCACACTTTTGCTTTTTATTTTGTCCAGGCTACAAGCCTACTGGTTGTTTCCACCCATATCTTGGGTGGTCTTTGTCCCTCAGTTTGCTGGCCTAAAAATCAATCATCCACAGACACATCTAGAACATCTGCTAGGTGTTTTTGATCCATTCAAGTTGATATATCGTGATTAAGGGTCACACTTTTAACAGAGAACATCTAGGTTCAACACCCTTGTTTGTGGACCATATTGTGAGTAAAAATCCATTTCAGAGATGATGTTGGCTGGCATATACTCACCATACTTCTAAGCCATCTTTACGGCATCCACTACCAATAGGATACATTTTCATCTTCCGTTAAACCTCAAAATATTCTCATACTGTTTTCCAGGGAGCTCCTATTAATGCATCAAAGTTGGTATGTGACAGTGAACTAACTTGTCTTTCCTGAGCTTCACCAGTTAATTGAATCTCAGTCTCCCTAACAAACCACTCTCTTTGAAGAGTAGTGATTGGACAGTGCATCTCCTAAAGGGAAACTCAAGTCTCTGAATGGGCAAACTAACAACATAAGTTGCCTGTTTTCCAGTCAACCATTCCTTTGTTCCACATGAACACAGTAATTGCCTAGTATTTGCCTGTACTGCTTCTAGGTCATGTAAATACATGAGTGAATGTCTCTAAGGCTTGGATATCAAGCAGAATCAGGAACCAAGCTGCTGGTACACATTTGAATACTGGCCTATCAAAGAGAGGGACCATTCTGTGCAAGAGACAGCACAGTAGAAGGAGCATACAGAAGCAAACACATGCTAACACTGAAATTCCTGACTAAAACCTGGATTAGTACTGCATGGAAGCTTTATTTCACATTTAAAAGATTCACAATAAACTACTAGCTAGAAAAAGACATAAATGAATATGGAAGTAACAACCATTAAACATTGAGCCTGAGAGTCATAGAGTCATACATAAATAGGAATATAACATAAACTGTATATTTACATTCATACCACCAAATTTGTACAGTCATCAAAAAATTTTGCTCTCCTACCTTGTGTATGAGTGAGAACATGCAAACTTCCCTCTCTCAATGAAAGAGTAAATGCAAATTGTGCTAAATGGGATGCTTTCGGGAAAGCGCTGTGAGGGTGTAGTCCAGTGCCTGACACACAATTGGTGTTTATTTGATGATTGACTCAAATTGTTCAGGGAACCAAAGGAAATGGGTTAGTTTTTAGGTCTAATCCATTTGCCCTCAAAAAGCCCAGAATAGGCTATAGCAGAAGGCATGCAGTCAGTGGAACTGTGAGAAATGCAACTGAATTTGATATGACACCACAGAACTTTTGACATGAGAAGACAAAGACAGATTACTACATATTATGGGCCCAAATGCTCAATATATGTTGACAGATGATCATAAATATAGTTTTCTTTCACCCTTTTCTTTCATGTTGTAGAGACTTGGACTTTGAGTTGGATTAACACCTGGTTAGGATGATGTAACAAAAACTTCCAAAGTTTCAGTGGTTAAATATTCTACATATTTATTTCTTGCTCATAAAACAATCTTATATGAGTAGTCTTGGTTTTCAGAAAGCTTTTCTTCATATGGGATTGGACGTCTACCTTATGGCCTTGTCATCCTTATGGCCTTGTTGCCCTCCATCATCAACCAGCAGAGAAGAAAGTGTTTCAAAAACACTAAACTAATCTGCTCACATTCCACTAATTAGAACCCCTTCAGATCCCATTTGACAAAGGTATGGGATTTGGGGTGGGATTATGCGTCAACTTCCAAGTGAAAGCCATGCACCGTGGAGGCGGAGCAGGTAGTTTTGGTAGACAGTCAGAAGTCTTGCACATTGAAGTATTCAGGCCCCAATCAATGGTTGGCAGTAGTAGATTCAAGTGAAATGTCCAAACAGAGCTTCCCTAGCTGCCGAGCAGATTAAACTTCATTATTAGTTATCCTTTTGGCTTGGTCTTCCTACTGCTGTTCACTCTAACTTCAAAAATTTGAAGAAACAATAACACATTCATGTTAAGGAAGGCAATGAGAAAATGCTGAATGTGTGGCTGTATCATGGCAGAAAATAAACAAAGAAATAACAGAGTTTAGAATTTGTCCAGGTTTCATGCAGAATGAAAGTCAAAAAGCGTGGTGTGTCCTCAAAGAGCTGATGAAAATAACCATGAGAAGACATTCCTCCCAGGCCTGGGAGGTGCTCTTGTTAAAGTCTTAGAGAACTTTCCAAGGGACACTCGTGCCATTGCCATCCTGTCTTGGCACAGCCCCACTTAGAGAACACGTATGTGTACTTCTCAAGGTCTATCTGACCTGGAGTCAGCATGATGTGCCATCTTGCCTATATTATCTATCCTAGTACCATTGCTCCTCATTTCTGGGTGCTAAGGATGCATCCTGGAGGGAAACAGGAAAAAAATCTGAGAGAAATGTGATCAGTGGGTTCTGGTCTGACAAGCTCCTGCACATGGCAGAAATGACAACATTGGGATAGAAGGCCATCAGCAAGGGTATCCTACAAACTGGGGCTTACTTTGGGTAAAATAGGCATCTCTACTCCTCCTCATGGTCTTTTCATCAGCTTAATCTGTATTAAAACCATCATGCAAAGACTCCAGAGATAGTTTGATTCTAGTTTTGGGATGCTTTCATGGGTTAATTAGCTTTACATACTTCTTGAATTTGGATTCGTCATAAATGTTCTGATTGGTTTCTACTAAGGCTGGAAACATTTTTATGAGTGAGCCAAGGAGGCTAACTTGCTTTCTAAGGGGTTGGGGGTGGGCATTGAGCTCAGGAAGGGATCTGTTTTGTTGTGCTACAAGCCCCACACTTCTTAGTGGAAATAAAAACCCAGATTATTGAAAGAATGTAGAGACTTGTTGGCAGTTCTGGGTCAAGGTAAGTCAGTAGTTATATATTTTTTTCTATTTGAATTACGCTAGGGAGAGGCTGGCCTCAGGTGTTTAGAAACCAGCAATCATTCCTTGTTCCTTGGCCATAGAAATCTGAATGCGAATGTACATATGGATTCTAATATTCAGGCCATTCTCTTGCTTTGTAAGTAATGCAGTTTTCCCCTCAAGTTTTGCATTTGCTCTAAACGAGACGGCCATGAGGCCTTGGCTAATGCCTTTTAATATCTAAGCTTTCTACATGTAGTGCTTGGTTAATAACAGGAAAAAAGCTCCAGTGACTCACCTTGACCTCAAGAGGAAAAAAACATTCTTTTAATAATTCTGTGAGTTTATTTGGATCAAAGGCATAGTGCATGTTATGCAATCTTCTTGTAGAGTCACACAGGTCACAAAGCAGCACCCTTGTTTTTTATGAAGTCAGCAAAGATGTATAGGGGCCAGGCTCATTGCTTCTCTGAGAACCTTCAAATTCATCTTTAATACGTAACCCATGAGCAAAAAGAAACTCTCAGTTTAATGGACTTTTCTCTGAGAACTTTTCTAAATACATAACCCTTGTAACAATTGAAGTTAAAGATACGTTTTCTAAATGTTCTCAGGAAAGGGTGCCCACCTATTTTGGAAGAGTCAACTTACTAATTCTCCTGTTTTATCACTTTAAGTTTTCTCCCTTACACTAAAATGGAAACTCCTTGAGGGTAGGGACAGTCTCTTGTTCAGTACAGTAGACATAAGAGTCAGAGTCTTTGAATAAAAGAATGGATGAAGGTTAACCATTCACGGAAGATTCTCAACCAGAAGCAGGAGACATCATGTGGTGGTGAACGTATGACATGAGTGTTATCTGTTTTTCTTTTAAGACAAAAAGGTTGATGTATGAATTGTTTTTCTTCTAAACTGAAACCTCAGTATTCAGGTTTAATTGCAGTATTGGCACTTTGTGATAAATAAATGGGACTGGGTTGCTGTTTGGGCACTCATCTCTCAAAGGTTCACCATCGCTGGATTAGGCAATATCCAGAAATATTTTGGTTGTACAAATGGGAGGGGTCACAGGTCCTACTGGCTTCTAGAGCATAGAGCCTGGGGATATTGCTATGCACAGGACAGGCCTTGTTATCTGGCCAACATGTCAATAGTGTTGAGGTTGGGAAATTCTGCCATATACATCCTGTATGCATTCAAAATGTCTGGAAGAAGGGTATTTGGAAGATTCATTTAGCAAACATTTATTAAATGCCTTTCATGCTGAAATTCAACCTAGCCATCACCTAGAAAACACTTTGAAATGTTCTTGCCCTTTCTGGTCCCGACTCCATCTTTCATCCCTTCCTTTTTTGCAATATCCAGGGAGTGAGTGGGGAGGGGAAATGATAGCATATTGCAAGAGGAAATGTCTGCAGTCAGAAGCATAGACCTTTATAGTTACTAATTTAATCATAGCGGTATCTTTTCTGGACCATTCCTTCTGAAGACAAATATGTTTATGCTGCAAGAGCTGCCCTGCACAGCTTGGGAAGCCCTCTGGAGATAGCATTGAAGGTAAAGAAACACAGACACAGGATGTTTACTCTAATGATGCACTCAAAAGCATTTGGGATTTTTAAACATATGCTTCCAGCCTCTCTCTCTCTCTTCACATTGCTGCTAAACTGTGGAAAAGCTGTGAATAGAAATAATGGACTCAGTCTATTTTTAATTAGAAGGCTGCTGCTTATAGCTGCAATTGTGACACTACCAAGCATGTCTTCCTTGCATTTGGAAACAAAGAATGAAGAGTTCCTAGGGTTTTGAACTTGAGCCAGGTTCCCTGAGTCTGTTGGTCTCTGAGCCCCTTTATCAAATCCAGTGCCTTTCAGTGGCCATAGGATGATCCTCAGCACTGCTTAGTAATGTCTTTAGATGTAGCAGAAATATTATTTTTCTACCAAGTTAGAAGTAAGAAACATTTTGAGATGTTATTTTGTTTGTCATTTTTTTATATTTAATTACTAATATCTATCCCTTAATTCAATAAATGAAGTTTTTTTCTGTTAAATGTTTAGACATGTGGATGGGAGTAAAGTTATCATGTTGTTCACTGTCTACCAAATTAACTGTATTCTGGGAATACATTTTTTATCCATAGATAACATTTCTGAGGTTCAGCCCCCACCTCAGATGTTAGGTAATGTGGGTGGGAAGAAGCCTAGAATCTTATTATTTAAGGATTCCTCAGATGTCAGGAATCTTCAGCGTTGCTGCTTCATCCCTCTAAACTAATCTGAAGAAAGTGTTAATGGGCAATTCCCAATGGAACTCCTGGTAGTGGGACAGGAGCAAGCATGTGAAGATTTACCTCTGGGATTATTTTCTCCCTAATGCTGAGATTTAGGAATCACTACCTCTCTGAGAGAGACATTTAACTCTTTTTCCCTAACATTGGATTTTTCCTACTGGTTAACTTTTCCTATGGTGCAGTGGGCTACTAAGAATAAAGTATCACTAGAGAAAACTTAACTGTTGTACACTCATACTACCGTGAGGATGTTTAATAAAAGAGTTTGATGGAATGGGAGAATCAGCATGTTTAGTGTTGAATTAATTAGGGTTACATGGATATGCTGGGACAAAAGTAGGTTTAGAAAAAAGGAGACATTAAGAGGTGATTTAGAACTGGTTGCCCAATGTGGTAGCTGCTAACTACATGTAGCTATTGAGCTTTTGGAAAGAGAGTAGGTGAGCGAGATATGAGATGACAATAAAATATCCGCCAGATTTCACAGACTTAGTATAAGCACATAAAACATCTGATTAATAATATCTTATACAGATTGCATACTAAATGGGCATTGTACAGATATTGCCTTAGATAAATATTTAAAATGAATTTTACCTATTTATTTTTTCTTTAAATGTTTAAATATTTCTTTAAATATGGTTATCAGAAAACTTCAACGTACATATGTAGTTTATGTTTCTGATTTGCCTGGTGTTTCTGTTGGACTCTGCTGCTTTAGAATGCTGTCTAGGAATGGTAAGGTTTGCATAGTGATAATCTGGGTCAGTTAAACATATTAAAAAGTGATTTCATAAGATAATCACTGAAAAATGAATCAAACTGATTAGTTTGTGAATAGATACATAAATTTTATTCATTGGAAAACATACACAATATAGCATGTATAGCTTGATTGTACTTTTTGAAAAGCAATATATATGTATGAATTTATATGTACTACTATACGTACTATATTTATTGAATACTTACTGTGTGCCTGGACATTTTATGCTAATTTTCTTATCTAATTCTTAAAATAGGGGCCAGAGATTTAGCTCAGTGGTTCCAGTGCCTGCCTAACAAGTGCAAGGTCCTGAGTTCAATCCCTGGTACCAAAAAAACAAAACAAAACAAAAAAAACTGTTGATTTGAATTCTTAAAATAAATTTAGACTATATACGTTTACTAATTCAATCTATTAAGAAAATCAGACACAAAAAAGTTAAGTAACTAGGTTAAGGTCACACAGCTAATTGGTGGTTAAGCTGATAATGAAGCCAGATTTGAGGCCAGTTGCCTTAAATTCTGTGTATACATTAGGAGATGATGTAGTCATGCTTTGGTAGAAGGGCAAATCATGTTTGAAGTCATATGCACTGTATCGTTAACTGTTTGTAGGGCAAGACTGGAAGTGGGAAGGGAAGGACATATATTTTGTATTTAATACACTTCAGTAGATAGAATGATGGCTTTTCTACATGTTCATATGATACCTAGTTTTGGTGCTGTCTTTTGAATACTGAACATGTAATGATTCGTAAGTGCTGTTCTAAAGTTTCTAGACTCTGCTGTCTTTGTGAAGCCTTTTCCAGTTTCTCAGTAAGAATCAGCAGGTCCCTAATCTATGTGTCCTGATGGATTGTTCGCAGTGTGCCTTGTGTTGGGCTAGTTTTGATTTGTCTTACCCCACAGAGCAAGCTCCTTAAAGGCAGAGATGGCACAGTGGCGCACAGTAGGATTCAACTGGTGCTTATCAAATGGGCGAGGGAGTGGGTGGACAGAGTAACACATGCCCAGGAGGGATTCACTATAAGCCTCACCTTTGGGGCCCTGTTATCATCTAAACCCTCTACCAGGTAAAACTAGTGCCACCTCTCTGAGCTGTTGTGCCTTGTGTCTCCTTTGATGAAAAGATGAAGCCGGGGCAAAAATGACAAGTGTAATGGGATTTTCTTGGCACAACTCTGGGAAGAAATGAGACAAGTATATTCTTTAAAGATATATTAGCTTTGGATGGAGATGACAAGAAATGGCTTAATAATCATATCAGAAAAACGAACACAATAGCACAAAACCAAGGAGCTTAGTATGCTGGAACTGTAGGGGAACCTGACCCCTGCCCTCACTTCATAGGTGAACAAACTAGGGTGAGCCAAAGGGAAAGGACTTGGATTCTGGACCAGTAACTTGGCAAATAGCAACACCTGGCAAAGGACCAAGACTTTCCACTCCCTTTATTGCTTCATCCAGAGAATAGAGGGCAGCACTCTCCGGGCGCAGATGACAGTTCAGAGTCTCCAGAGCAAAAACCTTGTCTTAGTCCATTCTGGATTGTTGGAAATGACTGCTGTGGACAGTACATCAAAGAGCTGGTGAAGATTTAGAGGAAAAATAGAAGGAAAATAAGGAAGAAAAGGGGAGCGAGGAAAAGAAGGAGGGAAAGATGCTTATCATGAGCCAGATCCTCTACTAACCTCATCAAGTGAGTTGTCTTCTTTCATTACCATATCAGTCTTATAAGTGAAGTAGGTATTGCTTCATTTTACACACAAGGGACCTGAGGCTGAGAATAGTTGTGTATCTTGCCCAAGTTTTCCTACCCAGTATGGGAAAATCAGGATCAAACCTACATTCATCAAACATCTAAGTCTGTGCTCATAACAATTGCACTGACTACAAAGAGAAAAGCTTCCAGACCACCATATACTTTGCTACCTTCTCTATCAATGCCGGTTTGATCTTCTCAGCACCCCTCACACACCCCAGGGGAGGTGATCGTGGTGGGTACCATGAATTTTTTTTCTCTTGCAGTATCATTCAATCTTCACCTCTCTCGTGTATTCTGATTATTAGTTCAGTTTTGTAGGTGAGGAAACTGAGGCTGGGACATTCAAGCAGATGGACTCAAGTTGCCTTTCTTGTACAATACAGAGCTGGAATTCAAACCAGAGCCTTTCAATTCCAAGACCACGTTCCTCCCCTTGTAGGGTGAGTTTCACAGCTACAAAGGAGAAGGATTGTTTGTCAGTATACAAGGCCACCTGTAACATCTCTCCCAATTTCTATTTGAGATGAAGTCCAAAATTTAACAATTATATTAGCTTTGTTTCTTGGTCTGCACCTGAAATTCTTTACCTGTATTTTGCTCTGGAGCTGGTTTTTAAGGGTTGGCTCTGACTAGTTCTTCAAGAACAAGATACCGACAGGCCGGGGATTTAGTTCAGTGGTTCCAGTGCCTGCCTCACAAGCGCAAGGACCCGAGTTCCACCCTGGTACCAAAAAAAAAAAAAAAAAAAAAAAAAAAAAACAAGATGCCCAGGCACCTGATGTCCTGACATAAACAGAACTTTTCAGGGATGTCGAGGCCATGTCATGTATTTGCACTAGATTCTTCCTTTGTAGAAAAAGATATTAGAAAAAAGATGATTTTCTAATGGCAAAGAAAGGGATAGGCACTTGTCAGGTGATAACCATCTTCTTCAGAGTTAAAGTTACTAATTGTTCTCTTACCTTCAATAAAATAAATACACCTCCAACTTGGGGTTATTGGATAGTTCACACATTAAAACCTACATTAAAAAGAAACTTCAAGTTGTGGCTTAGACCACAACTTCTTTTTCTTTCTTTTTCTGTCATGGAAATTGAAGTGACTGCCAAGCAGGCACAGAGAAAGCTTATGCAACAGATGGAGAGATTTCTTAGGCCAGGGAAGTCGGTAACTTGTATTTCTAAGGGCCAGTATAAAGCACTTTCCCAAGAGCCCAGACTACAGTGCTGAGAGGCTGGTCAGGGAATTTCTAAATACGGACTGTCTGGCAGCTCTGGGTATTCAGGATGTAGTGATCTGACAAAATGCTTGTCCTCATGAAACTTACAGTTTTGTAGGTGTTTACCACACCCTATGTGAGGATGGCTTTTGAAATAAAGACTACTTACAATTAGGCAGAATAAGTATTGCTCATGTAGTATGATTTAAGAACATCTTGAGTACCTTTCTGCCTCCTTCCCCAAAAGACATAAAACGACCATTCTGTCAAGCTGTGACTGTCTATAATACCACTGTTGGTGAATCATCCTGAATTTTGAATTTAGAAAAACCTCTTAGTAACATGCAAACACTTTCTATGAACACCTAAACATATATTTATTTCTTATTCTTCCTGAAACATCTGAGAGCAAAGCTCTGGGCAGTGGAGCCCATGCAGCAGGAAGAACAAGGTAGAGTCAGAACAGCAGCAAAAAGAAAACAGCTCACAGTTTTGGTAAGCTTTGATATCAACGCAGCACTGTCCAGTTGGTATTGAATATGTACTCTAAACTTTGTTGTGGTAATACTTCAGGCACAAGGATTCACTTAGAAAAAGGCCTGGAAGAGAGGACTAATGTATATGATGTAGGCGCCAGACAGTTTCTTCTAACAGCTGGGCCCATGAGCACTTCCTTTGACTTGACATTGCTCTCTGACAGTCTGCAAAGGGAACTGGAGTTATGATTACTGTGGCTGGCTGATTACCCTGTTAGGAGTATGTTCTTATCTTCCCAGATCCACCCTCCCTGTGGAAAACCTTTTACTACTTAGGCATTCAATTTTATGTGGTCTAACCAGTAGGGACCTGAATTGCAGAAAAAAGGCATAAACTTCTTCCAGTGAATGACTAAGGTAATGAGCAAAAACTTGACCAAATCCAGGATTCTTTCTCTTCCAATGTTCTAAGTAACTTAATGGCAATAACCTAATTAAATCATAGCCTCTGATTTTGCTGTCACTCCTAGCTGATATATCCTCTAATGCATTTCATATTTAGAACAAGTCTTATATATCCATAAAATGCTTCCTTTTAATTTTTACCTGCATGGTCCACTTTTTTGGCCTCTTATTGTTCTTATCATTTTCTTAGACTCATTAATTTATTGCTCTGCAGTGTTAGGTGTCAGGTCCACAGGCATTTATTTTTTTGTGTGTTGCTAACTAAACTATAAGCTTCTTAAGGAGAGGGATGGTGTCTTATATATCTCCAGTGTTTAAAGAATTACATGGCACTGTAGCATATTTTTGAGCTGAATTGAATTGAATTGACTCATTTATCTACAATTCAGCTCCAATGCTAACTTGCCAGCTTGTGTTGGAATGAACAGTGCCAAAGGATATAAGAAAAATATTAAAGTTGATCAAGTCTTCAGTAGAACAGCTCCACTAGAAACCATAAATTCCCTCTGAAGACTGGAGGAAGAACATGCTTTGAATACATAACCTTGGATCACTGTGAGAAAGTGGGGGGAAAAAGGTGAAGGGTGATTTAGAGGAAAGGAAAAGAAAATTAAAGAAGATAAGGGAACCTAGAGACTGTATTTTGAGACTATAACCAAAAGGATAGTTCATCATCATGTGTTTCCAGGGCCAGTGTTTTGTAGCAAAGTGTAGTTTTAGAGAAAAAGCACCGGGGCAGAGAAGAAACTGTTCAGCTCTTGATGTATGAGTGTGTGGAACAACCAGGACAGGAAATAAAGAATGATTCTGGAACTGGAGGCACAAAGCTATGGAAATGAGAAAAACTGGGTTGGAGGCCCCAGGCCTAGAGATTAGGAAACATGGCACATACTTGGGCAAAGGGTCTGGCAAAGCCAATAAAGATGGATCTTAAAGACTATCCCCATAGAGCTCCTCTGGGATGATGAAAGCTTTATCTCCTTTCACTACTCAGAAAGAGAAAGGCTGTCCAAAGGGTAGCCAATGTCAAGGGGTGGGACATCAGGGAAATGAGACTGGAAGGAATTTGTTCAGCCAGAAGAGGTAAATTGCTGCCCTAATCTTCTGGTGTTTAGGCTCCAGCCCATTCATCCCTGTGGGCAAATTATACCTTGGATAAAGACAGGATGGGCACTGAAGAAAAAAGGACAAATAGAAAGCAAATCCTTCTCCATTTCCCGATCCTAAACATTTGAGAGTTTGATGTTTTACAGGGTGTGTCAAATGGATTATTTTTGTGGTGGTTATTTTTCACTATTCTGAAGTTTCCTTTTCTGGAACTGGGGGTCAAACTCAGGACCTTGCACTTGAGAGGCAGGCATGGCACCACTGAGCTAAATCCCCAGCCCTGAAGTTTGCTTATTTCTGATGATGAGGTTTATTGCTGCTGGAGGGAAAATAATTTGAACTTGGGAAAAATTCAGAAGTCCATGGCAACACCCTCATTTTCTTTCTGGAACTGATTCCTACCCATGTCTTCAGGCAGGGCACTCTATTTTTCCATCTATAAAACGGGATAATAACTGCTTTGACAGGATACCATGGGAATAAATCCATTCACCGGGGCTCTCCCTTTGAAGTCAATAAGAATGTGTTATCATTACTATAAACACTCTCACACTCTTCCTTTGAAGACGTAGGCACAAACCTGGAGGCATCTCAACTACATTTAATTGAGTCCATTTTTCTCCCAGCAGAATTATAAGAGATGCCTAATGTGGGTGAGTGGGAAGACACAGCCATTTAGGTGGAGGAGGAATAAAATGGTCAGAGCAGAACTTTAAATCCTAATAAGCCCAACAATAATGATGTTAATCATTGGCAGGAGCAATACCTGACTTTTTTCTTTTCTTTTCTAAAAAAAATAAATCACTCCCTGAGCATGCGGTAAACATCAACGGAAAAGTCTATAAGTAGATCCAGGGCTGTAGGCTGATTTGTGAGGCGCTATTCACAGTGGGAAGAGGAGATCATAGGAACCATTGTTAATAGGCAAAGGAAGAACTGGAAGTTGGAGAATTCACCTCAAAAGGCAGGTGCGTAACTTCCGAGTCCTACTTAGGCAGCAAGTGAATCCCAACTTTCCAGAGTGAATTCCAGAGTGAATCCCAACTTTCAGATGCACACCTTTATCATTCAGGATTCAACCTCAGCACAAACCCCTGGGTGACTTTTTAAAAATCTCTTTCTTTTTTCTTTTCTGTTCTTTCTGGGCTGATTCTATTAATTTCTCCCAATGGCATGTGCAGCCCTGCACTGACGCAGCCATTGACGATCGCCTTATTCATCTTGTAGCAGAGAGGCCATTTGAATGAATATATGTTCCCCATTTTCTTTGAATTATAAATTCGGTGTTGTGGGAAAAGGAGTGAAATGTAATGGCATGGCCTACACAGAGAAATGTCCCTATTTGAGAAGAGGAGTTTTAGAGGGGGAACAATTGACAGCCTCTCACTACAGAGGGCACATTTTCTGTACAACAGCATCACCACTAATGATAAATGAAGAATGTTTGATAGCTGGCTCCATTGTCTGACAGCTACAGTTTTGGCCAGAGGGCCGTGGCAGGCTTTAGACTTCTGTTCAAAATGAGTTAAACATATTAGGCATTATGAAGGCACAGAAGCCTTGAGAATGAGTGCTGAAATGAGTGATCCGGGTAGGCTCCTGGGTACACAACTTGCAAAGCAGATGTCATTCTAATAATGTGTGATATAGAACATGCCTGGCCTAAACCCTGCTGGATGAAATATGAAGCCCCGTTGGTGATATTTAATACCATTTTATGAGGTGCCATCTTATAAAGACAATGCCCGCCGTATGTGGAATGCTTAAGGTATTTTGCCAAAGGCATAGGGAGGTATCTGGAGTAAGTAGAATTTTTATTATTTTATAAGCCTTTACTTTGTAATATTTCTGTTTCCACATTATTGTGGGGGCTTGCTGCCCTAACCTTTTGTCGAGTGAACTTGATGAGCAGCTTGCTGGTAGAGTGATGGATAGCCCTTGCTGTTTCTGCCAGAAAAGACCAGTTTCTACCTAAACGCAGTCTTCAGAAAACCCTCAAAGAGGCAATGTAGTTTTGCTATAAGCATTCTTTGAGCGGGGACTTTGAGGTCGGCATATAAAAATAATGCCTTTTTTCAAGTGAACTATTTTGAGGGTAATAGAAGCTTTGTATGGACTGCAGCTACCTGAACATGCTTTCTCCTTCCTTCCTGGCTTTTGATACTGAAAACCCATCAAATTGTTCAATTTTGTGGTTGCCTTAGGACATTCCAAGATAGACTAGACATGTGAATCTTAGCCACTGCATCAATGTGAGGCTCACTGCCCCTAAAGCTTTAAAAAATCTAAGTGTGGGAACAACGATGGCCCAGGGTGGGCAGGGATTTCCAGAAGTGTAGTGCAAATAGGATCAAGACATGGCTGGTAATAAGAGTACCTCATTTAAAATGTACCACATTCATATTTCAGTTTAGTTCCTTCATATTTACCATCTCACATTCTCCATAAGGCATCACAGAAGTTGAGAGCACATAATGACAGAGATGCTCAGGGAAGCCACCACACCAAATGCATCTGAAGAAATATATCTGAAGAAATGCCTATTCCCTTCACCCTCATGTGCTGGGCAATGACATTTCTTTGAGGGTCTGTAAAGTGAAGGATCCTGTATGATTATGGATAAAATGCATGATGAGGAGTAAAATTTTGGTTTTATTTTTAATGAATAAATATCTTTTTTTTTTTGAGAGAGACTGGACAATCTGGGGAAATGGAAGATGTACCAACAAAACAAGTTCCCACTACATGCATGAAGTAACATAACCCGGGACAATTAATTCAGAATTCAACTTGTGGCATTCAGCGATGTTCTCTATTAACTTTAATACACAGGAACGATTCCCACAAGCTGCTGATGTGTGTGGTTAGGGGGGCTGCTCTTTAGTACTTGTTTGGCTTTCTGCCACCACTAGTGGAGCTATTTGCTAACACGTAGTTTAGTGTTTGTTTTTCAGTGGTTCTATACCCATTGTTTTTGTTCTTGTTATTGTGTGATTGAGTTAAATATTTAGTAATTGATGAAACGTGGCTGCAAAAGGAAGAGAGTTGTTCCTTTGTGTTGTAACACACATTTTGAGAATATCAATGAAAGCAAGACACTAGAAAAAGTATGCTGTTGAAATAAGCATATGTAAGACATCCACAAAGTTGGGAGAAGACCATTAAAGTTAGAAGCACTTTCAGATTACTTTACAAGTATATTTGTTCTTTTTTAAAAATTTTGTTCAATGTTTTATTTTTTATTAGTACATGTTTGCAGTATGTAATGATTACATTTCCTTGTGTGGAGTTGGTACGTGTGCATAATACATCTTAATTCCTTTCTTTGTCCCCTCTCGCTTCCCTCCCTCCCTTCTCCCTCTATCACTTGCTCCCATTCCCATTTGAGAATCATCTCTCTATCTCCTATTATCTTTTATTTTTCTCTTTATTTGTATTTTGGATTTCTCATGTAAAAGAAACCATGTGATATTTAAGCTTGTGTGTCTCATCTATTTCACTTAACATTATAATCTCAAGGTGCACCCATTTTCCTACAAATGACTCAAGTTTATCCCTCTTTGTGACAGAGTAGTACTCCACTATGTGTAAACACCACATTTTCTTTATCCATTCATCTGCTGATGGGCATATAGGCTGCTTCCAAGATTTAGCTATTATAAGTGCTTGCTTTGGCAGCAAATATACCAAGGTTTAGCTATTATGAATTGTGCTGCTATAAACATGGGTGTGCATGTATCATTGTGATATGATGTCTTTAATTCTTTTGGGAAGATACCTAGAAGGGGAATAGCTGGTTCAAATAGAATTTCTAGTTTTCGTTTTTTGAGGAATCTGAATACAGATTTCTATAGTGGTTGTACTAGTTTATATTTCTTCCAACAATGTAGAATTAATAACTAAATTTAGCAATGTAGCAGGATACAAAAATTAACACAGAAATAAAATTCTGTAGTTAAAAATGTAGCTCAGTGAATTAACAGGAAAGCAACAGTAAAGCAAGAGGAAAACTTGGGGGAGAAATCACTCTGCTTACCTTTTCAAAACTGGAACAACAAAACCCAACTTACTATGCTGGTCAATAAGCATGTGAAAAGAGATGCAGTTGGTGTAAAACCGATCCAGAAAATATTGAATGTTACCGCTAATTAAGGGATCAAATGCGAATTTCTTGTATTCAGTCACTCCTTGAGCCATTGTAGGAACCACATCATTGTGTCTATTTCTGACTTTAGTCAGAACTTGTAGAAAGTTATCTAAGACCTTTGGATCCTCAGGGCTCTTATTTTCATATTCTAACAGTCAAGAAAACTTTGCATGTACCAATTCTGAACCAGCCCCACCGAAGGGCTCTTCAGTAAGTTACGGAGAGAAGACTGGCCTCTCTCGTTGTGTCAGCCAGTCTCAAGGGCAGTTCCTTTCTTAGAAACATGTGTGAAGTTTTCTCACATGCATCATCTCTCCCAAAGTCCAGGACCTGTTTGATGGAGAATGGCTACGGCGAGAAGCGCGACTAGCGCTCGATTTGCTTGGGCACCGACTGCTTCAGCAGCCACAGGAACAGCCGCAGCCTCACGGGAGTAGCGAGATGTCCTGGTGGCCACAGGGGCCCCAGTAGCTGGGCCGCTCAGATCCCTGGAGCGAACCTCTGCCTCTCGGCCTCGGCGCCGCCTGTGCTGCCGCAGCAGCTCGAGTACATTCGTTCTTACTCCACTTTAAAGAACAGATTAAAAATTGTAGTGAATGGAAACTGGGTGTGGTCTTTATGAGATTCAAAGACAAAGCTGAGGTGTATATTGGAAGATTGGCAGATGATCTGCTTTTAGCTAAACTAAGATGTTTGCCATCGATACAGATGACTTTTGGAGATCAGTGCTTTCACAGACTTTTCCCACTGATCATCCTACGAGGATGCGCATCTATTCAAATTGCTAGTGGGATCGCAAGCAGAATGATTACTTTCTCAGATGAACTACTCCTATTTTTTGGGAAGGGAAGGAAATTGGGAAAAGTTTACCATTCAAAATAGAGAGACAGCATGGTGGAATAGAGAAAAAGCACAGGCTTTGAAACTTGATGGCCCACTTCTACTTAGGACAAATAACCTTGTAAATCCACCTCGCATCTGATCTGAGTAGGAAATTATATAATATATAATTATATAATGCAACCTTTGATATAATCTGTGGATATAAGTAGCTTCTGTTGTAGCTACTAGTGCTGTGGTGACAACTGCTGTTACTGCTAATTCTGCCAACTGTTACTACTTGGCTATTAATGATCTTGCTTTGGAAGAAGGTTATGTATGAGGATGAAATTTAGAAGAAGTTTCTGGTCCTCCTTTTGCTACTGACCCTGTATGGGAATCTGGAGAAGGCTTTTCATTTCTATCATGTATGAAATGAGGAGCATTTTGCTGACTAGAGGTCCTCAAGTTGCTTCTTTTCAAGAACCTTGGTATCTGCCTCTACCTGCTCAGTTCCACTACAATGTGATTTTGTGTAGTGATTCTATGTACATTTTATTAAAATGAAAACAGTTCTCATATTTAAAAACATTTTCAAACTACTAATTGCTTATTACTCTTTTAAGTTACAGAGTCTTTAGCTTTGATTTTTTTTTTGTCATCCTGCGAATTATTGGAACTTTCATTCCCTAACTTGTGGATCATTGTGGTTCCTAATTTCTAAACTTGTTCACCAGAGCCAAAAAGAACAAATTGTCCAAGCAATTAACTGTCTCACATATGTGTAAGTGCCAGATTTCAGCATGTGGCCTGGCCCTTCCTTTTGTGGACAGTGGCAGACTCAAGGTCCATATGACAATAAATTTTGTGCCAGACCTTAGGTCTATTCTTTCCATGGGATATTGGACCACTTTCACTTCCCAAGAAAAGTAAAGGAGATTGCAAGATTGATGGTCATCAAACATTTTTAACTAAGGTTTTTTTGAAGATTTGTGTGTCCTTTGCAAAATATAAGCATTAAAGAGAGGAAAACATATAATAGATACAAATCCCTATTTGACTCTCTGATTGCTCTCTTCATGTAAGTATCTTGACATATTAATTTGGGGAGAAACCATAATTCCAAATAATGAGAGAAGATATGAGTGTATATTATTATTTTTTAAAAATTCATTAATTTTATTGGTACATTTTAGGTATACAATATGCTGACATTCATTATTAGGAATTTGTACCTTTACGTAATCTATCTTGGTTCTTATTATTTTTCACCATCCCCCTGCCCTCCCTTCAACCTCTCCACCCCTCCCTATTTACAAAGACTTTGTTTCCATTTTTTTCTTTTCTCATATTTATTCCTTTCCCCTACTCTTCCCACTTCCCCTTCTCCTTTGGACCTTTTCTTCCACTTTCACATTATCTATTATACATTTTAACCCTTATTTACACTTTCAGTTTCACACACCAGAGAAACTATTTGGTGTTTACACAAGTGTGTCCTATTTATTTCACTTAAGAGTATGGCCTCAATGTGCATCCATTTAGCTATAAATGTCTAGTTTCTCATTCTTTATGGCTGAGTGGTATTCCATTTTATAAAAAAAGCCCCACATTTTCTTTATCCAGTCTCCAGTTGATGGGCAATTGGGCTGTTTCCAAGCTTTAGCTATTACAAACTGTGCCGCTATGAACATGGGTGCACATATATTGCTGTGGTATGATTCTTTTAATTCTTTTGGGAAGATACACAGCAGGGGAATAGTTGGGTCAAATGTGACCTCTTAGCCTAGTTTTTTGAGGAATCTCCAGACTGATTTCCACAGTGGTTGCACCAGTCTACACTCCCACCAACAGTGGAGCAGGGTTCCTTTTTCCCCACAGCCCTGCTAGCATTTGTTATTGATTGATTTCTTGATAGCAGCTATTCATTCTGGGATGAGGTGGAATCTCAGCATTGTTTTCATCTGCATCTCTCAAATGCCCAGTGATGTTGATTTTTTTTATATGAATGAGTGTATATTGTTATAAGACCTGTCTGATCTCAGGAAAGTTATTAAGGGATCAGATAATTTCCCCCTTCATGTCCTTTGCAGAAAGTCTTCAGGTTCTTCCCCCAAGAGATTCAGTGCTGTGATCAAAGGCCTTTGGTTTCTACTCCACTTCCAGGTAAGCCACCTCATTGTTACTTTAGTCTCAAAACTGCTCTTTTCATTGGAGACTCCTTCTCCCAGAAAGAGGGACAATTTGATATTCCTGGCCAAGTAAATTAGGAAGGCTGAAGCTTTTGTCTGTACTCTGTCTTTTTGAGTTTTGTAATTTCCATCCCATTATGATCAAACGAATCAAAGGACCATCTAAGTATCCTTAATTTTCTCAGGCTTCTAGAGCAACGTTTTTGAGTACTGAACCACAGTCTTCATTTGTGTCCTGAAAATTTCTTACAAAAGTTGTCAGAATCTCCCCATCCTTATCTGGATTTGTAGTGATGAAAGAAGTGCAACTCGGCTTGCAGCCACACAGATTAATCTACACCTATTATAAAGGTACCATTTTCCAACAGTGAGATACAATCTTTGCCAGTAGAGTCAGACAACTGAATAATTTAGGTGGAAAACTTTTTTGGTTGTTGAAGTGTTATCATAGGTACTGTACATGGTTACTAATTTCCAATACTTTAAAGTTCAATAATTTTTAGAACAATTAGCCTATAGAACATAAATTATATTAGATATACACTATTGTGAGTACTTGAAAGTTACAGATACCTATTCAGCAAAATATAAATGGAGAACAGAATTTCCCCTGAAGTTAATCTGTGAAGTAAACATCTATTCAGTCAGAGCACAGAGAAACAAAATGTCATTACACTGATAGAGTGAATTTCATGATCAGAAATACTTTGCTACAGGCTGAGTTAGTAGTGGTAAATCTATCCAAAGAATACATTTACCAGAGGAGGGACTAACCACATATGAATACAAAAAGAAGAGAATCATGAAAGTAAATCTTGGCCCATCCCACTGCTCTCTGGGAAGAGAGGGAGCTTAAGCCTGGTAATATTGTACTGTGGTCAAGAGGAGTTTTCTGTCTACATCATCTAAGATGCCAACTATCCAAGAGAATCTCCTTATTTTGATTCATATTAAATTCTGGTAAGTTTTTAACCTACTGTAAGGCTCTAGTCTTGAGGGCAAAGAAGCTGGGCAACCAGATCCATTTTGTTTAAATGAGGGTAGTCTTTCTCATTCTAAGTAAATAAATGAACTCACAGGTTTCACATATGAGTTTCCTGGGTTTGGCTTTCACATGTCTACCAGGGAGAGAGGGGCTGCTCTGGGCTTGCTGATAGATTAGGTTTCAGAGATGGTCAGATGTGCAGACCAGATTAATCACAGGTCCAGAACCACATTACTTGCATCCACCAGGTAATCACAGCAAGGAAATGGATGCTTTTCTGTGAGAGACCACCAAAATCAGCTACTGGGGCCTCCCAAGTTGGATGCACCCCTAGGCCTGTCTCCAGTGTGGTGTTCCTCTTCTGGAACTCTTCACCTATGACAGGAAAAGTGAGTGCACATGCCAGCAAGTTGGTCAAATATCTAGCTCTCCTTTCCTCCATTTCACCACAGAAGCAAAAATGATTAAGTCTTCAACTGAATAGTTCAGCATCTTTAGCTTTGTTGTTTGTTGTACTTTGGCTTTGAACACTGGGTCTAGGCATTTTTGAAATGCCTATTTCTTATTTTCTTTCTGAAATTCTTCTCTTTAAAAAGTTCTATCAGTATTTGGCAAAAATAACAATAGCATGTGATCAAAGTGTGCAATCTCATAAGTTTTGAAATGCTTATATATTCATGGTAGGATCATCATAATCGTGATAATGAATTTATGTCCTACCCTCCTAAAGTTTCCTTGTGCCCTGTTATTATTCCTATTTATCCTTTTTCTGGAATTACTCATTAGCTTATTAGAGATCTTGTTTTATATTTTTGCACTTAATAAATGAATAACTTAATATTTTCACCTACCTCAATTTAGTTACCCAAATTGACTTTTCTGGTGTCTCAGTTTCACTTCTTGTTATAAGAATTTTCTCTTAATAATGATTTTCTTGTCTGGATCAAATTCCATGGATTGCTGCTAGAATCGCTGTGTTTTACGTGTTTGCCAGGCTGACCACTTGTGCACTCTAATGCACCCCTGATGCACTCCTGACACAAGACTACCAACAGGTACTTTCTGGTTTTTATTGGCTGCCAGGCTCTGAAGCTAACAAAATTTTTATTGTTTCTACTTTGATATAGATACTTGGTAATGCATGGTGACTACTTGGCTGCATTTCCTCCTTTAATTGCTTCTGGAAATTACCTGAATAATTGTTTGAAGCCACTGACTAACCAGCTTATAATTTTTGGTCATCCTGGTCATCCCACCACCAGTTGATCCTACTACTGCTAAGAAAGCCTTTATACTAAAAGAAAGTCAAGTTTATTTTGATTATGTCTCAATTGCAAATCTCCTTGAAATTCCAAGTTATCTCAGTACCATTATGAATGCATTGGACTGAAGGTAGGTTGAATAAACTGGTTCATAGAGAATTTTGGATTATAGAAAATAGCAGTTGTGATAGCAACACATCCCAGGTGAAAAGAATAGCGAAGGAAAGAAGGTTATTGCAGGACATGTGGGCCTACTTTCAGGAGTGTCATCACAGTTTTCTCTATATTTAGTGTTTGTATATGGAGATTTGTTTTTCTTAGAGTAGCCCAAAGAACACAGGTAATTACAGCTTCTCCACCTCTGCTTTAACCATCAGCAGTTAAGCAACAACAACGACAAAATTAATCGAGTTCTATAATATTTATTGAGTTATCACCATGGCCAGGTATTCGATTACTTAGTGGAAGACCTAAATGGTTGAGACCATTTCTTCTCTCAAGGTGATTACAGTATAGAGGATGGAAAGGAAAGTTTCCGTTGTAGTATCAGAACCCACAACTCTGTTATAACTGCTAGGTTTTCTTTGAGTCCTCAAACTCTGGATTGAATCTCATTAGGGTGTTTTTCATGCCTTAGCTAATCTCCCATGCTCAATGTTAGGCCCAACTTGAGACAAATATCTGCTTGATCATTGTAGCCCTGAAAAACCCTCTGGAAGTTTGATGCTTGACTTATGGTGACTGTAAACCCATTTGAGGTAAATTATCTA
This sequence comes from Heterocephalus glaber, assembly GCF_053883595.1. Classification (NCBI taxonomy): domain Eukaryota; kingdom Metazoa; phylum Chordata; class Mammalia; order Rodentia; family Bathyergidae; genus Heterocephalus; species Heterocephalus glaber. The sequence continues at coordinate 9,665,162 of NW_028258305.1, forward strand.
GTTTGCTTGCTACATTCTGGTTTGATGGGGGATATACTGTGCTATGGAAAACTGGAAATAACTGTAGCTTGTATGCATGTCTCACTCACTGAATTTGTATCCAAATTGCTCTTTGTAGTCAAATGAAATTGGAGTGCTGTTTTCTTCCTGCATAGCTTTTGAAGGAGTCAATGAATTTTTGATCCCTGCTAATCTTTTTTTTTTTCTTTCAAAAATGAAATTTTGGAGGCAGGGTCAAGCCAATAGGGCTATTCAAGCACCTGCATTTAGGAGATCTCTTCCCACTTTTGAGGGAAAAGTGCAATATATACAAAGAAATGGCCCTACTCACTTATATATACTTGTGCTCATTGTTTATAGCTAGTGACTTTAGTCAGACATTTTTATTAATACAGTCATTTATCATTCTGGCCAGTATTGTACCCAGATATCTCAAGCTGGCTTAGAATTCTTAGTGTATTCCAAAAACACAATTAACTTAAATTGATATATTTCATAAGCATATACCATATAGCTATGAAAGAAAAAAGTATGTCTTGAGACTTCAAAAATGATTGAGAATGCCAATTTTAAGTTTGGTGATGATATCTGATCCAATCGATGCATACCGTCCTTTTAAGACTAGTTAGCTTTGCACAGAGTTAATCTCTATATTCCAGTAAATTATAAAATTTCAAGCCTTAGTGAGACCTTTTTTTAATGCCTTTCTGTGATGGAATTCACGGTGTGTGTGTGTGTGTGCGCGCACGTGCGCGCATGATGCCAGGGTGGTGAGTGGAGAATGGAGGAAAAAAGTCATTAAAAGTACAAATTCACCCTACAGCTGCTGGTAGTGAAACAGTGGCATGGTCTACATATAAGCTAATAAACTTTGATCTTTCTAGTCTTTAATGCAATTAAATTACATCTTCTTTTAGGTTCTTTCCTTGAAGAGAATTTTAGAGAGATTGGGTCACAGTAAAGAAGCAGAGCAGTGTATTAATATTTCCATAGAACAGGAAATAAAATATCATTTGCACAAGTAGACTTATGTATGTCATTAGGTGGTTTTATTTATTCATTCATTCAACACCTGTTTATGGACCCTGTATATATGCTAGATAACAATTAGGGATGTAAGCATGAATTTGGCAAGGTCTCTTCCTACAATGCCTTCCTAGAATGTGGTTGATAATGAATCTTATTTCTTGAAAATGATGAACTGCAAACACAGAACCCATCAATAGGCTGGATTCAGTAAATGTTTATTGACCAAATACCTGCTTCCCAAGATGTTCTCTGTGGAACACTAGCCTGGAGGTACTCTGGAAAAAAAAATTAAAAAGATTACTGGTTAAAATACTTAGAAAATGATAGCTATTATCTTCTTTTCTTGTGGACTCATAAAGGATAATCATTTATTCAAGGCTCGGAAAAATCTTCCTGAATTTTGTTTAATTCAGCATTCTTAAGATCATATGATCAGTGTACATTTTTAAAAAGTAAATATAATAAATCCCTTGGAACTTATGTTAAGGAATACAGGACTAAATGAAAGTGAAAATCAATGTCCAGAAGACCTCTAAGAGTTTAAAAAAGCTATGGAAGCCTTCAGTTTCTCTCCCAACTTTGTGACTGGGGCCCTATCCTTAAGAGACCTCATTATTATGCCTTTAGAGTTAATACAGAAGAAAAATTTTAGATCAGTAATTAGTAATACTAGTGATATTAGTATATATTTATTTAATGCATGTAAATTTATGCACTTTTTGTAAAGTGAAATATCAGTAGATCCAAAACATACCAGTCTTAAGCACTGTCTATTTTTTCCTCCAAATATAGCTCTTATGGAATCACAAATGCTTCCAGTAAATTCTAGGTATATTTCCATCCCAAGTCACCTGGACAATTTTTATATTATTAACCATATGAATAGAATGTAATGAGAATAGCTCAAATAAAACTTGCCCTCACACTACCTTTGATTGTCAGTTTCCATTTCCTGAACAGCACTGATGGGGGTTCCACTCAGAATCTTTCCTGAATCTTTGAGGAATCTTTCTATGTTTAAGAAATATAAATCAAGGTTAATTGAAGAAAAATGAGAGAAGATGTGTTTTTATGTTGCTCTGATAAAGCCAAGGCTGGGCCATAATTGTAAAACAATACATGGATGAAAAATAGAACCTGACAACTCAAAGCAGCAAACGTTGATTGCTTGGGATTCCATGATTGCACAGGACAATGTGACTCCCTGTCTGTTTCATGCTTTCTGAGGAAGGGCTTGGAAACCAGGTGCATATTTACGTATCAATTATTTTAGTTATACAGGTATTTCATTGAACAAGACTTTTATCTTTGGCCCTTAAAGTTAACTTCATTCCCTTAGCAATGTGACTTAAGTTTGTCTTACATGCAGCCCTTCTTTCCAGCTCCACAAGATTTTTCCTTTTTCTCCTTTCTTCTGGATATTGTTGCCACTGTCAAATGGGAAACACACAGAAATAGGAGATTAAAAATGTAAATTTTATAAAAAGAAATCAAAGGTCCTAAATCCTTAGCAAAGAAAAGCCAACATAAGTAAGAACATTAAAAAACATACATAAATAGTGCTTCCAGGCTGAATACGTTAAATAATTCAACAGTTAAGTCATAAGCGTTCTTAAACTTAAGTATAAAAATGCCCTTGACAATATTTCACAGCCTTGCATTTCTTTAAAATATTTAGGATTCTCATTAAAGAGAATGACTTTAGTTTATATATTAGTTACACTCCTGCTTGTTAATATGAAGGAATTTAGGAGCAAAAAGCATTCTTATGTATATAAGCAAAAGGCAATTTACATACGAAGTTGGACAACAATTCACTTTTTATTTATTTCTGGATCATCGGCATCTACATATAGCTATACAGCATTTAAACAAATTTGTTCCTTAATGTGCGATATTAATATTCTCTGCCCCAAAGTGCCATTTGCTAATGCCATTATGAAGACAGGTTCTTTCAAAGCTACACGGAAGTCTCTGCTTTAGAAAGACTTAATGAACCTTACATTTTTTGGAATACTGCACAGTGTAATGCCTATTACATATTCATTGCTAGAATGGAAGATTTCCTTTAACTCTGAGATTCCTGGTCTAGTTCTCTGTAAAACATTGTCAAAAGTCACCAGAGACTTTCATGGAAAATTGTGACTCTTGATAGCAGGATGTAATGGGTAGGTTTAGAATAGAGAAGCCAGGAGTCTATCGCTCCACAGGGAGACGTTCTGACAGACAAATGGATGGATAATACAATTTTTGACATAATGGAATGAAAAAGTTTATGTCAGAAAGAACTGAATTAAAGTTATTACTTTAAAAGAAAGTCTGAAGTTTGAAATCATCAGAATTTCCAATGTGTGCTTCATTTCACTGCTTATATGCAGAAGAGATTTTAAAACAGAGATGCTGTCAAGTGATTTATAGAGTTACTAACAAGGCCGCCGTAAAATTTTAGTTACCTCTTTGGAAATACCCACAATAATAAACACAATGTTGTTTTTTTTCTCCCACATTTTTTAATAAAGAAAGGCTAACATTGTTCCCTCATGTTTCTATTTTCTCATTAACAACAAGCTGAGGTATAATTTTCAGAGGTGCAGGATAGTGTTTTGAGGAAGATATGATGGTGCAGACTTTTACCTTTCTTGAAAATGCTTCATAATGTAATGGCAGGACCAGAAATCAACAATACCAACTGGGCGGTGGTCTCCACTGTCGTCATGAGGACTGACTTGGAAGAGTTCTGATCCTCCTCAGGGGCCAGCACCAAGGCTAGCCTAAAATACTACACCCCTTCCCAGCTGTTGTCCCTCTACATCACTCAGCTCAGAGTATTTTTAACATAAAGGTAACTTCATTCTCCTAATCGTCTCCATTTTACTTCAGACTGTTGAAAAAACCTCACATAATCTTTCAGTCAGTTTCCATAACACTCTACCTCACATTTGAGTTAGTCCACACTGTCCTTTCACTGAGCCCACCACTTTGTGTACACCCCCGTTACTTCTCCTTTCTTTGCATAAATGGCATTCGTTGAGTGTCTCCTCCTTTCTGCAGGATTGTTGAGGCTCATACCATGTCCTTTCATCTTTATGTATCAGAGCTACGCAGGCTGGGATTAAGGTGAGGAGAATGAAGTGTCTAGGATGCAAAACTGAATGAGACACTCAACGTTTTGTGAGTACCTCTTTAATTAGGCACCCTAGGGGTGGCATTGACACTTGACCATGGTGCCAGCACATGCCTGGCACAGAACTCAGTCTCCATGGGGCAAATGTCAAAATGCCATACTAGATGAGTAAACATTAAAGCATACTGTATTTTGCCTAAGTCAATATCTTAATAAAATTATTTTCTCTCTCTGAGCATTTTGAAAGTAGACAATTATCACCATATCTCATCTTCTAAAAATTAATTTCATTTAATTACATAGGAAAAAGGAAAACCTGGACAGAGAGAGGATGAATATCTACAAAATGCTAAGCATTCACCACTGCCAGGACTCAACTGGTAGAACTGCCATGATATAAAGCTTCTTTATAAGTGATAGAAAATAATGATTTTAAAATCATACAATTCAATAAAATTAAACAGTCTTCTGACCATCAAAAGAAAATAAGAAAGAAAAATAAGGGACAGAAAATAGAGAGTGAGAGGAGAGAGAGAAAGGGAGAGAAAAGAAGACGAGGAGGGATAGGAGGAGGAAGAAGGGAAGGAGAAGGAGGAGCAGCAGGAGGAGGAGCAGGAGCAGGAGAAGAAGTAGGAGGGGAGAAAAACCTAAGAATTTACCACCCTTCTTTTACTGAATTAACTAACTGCCAAGGTGTATGAGGAGATAATACACAGGGCATGTGTATCAGCAACAAATGTTCTGCCAGTCCAGTGACTTGTTGAAAGTATTATAGACTCCCAGTGTCCACCATTCGTGAGGAAGGAAGAAAAATATAGACCTTGGAGAATGTGCTATTTAAAATAATATGTGGCATTCATATGAACAAATAGATCAAAATATCATATTGCTTATTATAATACATGTAATTTCTGTCAATTTTACTTTAATAAAGCTGGGGGAAAAGACAATTAATAAGTAACAGAAAATAGCGACGTGATGCTAGCTGATTTCTTGAAACATTACTCTGCTCAAAATAACTGCAAGCTCAACAAGCACTTTGGAGAATTAAACTCCAGGTTTTCAACTTTAGGCTAACCTGTCAACTGTTATTCTTATGTTTCAGAGAGATATCAGTTCATATTATAAGAAGGATATCTAAGAGAAAATTATATTAGAATTAAAAATACCTGCTTGGAAATAAGATTATGATGATGGTAAGCATTCATTAACTTATTATAGTGTTTTATGAAATGAATTCTCCAATATTATACAATTTGATTCCCATAGAAATGTAATTGCATGCAGGTATTATAACCCCCAGTGTATCAAAAAGAAAACTGAGGTTCAGAGAAGCCCAGGAATTTAATTGAGGTCAGCTGATAAGTGCATGTGTATCACTCTGTCCTCAAACCAAATGGAAAGAACATTCCTTTCCTGCTATCATTTAAATGTATCAAAAATCCTATCATACAATTGAAACCATCATTGACTTATTCTATAAAGCATTCCAAAATATACGGGGCTGACTTATGATGATTTAATTTCGTATGTTTGCATTAACACATTATGCCCATTAAAAATACTTCTGGGGATTATTTGAGGCTTGCTTGGATGCCTTCCTGATTTTAAAAGGATATGGTTTATAAATAGAATCCATACCAATATCTGAGATGAGTGAAGAACAGACAACCTAATGTAAGTTCTTTTGTATGGAAAAAATGCCATGCTCTTCTAATTATGACAAGTACAAAAGGCACTATTTTAAGTCAATGCCCAGAGTTTTATAAAGGAATGGACTGGACAAACCAGCAACTACCAATGAAAGGCAGTGGGCATCTACTAGGGCTCTAGAACAGGTTGGCACATTGCTCAGCAGTGCATTGGGTAAATTTGGATGGCATTTACTGGGAAATAATCCAATAATGACCTACCAAAGCCTTTACACAAAAGCGCTTGTGCCCAGTGTCAATCATTTACCCTCCTAACATCCTCTGTGAGATGGCTTTCAGCCATGCCAACACCCCAAATGCAGCAACAAAGCCATGAGGAGAGAGAGAGAGAGAGAGAGAGAGAGAGAATGAGAACCATGCTACTGCAAAGTATCGAAAAGAAGCAACAGTACTGGCAAGGGTTGCAACGTGTTGCTTAGTGGCTTAGTGATAAAATACAGGCCAGCCCAGGGCAGTTGTTACTGTTCACAATGCAGTTGACAGCTACCACTGGCACTGAAAGAACTACCACCAGCACTGAAAAGCTATCATTTGGAGACGTGAGGACCTACCATGATATCAAGAGAATGAGATGCCAGAGAATAAGGGGAAACTTTTGGATTCCAGAGGAGGAAAACATTAAATGGTTCACAACACAATGGTCATCTTATCTTCCTTGTTCCTTTTTCTCCTTCCTTTATCCTTCTCCTTATTCTCTTTTTGTCATCTCCTTATATATTCAAGTATGTATGAATAAAAAACACAATATCAGAAAGCAAGTAATATCTATCTGATGCCACTCATCTATGCAGTTAAGTGATTTTAGATTTTATGTATGGTGACTGGAACAGCAACATACATTTTGAATGGATTTTCAAATTGTCACACACTACCATTAAGAGCATAATAACCCACAAGAACTCAGACCTAAAGTGGCCTCTTGATTTATTTGAAGACTGTATTCAATACATTGGTAACATGTAGGACCTTATAGGAATTAGTTCTTTAGCACTTTCTCACCCCAGTCACTCTGAAAAGTTTAAATTTGTCTGAAAAGTGAATTTAATCTCCTGGGAATAATAAAGTTTATCTAGTTTATCTAGTTTAGAAGTGGCATTGCTTCAAATTCCAGACAACCTCTGCATGTCAGGATTCAGGACTCCTTTAGAAGAATGAAGTCCATCATAGCTCAGCCCGTGATTTATGAGAGGTGAATGCTGAGAACCATGCAAACAGAGGCACCAGGGATGCAGCTCCAAAGCAAAGGAGAAGGCAAGGAGCAAGATCCCAGAGAACAACATTTGGAATTTAGCACAAACACAAAAGTGGCCGTGCCCTGTGGCAAATATCATGTGAGAACTGTTGTAACCTTCTCACCAGTGGAGACACAATTCTCCCTTGATAGTGACTTCCATATTTTCAAGTCTTTTTCATTCTAGGGAAGGTTTGAATTTAATTTCTTAGATTGGGGACTTTGCTCAGATATGAGATGATACTGGGTTTGACAGGAGTGCATAGGAGTAAACTGACTTTATGAATACCACAAACACTCCTCGAGTGGTTTCAGCTAGCCACAGAGCCTTCTTCCTTGATTGCTGGAAAAGAGCAGGCTGTGGCTCCCCAGACCATGGGTTGAGTGTCCCTGGAACTCTATAGTACAGGGTGGGGCAAGAATTGTACCTAAGAAATGTTGATGTCTACATGCTAGTTGGGCTCCACTGGTGCTACAGTGAAGTGCTCTCCCACTCCACCTGTCATTCAGCTGCCCTGTCATGACAATGAGAAGCTGGGGACTACGGATTCTCTGAGGTCCCGGTCACTCTATGGCACTGTCCTCCATGCTAGCTATTGAAGAAAATTTCCTCCCAGGAGTCCTATTTTTTAACCCTCTACTCTGTGCCCCATATTATTTGAATGCTCTTTAATCCAGCCAAACCTCTAGGTTCTCCTATTGAGAATCCCATGAGCCAGCAGTGTGAACTTCTTGTCCCTTTATCTAGTGGGAGGAGGGCAGCAGGTACCTTCACTGTTCCATGATTCACAGCCACCGGTCTTCCCAATATCCCTTAGAACTGGCTTTCAAAGAGTTTATCCATCCCAGCGGGAAATGTGAAAAAGAGCAATGAATAGATAGAGTCATCTCTGCTATCATTACCAAGGGCATCATCATCCTCAGACAATTGATTCAGGGTGCGACACTCAGCTTGACACTACTGCAAAAGTTAAAGCAAAAGCCACAGCTTTTGCTCTCTAGGGGCACAGACAACTGGAGATAGCTTAGTTAACACATATAAGGAAAACACTGAGACAACAGTAATTGTATAAACATCAAAAAATTAACCACTCTTACTAAATAGATAAAAAAGCATAGCTCAGTTGACAAGACACAGGGCAGGACTCTGGATCAGGGTGTGCAGAGTCTGGGGTGGTGGCTGAGGGAGCTCACTGTGATGGGGCCAATATTTTGTGACTAAGGAAAATAAATCACTTAATCTTCTATAATTTTTTGAAATGAGAGCACTGATAAGAGTGAGAGAGAGAACTAAGAAAGATGGCTCTGAACTCCTAGATACAGTGGACCCTCAAGTTATGACTGGCCTGACATATGAATAACCTGGGTTAATTAGGTTAGTGCAAGATTCATCTGCCTCTTGTTATCTATAGCAGGTACCCAGGTAAACATCCAGATCTCAGCTGTATTGACTTACAACCAACTTGATTACAACAAGCCCTTGGGAACCGATCAAGTTCGTAAGTTAAGGGTCCACTGTAATATTGAGGATGTTGTGTATGGAGGGCTGCACATTCATGCCAGGCACTGTACTGGGCACAAATATGACAGTCACTTCTATGGGAAGCTTCTACTCCAGGGAGAAGGGCAGATGTGTGCACACAGGTACCAACTATGAAACAGAATGGAGTTTGTCTAAAATAGGGATAACAAGTCCTTAGCAGTCTAGATACTTGTCCTCATCCTTCACAACCTCCTTGTCTTTTTTTCCATACAAATATTTATTAGTATACATTCGCAGTACATAATATTATATTCATTGTGGGAAGTTGGCACATGTGCATAGCGGATCTCAATTCTTTATTTTTATCCCTTTCCTTCCCTCCTCCTTTCTCTATCTCTTCACTCCCTTCCCTTTTGCAAAAGGGATGAGGACTTCCCTGTCTTTTTACTGGGCTGATCCTCTCTCTCCTTGGTGGTCTCTTTCCCCTTGATTTCCATACCGTGATCTTGGTTTGGTTTCCCTGGGTTTCTTTTGAATATTGTATTATAAGCAGATTTTCAACACAGTGACCAATATCTCTATAATCATAATATTTAAATGGGCTAAATAATACTCTGTGATGTGAGTGCATCAAAATTTACTTAACCATTCTGAAACCAGGAGTTCTGGTTTTCCTCTTATAATTATTTCTTCAATAGGTAACCAAGTCAAGAGTATGCCCATTTCTTAAGATGTGCACCACATGTTAAATGTCTGTGTTTGCTTACACTGTAACCAGTTACATGTGAGGACCATCTGAGCACCCCACTACCTTCTATTTGCACCACTTGTTAGGATCTCTTTGTGCCACTGTAATTCTCTTCAACGAGGAATTCTCAAAGCCTCGAATATGAGATGGGAGTTCTTGTGTGGACATGTATAACTCTGAACTCTTATCATTCAGAAACCCAACATCCATCTGCCCACATACCCATCAGTGACACTGCTCTTCTTCAAGCCTCATACGTGCACATTTTTCTGGAGATATGAAGAGGAAGACATGCCTCCCCATGACGCATACGTAGGTTGACAGAGAGGAGGGAGAAGATAGATGGGCCCACATCAGATTAAGTATCATTTATACAAGGTGGATGGCCCCTCCTGCTGGGGGCACCCATGTCAGAGTGGAAAGCAGAAGTGTTAGGGACAGTTTTTCCTGACAAAGTGACATAAGTTTTGAAAGTAAGGAATATAACAGTCCTGTCAAAACATATTTAGGAAACTACAGGCAGATTGGTGTGTGTGTGTGTGTGTGTGTGTGTGTGTGTGTGTGTGTGTAAAGGGACAATATCATGGGATTCTTGTTCACCACATTGCTTTAGTTGGGATCTAGAGTGTCTGCCAAGGCCCAGGTATAACAGACTTAGTGCCTAGCTTGGTGCCACTGGGAGGTGGTGGAAATTTTAAGAGGCGGAGCCTAATGGGAGGTCTTAGAGTCACTGGGAGGATTCCAGTTTCTTTCTTTTTATGTCTTAGCTATAAGGTAAGTAACTTGGCTCTACCTTGTGCCACCCCAGGCCCCAAAACAGTGAGAGCCAACTGACTATGGGTGGAAACCTCCAAAACTGAGTCAAAAGAAACATTTTCTTTGCATAGATCGGTTGTATTGGGTGTTTGTTACAGTAACAGAAAACTAACCAACATACACACTAAAGTTGAATCTTCCTCCTGAAGGTAGTAGAAAACCATTAAAGGATCTAATGCAGGAGAACTACACAGCCATGTTTGTTTTAGAGGAAGACCACTCCTCCCATAGCATGGAGAAGGAACAAACAGGGTCAGATGGAGGCAGGGAAAGAACATAAGCCTGTGAGGAAAGAGGTGATGAGGACTGGGCCAAATCAGTGACAGAGAAGGTGTAGAAAGTGAGGAAACAAGATCTATTGAAGAGGTAGAATTAACAGGAGAATTGATTGACTAGGAAGTCAAGAGGATGGTGAGGGATGCACAGACTTCAATTACTTCCATATGTTTGTCTAAGTAAATAAACTTTCAAACAGTGTCAACATGGGTTGGACCAGTTGCTGTCACCCAACACTGAGATGAGAGGAAAGTCAAGAACAAAAGTGTCCCTAACATTCACACGACAGATCTTCCTCCGATGGGTGCTAAGTTTACGAGGGCTCAAGACTCAGAGAGCCTTTTTTTTTTTTTTTTTTTTTTGGTACTGGGGATTGAACTCCAGACCTTGTGCTTGTGAGGCATGTGGCGGAACCACTGAGCTAAATTCCTGGCCCAGAGAGACCATCTTTAATCAGAGCTCTCTGCCGATACTTACCTGAAATTCTCTAGCATCAAATAATATTATAACAACCACTACAGATTCTTGGTATTTGTTAGTTCCAATCATGTCAGGTAGGTTTTATTCTTTTATATGATGATTAAAGAGACTAAGCAACTTTCCCAGGTTTCTGCAGCTACTAAATGGAGGAATTAAGGTCTGATCCAGATCTGCCTCATGTCATGGTCCAGTTCCTTCAACATCACCCCTGTCTTTGCCTAATATCTCTTATGATTATGATCATCCTCTTTCTGTAATGCTCCTCTGCTTTAGTTCCCCTCTAGACTTCCTTGAGGAGGTTATGTCACCTCTAAGAGTCTCCCTAATTCTTTGAATCTTTTAGATTTCATTCCCCTCAGCGTCTTTTTTGGAAAAAATTATTGTTTTCATTTTATTCTTTATGGTTTAGACTTTAGAGCAATTTAGCAAGAATATATTAATATAACATATTAATGCCAACTGTGTGCCAGATGTGACATTAGGCACTTTCCAATATATCATGTTGTCATCTCTACCTTGGTAGATATAGATAGCTCCTTGACAAAGTAAAAAACCTGGTGAGAGTATTTCAATTCTTTTAAGGCTCTATTAGCATAGAACTGATTGTGTAGTTGTGTTTGATAAATGCTCATTGTAGGAATAAATAAGTAAACAGTAAATTCAGTCAAGTGTTTGTTGAGCTCTTTTCATGTGCTTGTCACTTCCTAAAAAGTATAAAGTAAAATTAAAACTCTATCTCTCTATCTATATATCTGTACCTGTGTTTATATTCACCCATTCATTTAGCTGCCATTTGTTGAGAAGTTTGAATGCCAGACACACTGCCACTAAGTTCAGGTATATTCAAGATTGCTACTCTTTTTATTTTATATTTTTATTTTGAGACAGGTCTCACTAAGTTCTTCAATCTGGGCTCAAGATTTTGATCCTCCTGCTTCAGCTTTCCAGAGTCCTGGGATTATAGGCATGCACTACCATAACATGCTTCAAGATCGCAACTTTTATCTTTAATTTAGAGGTGAGAAAATGGGCTCTGAGAGGTTACATGACTTTCCTTAGGAAGCAAGTTACTCTGACAGCATGAGATTGAAACTTTCAAAATTTTTACTTAGATGAAGAGAGAAAGAAAGCAAGGGAAGAAGAGAGGGAAAGAAGGAGACAAGAAAACAAGAAACAAACTTTGAAATAAACATTTAATATATGCCATCAATAGTCAAGGTAGAAGTTTGGATTGGACGTGGTTCTCAAGAGGAATGTGAAACAAGTGTAGTTGTAGAGGCACAATCTTTTTCTCCATTGACTTGAAAGAGAAATGCTCCTCAAAAAAACGACCTGTTCTATAGTGTATCCTGAGCCTTAAGGAACTTGGAAAGAAAAATACAATGGAAGACAAGAGTTGCTGGAGTGAGGCTGCACTGAAACAGTCAGGTACACACAGCTGAACCTGTGATAACAGCAACTGAGCTGGGAGACCGCCAGTCCCTGGGCTCCACTCTACACATACATAATGGCATCAAAGTTAGTGACTTAAATAATAACACAAAATAGGATAATATAAGATGTGTTAACCAAGTCACTCCAATGTGCTAGCTTTGAGGGGCTGCTAAGATCTGTGCTATGCTGCTATATTAACAAAACTGTACACTTTTAGTAGAACTAACCATTCTACACTTTCTCTGATGTTCAGTTTCTCTCTGAAACAACTGGCACCCAATTTCCTTCTGTCTGTGCAGCAAAGCCACTTATGAAGACATGCTTGGCAAGATTTTTGCTCTTTGCTTTTTCCTCTGTAAAGGGCAAAGAGGCAAATAGTTTAGACTTTGCAAGCCACACACTCTCTGCTGCAGCTACTCAATCCTGCACTGCAGAGGACCAGGGAGCAACAACAGGCAAAACCTAAGGAGTGAGCATGACTAGGTTCTGGTAAAGCTTTAATTATGGAGCTTTGAAGCCCTGAAATTTGAATTCAATATATTTTCATGTGTCAATAATTATAATTGCTTTGATTTTTAAAGTCCACTTAGATATATAAAAACTATCCTTAGTTCACAGCTATACAAAAATAGGCACTGGGCTTCATTTGGCCTATGGGTTCAATTGACCCTTCACTAAATTATAGAAATCTTGGGATGATTAGATTCTTCTATGGACCTAGGATGGCTTTGTAAAATAAAGTGGTTAACTAACTCCATTAGCACATCTTAGCTTCAATTGTTAATTGACATTATTTCTTAATTCCCAGCTATATATTAAAGGTATGAACCTAAAGAATTTAAAAGTCATTACGCGAGTGAGGGAGTGTTAAAAATAAATCCTTCTGGTTCAGAAGTGGCAAAGAGGGAATATCAGGTGTTAAGAAATGTACGAATATTTAGGCAAGGAGTTCAAGAAGCATGAGAGTGGCCACAAGTCACTGCTAAAGGTCACTGGTGGCACTTTGTGTCTTCTCTTTATGTACTTTATGCCACTCATAAAACAAAGTTAAAGCAGTTTAATTTAACAGTCTAATTAGTAATGGATTTTCCATTTTATCTTTTTAACTGTAGGTGATACAAAGATGAGGTCTAGATTTGACTCAGGCCGGGAAGATATATTTATAGACTGGTAGTTTTACATTAGTGCTGTCTAGTGGCATGGTCTAGGTGGAAGATGAAGTGTATCTGTTTGATGGCTGAAGAATAGATGGGCACGGGAGATGGAGCTGTAGCTCTTCTCCAAGGAAGATCTCCTAGCTTTGGGGTGCTCAAGGTTCAACTCAGTCACTATTCTTTGTCCTCATTGTTTTATATGTAGTGAACAGAAAGGGTGACGACACTGTTACTTGGTGTCTAGGTTTACAGCGAGCCAAGTTTCTGTCTCTGCTAATGTTTGTTCTTTGTCACACTGTACCCCAAGGGCAAAGTCTGAGCTTCTTTCTTCCCTGCCTTTCTGGCTCTCTCATTTGAAATGGGGGCAAAAATTGCCCAACGTATCTTGAAATACAGTATGTTGGCATCTCTTTTCTTAATGGGCTTTGTAATTCTGAGTCACAGTGTGAGAAGCTGGGACAAAGCTAAAGCTTTGAGTGAAGACCAGGGGGCTTCTCAAAACTTGACCAAGAATTGAGCGTGCTGTCCCTGCAGGGAGCTTGTGACACTATGCAAGCTCCCTCACGTTAGAAGACCAAGGACCATCCTGAGGCTGAGGGAAGGGTAGATTCATAGTTTTCTGGCATAAGCCCAGAGAAATGTCTCCTTTTAAATTTGACTTTGTGATTTAATCTCTCTATAGGTATTTAATCCTCTTTCTGGACAGGACCTGATTAGCCTCCAAACAGCAATGAATATCCCCCAGCTGTAATACTCACTTGAGAAGCAAACAGCTTTTCAGAACTAAAAATATGATTTTTTAATGAACAGTTCTGTCAAAACACAGAGAAAGTCCCTCAACCCATCCAAAAAAAAAAAATCCTTAAAATGTCCATATTTCCATTCATTCCTGTGACAAATCTGTCCTTTTGGGGATCTCTAATTTTTTTAAATAAGATGCCTGCAATTTCCTGAGCTGTATTTTGTAAGGCAGCTGTAACACACATATTGGAGCAAGCAATTTGCTTTCCAGTGATGTACATTCAACTTGCATTTTGAAATGCGACATTTTTTCATATAGGATTTCTCTCTATGCAGGCATTGCAGGAAGCCATGCAGGACTGCTTTCCTGGCTGGCTCTCCTCCCAGTGCATGCATTTGGGAAGAAGCAGCCTCAGCCTCCTGTCTGAGTGGGTAGGTGGGGGTCCCAGTCAGTGTCGTGTGAGTGCTGTGAGCTCTGTCTCTGTTCAGAATCTAAGATGGGCTCCATAGGCTTCACAGGGGATTGGAGCCCCAGGGGCCTGGAGCCAGCCAGCATCTGAAGCTAATTGTAGGAGTTCTCTTTCCCCACCCACAGAGATGAACACAGAGAAACCTATTTGGTAATTACTCTGCAGCCTGGTGCCCTTCCTGAATTGCTCCAGTAATGGAATAAACTCCTCTGAGGGGATATTTACCCAAACATGGGTGGGAAATCATTTGCATAAACTGGGCACTAGCTCGACACAGCTAGTTTTCTTCTTGGGGATGAAGGAACACAGAGGTGGGAGGTAGGCACGCAGAGGGAAGTGTCCTGGAGGTGAGGCACATGCAGGGGAAGATGTGGCCTTGCGACAAAGGGTTGGGTATGTGAGTGGTAGAAAGGAAAGGTTGTGATGGCTTCTCCTGTAAATAAGTCTGGTTCATTGCTTTTTTCTTTGCTCTTGCGTTCAAATGATTCAAAACTAACAAAGGACTAAGATCCAGAAGAGGGTGTTTTAGAGAGACAAAGAAGGAAGGAAAAAGAAGAGAAGAGCAAAATTTAAAGGACATCAATTTGATGGTATTTATGGTCAATAATGTTTATCAGAAAGGAAAGGTAATTTCTTCACTTTGGGCTTTCTTTTATTTAATTGGACTGATGAATCTCTTGTGGATAACAGGTGTCCACAGTCCTCAAGTATTTTCCTTGATAAAGGAAACATCTTCCCAAAGAAGAGTCATCACACCAATTTGAAGGAGACCTTGACTTTTCCTTGCTGTTAAGGGAGTTGTGGGGTAACCAAAGACTGGATCACAATGCTGGGAACATACCCTAGAAAGAGAACCTATGAATCAGAGCTTGCCTCCTGTTTCCTGCTGCTCTTATCCTCAAGAGTTAGCACATGGCTTACTCAATTTATCCGGTTTTTCTAACCTTTTCAAATAGATTTGTATATGTAGCTCTCTCTAAAGAATATAGTGGAAAGGATTTTTTCTTTTTTTTTACCTTCAAGTATCAGTAAATTGAATTCTGCTTCACAGGAACTCAGCAGGGGGATGAGAATATGAGTGTTCAAAGGTATCAGCAATACTATAGCAGTTAGCTAGAACTAAATGATCCCATTATAGGATGCATGTACCCATGCAAGTGCACTATATATCTGTTTAAAAACATCTCTGCCGGGGATTTAGCTTAGTGGTTCCGCCGCCTGCCTTGCAAGCGCAAGGACCCGAGTTCGATCCCTGGTACCAAATAAATAAATAAATAAATAAATAAAAAATAAAAACATCTCTAAGGAATGAAGTAGCTCTTTCTTCCTTCTAGGATTCTCCTGGAAAAGGCAAGATAAAAATCAACTTCAGTGTATAAACTAATTGACCAAAGGACTCCAGACCTTATGAAGTCCTATAATTCCATTTCCAGTCTGTCCACTGCACCTGACAGATAGATCACAGATTCAGCTGTCAAGTGGCAAAGCCAGGGCCCACTTGTAACATATGAATCTTAGAAATATTGTGTGCCTGTGTGTTTTCGGTTAACACAAGCAAGGATGGTCAAATCGTCAAGGTGATCACCAAAGAAACCTATGAACTTAAATGAGACTTCCAAATACTCAGTTTTTAAAGTCTTCTGAGATTCATTAGAGATGGAAATTGAGATTGTTGCTTGGATATTTTTCCTCAGTTTTTGATAGCCCCACCTTTTCTCATCGCATCCTGGCCTTTCATCTCTGCCAATTAACTAAGTAGTCAGAGCCTTGTTTTGAAAAGTTCTGAGTAGTTAGTGAGCTCTTTTTTTTCTGAGCCAAGTCAAAGTGTCCTCTGAAGGCCTCTGAATGAGGGGTCTGTCCCCTGTCCCCTCCCCGTCTGCCTGTTAGTGCAGGCCTGGACTTAATCTTTCTCTTTCAACCAGTTGGAAGCGGGGAGGGAGTCCAAGGGTGGGGTGCTGACCGCAGGTGGCTGAAGAAAGGGGTCTTGTTCTCCTGATGCTAAATGGCTGGTTAGCACTGCTTTGACTGTGAAATCCAGCTTCTGTCACTTCATGCTTAATTGCTTTATTATTCTCAGATCCAGATTGGACCCGATTTAGGATTTAGTTCTATCAAGAGCCATGACTCTCCTTGGCATTTGGCCAGGATCCTTTCGATCCTTTGATCTGGGGTTTTATAATCACATCTCCGTTTAGGTTTCAGCAGGAGGCATGGCACTTTTGCTGCAGTTTTCTACTTAGACACTCACAGGGCTGCTCAGTAGGTGGATGGAGTATGACTCTGCTGGGGACAGGAGCTCGAGGTTCTTCTCCCTAACTCAGTTTCTTTCTGGTCTTAAACTTTATGAATTTAATTTGCTTTTCTGTCTCCATTTCACCCAGAATGGCAGTGTCAATGTTCAGATGAGTTACCTCTGCTTCTTTAGTGGATTTTTTCCCCCCAGCTGTCTCAAAGCTGGACCCAGGTAAGGCTTTGCTCTCCTCGTTTGCCAAAGCTTTTCTATATCATCTCTCTGACCTTCATGTGAAACAAGTCAATAGGTAGTTCAAATGGGCTTCTCTAATTTAAGCAGAGGTGGGCTGGGGCCCCCAGTTGCTCTGGGACACAGGATATCGGGCATTGCACAGGCTGAGCTGTTAGTGTGCCTAGAGAGGATGAGGAGCAAGAGGAACCATGGCCTGGGATTTTGTTTTTAACAGGCAGGGCTGTAAAACGCCAGCCAGGCCCAAGTCACAGATGCACCGCAGAGCTCTTTCAACCCCTTTTCCAAGGCTCCACTTGTAACTATTTTTAACCTTATTAAAAAAGGAGCGAAATGCTTCAGCTTCACAAGCACATACTACAGTCTTGCAGTAAATTTCTTTGGTTTATAACTCCACCTTTGATTCAGAAGGCCAGCGGGCACGAGAACTTGGATAAACATAAATCTCCTCCAGATCTGCTCCTGGGAACCATACACAGTTAGGGATGTGCTGGAGACCAGCCCCAGGTCTCCAGCTGGAACAGAGGGGAAGGCAAGGCTCAGTTGTGTGGATTTCCAGGCAGTTCAATCTTCACTTCAATCTTGCAAAGACAGAACTGGTGGCATTTGTGTAATAGAAACATAGACAAAAGTCAGAAGCATACACCTAGGCAGGTGATGTCTGATAACTTGAGCTACACGTGATCAATTTCCCAGCTCAAGGTCATCAGGCCTGAAGAAACCAAGTGCTGTATTGAAGGCAGAAGTGGGGTAGTGTTATAGGACTGAGGGAATTTCATCTCTCTCTTTTAACTTCTCACATAGCAGCTCCTCTTCTATCAGTGGCAGGGGCTAAAATCTCATTTAAAATTTCCTCCAAGCTTTCTCCCTTGGAAAGTCTTTGCTAACTTTTGAAAGAAAGGCTTTGTGGAGCCAGACAAAATCCTGGTTCAAGATATCTGTGTGGATCTCTTCTTTGTTGAGACCCTAAACAGAAATAATGCTCTTGTTTGCTATGATGCTTTTAGTTTAGATCTCCACCATGTGAAAAATCCAAAACTGAGTTTTCATTCATTTAGACTGTCAAGGAGGAGGCCAGAAATGAGCGGGCATGATAGCAGAAGTTTCTGGTTTGTAATTTTAGCAGCCATTATGATGTCTGCTGCGTTTATTTGCCTGGACCTATAGAGGGTTGTCTAGGACAAGCAAGATAACATTTCTCTTCCAGGGAAGGTGGTGACATTATTAGAAGAACTATAACCAGTTATCATGGAAAGGCATGGAACAAGTCAGAGAAGAAAGAATCCTGTGGTTCCAGGATAGGTCAGAGGAGAGGCCAATAAGAGCAGGAAAGTACATTCTCTGCTAATTTTGCATACACTATAATGGACACTTGGTATTTTTTGGGAGAGGGAGTTCCAGGGACCAAACATGGGTCTCATATATGTTAGGCAAGTGCTCTACCACTGAGTTATACTCCAGCACTCCACACCTGGTATTTTTCACTATGACTGAGGCAATCAGGTGGACTTAACTACAGTACTGGGGATGTGATGAAGATTTAACCAATCAGAGTAGTTCACTTTGGCTGTATGAGTGGATTCAAGGATAGACACCTGACCCAATGTAGCCCCTCATAATCTTCTTGAGATTTTCTCTCACCACAGAGCTATAGAGAAGCTCGTTCTGTCTACTGAGCTTGCTAGGATGGAAACTTGTGAGTGATGGGCTGCTAATAGTTCTACCACAGTGCAATGAGAGGCAGTTACAGCTCAACAGAGGTAGAAAAAGTTATGTGATGGGAGGAAAAACAGACATGTGAACTTCTGTGTATGTCTATGTCTAAAGCCACTTTCAGAGGTCACAACCTGCTGGGTTGCATCAGGTTCTATAGTTTATAGCTGTAAAAGTCTGACAGCTGAAACGTTTTGAGAAAGTAGTACACTGTTTTCTGTTCGTACCATTAGCTTTTAAACAGTGTGAGTACCTTTACCTAGAATAAACAAACAAAAGTAACAACAACAGAATCTCTTACCCTAGCTCATTCTTTTCTCTTGAAGAGCATGGAAATGTCCAAAATCAAAGAAAAATGAAATGCTTATTGTTACTGGACTCCATGTATCCAGCTGTAGAAAGATATTTATCAAGTCAGTTCTCTGCTTAGACCTTCACCAGCTTCTCCAGGTCTTCATTATCCCCACATAGTCCAAGAAGAACACATTTTGAGACATTTGAAAAGAGCACTCCAATCAAAAAATGCTTCTCTAGTTCTGTGAGTCAGGCAAGCATGCTAGGTTTGGGGATACACTGATGAATAAGCTAGACAGTTCTGTGCTCACAGAACTTATAAACTCAATAAATTAGAGGACACTGATATTATTTGATGAGAATAGAGTTGTCTCATGACCTTACATTAATTGAAGATGCAGCGACCAAGATCTCTCTTAATACTGTTTATTCACTGGGTCTCACAACACACCTGTCCCATGGCTTTTATACGGGAGACCTCATCTCCTTTTTGGGTTTTGTTTGCTGGGGTAGCTGTGCTTTATGCCATAATCAATTGGCCTTGATAAATACAAGTGTAAAACTTCTAAGAATTGGGCCACTTCCATTAACTTCTTTACACAATGCTAACTAAAGCATATCCTCAAATCAAAGCAAAAGAAATAGAGAAAAAGAAAGGAATATAAAAGAGAAAGGAGAAATTTATAAATATTGTGCCAATTCCAGCTTCATTAAGCACAACTTCTTTATGTTCCCTTTACAACGTGCTCTCATTTTCTGACATGGCTTGAAATAGCAATAATTGTGCCACTGATAATGTGTACATTTATGTTTCTAACTAGCAATGTGCCTATGTAGCAGGGTGGAATAGTTCAGTGCTCATAGGTAATGGAGGTTTTAGATATTGGTACGCTTCTGCCTCTTTCATTTGTAAGAGTAATAGAATCAGATTTAGGTTTAAATCCTGGCTTTATCACTCAATAGCTGGGTCAAATTACTTAATCATTCTGAACTCTAGAATCCTTAATGATAAAATTAGGCTAACTTGCTGGGTGTAGTGGCACACATCTGTAATCCCAGCACTCAGGAGGCTGAGGCAGGGAGATCGCTGGGAGTTTGAGGCCAGCCTGGGCTACCTAATAAGTTCAAGGCCAGCCTGTACTACAAAGGGAAACTGTCTCAAACAACAAACGAACAAACAAACAACATTAGTCTAAGTAATAATATCTCTTTCAGACGGTGAATATGAGGATTACTTGAGATCAAACATGGAAAATGATTACCAAGATGCTGGCATATAAAAAACCTGCAAAGCATGCTAAAATTAATACAGTGGTTCCCTCTCCTCCATAGGAAATATGTTCCAGTGCTTTCCTAAAACCACAGATAGTACTGGATTCTATATATGCTGCATTTTGCCTATTCATACATATATACCTATGATAAAATTTATTTTATAAATTAGACACAGTAGGAGATTAACAATAGTAACTCATAATAAGATAGAACAATTATAACAATGTATGGTAATAAAATCACCAGCTTTGCTACTTTTATAGTTTAGGACCATTATTAAGTAAAATAAGGATTAATTATATAAACACTGTGCTACCACAACAGTCAGTTTGATAACAGAGCTACTTACCAAGTGATTAACATGAGGGTAGTGCATACAGCATGGATATGATGAACAAAGGTATGTATTGGATGACAACAGGATCACATGAGATTTAATAGTCTTAGAATAGTATGCAATTTAAAACATCTGAACTAATTATTTCTGGAATTTTCCTTTTAATATTTTCATACCACATTCATGTATTCTTGATGTGTATTCCAAAGATATATATACATTACAGAGAAAAAATGGTAATTTTACAGTGGTGAATTGTGACAAATGCCACTTTTATCAAGAGATCAGAGTTAACATGAGTAATAATGGGGGAAATCTAAATTGTATGCCTCCTGATATGATGCTCTGAAGACATACCACCACATTTGTGATACTCTTGCCAAAAAGACATAACCTTATGAATGTAATCATAAGAAAGAGTCAGATAATCCCAATCAAGGGAAAGTTTTTAAAAATATCTGAGCTATCTTCTTCAAAAATATCAAGGTGATGAAAGATAAAAGATGGAGGAATTGTTTAAATGAAATGTATGATCCAAGATTGGACACTGGGTTAATAAAAGACACTTTAATGAGATAACTGGCAAAATTTGAAGATGGTCTTTAGGTTCAATGAAAGTATTGTTTCAGTGGGAATTTACTGATTTTGTTAATGGTATGATTATTATGTAAAAATGTTAGTAGTTTAGGAATTTGGATAAAAGGTATGCATATATTCTTTATTTATTACATTTTGAAATGTGATATTTCAAAATGAGCAAAGAATATGCAGCTAGTAAACATCCAGCAGCCATGTTGTGACTCAGAATTTTCCCGGCAGCTTTGAATGCTGTGCCTGTGTTCATCTCTGCTAGAGCCCACCTGCTCCACAAAGGCGTCACATCCGCAAGGACTTCTGGGGCTGGGGCTGGCCCTCTCCAACTCTGCAGCTCCTCTGATGAAGACATTTGAGACAAACAAATTCTAGTCTCAGAATTATTCTTTGACAGCTTTTAGGAACTGGGGTCCTCTCTTCAGTTTGGGGAGATTATCCAGTTGGCGGAGGTTCAACCCAAGCTTCTCCTATGGCTCTGCCACTGATTTGCTCTGGGATATACCACTGTGTTTTTACCTTGGAATCAATCACTCGGGACTGGGAGGAAAAGTGATCTATTTTCAAAAAATGTTAAGTGTGTCAGTGTCACAATCACATTACTAACACAGGATGTGCATTAGGAGAAAATTTAGGAGAGGTGACTAATGCTACCAGGGGGCTGTAACAGCTTCAGAGAAATCCAATCAGAAATAGGATTTGATCTATAAACTACATAAGGTTACAGAAAGTAAACATAGGTTCTCCACTATCCATGGTAGAAAGATGGGATTCGTGTCAACATGTATAAAGATCAGTTTTCAGATAATAAGGAAAATGATTTCTCAAGTAAATAAAACACTTATGAGTCTTGTCAAGTAAGAAGTCCAGCAATGATGAGGTTCCAGGAGAGTTAGTACTACCTCACAGACATTTGTTACCAAAGATGAATAGGTACAACTACAGAGAGTTGGAGTTGCCACCAAGGAGCAGGGGGACATCCTCCACCTAAACATCCTTGTGTGTCCGTTTGAGAATCTGATCTAAGATCATATGTAATTTTCCCAGGTTTTATTTTGTGAGTATAGTAGCAGCGCTTGAAGATGGGATTCTCTGTAAGAGTGAATCAATGGTGATGATCTCACAAGGAATGTTGCGAGGTTAACAAATACAATTTGTAATGTGCACTGCAAATATAAAGTGCCATAAAAATGCTAATGAATGGTAATGCGTGTCCACTCATTAGCAGGCTGGCGCAACAGGCCAAGGATAATAGAAAAGAGAGGCTGCCTTTTGAACACACAAAGTGCTATCCTATTCATTTGGCCTCACACATGCCACCATGGGAGGCTCTGGCTCTGCTCTCATTATTCACCCAAACAACTTCCTCTCCATCTCTGTCTGGGTCTGCAAGCTGCTTTCTGTATGAAGAAAGATTTCCTGAAACCTTTTGGTGCCATCAACAACAACAGCAGCCACAAAAGTTTGGCTTGAAAAATTCATTCAAGAAATGAAAAAATACAATGGAAATCTATCATTATAGATGTTTCGGTGGAGGGGGAAGATCTAGGCTTTGTTTTGCATTTTGGTAAGAAATGATATACAGCTACATAGTAAAACAATTTTATTAAAAAGATCTTCTTGCCCTGAATTCAAAATATGAATTGTATCCTCTTATCATCCAGTCACTTTCGAATGAAAGTTAAAAATGCTGATACCGTGGAACTAGCCCTTAGTACTATATCTCATAGCTGATATATTTGTCTAATACTTTGGTTTTTGAAGGCCCATTACTCAGGACCAGGGTGCACCGATGTTCATTTTAATCCTTTCTTGTAACTGAAAACAGGAGTGCCAGGAAAAGCTTGTAGATAAGATTGCATCCCCTACTTCTGCATGTAGGTAGGTAGTGGGGCTTGAACCAGATAGTGGAACAAATCGAGTTTGTCGTAACCTCAAGAAAAGAGTTTTGACCTCAGATTTGTGGCATTTTATTTAGGGGAAATTGCTGCAAAGTAGAGTTCTGTGCTGGTCAGAATAAATTGAAGTTTCAGATTTACGTAACTAAATGTACAGGGAATTAATTCAGCTACTTTCATTTTAGAAATATACCAGATGTAGAATTTTGCTAAACATAGAATTTCATCGTTTATTCTGTCCTAATGAAAGGAACGTCTTTCTACTGAAAAAATATATTAAGGAGCAGTCAGGAGGTTTAAGTCTCTTCTGCTATAAAAAATAAGAGGAATTCTTACCCAAGGCTTCCTTTTGGGTCATCTGAACAGTCCAAAAGGAGGTTGATTAAGTGACCCAGATTAAGCTGTTTAACATGACTAAATACTTATTCAAACTATACAAAGCTATCCAGGAATTGTATCAATGCTTGACAGTGTTATCATTATTTATTCTGCTGTAAGCTAGATTTATAGATTTTGTAACATTCATAAGGCTAAGCACAAGAAACATCAATAGCTTTACTAATTATATCACTACTTTACAGATATAAGTAGTGATTAAAAATGCCAAGTAAAGTGACCTAGCAAAATATTTTTAAAAGAATTTTAAAACCAGCTGCTGATTGATGTTGTCTTTGGTGACTATTGGGGTTTAAGTGGAGAAGAGCCTTCTTTGAAGATTGACATTGTACTTTTCTGCTATTCACAATGCTTGAAAAGTAACTCTATCCTTAGCTGACCACAATCAACTGAGCCATATTAACATGGGGCCAAGAAAACTTATATTGTTTTGGATCAATGTAAAATGAAAATCAGGGTATAGAGAAGGAGCAAGGGGAGGGAGAGGGGAGAAACAAATGATCATAAAGGAAGGGGGGATTAAGAGACTTGAGTAACTAGCTTTGTGCATCTCCCCATTTCATTCTGGTTATCGATCTTGCTCTGTGTTCTCCAGCACACACCTGGTTATAAATGAGGATATTGAGTGAAGAAAAGAGTTAATAAATCCACTGCCTTTGCCACAGCTGCTAATGGAAATCCATGAGCAGTTTAAGTGCTGGTCAAGGAAAAAGACCAAACTGAGGTTGGAGGATACAGTGGATATGGATGGGGACAGCACGTCTGTCTATAAGCTAAAGCTGCGGCAACTTCCCTAGGTGGATCACAACTCATAATCCCTGAGATCCCGCCTGTTCACCTACATAGCAGGTCAGTGTCAAAAGTAAGTACTTACTGCAGAGCAGGAGATGTCAGATTTTATAAATGAAATTTTATTAGAGTGCAGCCACATTCATCCATTGAATTTTTGTCTATGGCTCCTTTTGTGCTTCAACTCAGAGTCATAATCTGCAAAGTTGAAAACATTTACTATTTAATTAAAAGAGAGAAAATGTTGATCCCTACTCTAGAATCTTAGTAAACATTAATTGGCTAAATGAAAAATTTTTGTGGTTGGTCTAAGTTATGCATTTTTCTGATTATTTTTCATTGGGTTACCAAATATGCTTGACTTAGGGTTTTTCACTGCTGTGTGACCATCACAAGTTTGAGGTGGGAATGGGACATAGATATGAAAAAGAACATCTTTTTCTTTGTGAAAATCAAGAAGTGTGATTCTTTAAGACCTAAGGTTGCATTTGATAATTTTGATTTAAATGTCTAATCCTAAAGCTATAACTCACAGTTAAAAGGATATAGGTATTTTTGTGATTGTGGAGGATCTTATTGCATTTATTGGTGTCTTAGAATTAGTTGAGAGGTTCATTGTATGGAATAACTCACCTAAGCCAAATTGAATGAATTCCCCATCACTACCTCCCTGAAGAAAATTTCTAACATGGAAAATTCATTTCAGCCAGAAATGATATCTCTATTTTCGAAATATTTTGACCTGACTTAGAGACTAGATGTAAAGAAAGAGAGCTCTGTTTACACATTGAACTTATGATAAAATATTTGGGAATTAACACATTGGATGCAATCTAATAATATTTGCAAGATAGACATTTCTGTTCCTTTCTTTTTCCCCTAAACAACTCTTGAATTTTCCATTATAATTGTTATTATTGTTGCTTTTGAAAAATATAGGTGAAATCTTACCACTTTTGTGGCTATTCCTCAACCAATGCAGCTAAGGATAGTGGAAAACCAATAGGTCTTGCAATCAGATAGACTCAAGTTCACATCCCGGCTCAGTAGCTGATTAACCCTCAACAATTTACTCATTTCCTCTGAGATTCCATTTCCTCATCTGAAAATGGAAAGTAAACTCAAGTCTCAGAGTTGCTATAAGCTTAAATGAGATGATGTTTGTAAAGGACTTGGCAGAAACTAGGCTTTCAATGAATGATAACAAGAATAATTTTGTTTGATGGAACATTTCTATTTTGAATGACAGTAATTGCCTAAATCAATTATACAACACTTTTCATATATTGTCCTACATTTTTACTTTATCTTTTTATATACATATTTTTCATACCTGATTCAATTCTGAGCTTGCAAGATTAAGGTACTATATTTATGTTCCTGCTCAAATGTATTGCAAATAATAAGTGCCTAATAAGTCTCTGGATTGATGCTGGATCCCCGACATGTTGTGTGACTCTAGAATGAAACTGCAGGACTAGACTTTCCCAAACTCAGGACCTCTGTTATGAGAGACTGTTGGAGCAGGAGTGGGAAGATCTGCCTTGTCTAGATTTCTACATTCAGAAAATGGGAGACATGGATGGAGCAGAGACATTTCTGAAATTGTAGGATCTTCCTCACCAGCATTTGAACTTCTGTCTTCTTTGCCCACAGCCCCATAAAAACACTTTTGCATACAAAACTAAGATTAAGCTATTTGAGAGATTATGTAAAAAATTCATTATTTTTTCAGTAGAAAAGATGCTGAGATCTAAAATTAATTTTCAAAGCTACCATCTTTAGAATCCTGCTCTTACCTGATGTATTAGGCAGTGTTTACAAAAGCTTGCAGGGCTGAGAGGCAAGGCTCCTCAAAAGACTGCACATGCTCTGGATCAGATTTAATGCTGGACACAAAAAATTGACAAGATTGGCCTACAATGGGGGCCAACAAAGCCAAATGTAGAAGAGTACAAAAGATCTGTCCAAGTGGTAGAGATCCGAAAGATTCAGCTGAAGGCCCAGAGTGCGTACAATGTTCGGTATGGATCTGCATCAGGAGTCTGAAGGATCAGCAACTGAAGACAGGGGTCTGCACCCAGAGGTTGAAGAAGCTAAACAGTCTACTCCATCTGATCAAAAGGCTGGCTCTGGAAGCTGAAGAATCTGCACCCAAAGACAGGAGTTCAAGCCGAAGGTAAAGGCAAAGAGGGAGAGCTTCTGAAGACAACAGCAAGCATCTTTGGCAACGGTGAGGACCAGAGCTCCTCCAAAGAAAACAGCCAAGCCCAAGGTCCTGAATTCTATGCCTGGTATCAAAAGAAAAGAAAAGAAAACAAAACAACAACAACAAAAATCAAAGAGAACAGCCAGAGCTCCTCTGAGGAAAATCAGTCACAATGAAACCCTTCCAAGGAAAATCAGCTGAAATCCCTTCCCTCTTTCTCCTTTTATACCATTCTGACAACAATCCTCCTTAAAATAGGTCTTCCATGCCCAGAAACAGTTCAATTCATCTGGACATTCCCCATTCAACTTGACAATTAGTCAGTTAACCACCATACTGAGAATGTATCAGTCTTATAGATATTTTTAGATATAATGTTTATACAATAAAAAGATCTCTTTTTATGTGTATGCATCGGTGACTTTTGACAAATTTATGCAATGTGTAACCTTTACCACAATTCAGATAGAGAATATTTCCATCATTTCAAAAAGTGCTCTCATTCCTTTTTGTGCTCAGTTTCCCTCTGCACACTCCTAGCTCCTGGAAATCACTGAACTGATTACCAATGCTATAATTGGTTTTTTTGTTTGTTTGTTTGGTACCAGGGATCAAACTCAGTACCTTGCACTTGCAAGGCAGGTGCCGGAACCACTGAGCTAAATCCCTGGCCCTATAATTGTTTTTTGAAGACCATGTAAATGGAATCACACAGTGTATATCCTTTGGAGGCTCTCTTCTTTTACCTAGAAAAATGTTTTTAAGTTTCATAAAGCAATAGCCATTCCCTTTTATTACTGAGAAATATAGCTAATATGAATGTTTTGGGATTTATTTGTCCACTCTGCACTGAATGGACATTTGGGAGGCTTCTGGCTTTTGGTAATTATAAATGAAAGGGCTGTAAATATTTGTGCACAAGTTTGTGTTCACAAGTGCAGACCTGGGTTTGAAATTTTCTTAGATGTGTGATTTTTGGGTCATGCAGTTCAACTTTATAAAAAAGTGTCAAATTATAATCCAAATATATTTTACTATTTTGTATTCCTGCCAGAAGTGTATATGAGCTCTAGTTCCATCATATTTTTGTTAGCATATTGTATTGTCATTTTTCCTTTGCTTTGACCAATCTAATAATTACGTAGTGATAGCTCAGAATTTTAACTCTTCCTAGTGGCTAACGATGTTGAACAATTTTTCGCATGTTTCTTTTTTTATTAATGTATCTTCTTTGGTGATGTATGTTCAAACTTTTTGCCTGTGTTTGAAGAGAATGGGGAGTGTTGTTTGTATTTGCAGCAGGCATTTAAAATTGTATCACAGTTTTGCTAATCAACCACTATTGAGTCAATCAGTCCTCAATCATCTTGGAATATTCCTTTATAAATGAACTTTATTATAAGCAAGGCAGACAAGACAAATTACCTAAAAGTCTAGTGCAAGCAAGTTATCAAGAAGGTTTTCTTCCAGTTTAGTGATGAATTGCCATACATGAGCTACCCCTGCCTCTATTCTTCTCATTCCTGCCCTTCAATTCCTTGCTCACTTCTGCACAGCTTTGCTCTTTTTTTTGAAGATGGAGCCTTGCTAACATGCTCTTGCCTCAGGACCTTTGATGGAGGTATTACTTTACCTGAAAAAATTCTTTTCCCCCAAAGTCATAGCTTTTGTATGGCTCTCTCCTTCACTTCCTTTGGGTCTTTGTCAAATGTCATAGTATTTATTAGGTCTTTCCTGACCATCTCATGGAAACCACACTCACTTTCCCCCTCCATTCACTTTCTCTTGTCTTGTATTTCTTTGTAGCATTTATGACTACCTGGTATGCTATGCTATTCATTTCTTTGTTTACTACCTTTTTCTGCCCACTGAAATGTATGTTCTATCAAAGAAGGAATTTAACCTGTTTTGTTTCTTTGTTAGATTCCACAGTCTGGAAAAGTGTCAAGGATATAGCAGATATTCAGTAAATTGTGGGTGAAATTAATTAGGTTGTAAGAAGAAAGATGAGAGAAATGCTAAATAGCTGTCAGAGTATTGAGATAGGCCTGCTCCTATCACTTAAAAGTTTATTAAGCTGCTTCACATTGATCCATGTGAACTCCTAAACCAAGCTTCTTCGGCCTAAGTCTGTGTAACATTTTCGAACAGTCCTTTAAAAATCAGAGGGGAGCAAACAGATGAAGTAAAGATTGTTTTTGTTTGAGGGCCACTACCTGAATTCTCTTTGTTTCTGGCTGGTTTATTGATACAACAAAGCAGAAACAAGCTTTATGAGACTGAGGATTCTTCCCTAGGTATAGTTTGTGAGTAAACTGAGACTCCTCTTAGGAGTCCCTTGTCCTTTGTTTTGGACTGCTACAGGCTTGTTTTCTGTTGTCTTGGGTCTCCTATGGCACACACAGACAGAAGAGATGTTTAGTTGCTTTTCTGTAGAGTTCTCTGAATTGACTGGAGGAGTCATGGGAAAGCACAATTCTCCATCATAGATGGGTGAGATGTCCTTGAATTAAAGGTCTCTAGCACTGGGACTTTTCAGAAATGAACTCTTCTTGAGTGGATCATAATGGTGCCAAGAATGTCCATTCTTTTTCACAGTTCTCAGTGTTCCTGACCATAAATAGCTTTCCATACCTGGATCAAGACTGAATACTTTCCTGAATATGAATATAACTGTTCCTTTTGTAGACTGGAACTAATTGAGGAGAGTAGACCAGTCCAAGAAAAAATAAGTGACTAACCAATCGATAGAATGAACAAAGCATCCTCTGAACATTTGGCAATAAGTGGTTGTTTTTGAAATTAAAAAAAAAAAATTTTGGTTACCAAAAGGAGAGTTTCCTAGAACTATACTGTTTCTCTTTTTTATTTGACATAGATATTTTGATTTTCAGGACATGTTCGGTCCAAAAATTATTGGAAGAAAATGACAATCTAACCTACATAATAAAACGCAAAACAGTATTTGAGCCTTTTTATTGTCAAGACTTCACAAATGTGAGTGCGTGTTACAGGGAGCAAGGGGACATCATTTGCAGCTTTTCCCTTGGGCAGAGTTCCTTTATAAAGTATAGCCTCCCAGAGTCTGGTTTTCAGAAATCTTATAAGCTGAGCATGTTTCGGAACTGATCTTTGCCTCCTCAGTGATCTTAAGCAAAATTATGAAAATCTTCCCAAATCCCGATTTTATAACACCAAGAAATACTGACAGTGATGCTTCAGGAGGTTAATGATGGTCTAATTATCTTGCACCAATAAGGAAAAAGAGTCAGCCTTTTGGCAAGATTATGTCAGAACTAGTCAGATAATATAGATATTTCTACCTCCACACATTTTCTAAAGGGGAATGTTGCTGCTTTAATTAAATGTTATATGAATACATTTCAAATAGATCCAAACACAGGGCAAACTCTGTTTCAGAACTGCTGTTTCTACATTTAAAATGTATTTGAAATGTAATTAAAAAAACAGATAATGGGAAAGAAAAACTAAAATAACTTGAAACAAGCAGAATATAGTAGCTCATCATTACACTAATATATCAAACAATGTGATCTTAGCTTAATTATCCCCTTTGAGAGTTGAGAAAACTAAACATAACCTTCAATTTACAGCTGTTTGGTGCCGGGAACCTGAATTATTATTTAAGAAGAAGGGGGAAAAAGTTTATTTATTGTGACCTCCACTCAGTTTTTATTCAGCATGGAAAATCTGTATATTCGCAAATGAGGGCTATTCATCGTCAGACTGCAGCATTCTTCAGCTGTCCAGGCCTACATCAACTGCACTTCTCCAGCTTTTGTGTTCATCTCGAAGGCTCTTCATCCAGATTGTTCATCATCTTGATGGTCGAGCTTTATCTTGCTTTTGTGCAGCTGCATTCCGCCTATCCAAAGTGCTGAGGGAGAGAGAAAAGAGGGAGCAGCTAGCAGGAGAGAGTGAGCAGGAGAGAGTGGAAGAAGAGAAAGGAGAAAAGGCAATGGCCAGTGCACATATGAGGATAATTTGTAGTTTCTCAATAATAATAATAAAAAAGGAGGACAGGCTAATTACTGGCTTAACTAGGGCAGCCTGTGGATCTTCATGTCAAAAGGACTGCCGTAATTATTTGCCATCAAAGCACATTCATATTGTGGCACAAAAGAAGGGCCTTTTGCAAATGGATCTTGCTAATAAACAGGGCTGAGAGGAGCATTATGTGTCTCCCTGGTTGCAGGCACATTAACACAGTGACATGGAGCATAACTCCAGGCCTGAGGAAAAAAAACACCAGAATGATAATTATCCCCCTACCCTCCCCAGCCTCCTGCGCCTTTCCCTTTGTGTTGGATGAGGAAGCTGAACATGACCTATTGGAGGGCCCAAGGCAGGCTATTAGTGACCCTTGAGCCCTGACAAGGTGCCTCTGTTCTTTTAAAAGCTGCCTCTTGATGTCAGGCGGGCCATGTGGACCAGCGGGCTCTGCTTGAAATGTCCAGCAAGCACTTCAACCTTAAAGACACCTGGAAGGTCATGACCAATTTAATGCAGATGAAGACAGCAGAGAGAAGGCGCTGTTGAATCCTGGCGCTGTGGTCCTCCCCACCTTTTTTCCTGTTTTTGTCCACACTTGCTTGAGTGTATGTGTTTATATTCTTAAAACCAAATTCACGAGGAAAAAGTTTCCTCTTGTTTCTTCTTAGTAAGTGAAGAGGCTTAGGGAAACATTTGCCTGCCATAGGATAATTTATGAAAGAAAAAAATTAGAACAATTCCAGGGAGAAGGAGGAAAAGTTGGATGCAAATATAGCCCCCTAGATTAACTCTTCTCCTGGAAGATGTAAACATACTGGTTCCCCAAAGGTAGGGGCTCATTGCTGGTCCAGGGAGCTGCATGTAGTTCACAGCACTAGCTGCTTTTCTCTCTTCTTGCTGGGCATCTAATAAGAGGCGCATCAGTGATGGAAACTCCACCAAACTAGCCTGGCACCCAGCTGCTTGCCTGGGAGCTCAGCCTGCCCAACTTTGGAGATTGTTGGAGCTGCAAATCATCTCTGAAGACTCCAGGCTTGTTCTGCTTCCATACAACAGCTGATGTGGAAGGGAAAGGCAAACACAGTTTGGAAAAGACATTTGCTTGTTCTGGGAGAGGTGTCTTCTGACTCCAAAGGGGCATCCCAGAACTCAGAAGCGGGGGTGGGGGGGGGGAAGTATTTCATTTTACATGCACCAGAAGCAAACCCAATCCCTATAACTCTTATTTTACCCAGCAGAGAAATTAAAAGCGAAAATTTGCATTGCAAAAGAATTCTTGCTTTACAAAAGCTAGCTTCCTTGAACATTTAAATGTTTAATTATTTGAAAAGCTGGAGGTAGATAAAATTCAAGTTAAAATGTTATGAGCCATTTCTAATGGAAAATATACCAGAAATGACTTGGAAGCATCAAACAAAAACAAGATTAAGGGGTTTTAGGATTTGACTTAAACTAGTCAGTATGTGTCCTCTGTTTGAAGAAGTATGGGTGGTAAATATTCTAACAATCAACGAATCTAGCTTTTTTTCTCATTCTTCCTACCTTTCTTTTTTCTTTTTCTCTCTTTTCAAATAGTTTTAACATAAAGAAATTGGGACATGGACATACTAATTATAGATTTTAGATTTTCCAAACAGTTAAGAATGTAAAGAAAAAAAAAGTTGAAATCACACTATTCCTTAATTTATCTCTCTAGCCTAGACTTTTTCTCTGGAACTTTAAATGCATATATCCAACTGCTCACAAGACCTCTACATTTGCATATTTAATAGACATTTCAAATTCAACATGTTCAGAATGAAACTCCTGATTTCTTTCCCCATCCAACATGCTGTGTTTACTGGCCGTGGATGGTAACTGTAGCTTTCCAATGCTTAGGTCAGAAACCTTGTCATCATTCTTTTCTCCTCTTTCTTGAAACTGTTTGAAAATACTACAGGCTCTATCTTCAAAATATATTCAGACTGTGACCGCAACCCAGCCACTCCATGGACACATCGGCCACCGAGAGGTCTCCTGTTCCTCTTTGATCTACTTCTAAGAGAGCAGCAAGGTTGGTCCTTCTAAACTGCAAGTCAGTCATGTTGAAAGTTTGTGACAAAGACCCATGAGATACTCTGACTTTATCTCCTATTTTCCCTTTCCTTGGTTATTCTGCTGCAGCCACAGTGCTCCCTGACATCCTCCTAAACACAGGAGAAGAGTATGCTTAGCTCCCTCACCAGCAGCTCATTTGTCAGAGCTTATTTTCTCCATGATGCCTGCTCTCACCGCCTTATGTAACAGTGCTCGTTGCCTACCACCTGAACACCCCTTAGTCCCTTTCCCTTGCTATAGTTTTCATTTTTCAATAAAACTTATTAAGCATAATGTATAATTTTCATTTTTTTGCTGTTTATTTTTATCTCATAAACTTTGAGGTTAATATAGAAAGTTAATAAGATATTTGCCTCCTTGAAATTTTTTACACTGATACATGTCTAAGTACCCAGAATAGTGTCAGTATTGTCTGGATTACTATATAGTACTTGCTCAATAAGAAACTCAGTGTTAATACTGAGTAAATGAATTTTACAGTTTAAGAGAATAGAGAGTATCAGTAATGATTCAAAAATAAAGCAGAAAACCCAGAAGGTACGCAGAAGGAAGAACAACATTTGCCATGATAAGCCACATTTAGAACAAGAAGGAAGATCACTAAACCACTACACAGTGAGATCCGTTATATTTTGCTTTATTCCCACCATGTTGGCTGCATTTGTATAGTCTTTCTGCCTTTACTGCATACTAAATAAGAAAATAGCATACTAAAATAAGGGGATTTTTATTGCAGAGCCAAAAATATTTGCTTTTATCTTTCGCTTATGTCCTTTCTCCTTTTACCAACAGCACCTGGGTCGGTTATTGCAGAACCACGAAAGCCAAAATGGCTGTGTGAGGATCTTCTGTTTTTCCCTAACAGTGAAACAGAGCATTAGAGCTAGAAATGCAGAAAAAAAAATAGATCAGCTTCAAATACATCTGCCTTGCCCACCTCAAGCAATAACATTATGAGTGTCTATTTTATTGCATAGCTTTTTATTTGGGCAATTGGATCTTTCCATGTTACAGGGCAAGCCAGAGGCAGGGCAGCTGCTGACTCTTTAACTCCCAGTCCTGGGCTCAAGTCAGAAACCACTCTCCTCCTTCTCCTTCTTCTTTTTCTCTTTTTCCTCTTTCTTCTTTTTCTCTTTCTCCTCTTTTCCTTCTCCTTTCTTTGTCTATCTCTTTCCCTTTCTCTGTCTCTCTGTCCCTGTCTCTCCCTGCATCCCCCTTCCCTCTGTAGCTATATATCAATATTTTCTTTAAAGATTGCATAAGAATTTCAGAAGGAACATTTCAATAAATATAAGCCATATTGTTACCCATCACAGTATGATTCTAGGATAAAGATGACAAGTGGGAAAGAGGAAACAGAATTAGAAAAGTATGCCATCTGGGGGTTGGGTTAAATCCCCCCCAAACCTGTGATCCCAGAGTGTGGTATGAATTATCCTAGTTCTTAAATTGGAAAAGTTGTTTCTCTCAAGAGCCTTCAGGTGTTCTCAGCCTTGGAGGCTCTATTGAAGTAGAGCAGGCTGGGAACTGGGTTTATCTTAGAAGGCTAAGGTCGTATCTGTTCAGAACACACAGGCAAATGAGATCCCAGGGTGTGAGGAGCAGTACAAGTTCTGGAGTTGCCAGGAGTTGCCAACTGCTGTGTGGAACACAGGAAGCCCTTAGCGGCCTGGAATTCTTAACTTTTACCTTAATGAGTAGGAAGGGGAGCCTTAGCATCTCTCATGATTTCTCTGTTACTGTGGACTTCCTCAGCAACTTGGAGAACTTTAGCCAATTCCTGAATCAGGTCACACTGCTATGGTGAAGGAGAGTCATTTGTTAGCTTAAGTAAAACTTCGGATTAATTACAA
Organism: Heterocephalus glaber; assembly: GCF_053883595.1. NCBI lineage: Eukaryota > Metazoa > Chordata > Mammalia > Rodentia > Bathyergidae > Heterocephalus > Heterocephalus glaber. The sequence continues at coordinate 9,699,808 of NW_028258305.1, forward strand.
CTGTCTGTGAAAACATGGACTAAGGAGGCCTTTCATATACATTTTAGAAAGGTAAAAATTGCACAGACTCATGGAATTGAAGCTGTTTTCGTTCATCAGTAGAGTTGGGGCAGTAATAATCACAGGAGCTTTGATTCAACTAAACGATGATGCTACAGGGAAAAAGTAATTAGGCTTTCAAATGAATAACTTTACAAAGTGTTTTTCCCAATCAATGTATCTCTGAACAAATATGATGTGTAGAAGTGTGGATAAGTAAGGCTAGATCATGAATCTGATTGTGGTTTTCCTGTGAAATTATTCTTTCAAGTTTTCCCTCTTTTGGGTAATTTTGAAAGAAATCATTCTAGAATGCCTTTTGAGAACAGCTTTGGAGATGCCCCAAAATGTTTATTTCTCCACTAAGTTGGTGTGCTATATTGTGACATGTCTAAATGCTGATTCTAAGTTTACCAAAGTTTGAGTTTGGGTTTGGTTCCCTGTCCATGTTTTCAGCTTCTGAATGTATTACTGTTAAAAAATCATTTACTTCTCTTTGAAGTCATACATGTGATATCTATTATTGACTTAGAAAACACACCTTGATCAGAGTGTTTACAGATACTAATATATGCAGAATAGTCTGTTTTGAAGAAACAACACTATCACTTCTTTGCAGATCTGAAAATAAATCAGGACTCTCACTGTGAACCTGAGCATTTTGGCCTGGGTCGAATAATATTCCCAGGCTCCATTTTCAGGGACTCTTCTGCCAACAAAGGGGGATTTCCTTTCGCCTTCTGTTACCTGGTTCTTTAAACCAAGTGGAATCTACCACATAATTGTTTCCATAAGAAGAGGATTCATTTTGTGTCTGAACCCTTTATGCCCTTGTATTCCTGAGCAGGCCTTTGCAAAGAGCAGAATGCAAATGTCAGTGGAATGGGCACCACAGACCGAAGTCCCCAACAAAGGATGGAGGAAAATAGAGTCCTCACATTTAGTGCTTGGATCAAGAGAAAGACAAAATAGTTCCATCTGGGAGAGCTGTATAGTTCTGGCTACCCATTAACAGGATCAAGCAAAATGGATACAGTGGACTATTGACTTACAAACTCAATCGGTTCCCAAGGGCTGGTTGTAATTCAAGTCGGTTGTAAGTCAACACAGCTGAGATATGGATGTTTACCTGGGTACATGCTATAGATAATAAGAGGCAGATGAATCTTTCAATAACCTAATTAGCTCAAATTGGTCATATGTTAGACTGCATATATATTCTGAATTTGAAGAAGAAATTTTGAAACTCAGCTTGAGTTTTCAGAGTAAACTTATTTTTATAGCAATGACTAAAATTACTTAATTCTCTTTCTAGAATGCAACATGCCTGTGTGTGTGTTCTCTGTACCTGTGATTAAAACTTAAAGACACACACTTGAACACACATACATGTATGCACAAACATATTAAAATAAATATATGTATACATATGTGTGTGTGTGTGTGTGTGTGTATATATATATATATATATATATATATAAAACAGTATATTTGTGAGCTTAAAAAAATTTCCAGGACTTCCAACACAGCCCACAGCATGCTTACAATTTTTAGTGTCTTTTATGGTTATAGTGTATTATGATACATTTTTTTCCTTAAAATATTAATGTTTCATATGTCAATACATGTTCAATGTAGCATATTTGGGAAGTATAGGAAAGTAAAGGAGAAAATTAAAATTATACAAATTACATGTGACACTATCGTGTAAAGGTAACAATTATTATTTTGTTGTTTTGTGTAGGCTACTTTTAAATTTTGGTTTTCCCAACCTGTTATTGTCTAAGAGGGAAGTGGTATAACTTTAGGTGAACCAAACAAATTGTGTTATAAATGGTTCATTCACTGTGGTATTTCCCCATTCCTCTCATGTCTTCATATCAGTCCACCTTTATAAGAATCTTTTCATCTTTGTATCCCTCCTTATCTTCATTTTTATAGTCACTTTCTTGCATTTGACCTGAGCACAACAGTGATCATTAAAATATATATTATCCCACATTTTCAGTGTATAATTTGTATTATAGGATTTATTATTCTACGAGTCCATATAGCCCAAACCTTCTTCTCCCTGTTTTACCTCTGATTTGAAAAATCTTGAGTCTTCATTGGTTGACTAAAATTATGATTTCCAAACCAGCTGAACTTCTAAAAATGCTGAAAAATATCTATTTAATAGTGAGTTCAGTCTTTTTTATTCTTTTTAAATATTTAACACTTACATAAAACTACCAACTCAATCTTAATCTCTATTCTTTTAGTGGAATATCTGTTCTCCTACTTTGTGAAGAATAGTAAGATCATCAGAGATACAGTAGTCTGTTGTGGTAAAAAAATTAGACTCTAGACTTTAAGTTAGTTTTTGGCCTCACCATTTAAAATATATATCACCTTGACTAATTGACTTAGTAGTTCTAAACTTTTGTCCCTTTGTTTGGAAAACCTTACTTCAGAAGGTTGTTCAGAAAATTCAGTAACATGATATGTTGTTCAAAGAGCCTAGAATACAATAACTTCTTAATTGTAGCTATTATTATTTTCATTAGGTATCAGTGTAACCAACTCCCCCTTTTTTTTTTTTTTGGTACCGGGGATTGAACTCAGGTCCTTGCGCTTGCAAGGCAGGCGGCGGAACCATTAAGCTAAAGCTAAATCCCCGGCCCCTTCCCCTTTTCACATGTATTTTTTTCTTTGTACTTTTTAATCTCTTTCCCTATTGGTGTGGAAGAAAAAATAGAAATTGCCTTCAAGACCAGTTACTGAATACCACAACTGATATTCTAGACCACTAAGGCTGCAGGCCTATGGCACACATGCCACAACTTGGTGTTTGTTATCCTTGAAAGCTCTACAAGGTTTTCCATCATTGTCTTAGGCCATTGGTCTTTCAAGTGGCTCTTCTTTTTCTTGGTTCTTCTGTTTGAGTGGCTACACATCTTTTTCAAGTGAACATCCAAAGTCCTTCAGTCTCTTCCTGTTCAGCAACACTTTTTCTTTTTACTCCTCAGTCCTTTGCTCCTCGATAGCTCCTTTACTCTTTTACTAAAATTGCTTATAAATGACACAAGAATGGCAACAGGAGCTGGAACGATTCTCAGTTCAGCCCAGATCCAGTTCCGCTTTTTTGGCAAACGTGAGGTGAACACTGGCCTCGTGATCCTTCCATAGACTGTTTCTGCTCATTTCATCCATGTTATTATGGCCCCAAGGCTGCATTGCTGATGGGTTTCTGGTTGTCTCACCTGTTAAATAGTAACTGTCTTGCAGAGAGAGTCTGGACTTTGTTTCTAAAGGCTAAGCTGAAGAATAAATACACACACACACACACACACACACACACACACATCCTTGTTGACTTTACTCTAAAAGCTATTATCCTAAATAGGAAACATGACATTAAAAAGTTGCCTTATATACACCTGGAGGTCCCAAATGATAAAAGGGACATCTTTTCATACTTAGTAAATATCGTTAGGAAATATTTCACATAGCTATTAGCATCAAATTGACATCACATAGTTATTTTGTGTTATGAATAAAAGCTAAGACCAGGACCGTATCTATCTTAGAAGTCTAGTTGAGGATTCAGAGACTTATGAATCCCCTCCCTATAAGATATATTAAACACTTAAGTTTTACAGCTTGGCAAGTAGAATTCCTTTCAGGAGGTAGTTATACTAGAAATTTCTGTAATTTTTTACTTGGGCAGAAAGTATATTTTTTTCTATATTCATCTGGAGTTGGAGATTGATTCAGTGAATTCATTTTAAATTTCAATAAGTTTTTTTTGCTTCTACATAAAAATGATTGGATAATATATGATTATGTACACTTATTATTTAAATACTGAGTAACTGTGGACTTAGTCAAGTCCCTGCATGGAGGCTGTATGCAGAGTAATAAAGACTTGAAAAAAAGAAACCCAGGTTGGAAAGTTTAACTTTTATATTATTTTATAAAGTTGTTGATAGTGAGACATGGGAAAATTTACATTTTGAAAGGGTGAGTTTAAAAAATATTCCATGAAAATATATGTATAAACAGAAGTAGTCTCATTGCTTTAAATCTCGATATGTGATTTTCAATTCTGAGATCTTTATTTTTAGATTTCTGAGTGTATATGTGTGTGTATATATATATATATATGTATATGTATGTATCTCATAACTCAGTAGCTGCCTATTGATTGCACAAGAGATACATTTGAAGTATCCTTATCAAGATGGTTCTGGAACTTCTGTAAAACTGAATATCCTACTTTGAAGAAGTTTAAGATGATATAATACATTATCAATACAAGATGACATTGCACAGTTTGTTTTGAAACTGATACCATGGCCAGAGTACAAAACCTTAGTACTTGCTACCAGGTACTTTAAAAACTATAATCAGAAAAAATATGATATGATCATCCCGACCAAGGTGCTGGAAGCATTGAAGCCACCGGTTAGCAACTTCCAGGTGATAAGTTTGAATGAATGTCAGTATTATCAGGTCTTTGTGTGCTTGAGGTAAATTGTAACTCTCAGCATCTTTTCTGTGTTGCTGATAACTTTTATTCCTGCCTGACTGCTAAGGCTTTCGCTCTTTGGGCAAGGGTTCAGGATGAAAATGTACCTTCTGCTCAAGTGTCCACCACTCATTTAGTCTGCACAGCATTTACCAGAATTTGAAGTGCATCACATCTTTGTCTTTACTTGGATAAGACCGGGGGACTGTCTCTGAGAGCAAATAACAGCCTGTGTCAGGTCTATGGCATATCTAGGAAAAGCTAGGAAGTATTCTCCTCGCATAACTCTTTTGTACGAAAAATTTGCCCCAGACATTTTCATCTTTGAAAGAATGTAGATTTATAGGTTTGATTTTTTAATCAGGGTGAACTTTTGTTAATGTTTCATGGTTCAGATATATACTGTCGTGCCTTGGACCCAGTGGTGATATTAGTTATAAAGGCAATATTATTAATATCAGTACATCAATATAAAAAGAGTTATAGAGTTAACATTTATAAAGAAAAAAACCAAGTTAACAGTCGCCTGGCTGCTTTGCCATTAACTCACTCATTGGCAATATTTTATGTACTCATGTAGTTTATATACCAGGGCCAGTACTTGGCAGGAGGAATCAAAGACACACAAAGACAAGTTTTCTCGCTTTTCATTTCTTGCCCCTCCTCCTTCTGAAAAATTTTTATTATTTCTTTGAAACGGAATCAGCCTCCAGCGAGGGTCTGTGTCCTTTTAGAGCCAAAGTGCAGTATTTGAACTTTGCTATCACATAACACTCTGAGGCTGCTTGTCTGAAATGACTTAATTTGCACTGCAGGACCAGCCCTGAACCCACAAATACTCCAAAAAGCCACAGTGAGCCAGGGCAGCAGACCTATTACTAATTTTTTATTAAAATCCCTGAGGCACCCAACACAGGGCCCCAAAGCAGCTTTAATAATAGACAACATACAGCACATTTTTCTTGTATTGCCATGTAATCAAATCTGAGGCTGCTGTTCACTTTCTTTGTTTTACCTAGAGGACCAGCTTCCAATTTAGTTGTGGCCTACTCTAAACTGATTTTTCATTGTAATTAATGCCTACTTTGGCCTCAGCCACTTATACAACTTTCCATTAGAGGTTTGCAGCCATCCACAGAGTATTTTACTAAGTTACCCTCACAGACCTGCTATAACTGCAATTTTGTTAAAGTCTTTCTTTTTATTATTGTTTTACAAAGATTTTTAAATTGCTCAGTGAAATAGTTTAAAATTTTTTTTTTCCTTTTATTCTCCTTTGTGGGCTGTACCTATTAAAATGTTTGGGAGAGGATCTAAGCTGGGGAAATGCATGTGTGCACACATATATACAACCATTCACCCCCCTCCAGTACCACAACAATTGTGTCCTATAAATCCTTTCACAAATGCCAGGGTGACTTCTTTATTTCAGTCGAAGGTCTGCTCTGGCTTGTTTTCTGCTTGTGTTTTGTGCTGTCCATTTCCTCTGAAGTAGTACCTGAGGTTTATGTTTTCTTGGCAGAGGATGGCAGGAGAACTCTGCAAACATTAAGGCTGCAGTTGTCCCACAACTAACCTTACAAAAGATTATGGTAGCAGGCCCTGAGTCAGACTGAAGAGATGAAAAAGTATATGCCATACCTTTGCTGCTCCCTGAACTTTTCTCTGTTGGGTAGGGTGACATTTTCAGTGACTTTTCTTAGAGCCCTGTTTGGACTAACTTCCTAGAAATTCCGGATCTGTCTACAACCTATCCTCTCCCTCTGGCATTACTAACTCACAAAGAACAACCATCAGATACCAGAGCTGCCCGGCTGCTTAGATGGTCCTCTTTCAACCCAAAGAGGTGGTTCTCAGGAAGACCCACTGAATAAGGGAGGTCCAGCAACACACCATTGATAGCATCCAGCTTCTACAGAGAGGAGTTTGGTGGGAGCAATTCCTTTAATGGCCTTTGCTGAGAACATGCTGAGAAGAAGCTACAACATTTTTTGTGTACTTTTGAAATCTTACGTTTTCAATGTTAGTAGTTTACCCAATAGGGTATGTGGGAAAATAATTTACTTTCTGTTAACAAGCAATGGATTTCCTTATCTATCTTCTCTTACATAGGTTATAAAAATTCTGCTATCCATTAAATATAATAATTTCTTTTCTAATATTTTGTAGTCATTTCTCCTTGGATAAGATTTGACATGTTGCATAATGCGGCTGGCCTTTTAAACAGCATTTATAGACCCTTGATTACATCTACCATGTGAGTTTTTGGACCTGGAAAGCACACTGTCAGTAGCTGGGTAATGTTTGAGAAAGGAGGACACCTTTGTAGGTTGGAGAAAGTTGAGATTAATGTCTCTTTCCCAACCTCACTGCTAATTTATTGAACAAATAAGGCTGGCTAATCTCCATTAGGTGGTATGGCTGCATCAAATTTTGGGCTAGTCCTTCTCTCTTTTTTCCCAGCAAGGATTCTTGGGCATTTGCAGATAAATAGAAATGTTCATATAAAGTGGTTGATACTGTACCTCTTATCCTTTTAACAAAAATGTAATACCATCAGTTTTCTTCTACATAAGAAGTGAGCCACACAGTAAGACTGATTTGAGTGTGGCCTAAGAAACCAGGGTGTCTGCTTAAAATGTCACCTCATGCATCTTATGTTTGCATTTGTGCATATAAATCATCTAAACTCATCTAAATACAGAGTGACACTGAAAAAAGGGTGGATTTGTAATTCATCAGGTGATAGGTTTTGCTTCAAAGTTGAAAGGATCTTATTTAGTCAGGATAGAATATGTTGTAAATACTGATGACCAAAAAGGAATTTCAACCAACACTGAGAAACTGATCTCTAAAAGCTTAGTTAAGAACAACTCTAACACAGTGCCAGATTTTACTCTTTTATTTTTTTCCAACCCTTTCTCTTGCACCTATAATCCAAATGATCTCTGCTGCCTGATTTCTGAATGTGATCACTCATCCTACTTTTAGTTGTTTACCACTGCCCTTCCCACCTACAGCCTGCACCCCACCATCCTCATTGTACACCACTTGGCTCCTCTTTTAAAGAACTGACTGGCAGTGAATGTTGGAGACTGCCTAGTGCCAGGTCTGGCAAATAAAGACCACCCTCTTCTATCCTTTAGAAACCTTGAGATGGTTTTATTCTACCCTTATTTTCATGTTAAAATATGAAGTTTGACTCTGGCTTTAAAAACCCTAAATAAACCCCTGAGAATTCCTTTTAGTAGGTTTTTCATGTGTGCCCGAGTGTGTGTGTGTGTGTGTGTGTGTGTGTGTGTGTGTGTATGTGTGTGTGACGAAGAGCAGAGGAATATTCTATTTGGGTTATTGACAGATGTTAGAATTTTCTAACAGAAACCTACCAGGTGCCCAACCAAAACATTCCTTACAGGCATTTAAGTAGAATCATATGGACTCAGTACAAATGCATTTTGTTTAAATGTGAATGGTATATTTTCTTGTCTTTCTGATACAAGGCAAGATGCTAAACATTAGACAGAGGTTGAGTGATTATAGTTGGGTTGAGCGCAGCTTTTCAGAGCCCCTTTCAGAACCCTGAATACAACTGCAAGGGCTCTTTCTAGTAATTGGAATGACTTGGCACTCAACATTTTTAATGCAGAGATAATATAACTCTACACATTCACTTTTCAGGCAAGGGAAATGAGTCTCAGAGAATTTAATTAAATTGCTCAAGATTCCATGACCCTCATTGAGTCTACCGTTGAATAGAACCCAGTGCCTTGTAAAATGTTCTCTCCTTCCATCTGTACAGGTAATTCCTAAACTTGCCATCAAAGCCCAGGGCCACACAAGTGTCAAAAATGTTGGAGATTGGAAAAGAAGTTTAAGGCAGTACTTAATCTCCATCTACAGTGAACATTCCAGTGAATCTCCAAATAACTTTCCTGAAAAAGCAGCCATTTGAGATAGTCCAGTTAAGCTTATAAGGTACAGCTTGGTGTGGAAAGCATGGTGGGGGACATTTGGGGTCTCTTCAGTGGAGTTTGCAGATATCATTGTGTGTCGAAGTCATTTAGGCAGCTCTTTAAAATCCTGACCAAAGACCTCTGTTCCTAGATAGGACCTGAGGTGGTGTCTCGACAGCTACATTTGATTGAACAGTAGGTACGGAGTGTTCTTTCATACTCCACATTATTCTCAGTGCCAGGAGTATCTGTGTTGTGTTTGAAGGGCACCAAAGAGTGGCTAATAAACAACCATGAATAGGTATGTTCCATTTAGATTGATTAAACAACATGAAGATGAAATATAACAAATAGTACGTGCTTGTGTGAAACTGTGCTGACTATAAAGGACAGAGATGGGTGTTTTAAAACTCGAACTTGCAGTCCTCATGTCTTAGCCTCCCAGAGTGTAGAAATTATAGGAGTGCCCCACCTTGCCCCACCCAGAGGTGGCTTTTCTAAGAATAGAGAGCAAGAACTGGCCAACACCATGAATGAGTCTGCAAAGGGTGAAGTGGGCAGAGAGTGGCCGAGGGAAGAAGGGCAGCCCCCGAGGCCAAAGGACAGGCAAGGGTATATCCTGTACAAAGTGCTGGGCAGTGTGAAATTTGACCTCCTTCTATTGCAAGGGAGCTACGGAGTGGTTTTTCACAGAGGAATGATACAATTCAATTTTGATACTAAAGAGGTGCATTTTTAATGGGTGCCCCAAGCAGTTCTGACTCAGGTGTTTCTGATTTGGGCACACACTGGGAAAATCTCAACCTGTGGATTTTGGTAATGATTTATCTTTCTGGGTTTCAATTTTCTTATTTATAAAATTTAATTCCATCCTTACACGATAAAATGGAAAAAATAAAGTATTTCTTTGGGAATAATGAGCAGAGGTGATTTATTTTAAAGAAGAGATTTATTTATGTTTACTTTTGTCTGTAAGGCCAAAGTAGGAGACAATTGACTGGTTTGGGCTACTGGATTGGAAAAGTCATATACTTCAGAACACCCACTGGTAACCAACTTCTTTTCTTTTTTCCAGTATTCACTGTAAGTGGATTTCCCTTTTGTGTATGTATGTGTTTGAGACAGATGGCAACTTTACAGCATGATGTTAGAAGAGAAAAGTGTTTGGGAAGGGAAGCAGGAAGGCAAACAAGAAAAGCAAGCCTTGAATAAGCAATTTTTCTTAAAAGGAATACATTCTGGGGCAGTTTATTTTTGTGATCTGCCTGGAATTTGGGGACAATGTGCTAGAATTCTCTTCTTGCTTTCAGCTGGCAAGCTGCCTAAAAAAGGTGGGGACTTGGAAGAGAGACACAATGTTTCTATTAAAATGAGACTTTATTGAAAGCAGGACCAGTGGCTAAAGTTAGTCCTTGGCGTTTTTTTTTTAAGGCACTGTGGCGGAGTCTATGTGAATACTGAAGTGGAGAATGGAAACTATTATCTAGCTTGGGCGCCGGGGCTCAAATATCTAAGTGTATTCAAATCATTGCAGGCCAAGAAGTAGGTTGCTTTTGGAAGAGAATATGAATTATTTGGATAATTTCTTTAATTTCCCACTTTATTTATGGAGTAAACGAGGTCTATATTTGAACTAAGAATAATTTTAACATAGCCTCTTCTCCCAGAAATACTTTTCTGTGTTTCTTCCATTTGTTTGAGGATTGTTATTGTAAATGCTTACAGGAAAAAGTCCCCTGTGGCCTGGGGACCATCCTGGGCTCTGGTCACATCAAACTCTTTCCCAACATTACAATCCTCCAGGTGAATAGAGTTTGCTTCTAAGTCAGGTTCTGTCTCTTACAGAATTGGAAAACCCATACTTCTCAATCTCAAGTCAGTACATAGCTGTTATTTAAAATTTTTCAATTTGAATCAGCCTTGAAAGCCTTGAAGGTTTGTCATTTTGTTTTTGCTTCCTTCTCTGTATGTTCTATTGAACCTTCCTCTGACACAAGGCCCAAGTAATGATGGTCTTCATTAATGTCTTTGGAGCCTTCATATATGTAAAATACTGTGCTGAGAATACGAATTAATCTCAATTAACTCTCAATTTTATTGGGTTGGTAGCATTATCGCACCATTTTGTAGGTGAGCAAGCTGAGATTATAAGATGTTAAGGCCTTCACTGGAGATCCAATGTATGGTAGAAGAAGTGCTTGAACATACAAGTTAGTTACTTTAATCAATAAAAAATGACTGTATGTTTTTTGGGCTAGGAATTTGCTAGACACTTGCAGTTCAAGAGGGAACAGAATAATGGCAGAAACTACATGAATTAAACCATAAAAGTTTACTGAGTGACATTAAATACTTGATGTAAAGAGATAATTTACTCATGAATGGGAAGACTAATTATTGTAATCATGTCAATATTCCCAAATTATTTTTATGAGTCGAATGTGATTCCTAACAGGAAATTATCTTTTTTAAAATATCTAAATGAGCATAAAATTTGTTGGGAAAAAGAATCCCAAAACTAGAGTACAAAATATGTAATATATTTTAAAAAGGTGATGGAAATTATCTGACAATAAAACCTATTACTGAACTAAAACAATCAAAACAGTGCAGCAAATGGAGCTAAGTAGATAGTCATGAACCAGACTCAAATCTATGGGATCTTTGAATATAGCTCATATAATATCACAAATCTCCAGAAAAGGAAATAGCTGAACAGTAAGTGGTCTCAAAAACATTGCTTTACAATTTGGAAGTATAAGTTTATATCATTACCTCTTCTTTTATGCTATAATAAATTATTCATAATTTAAAGAGATATATTTTAAAACCATTAAGGGTACACATAAATAGATATTTATCATATCTATTAGGTCTTTTGTTCATTTGTTCTTTCTATGTGGTCCAGCCCAGCCTGAACTCATTGCGTAGCTCTGGCTGGCGTTGATCTTGAGATCCTCCTGTCTCCACCTCCTACCTGCCAGGATTGCATGTGTGTGCCACCATACCCTGCTCATGTCATCAATAGTTTCTAAGTATAAAAACAACTGAAGAAATAAAAAAAAAGAAAGATAATGAGGATAAGTAACAGAAAAGTTTAAATATTTATGTTAACAATATAAACAAAATTGAAGACAAGTGAAATACTGAAGTAAACTTTTTGCAATAACTATGTAAGACAAAAGACATATGTACTGTTTAAAAGTTCCTGTGTACAGATGGCAAAAGTAAATACAAATAAATATATACAAACTTAATATGTGTATATTAATTGTATTTAATTTTAAAGTCTTTTAAAATAATGAAATCTTGCATTTTATTATCAAGTTAGCATAGACTCAAACAACATTGTCATATGACTCGCCAAGGTTATGAGTGTAGGCAGAAAGGTGAAATGACAATGTGAATTGCCATAGTCTTTCCTCTTAGTGGTATTGTAACATAAACAAAGAACTTCAAAATTTTTACAACTATGAATTGATACTAGTCTTCTAAGATCTTATCCTAGGGAAAAAAATCAGAGATTCAAAGAATTATATACAGAGATGTTTACTGTACCATTATTTTTAAGACAAAAATATTAGAAATGACATAAATGTCCAAGGGAGGAAAATAGTTAAGTTATGGTGTATATAGCTCTATTGTGAAATATGTAGCTATTTCAAAGCATGTTTTGAAAGAATATTTATGTTATGAGAAAAATTCATAATAATAAGTAAAACAACCAAGATCCAATTATATATATATTTGTCATCCTTTCAAAAATTCTCAACAAACACACACCCACCCACACCCACCCACACACACATACACACTCACGCACACTCACTCATATATATGTGTATATTTCTTTTTTTCCCAAAAAAGCATAACAAAATATTAAATGTTGCAAAATGGACACTTTATGTCTGGGAAGTGAGCAAACACTATATCATATATTCTGGATTTTTAAAGTTGTTAAAGGAACATATGTCAGTTTATGACTTGAAAAACTGTTATTTTTTTTTTTTTTAAGAGGAAGTCTACTCATCTTAATATTGAGTTGTCAACTTCATAGCCTCATGCTGAGTATGCCCCTGAACAGTGTTTGGTGTGAGATCAAGTTGCCCTTAGAATGTAGCAATTCCTGTTTGGTCATTATAACCCCCCCCCCCCCCGGAAAACCCCACATTTTAAAAAATCAGGGAAAGTTTTGCATACCTATAGGAATATTTCACTCACATTGTCATTCAAATTCCTTTAATTTCATTGGATTTTGTTTTATCTCTAGTAAAACATTTTGAAATAGCCATATAAAAGACCTTCTAGAACCAAGCTATTGGCTGATCAATTTGATTAGCAGTTAGGAATTATAAATGGAAGATAAAAAGGGTCTTTTCTTGTTATGCAGCCTTGGTAATAAATGGTAAGCACATAGTTTTTCTGAGGCTTTTATTCTTAGAAAGAAAGCAAAAGGATATAATAGGTTTTTAAAATACATGCCACATAATTTATTCTGACAAACAGATGTATTTTGTTGTTGCTATTATCATTTGATGAAATACTTTAAAACTAGTCCAAGGTGGTCCATTTTCAAATATAATACATACAGTACATCTAGCAGTTAACAAAATTTGGATGTGTAGCATAGAATGGTCATTATTTTTACTGAGAAAAATAAAAGCACTAATTACTTACAGACAAGATACTTAGCACAAACAGATAAGCTTCAAAATGAAAAATTCTCGGTTTATGATAATTATGTTCTCTGCTTTGTTTTCAGAGACTGATAATTTGAGGCTTTAAAATCACCAGGAAGCCATTAATTGGAATTCTTCAATAAAAAATAAATTACATAGAAGTTCATGATGAGTTGTAAAGGCAGAGAGACTGTATTATACAGTGAGCAACACTGCTTCACTATTTATAGCCTTGTGCAGATATGTCTAACAGAAAACTGTAAGGAATTTGAGATGTGCAGATAGCAATTATCCACAGATCCAAACTATGTACAGATATTTTAAAGAGCAGCTTTTAGACAATTTCTTTGCCAATAAGGGCAGGTATTAATCTGAAGCAGAGTTTTGCTAACATGTTGCTTCTTGTTTTTGCCATTGTCCTTGCTTTCCTTGGGTCATATCAGATCATAGCTGTGGGAGAGACAAATCTCCACATCATATGGCCCAGTATAGCCTCATGCCAGATGTGGCAGTTAATCTTGATCATCAACTTAGTTGGATTAAGAGATACCTCAGAGATTAAAGCACTCTTCTGGGTGTTTCTGAGGATGATGAGAGAGTGTTTCCAAAGATGACTGGCATGCACGAGAGCAAAGTGAGGAGAGAGAGATGACTTGAATGTGGGTGGCGTCATGAAAGAGGGTGGAGGCCCGGATGGAACACAAGATGAAAGAGAAGGAAGCTCACCAATGCATGCTTTTGCTCTCTCTGTTTCCCAGCTGCCATGAGGTGAGCAGCTTTCTGCTGTCATGCCCTTCTGTCTCACCACAGGCCCGAAAGCCATAGAGCAAGCTGACTATAGACCTCTGAGACAGTGAGCCAAAATCAGTCTTGCCTCCCTTAAGTTGGGTTTTCTCAGGTATTTTGTCATAGATATGCGAAGCTGACCAATACACCAGAGTACTACAGCCCTGTGTAAAAGCAGGCGCAATTTTGAAATAGTACTCTTTACTGAAGGTCTAGGTGACACTATTATACTTGTTAGCTATAACAGGCCATTAGAATATCACCCCTTAATCTCTCTAGAGAAAATCAAATCACTGTAAATGCTAATCTACTGTGCACAGTGCTGGATTCAAGAGTTAGTGGAAAGATGGGGAAGTCATCTGTTTGGTATGAAACGAGAGAAAAGCAAATCTAATCTGAAAGCAAGCAGGTAATAGTAACTCTGATTTTCAGGTGCTGTGTTGGTGAAGGTCAAGGGGCGGTTTATACAAACTAGTCTAAGATTGTACAGTAACTGTAACTCCGATAAACATCTCCACCATTCAGTCAACAATTCCATAATATGTCACACAGACTGTTCAAAATTATAGAGGATTTCAGTAAAAGTAATCTTAAAATATTAGGAATTATTGGAAGACTGGGGAGAGTGGTCAGACGTACATGACTATGACATCTTGGTTTTGTGGAATGAGCATAAATTTATATAATCTGTATTTGTCAAGATATGTTCGCTTCCATAACAATTCTCAATTCTCCATGGCTTGACAAAACATAAGTCCTCTTCTTCCCATTTGGACCCAATATGACTTCCAAGGACTGCTGTTCATCACAGGGTGGACGCTGATGGAAGCCCCCTCTTGCCACCTGCTTCTGTGATCACCACAGCAGGAGAAAGGGAATGTCACTCCCAGAGCCGCCACTCAGATCTACATGGCACTTCTGCTCATATTTTATTGGCCCAAGGAAGTCACATGGTCACTAAAAAAATTCAAAGCAAATACAGAAGTTTAATCTTACACAGACTTGGGACGAGAACTGCAGTATTTGAGAAGAGTCCTAATTAGTGGCTATATTAGTTTCTGATGGCTGTTGTAACAAATTACCACAAACTTGGTGGCTTAAAGCAACACATCTTTATTTTCTTCTATAGAATTTTCAAATCTAAAGTCAGTTTCCTAGGTCCAAAATCAAAGCACAGGCAAGACCATTTTCCCTCCGCAGGCTCTACAGGAGCGTCTGTGTTCTTGTCTTTCCCAGGGCCTAAAGCTATGTGTCTTCTATTCCATGACTTGTGGTCTTTTTCTTCATCTTCAAAGTCAGCAGTGTCACCTTTTGTTCAGTCAGCACATTGCTACCCTCGTGAGATGTGCAAAGATAAATTATCTGCTTCCTTCTTAGAAAGATGTTTATGATTGCACAGTCACATGAATAATATGAGACATCTCTTCCATTCAAGATCTTTGATAAATTGGCAAAGCCCATTTGGACATATAAGGTTACATTCAAAAGTTTGGAGGATTAGAACCTGGATATCTTTATTTACCCTACCCATTGCCAAAAGCCCTAGATGTGATTTGAACATTCATCACTTACTGAATTTGAAACCATAAACAAGCATAATTCATAAATGAAATTTATAAAATGAAATTTTGAAATGCCTCATAAGAACTGTAAGGATTTAAAAAAATTTTTTTTTGTAGTACTGGAGATTAAACACAGGGCTTTACATTGGGCTACAACTCTGCTGTTTTCAATTTTTATTCTAAGACAGGAACTCACTAAGTTGTTAAATTGGCCAGGCTAGGTTTAAACTTGTGATTCTCCTGCATCAGCCTCCCAGAGCACTGCCATTATAGGTGTGTGCCACCAACATGGCTCATTGTAAGGATTAAATGAATATGTCCTCTATAATGATTTTTAACCTTGTAAGATTTTGTTTTGATAATAATTTGAAAGAATTTGCACATACACATATCTACATTCACATTCTGAATCACTTGGATGATTAGTGTTGCTCTTGGATTCAGTGTCAGGGTTTGATTCTATTTAGCACCTCTGATAGTTAACGAACTGTCAACTTGAGGAAGAAATGCCCAATCAAATTGGACCAGCAAGGTTCTGGGTGTGACTGAAGGGATTTATTGAAGACAGAAAACCCACCCTGGGTAGGCTTGCCACTTGAATGGGATAAAAGGGAAACAAGAAGGAAGTTTTGCTTCTGTTTCTTTGGGAAAGCTCCAGTCTTCACCTTCACTTTGGATGCCATCTCCTGGCTTCCAGCAAAGACCTTGCAGCCTCCTTATACATACTCACATGTGACACTACAGTGAGCTCCAGATCTTCAACCATGGCTTCTTTGGATCTCCAGCACACAGAGAGCGCTTTTGTGCTCTTCCATACCTGATTCTGTAGAAGACCATTGTAAACCTATCTTGTAAACCTTTATATTTATATATTTTGCATTAAATCTATTTCTCTGTTGAGCACTGACTATTACAGTATTACATAAGCCCACGTGATCATCTGCTATTTAGCTGATAGCCCTGTACTTCCCAGACTCTTTTGGGTCAGGGAAAACTGCTGTTTCAGTGCCCTGAGATGCTCCTGAAGGGGAATGTTTGGACTGTAGCTCAGGAATATACATTCTTATCACCACTATAGCTGCTTTCATGTGGGTGTTCATAGAGTTCCTGTTGAGAAACTCTGAGCTGGTGGACTTGTCTGATTGTTGTCAACTTGCTATGCCCTTGTGTCAAATAAGAGTTGAATTTTTCTGATGACTGTGCTTGTGTATTCTGAACCCACTGCCAGCTCTTTCATATAACTGAGAATAAATCCAAGAAGTTCAACATACAATTAATAGCACTAGAAGAATTCAGGTGGACATATTTTTTTAAAAAACAAATTTTTCTGAGCTGGAGAAAGAAGCCTTTTATTTGAAGGGATTCATCAAGTGCCCAGTAACGAATTAAGACTGACATCTAGACAGAATATGGTGAAATATTTAGTTTTTAAAGTCCAGCTGTATAGAAACACAAATTCTGGAAAAGTCTGGGGAGGGAAAGAAGACACAAGGAGAAATCTATATGTGTAAGCATGAGAAGCAGGTCACATCAGACTTCTCTATCACCTGTAAAGGACAATGGGACAGCATCCTAGAGGTGTTAAGGGTATTGACTCAAAGCATTATTCAAGTTGAACAGCAAAATACCCATTTTCTACCCAACCTACAGACCTATTTTGGAAGACTGACTCAAATATGAAATCAACAAAGAAAAACAACATGTAGAGGAAAGAGGACAGTGAAAGATATAAGTTGTAATACTTAGAAAAGAAGGGGAAAGGAAAGAAGGGAAAGGAAAAATTATGAGAAAAGAAAAAAAGGGAAACAAAATCTTTGTAAATAGGAAAGGGTGGAGCGGGTGAAGGGTGCACAGATAATGGGGAAAAATAAGAACCAAGGTACATCATGTACAGGTACAAGCACACAATGACAAATGTAAACATATTGTATACCTAATATGTACCGATAAAAGAGTTTAAGCAAAAAAAAAAAAAGAAAAGAAATGAGCACAGCAGACGTCACACTTTTAGTGTAGTTATTGGCTGTTGGCTCATATAATGACAAATGAAAAGATCACAGTACACTGGCCATGAGGAGGTGGCAAGGTCTGAAAATAATAGAAGAAATAAAATCCTGCTAAGATTTGATTTTGTTGGATGAGAAGAATGGTCAAACACATGGTGATTAACTCCAGGTATTGGTAGAAAAAGGCAAGTTCAAAAATGTGGCTTTAATGTTTGATGGCTGGCATTAGAAATTAAGATTTATAACTTTGAAACCGTTAAAACAAGGAAACCATCATTTCAAGAAAAGGCAAAACAGTAAACACCAAAGAAACACACTGAAAACTAAAGAGAAACAGAGAATACATGATTCATTGAAATATAATTATGCTGAAATGATTCTATCTCAAAATATCAGTAGTTACATTATATGTGAATGGATAAATTTACCTTTTAAAAGCATCCCTAATTGGATGATGATGATGATAACCCAGCCCCATTTTATTTTTAATAAACATCCCTAAAACCAAATAACACCAGACTAAATATAAAAGGACCAATGTTATTTATAACACATTTCAATCTTAATATAAGACAAAATCAAATTAAAAAGAAGTGTATTTGATACAACAAAGACTATTGTATATACATTAAAATTCTTCAAGGAGATCTTATAATCATGAATTTTTACGCAATCAAAAATATATGTTTGAAATATATATTAAGCCAAAACTTTTAGAGATGCAAGGAGAATGTGACAAAATCTCTAATCAGAGATAGAAACTTTAACACATTGCTCTAAAAAAACAAATGAAGTGAACAAAAATGAAGTAAAGTTATAGTGATTTAAGTAACATAACTTTATGTGATTTTTTTATAAGATGGAGTACTACTCAGCCATAATGATTGACAAACTAGAGACATTTATAGCTAAATGGATGCATATTAAGGTCATATTCTTAAGTGAAATAAATAAGACACACTTGTAAATACCAAATAGTTTCTCTGGTATGAGAAACTGAAAGTGTAAATAAGGATTAAAATGATTTAAATGAATAATTAATAATTCAAAGTAGGAAGAAAAGGTCCAAAGGGGTAGGAGGGGAAGGGGAAAGGAAAGAAGGGAAAGGAAAAATTATGAGAAAAGGAAAAAATGGAAACAAATCTTTGTAAATAGGGAGGGGTGGAGGGGGTGAAGGGAGGGCAGGGGGATGGGGAAAGAATAAGAACCAAGATACATCATGTACAGGTACAAGGACCCAATGATAAATGTAAATGTATTGTATACCTAAAATGTACCAATAAAAGAATTTAAGGAAAAAAAATAACATAATTTAAACTATATCATTATATAACTATATCCTTATATAATTGTTAATTATATTCCTATTGGATGTAAATATATTGGATATCTATAATACCCATTAAACATAAAATGTACATTTTTTCAAATTCCAATGGAATATTTTTAAAGCTGAGTATAATAAAGTCAAAGAAATTAATAGTCTAAATTCCTCTGACAGAAAATTAAAATTAGAAATTAAATTTGAAAAGGAGAACAGAAAAGTTTTCCTCTTTTCAAAATTAAAAATGGAAACAAATAGCTTCTTATTCACTTTATTAACAATTAATTACAGCTATAATGTGTGTGGTGGTGCACACCGGTAATCCTAGAACTCAGGAGGCTGAAGCAGAAGGATTGCCACAAGTTCAAGGTCAGCCTGGGCCACACAGTGAATTTAACACCAACCCGAACTATATAGTGAGACTCTGTCTTGGAAAAAAAAAATGGTTGTGATGAGGGAGCACAGGTAAACTTTGAAGATATGATGTTTACTACAATAAGCTAGTCACAAAGACAAATATTTTTAAAAATTAATTTTATTGGTATATTTTAGATATACAATATAATGACATTCATCATTGGAGATTTGCACCTTTACGTAATCTTTCTTGGTTGTTATTTTTTCCCCTTTCCCCTGTCCTCCCTTCAACCCCTCCATCCCTCATTATTTACAAAAACTTTGTTTCCATTTTCTCATTTTCTCATATTAATTCCATTCCCTTCTTTCCTTTCCCCTACCCTTCCCACTTCCCCTCCCCATTTTCTTCCTATTTCATATTATCTATTATAACTTTTAATCCTTATTTACACTTTAAGTTTCTCACACCAGAGAAACTATTTGGTATTTACACATGTGTGTCCTATTTATTTCACTTAAGAGTATAGCCTCAGTGTGCATCCCTTTAGCTATAAATGTCTCTAATTTCTCATTTTTTTTGGCTGAGTAGTACTCCATTTTATAAAAGAACCACATTTTCTTTATCTAGTCTACAGTTGATAGGCAATTGGGCTGCTTCCAAGTTTTAGCTATTGCAAATTGTGCTGCTATGAATATGGGTGCAAAGATTAAAACTAGACCTGTATCTCTCACCATACACTAAACTAAAATCAAAATGGATTAAAGATCTAAATATTAAAACAGAAATGCTGAACTGGCTGGATCAGAGGTTAGGTAGAACTCTTGAAGACATTAGTGTAGGAAAAGATTTTGTGAGCAAAACTTCAGGTGCCCATGAAATCAGTATGGAGATACCTCAAAGAACTAGGACAAGAGGTCCCATTTGACCCAGCTATTCCCCTGCTGGGTATCTTCCCCGAAGAATTAAAAGACTCACAAAGACAAATATTGCATGACACTACTCATATAAGGTATTTAAATAGTCAAATTTATAGAATCAAAGCATGGAATATAGTTGACAGTGGTTCGGGAAAAGGAAATGGGGAGTTACTGATCCACACGCATAAAGTTTCAGGCAAGTGAGATAAGTTCTAGATTTGCTCTACATTGTACCTATAGTTAAGAAAAATGTATTTAGTACATACTTGAACATTTATCAAGAGCATAGATTTCATGTTGTGTTCTTACCACAATAAAATGAAAAACAGTATTTAAAAAGAAATTCTTGGGAATATATGGAATCCTTTCCATAAATTTGCAAATTTAGGTATAACAGATGTTAGAAAATTCTAAGAGACCAATAATGATAAAAATAACAAAAAGTGTCAAAGTTCTGTTTTTATATAAAACATTAGACACAGAGAGTATTAAATATACTCTACCAAACTTTAAGAAATAGATAATTTCTTATGCTTTATAAACTCTTCCAGAGCTTTACAATTATGGAAAATTACTCATATGATACAATCACGGCACACAAGGATACAACTATGGGCTAGAGATGGGGAACCTTTGGCACACATGCTGTAGTGGGGTGTTTTTATCATTGAAAGCTCTAAAATGTTTGCCATCACTATTGACATAAGTCAATATTGCTTTCTATACAAATGTAATGTCACTAAATAAAATGATAAAGAAAATAAAATAAATTAAACTCAGTAATATTTCAAATGAATGATATACCATTACCTACTAGGGTTATTTTTTAGAATTTGGGATATAGAATGTTTGGAAATATAAGAAACTTACTCATTTTACAGATTAAAAGAACAAAATAATATAAGAATTCAGGGAGGGGGGAGTTAATAAAATTAGCCCTTTTTAAACTGACGTGAACTTTTGACATGTTCGTTGAGAGTTGTCTCTTAAAGCACAGTATATGCCTATTTTTTATCCTAACAATTCTATTTAAAAAATGTGTGTCTTTAAACAGGAAGTTTGCTAGTGTGTACAAAGAAATATGCACAAAAATGTTCATGTCTGTACTGTTAGTTGTAAGCAAGAAGTCAAACTACACAAATGGTTAACAGTGTGAAATACCTAAAGACATGGAAAGTGCAACAGAACTTTCACTTTTGTTAAAAAATACAGAACAATCCACATAGTATGACTGTGGTTTGTGTTAAAGCAAAGCAAAAGTTAAGTTTATGTATGGAAATACGTAGAGGAAATCTATGAAGGATACATGCAAAATTGTTCATAGTTTTACCTTTGGCAAGGGAAATTGGGTTAGAGTGTTGAAGTAAAGCCTTACTCTAGGTACTTAATTTTTGCTTAATAAGCATAACTATAACTGAATGTGCTTTAAAACACCAGCATTTATTCAAATATTACATGCATACAAATAATTTTAAGAAAACATGAAAGGAAGAGAGGTTTTGTGTGCAAATTATCTCACCTATCCTGCTATTTCAGACAGAAATATGTGTACTTCTATGGAAGAAGGCAATCCATCATTCTTCAGAGAATGGGAGAATCATCTCTTCCGAACATGTAACTACTATGATCTTACTCTGTGTCCAACAGTATCCTTGTGATGCAAAGTTTTTTTACTCAGTCTTTCCGCCAGAAAGTAATGCTTTGTTTGGTTGCCGAATGCTTACATCAAGTTCATTCTCTGTTCTAAAAATGACTAAATTAGCCAGCGCTTGATTCAAATAGTGACTCTATGCAAACCAATGCCGTTGTCCTTGGAATTCTCAACATTTGAGTCTTCTGCTTTTCAGATCTTCCAACAGAAGACTTGTAGGAGCTTTTCATAATGCTTTATTTGTGGTGGTAATTCCTCTGTTTCTTCCATTTGACAAATTCACACCTTTTCATAACCTAATGACACAAGTGGTATGAGTCTATGGAGTCAGGGTAACAGTGTCAAGATAAAATGAAGCGATATTGGCCAGCATCTGTGCAGGACATGTTTCAGTGCCAAGATGGAGTGGGCAGAGTCAGGGCCAATGCCACACAATAAAAATATTGGGTCGTTGCAGGTAGGGAAACAGCTCATAATTCTTGCTGAATAAAAGCCACAGTAAATCACATGAAATCAATTGATAAGAGATCCAGGACAGATTAAAACTTGTCTCCTCCCCTTTATTAATAAAGTGACTATAGGCCAGGGTTGATTGTTGACATAGCTAATTTTGAGAAATATCTTCTTACCAATATTGGAAGAAACTTTTCATAACAAGACATTGTTTTCTATTCCTTTTATTAATTTCATAAATTTTGTGTTGCCATTGAGGATGGAGGGCAAGAGAGATTTCAATTGAAATGACATTCTGGCCAGGAAATTGCTTTCCGATAACCTTCCAATTGTTCATATTATATTCTATCTTCCTTAAAAAATGTCATAATAGGCTGGAGATTTAGCTCAGCGGTTTTGTCTCCTGCTGCACAAGTGCAAGGACCTGAGTTCGATTCCCAGTACCAAAAAACAATGTCATAATAGGGAAACTAACAAAATTATTTTTAAAAATCCATCTGAGTGTGTGTTATAGGTTGACTGATGCCTGCAACTTTGGGCTAGGAATAGCAAAGGTACCCTGGGGTTTTGAACTCTGTGTAGATGAAGTTCTCTGGGAAGCAGGCCCTGAGATCAAGATTAGCACAAAAGAAGTTAATTGGGAAATGCTCTGAGGAAAGACTTACAGGAGGGATGCTGCAAGGAGTGTTGGATCAAAGAAGCAGCAATACCACAGTGCAAGGAGCTGGTCCTGTAGAATTATCTCCCATTTGGGGAAAAAGGCAGGTTCTTCAAAGCCCAACTTGGCATTGGATATTGGCTGCCCCTGGAACTGGACCCAATCTTAATGAAGTGGTTGTCTTCTCCTAAACCCACCCAGGAGAGTTTCTCACCTGTCACTCACCACACATCCAGCAGCTGAGGGATTGAGTACCTCAGTCCTGGAGCTCACTCTATCTAATAGTTGGGTTCTAACCTGAATATTTATTGCGATAAAACAGACATTATCATATATCTCCGTTAAGTCCCTCAACCTCTATCTAAAATAAAAAGATTGAACTCAGGACTAAGTCCCTTCCATCTCTGAATTCTATGAGGGAAGGATTTTCCTGCCAGAGTGTTTTAAGCAGTGGTGTTTAAAACAGAAGTGCAACAATTGACATAGCTTCTCAAGTCTTTGGTCGACAAGCCCACTTTCTTCACTTTACGTGCTTTTTGTTTAAATCTCTCTTGGGTGGCTCGGGTGAAAGGAGGTCACATGCATCTTTGACAGTCTGAAATTTTCAGGAACTGTTCCAAAATTTAATTAAGTACTGATTGTCTTCTATGCACATGAGAGAGAAGAAGAAAATCTTCAGAAATAACAGAATTAAGCATGCTCTATTTTTTGTAGCCTTGTAATGACCTCCAGCAAATGCCTGACCTAGTTCTGAAGGCCTTGAGTCCACTCACATGAACACGATGCCTTAAGAAGCTGATTCGGAAATGAAAGTAAAAAACTGGCACCATCCATGTTAATGGAGCAGGAAGGGATGTCCTGTACTATGGGTAGAACAGACAAAATTTAAAATAAACTGAAGATTGCCTCCAGTCACTTAATTTAGAGGCAGCACAGAAATTGTGCAGCATTTCAGTCTGATGGCACCTTGAATTAAAAGAACTAATCTGCAAAGGATTTTCTTATTACCCTGATGGTGTTGGGAACAGATATTCCCCAGCCGCATTAAAGCTTAAAGGCAGCAACTTCTGCCTGCCCCAAAAAGGTTAACTAGTAAGCAGTTCTCTGTGAAGGCCCCAAAATGCTATGAATGTCAGAATCTCATCCTTTCCACTCTTACTAAGTGGAGTCCTTACTGGCCAGCAGAGTTAATGCTGTGACTGTTTAACACAGAAAGCCAAGTTCACATCAAGAGACAGAAAAGCTTGTGTCAGAGAAGTCCTGGACTCAGAGTGGATTTGAGTTTATTCCCTTGCAATGTACCAGAAGGGCCAGGAGGAGCACCTTTTCTACCCTGCCAATCTAGCTGTAAATCATTTACAGTGTAAGCAATGGCAATATTCTCTTCAATATAGTTTAATGAATTATTTCATTACCAAAACCAACTAAACAAAAAAATGTTTAATGATATAAATGTGGGAAATATTATTTTCTATACTCCTGTCATACAGATTCACAGTGAACATTAATATAGTAAAAAACTGTGGCCCTCATGCCTCAGGAAGATCTGGTTAATTCAGGTATTTCCAATCTTACATGATTTACAGAGCACCCCTCTGTCTCTTTCTTTATAATTCCTCCCAAAATTTAGGCAGAACAGTTCGAGAAATGCTACTTGAACTGAACGATGGGCTGCCAGACTGTTGGGCAAGGTCATAGGCTACTTCAGGGCTCTTATTGCAAGTTTAATCTCTTTGCCTCCTCCTGGAATACCGCCATCACCCCCAAAAGGGGGACCTTAGGTTAAGAGACTTTTCATGAGTCATTGTCAGATCTCTCTGCCCATTCTCTCTTGCTCTTTCCTCCTTATCTCTTTCCTTCAAGCTGACATAGTATTTTGTGTCAACTTTGTAACTCTTTTCCACTAGCATAGGCTCATTCCATCTTGCTCATAAACTCTCAACACATTATAGACATATTTAGGTCTCTATTCTGCTTTGTTCCTAGTAAATACTCTCAATAACTATTGATGGCTAATTGAAGAATTCAACATTAGGTGCTGACTGAATTTATCCCTAAGACGTAGCATGATTGAGAGTCCAGATATCTCAGAGAGGAATGCTGGGGATAGCAGAGGTTCTGGGAAATAGTTCTTATGTCTATCTGGAACTCAGTCTAGGCAGCGAGGGATTCAGAACATCATGACTGGGATCCAGAATGACATTAGATCTTGATAAATAATGTGTGGATGACTGTGTATTCCCCTGAAGCAAATCATAGTCCATTTGACTACTTTTATTCTTCTAGTCAAAAAGGTACACGAAAATTTCATTACTTTCATCCCACATCTAGTTTTTTTTTACCCTCTAAGGATGCTATTCAATTCTGAAAGCCCTTGAGAAGCTCCCTAAGGTACACTGTTTCTTGCTTTCACCGCTTTCCCCGCTTATAAAGTTTTCTTATTTTGGTTCCTTGAAAAACGTTGTAACAGCATCTAACTGTAAATAGTGGCTACTACCCTCAAATTTACCTCTCCCAAAAGAAAGACACAAAAGCAACTCCAGTATGAAGTATAAGGAAGAGGTGGTAGCTATTACTCCACTAGGATTCATATGGCATTATAAATTTTATGAAAATGGGGAATACACAGAATCTGCTTGCTCTCAGGCAACTTGGTTAACCTGTAGAACATTCAATTTCTGTACATTACTGCAGAGCATGGGTGGCTACTATTTCCAGCGATGAATCTACTACAGTTCTCTCTCTATAGATTGGCAAATAAATGGACAGACAGAGATAGATAAATGGATATCGTTTCATATTCTCTGCAATTATCATATAAACTTTTACACTGTGAGCATAAATAATTTTTCTTCACAAACCACATTAATTATGTGGAAAAATATATTGAGCCTATGAAAGCACTTATATATTGATACATGGATACGTAAGATGTTCAAGTGCTCTCAACACAATATTTTTATCATGAAAAGAATTGTGAGAGATTTTATTTTGTACTGGTTGTGGTGGAAGTGAAACTTAAGGAAGACACAAATTTAGAAAATTCAACTAAGGGCTTCAATGACATAAAAATTTCAGCATAACAGTCTACCTTCTTCATTTTTAGTATTTTAACCAATCTGATGGCACATGTTGCATGGCACTCAACACAGTCTCTATATGTCCAGGAACCCTCTCAAACTCTAGATTTACTGCTGATGAGATAGAGTATGGCCTGATATCCTCAGGGAAGGCTTCTTGGAAGAAGTAACATTAGATCTTGAACATTTGGGCAGCCACTAGGTGCAACTGGAGGTGAATGTTTCTGAGTTTGTGGATCATATTTTTCTGTGGCACAGGGTTAATGAAAGGGCAGTGCTCCCACTACAGGATGGAATTGCAACCACTGAACAAAAAGTAATGGGAAATGAGGCTGGAAATTTGGCTTTGCTAGTAACAGCTTTGCTTTCCTCCAATGGAGCAGTCATTTTTACCTGCAGTGTGGGAACATGCCGACTTAAGTGATAAGGGATGTCAGAGTAATTTGATTCTAGGATAAGTAATTACTAGAGATGTTGTTTGACTTAGATTTATTTTGTTTAAAGTTGCTAATTTTATAATACATCCAAGTGATAAAGGCATAGGTGAGCAAGCTTGGCCAATTGGAGAGGATGAATAACATCCAGTGCTATAGGTGTGACAGCTATCCATATGGAGTGAAGAACATTAATTTAAAGGAGAGAAAGCCAGAAAAATAGAGCACGACTTCATCATCACCCAGGAGTTTAAGTTCTGATGAGGTGACTGTTTGGGGAATCTGCTCCTTTGACCTCCTGTGCCTTGGGAAGACAGAAGGCTATAAACAAATGCCAGCTATTGGGATTCCTCCAACAGAATTCCATACAGAATGGGGAGACTGCTATGGGTTTCATCACTAGTGTAGAATAGTCAGAAAAGAAGCACTATGCTCAGTAGATTAGCCAGAAAGACTAAGGCACGAGGGGCATCTCAGATGCCTTGAGATACTCTGGAAATTTTCAGAAATCCTGGCAACAAAAGCATCATCAGATTGGAAGGATATTTACAAGGAATTTGTCTTTCTTTCCAGAAAAGTAACTGGTTACTTGAATAAGCAATGTCAGTCTTATTCTCTTGCATCCCAATGAAGTCAGTGAATAGTTAACAAAAGGGCTATGCTTCGAGGTATAGATTATGTGACATCCAGTGCCACATGCATGACCATCACCCACAAGATATTCAGGGTAGGAGAAAATGCCTGGGAATCTCACCTGCAGGTGACAGGTCTAAGAATAACTGAAATTTCAAATGGGTGATATTTTGAGAAAAAAAATGATTTTCTATGATGTTCATAGTTGCAGCTAAAGAAAGGAATAATTAAGGCATATATTGCTGTTTGGAAGGCCAACTTAGAAAGATTGAATTTAACTGCCAGTACTAAGCTGGAACCACAGGACATATGTTCATATTCCAGTTTTCCTGATAAGTCAGTGTGTGCAGCTAATCTTTGCTTTCTAGGCCAGTTTTCCCCCAAGAAGTTGCTATGAGATAAGTATCCTGGTTTACTTCTTCTCCTCTTCTTTGTTACCATTATAGTTCTACTCAGATGTTCTTCTTCCTCGTCTAAAGATGGAATGCACTTATATGGAAGTGCTCTATCCCCAGCCATCCCTCTGAAAGTAAGAAAATCCTCAAAGAATGTTCTAAGGACTTTTTCAGCTATTACCATAGGGGAAAACACAGGAAGAAATGGGGTATGTGAGAGTTTAAAAATAAATATTTCTTAAAAGGCTTTTCAGTAATTATTCTTTATTATCTTCAAATTTAACCTTCCTGGCTCCCTTTCAGATTCCCTGGGCACCCACCCATCTGTTAGCATTTCTCCTGGAAACTAGCCCTGCTCAAGCCTACTCTCACTGATACTAATACTTACACTTTTCTCTTCCTTTTTTTGTGGGGCTGCTTTCTTTTCTTGCAATGGTCCTTAGAGGAAAAGAATAGTGAGTTCTTAAGAAGTTCTTAGGGCCCACTGAGGCCCAACAATAAAGTATATGAGCACCTCAGAGCACTTAAGGCCAGGAAGTTTACCAGTGGCTATGTTTTCCTACTTCATGCAAAAAACATGCAGTTCCACACCAGACAATTACAATGAAGGTTATGTGACAATTCTACAAACAGGGATCATTGTCTATCCCTCTTATGGTGGTATTCTGAACAGAAATGAAATAGAATGGCTGTGAATTAGGAAAAGGGACAAGGAGATAAGAAAGGAAAATGAATATGCATTTGTGTCTGTATCTGGATGGTGTATAGATATTTGTTAGAACTATTCAGAAAATGTATGTAGGAGAGAAGGTGTTATAGCTTGTATCTAGATGTACCCCCAAAGCCTCATGGGGCCATAGGAGGGCTTTTCAGAGGCAGAAGGATCTAGAGTGTGTGCTTCTGACATCAAAGGCATGTGATTACTAAATTAGTCCACTGATTGGTGTCGTATAGTTCTGGGTAGGATTAAGGGTTCCCCACTATAGGTGTGGATCCTATCCTCACTAAAATGGACAAGGCTGGATAAGAGATAAGGGACAGAAAAAGGGCTAATGCGGTCTTGTCGTTTGCTTGCTGCTTGCTGCTGTCTTCCCTGCTTTGCTATGGACTGTTTATCCCCTGTGATGCCCCTCTGCCATGCTACTCTGCCTTGGAGCCAGCTGACCATAAACTGAAACCTCTATGAACTATGAGGCAAATAAACCTTTTGTCCTTTAACTTTGGGTGTTGGGTATTTTGTCTCAGCAAGGAGAAAACAAGACAGAAGGGTAGACAACAGTCTTTCTAAGCCCATATTTTCATTCCTGGATAATATACTGTAGTTAATTAGGCTTAATACACAGTAGGAGGCTAAGAAATTTTGGTTCATTTCTTGGAGAAATTATCTATAAATCTATATATAGATATATATATCCCTGCTACACATTGAAATACAGAACACAAATCCTAGTATATAATACAAATCCTAACACAAAATATTGAAAAATCATTTTCAGCTCAATTTCTTCCCTCCTCCTATTTTTTTTTTTTTTTGGTTGGTTGGGTAGACTGATGCTATTCCTGAACATACATTGTATTCTTTCTTGCAGTGATTAATGGAGCGCCATTTCTATAAAGCTTGATGTGCTTCTGTATGTTGTTTAAGCTGCTTAGAACTCCATGGCTGTGTAGGATTTCTGCCGGAAGTTATTTTTCTCTCCTGGTTTGACTTGGTGGTGGAAGGCACTTGGTTGAAGAAATGTGAAAGCTCATTAGAGTTTATTGTATTGTGTAGAAGAAGAAAGTAAAATTATAGATGCCAGGATGGATGGGGGAAGAGGCAATTCCCAGGCCAGTGCTGACACCAATAACTTTTTATGAAGGTGAGTCAAAGCATCAAGGAGGCTGGAACCAAGTTTTACTCTCTTGAACCTATTACCATAGATCATGAGAAAGAATGGAAGGAAAACAAGGTTTTCTCTATGGCTAGATGGGGAGAGAGGCTGAAGTTATGGAGACAGATGCAAAAGAGAAGGTACTTGAACTCAACTGAGTTTTGAGTGGGCAGGGGTGGGTATTAGGAGAAACCATTAATGTAGCAAATACAGTGAAGAATTGGTCCCGGGCTATCTAATTATGGGGGGCATGGGAGAAGCACTTGCCTAGTGGGACAAAAGCTAAATAGGTAATTGCCATCTTTCATCTAAGGCTAGAATTCTCTTATTTTTCAACTCTTTGAGAGAATTAGGAATGGATGTACCACTTAGCATGCTAGATAAATGGAAAAAGTCTGAGACACATGAAGTCTGAAAGCTAGCTCCCTTGATGGAGACCCTTGATGTCCAATCTTACCAACTCTTTAACCTTGACCGTTGATCCAGTCGTGGTCTACACTCCTGGCAAGGTGTGTCCAAACTAATCACATCCTGCCAATTCCCATTTGACTCGTTTCTTCACTCACAGGAGAGGCCAAACTCAGGAAAATCTTGTGTGAGCCCAAGCCTGACTCTTTTCTATGTCAGTGACAGCTAGATCTTTGCATTTCCCAGAAACAGGTTTGTCCTAGAACATTTCTAACCCTTCAGGTAGTCTCAGCTGTGCCAAAGTCAAAAGGGAGAATGGTCTCCTTCAACGAGACAGGATCACAACTAGGTTAAGAAGAACTTGCTCAGGGCCTCGAGCTTCTGATTTGTGCCTGTGTACTTTCATCTCCTCTGGTATCAGTACTCTATGCATTTTCTTACTTAGTTATCTTTTGCCTCTTTCTTTTTATCACTACTAAATATAGATAACTCTGAATTTTTTTGGTAGAAGATTCAGGATACCAGCTGGGTGTGGTGGTGCATGCCTGTAATTCTAGCACCAGGAGGCTGAGGCAGGAGGATCACCTTGAGTTCAAGGCCAGCCTGGACTACATAATGAGACCCCCTGTCTCAAAAAACCAACCAACTAACCAACCAACGAAACAAACAAACCAAACCAAAATAACAACAACAACAACAACAACAAAAGATTCAAGATCCCTTCACTGAAACCCTTAAACCATCTATATCATCCATTATTTTAAAAAGTTCAAACTGACCTCTACGGCAAAATATGGACAGCAGGTCTATGGTATGAAAGGTGTTAAACTGCTAGTATTTAACCTTCTGCTTTCAATTCGGCATGGTTTGTGAGCAAACCCTATAGCTATGGACAGCTTTACCTGTAGCAGCTGGACCCTGGGAAGGATTTGTAGCACAGGAAGACAAGAGGTCTCTCCGCAATTTCTTGCAGCACCATCCCATCCCATATCAAAAGACTACTGCATTGGAAGCACAGAGTGAGGCTGAGGCACCCATTGGGACTGGATGGTCGGGCTCTCTCTTCCCTATGTGGTCATTCTACTGGCTCTATGTGTGGTCACTGTGGAAGCTGCTTCCTTGGGATTTCTGCATAGTGAGAACTTCTTGGATGGGACTCAGTGTTCTTTTGTGCAGACCTGAAAACTGACCTCAGTGAGGTTTTTCTGTGGGTGAAGAGGATCTGTGTAAAGGAAGCTGAGAGATGGAGCTGATTCCAAGGCTCTGGGGTCTAGACCTCATGCCTTTATTTGACATACAACTTTGGCATTCGGAGTCTCATATGACACATTTCCCAGACACAGGTAGGCCCCCTTTTTTGCCGTTGGGATGGCTGTTTACACTTTTTTCCCGGGTGGGAGACAGAAAAACCAGTGTACTTGTACTCAGTAGCACCTGTCCACTGGAGTCCAGGTCCCTCTTGGCTCTCTGTGAGGAACAGGAAACTTTGCTTTAGGATATGCTTGCATGAAAAATTATTCTATTGTGGTTGGAATGGAAAAAAAAATTAATGAGAGAGTGCCTCCTAGGAAAAAGGACTGTTGGTCCTCAGACCATCTCCCTTTCAGGTCAGTTTGCCTGAAGAGGCACTTTGTACAGCAGCATCTGTCCTCCTCTCCTAGGCTATCTCTGACCTTTATTTTAAGTATTCGGTGACATGTGTATATGTGTTTTTATTGCAAACTGCTTCAAATCCATTTGGATATGGATGGTATACAA
Organism: Heterocephalus glaber; assembly: GCF_053883595.1. Taxonomy (NCBI): domain Eukaryota; kingdom Metazoa; phylum Chordata; class Mammalia; order Rodentia; family Bathyergidae; genus Heterocephalus; species Heterocephalus glaber. The sequence goes on from NW_028258305.1 coordinate 9,731,286, forward strand.
ATTATAAATAAATAAATACAAGATAAAGAGAGGATTTCTTCTCCTGCCAGCTTGTTGCTTAAAAGGCAGCGAGTTTGCACTTGCGTGACTCCGCTGCTGTTGTTGCTTTTGCTGGGTCCCATGCAGGCAGCCAACAGGAGTGAAAACAAAATCTGTCCTTTTCAGCAGCACACATTCCTCTCCTGAGCCTAGAGAAAGAGGTGGTAAGCATCAGTTGCCAATCAGGAACCAGATAGACTTTCCTTTACTGAATCTCACATCTTTAACAAATTCTACAGTTTGGTAGAGTCGTAGTGGTAAATAAGGCAACCACCATTTTACGCACTGATACAGGACACCTACTGCTCATTCCATTCCCACAATTGTACGTAGTCTCTAGTTTAATCTGCCATCCCACCCTCTTCTCTGCCCTTATGAATCTGTTTTTCTCATGAGAAAATACTGCTCAATCCTCCATTTATTCTACACAGGAACTTCTCAGCATTTGCCTGAATTAAATCTAGGCTTTCTTACCCCATTTTTTCCAAGGAGGTTGCTACTTATTATTTTGATAGTTCCTTAATATATCTTATATCTCTTGGTTACTCCTAATCATGCTTACTCACTCTTTAGAATCGAGGGCACTGAGCCCAGCTAATTAATCATTCTGAATGATTCCTCTAAGTTTTAAAAAAAATGTTGATTTCTTTCCTTCATCTCTGTTTCAGAACTTGTCTTCTTCCTTCCTACACAGAGGGCTTCTCAGATGGGATTCAGAGACCTTCAGCACTGTCTTGCATTTCTTGTCATTCTTCTCTATTCTAGTACTTTGTCCCCATCAAGTTAGCTCTTTTTCTGACATAACTTCATTTAATTCTTGTTTTTGCCTCTTACCCCTATATTTCAAACATCTTAGTAAACAAGAGTCTTCATTCTACCTTGATACCTCTATAGGCCACTTTCCTCTTGCTGTTTTTCTTTTCACTGTTAGCCTTTGGGAAGGAATCATTTGTATATTGATACCCCTGCCTTCTCCCACCACCCTTACACCATTCCCGGGCAACTCCTAGTTCCACCAACTCTGAATAGATTATTTTCTTCAATATTATTCATAGCTCCTTGCTTGCCAAATCTAAGTGACTATTTACTTCCTTGCAGCCTGGGGAATATTTTTCTTGCCCCTTACTCTGTGCTTGGGTTCCATACAATGTTTTGGGTCCCCCTTCCTCTAAAATGTTTTTTTTTTTTTATGTCATATGCAGCTTCCTTTAGTCTGTCTTCTTTCTTGAGGGTTAGTTTTTGAATCCCCATGATCTACTTGACAGCTCTTCCTAAATATCTCACTAGAATCTCAAATTCCCTTTTCCTCTATTCAGTTCTCAGGTTGAAAGCAACTGGCTTCTCTGACTGGCACACCTTCTTCCCAGTCTATGGAATCTTGGTAGTTTATTTTAGGGCTCCTTCTTCCACCTTTTGTACATCTATCATTCGAAAGATATTCTCAGTTACCCCTCACAAGAATTTCTTAATTCTCTTTCTTCTAGTCTCACTATCAACCTCTGTTTCAGACATCTCTGCCTCCCTCAAAAACTGTCCATATGCTATGCATAGTTGGGGAACAGTATTCATTTGGAGCCTAAACTAAAGACAAAGATTATTGTCATTTCCACTCCTCTTACTTCACAATGCAAGTTTAAGCTATGAAAAAAAATCATTTATGCATTACTAATAATACTTCTGGTATATCCCATGATATAACTTTATTTAATTTATTTAGGTTTGATAGCAAAATTTAGGATTTTTGTCAGATCATTCTCTGTTAATCTATTTGCTTACAAAGAATAGAGTTAATCAGGAGTAGCTTGGGGGAAGGCAAGGAACAAACAACTCCAGATGACGAGAATACCCGTATAAGATAAGAGAAAGCAGGACAACCTTACAAAAGTTGTAAACATCAAATAAGACAAGAAAAAGAGTCTTTACTGAGTTCATTGAAATATTGCTTCTAAGCAACAAAGTAGCATTGATGTCAGTTTTTAATATCTTAATTCTATAGCAAAGAATAAAAAGGAGAGGAGGGAAGAAGTCATGAAAAGATTAAAGATCCCAGCATAGAAAAAAATAAATATTAAAGACCACGTGTGGTGAAGAGTTAGAAAACCCAAAGAAAATCATAGTAACAGAGGCTTTATTGAAACAAAAACATTATATGCCTTTTGCTCTAGATGACTCCCTGTGGTGTTTACCCTTTTTAAATTTAATTTTCTTCATTCTGTCCATCCTTTGGCTTTTGTTTTCTTTGCCTTTCCTGTGTTAGCTAAAGAACCTCTCTAGGTTTCCAGAAATGGCAGAGGCAACGTTAAACTTCCAATGGTACAAAACAGAAAAAAAAGAGGAAATATTAAAGAATATAAATAGACTTTTTAGAGCTGTTTTTAAACTTTTAAAAATTTCTTTTATGGAATTTGTATGTAATATAAAATTAAACATTTTAACCATTTTAATTGTGCAATTTTATTGACATTTAATTATAGTCACAAAAATATGCAAATATTACCACTATTTCTAGCACATTTCATTAATCCATCAGAAACTCTGTAACGATTAAGCAACAGTTCCTCATTTTCTCTGCCTCTTATCCCCATAAAATCTACCCTACTTTCTATCTTATGAATTTGCCAATTCTAGATATTTAATATAAGTGAAATAATACACTATTTATCCTACAGTGTCTAGCTTATTTCATTCACAGCATGATCTCAAATTTTACCTGTTAGAGTATATATTGGAACAGATTTTTCTAACTGTATCATATTCTATTACATATATATCTATATATATATATATATATATATCCCATTTTGTTTATCCATTTATCTACTAATAGAGATACTTGGATTATTTTTACATTTAGCTATTATGTATAAAACTGTATAAATATCAGCATAACTGTCAGTTTCAGTCTCTTCTTTAAATTCTTTTGGTATGCATCTACAAATAAAATTATGGATCATGTGGTTATTATATATTTAGTTTTTTGTGGAACAAAATATTTTCCACAGTGTCTACATGATTTTACATTTCTACCAGCAATGAATGAAAGTATTAATTTCTCTTTATCTTTAGCATCTTTTGTTATTTTCCATTTTTAATAAAATTACAGTCATCCTATTATATATGAAGTATTTTATTGCAGTTTTCATTTGCATTTCTCTAATAATTAATGTTGAGTATCTTTTCTATGTGATTGACCATTAGCATGTCATCTTAGGTGAAATACCTATTCATTTCTTCCCAGCTTTTGAATTGAGTTGTCTATCTTTTTCTTCTATTGTCCAGGTACAAAATTTACAAATATTCTGTAAGATGACTGTTCACTTTTTTGAAAATCTCCTTTGATTAGCAGAAGTTTTTATTTTTCCTTAGAGTGTCATATCTAAGAATTCATTGCCAGGTCCATAATTATGACTATTTAACTCTATGTTTTTTACTGAGAATTTTATGGTTTCAGCTCTTATATTTAGATTTTTCCCTTTTGAGTTATTTTTTTCTTGTAATGTCAGATATAGACTAAATTTCATGCTTTTGCTTGTGGAAATCCAATTCTAACTCTATCATTCCCCATTGAATGGACTCAGCACCTTTGCTAGAAGTCAGTTGATCTTAAATGTACAGGTACTATCTGGACTCTCAGTTCTATTCCATTGGGTTCTGTACCTACTCTTATGCCAGTACCAAACTATTTCAGTTACTATTTGTATTAAGTTTTCAAACAAACAAACAAAAAGTAGGATCCTTCTGACTTTGTTCTTCTTCAAGATTAATATGGCTAGTTGGATTTCTTTATAGATCTATATGAATTTGAAGATCTGGTTTTCTATTTATGCAGAAAAATATTTTAGAATTTTGATGGGGATAGCATTGAATGTGTAGATTGCTTTGGGTTATATTGCTATCTTAACAGTATTAGATATTCTTGCTCAGGAACATTGAATGTCTTTATGTTCTTATTTTTTTCTGCAATATTTTGTAGCTCTTCTTATCAGATTCTCATAACTATGATTAAATATTTTCAATTATTTTATTCTAAAGATAGTATTACAAATGAAATTTCTTCTTACTTTCTTTTTGGTATTTTTTTGGTGCTTTTTTTTTCTTAGTACATGTGTGAAATACATAATGATTACATTCATCCTAGAGCATTGGTACATGTTCATAATACATGTTAATTCTTTTTATTTTCACTTCCCCTCCCTTTACTTCCCCTCCATTTACTTCCCCCTCCACCTCTCTCCTCTCCATCTCTAGATCTCCTTCACATTTGTAAAAAAATTCTTTTTGTCTGTTGATTGTGTACTCTATATTCCATGTTGTATTTTAGTTTTAAATTGGTTCTTATTATTCTCTTTTTTCCTAAGTGTTTTCTTTTTTGACATTGATTATTTAAGAGTGTGTTGTTTAATTTCCATATATTGGTGAATTTTCCACTTGTTTAGAGGAAATATATGTTCAGGAATATTCTATATATTGTAAGTCTGTTAGGTCTCCTTGGCTATAGTGTTATTCAAGTTCTCTACCTTCTTCTTGATCTTTTCTTAAGTTTTTATATACTTTAATAAAGGTGGTTTTTAAAGTTTCCAAACCCTTATATTTATCTGTTCAATTCTGTCAATATTTGCTTTACCTGTTTTGGAGCATTTTGTGGACATGTTTTTAATTGTTATACACTTTTCATAAAATGGCCCTTTTGTCAGTATAAACTGTTTTTCCTTTTCTCTTGGGACAGTTTTTGACTTTAGGTCTATTTTGTTTAATATTAATATGAATATAAATATAGTCACCCCAGCTCTTCTTTGGTTACTATTTACATAGAATAGTTTTTTCCATCCAATCTTTTCAATTACTTTTGTCTTCAGATCTAAAGTGAATCTCTTGTAGATACTATAACAGATAGGTATACTGATAGATAGACACACAGATAGATATATTTTTTGTGGCTCTTTACAGGGTTTCATTTAACAATCCCAAATTTATAGCAATCTTGTTAAAATTTACACTAACTTAAATTCATAATATCATTTAAACACTCTGTTCCTATATATCTTTGTTCCTTACTCTTTCTTAGGATGGTATTGTCATAAATTGCACCCTTATACATTGTAAGCCAGTGATATTGATTTATAATTACTATTTATGTTGTCTTTTTCTTTTCTTTCTTTCTTTGTCTTTTTTCTTTTCCTTCTTTTCTTCTTTTCTTTTTGTTTTCTTTTTGGGACAAGGTCTTGCTATGTAGTCCAGTCAGGTTCATCTTGAACTTAAATGCAACCCAGATTAGCCTCAGACTCATGATCCTCTTGCCTCAGCTTCTAGAGTGGTGGCATTACTGGCTTGTACCATTATACTCAGCTTACTTTTACATTTTAAATCCTGCAAAAAAATAATAAGTGGAGCTACAAACTAGAAGTACAATAATACTAGATTTTGTCTTCACCTTTATCAGAGATTCTTATTTCTTATGCAGTTGTGGGTTGCTCTCTAGTGTCCTTTCATTTCAACCTAAAAGATTTTCTTTAGTATCTATAAATTCATACTAAAATTGAAGAATTTTAAGTTTTTGGATTCACAGATTCATGTCTTTCATCAAATTTGGTATATTTTCAGCCAGTACTGTATTTGTTCAGATTTTCTTTCTGGCCAACTCATCTCTTTCTTGGATACCCATAATGCATATATTGATCTGTGTGATGATGTCCCACAGGTCTCTTAGATTTGATTCCCTTTTTTCTACTCTTTTCTTTCTGTTCACATTCTGGGATAATTTCAATTTTCCTATATTCAAGTTCACCAGTTATTTATTCTGCTGATTTAATAACGTACTGGATGAACCATCTCTAGTGAATTTTACATTTCACTGATTACCCAAGAAACCATCCCTAGCAAATGCTCCCAAACTTTAGGCAGACTATTGTATACTCTGGCTGTAATCTTTCACCCCAGGCATTTGAGAGTTGTTAGTTTGGCCTACAGTGTCTTTCTGGAATGCCTGTTGCTTTACTAGATCAAGTTTCTAGGCAAAAAAGAGATGTTAGTCCTTTAGATAACCCCTGGTTTGTTAGAACAGATACACAAATGATATGTGATCAAAGTTTCCAGATAGCAAAATTTGGACTGCTATTGATTTTATATACTGGAATATAGACTGCTGCTGTTTTAATATTACCACTGTGCTGGGGACAGGATAGGATAAGAACAAGTAAAAAACCTCAGATCTTTCCTATGGCCTTGAAGTTGCCTTTTTCTTGAATCAGCATTCACTTTATTGCTATAAACCTTGAGCTGTTTTTAAGCATTCTGATAAAGTTGGTTTGAAAATTTCTGCTTGATTTTAAATATTTCTGTAGGGAATCAGAGTTTGGAACTGTTTACTCTGCCATATCACATTCACTCTAAAATTTTAACTACTTTCTCCTTTTGGAAAGGTTTAAGAGATTTCTGCAGCTATAGAACTAGAAAGAGCCTTCAGAGTCTCATAGTCTGATCCCTTTCCCCCAAGAACTAAGATTTCTGTGAAATTTCTTTATAGTGCCCTCAAAGCATTTTAAAATCTTTTTTTTTTCATTTTAAAATCTTTATCCATCATCAACTGGAAACACATAGATCTTGTCACCTCTTAAAGTGTTTGTTTTAAACAGTAAGCCTTGATTTGAATCAAGAATTTGTGACTTTAAAATTTATAGCAATTATTAATTCATACTAGGTGTTTGGTTGAGAGCTAAGCAAAAAATATTCAGCTTCCTCAGTCTAAATCATATAGTTACCAGTTAGTCATCTATGTACTGGGCTAAGATATAGCCATGCTTGGCAGGATCTAACTTGTCTTTGTTCAACATTCAACTGAAGTAATGGAGTCACATTGTTTAAAGGAAGTCAAGAGAAGGAGATTGTTGTGACAATATAAATGCTTTTCTATTATCCTTAACAATCCGGTTGTCTAGTGCAACTAGCCCCAATAGTTGCTCAGATTGAACATACTTAGAATACAACTTGTCATGTATTAATTGTTATTGTACAATGTCTCTTCTGGGACTCACTTTTCTTTATACCATCATCTCAGTGATAAATTAATTTTTATCATCACATATATTCCTCTTCCTTAAAAAGTGATCTAGAAAATAGAATTTTTCTATTTTGTTATATTTTCAGCTCTATTTGCATAGGGTTACCAGCTCAGAATGCACAGGAATATTGTTTAGTGACAGTGAACCCCTTTTCCATTTTTCAGTTTTTGAGCAATAGAAAGGACCTTAAGAGATTGCTGAATAAGACTTTGGCATCCAGGGAGGACATTGGACACCATAAAGGCTAAAGTATTAAGGTAGACTTGATGAGATGCTCTCTTTTCTCTTTAAAGAAATCAACAATGCTTATTGGATAAATTTCACTACAGTTCTTGAAGCAACTGATTTGGTTTCAGTTAACCTTTCATGATCTCTGAGAGCCCTAAAACTTTATCTATATATGTTCTATGGATATAATGAATTTAATTTTCTTTGACACTATTGTACTCAAATATCTATATACATATATAGATATATATTCTTATATTATAAATTTATTTTTATATATTAATATATACACACATATATATACACTTTTTATTAGTTGATTGTAGAAAAGTATTGAAAAACATGATTATGTCACTCAGAAGTTTGTAGAAGCAGTAATTTTCAATTGAAGCATTATTATATTTAAATAGAAAACAATCAGCTTGGAGGTTTTCTTGCTGACTGGTATACTGACATGATTGTGATACCTCCAGCTGGCTTTTTCACATTGAATGACAATTACACACATTCCCCATGATACTTGATGCTCACAGAGCATTAAGAGAAAGGAAAACAGTGATCTTAGGTCCATGAGGGAAGGCTATAACCATGGACAAAGTAAGCAAACAGAATTTCAGCTAATTGAAAGGGAGGATAGTTAAATTTAGCAATGTTGAATTGGGAATAGCATCAATGTCAAAGGAAACTTGAGTTTTGCTGGGTGATTGAAAAATATCATTGAAAAATCAAACTTATGCCACCAACCAAGGCAAAGATTTTTCCTCTGTATCTCAGAAGGGAACCATTGAATATATAAATTGGAATGATTTTGGATTAAAGCCATTATTTTCTAAAATGAGAAATACATTTTACTTTTTTTTTCAGAGGTTATCTATGACATTATAGGTATTTGACTGCATTAACAGGAACACTGGGGGATTCTGTTTGGTTGTTATATGTATCTGAGTCTTTTTATTACTAAGTACCCCCCCCTTCACCACAAGTAATACTTCTGATGTTTAAAGTAATGCTTATATGTACATACTGAATTATTAGTAAACAACCACAACAATTAGGACTAAAACACTTCAAAATCATCCTTTGTTTTTCAAAACTATCTTTAGGCTTAATGGGAAGGTCTTGGAGATTCAGAAAGCTTGGGTTCAGTTCTGTACTCTGCCCTGTAACATATGATTTTTTCAAGTTTCTATTCATAGCTTCTTTCATAGCTTCTTTCTTCTCATAGCCTTTTATTTTATTTCCAGTTTTGCACAATGAAGATAGAAACTTCATTTTCTAATCTCTAGGTTACTTCAAAGCAACACATAGAAAATCGTTTAAAAAGGTGCTTTGCAAATGGTATAGATGCTGATTTCCCAATGAGAAATCAATCTTTTCAAAAAATTATTCCTACACAGCATTTTAATTTTTTAGAGAAAAAAACATGGCCAAAAAGCAGCCATCTTTCAATGAAATAAGAAATATTTAATTACTGTTTTCACCTCAGTTGGCAGTGGAGAATAATGGAAAGAGAGGCAGGTAATAGTATTCTAAGTAGGAACCCTAATCAACTAACTAGGAGAACGTTCATGTTTTGCTTTAAATCTCTAAGTCTTCCTTTTTTTATCATTCGTGTACAAATACTCTTTTTCCTAAGTTCTTTTGAAATGCTAAAACTTGGTAATTTTTTATCCTCATTTATACTATTGTTCTTGTTACTCTTATAGACAGGTGGAAGTGCATGCACACGTACATGGTCTCCCTGGCTTTTTCCCCTCTGTTGACTAACTTTAATAAGTCCCCCCATACTTCTTCCAAGAATGATTCTCTAATTCTTGGCTTAAATAGTTCTCCATGTTTTCTTAATACATTATGCCTACCTACAACATTGGACTCTCTGTGCTGATATAAGACATTTTTATATCTATTTGCCTCATTTACAGTCAAAGACCCTTGAAGACAAGAGTCATGTGTTATTCATTATGGGGACCGGCAATTAGTAAATTGTTGGTAAATATTATTTGCTGAGTGAGTAAATAGATAAATGGATAAGGTATGAGAACATATTTGAGAGGGGAAAAAAGAAAATTACAAAATTTTTTCAAATATAACAACAAATAAAAAATATTTAATAATCATTTTCACCTGAATTGGCAATAGAGAGTAATGGAGAGAAGAATTTTTTTTTCTGATAGAAAAAAACACTGCATTTGGAAACCAGTTATTGGGCCCTTTGTACTAATTTGGCATGCAATTCTAAGAAAATCATTTAAGCTCTCTGCAGCTCAATTTCCCAACCGAAAAGATTCAACATTTCCCTTTACCTAACTTAACAGGAATGTCACAGAGGCAGAAATTATAGCAATTATGTGATGACTCTATTTTTTAAAAAATAAAGGTATGTTATATATTCTTGGGAGATTCTTTTATACTTGTTCATTATCAAATGCACATCTCACCTTATACTCAAACTATTCATGAAAAGTATTCTCTAAACAATTTAAAATTAACTGAAGATTTATATTTAAAGTATATGTTTTATAGAGTATAGGATTATTTCAAAGGGAAATGATTATTTCTAGTTTGTTTTATAATTTAGAATTTTCTTATAATATCAGACTCTTAAAGCAGTCCTATGTCTTCTCTTCTGGTCAGCCATCATTGTTAAATGGCAGTGGAGGAAAAATGTCCCCACAGAACCACATTATTGCCTTCGAGGAGTTGAGCTTTTGTTTGAGAAAACAGCCACTGTCTTGCAAATAACTTTCAGAATTGTGCACTGATATTTGTTTCTTTGAGAAATAAATAAAGAAATATTAAGGTGATGCTTTCAGAAAAATTTGCACTATCTTGTTCTTGAACTAAGATAAAAGATAGATCTCTTAATAATTCCATGGAAATTTAGGAATTCTCTTTTTCATTTAAAACTCAGCTGAGATTTTTATTATTGCCGTTACTTTTAGGTTTTGTTTTGGAAATTGACACAAGATAGAATAACAAGTTCCTGGCTTTATCAGGCTTAGCCTGTCTTACCTCAAACTCTGGGAGGCAAGAAGATTGCAAGTTCAAGCCTAGCCTGGGCAATTAAGTACCTCAAAGAGACCCTGTCTCAAAAACATTCTAATTGCTAGTTCTACATAGTTGGTTTTTCTAATATTTTATGAAAAGTTCGAGAATTATTTTAAAAAAGAGTGAAATAGAAAATATTGCTACTTGTGGTACTATAGTTAAAGAATTAATAAATTAAAACCCATCTCCCAAAATACAAATTACATATTGTTTAGGGTTCCTTTGATATGACACTGATATGGTGTTGAATTCCACATGCATGAAATTCTGCTTAATGGGAGGGCAGCTGTCCTAATTCTTACTTTTTCCAATCAACTTTATTGACGTGTACAGTACTGAATATACAGTAAACTCAACTCATGTAAAATCTATGTGACCACCATCAAAATCAGCAGAGGGTATTACCACCTCTGAAATTTCCACTTGCCTGTGTGCAGTCAATTTTCATACCATCCCAGCCCCCAGAAAGCATACAGATCTGCTTTCCATCACCCTAGGTTAGTTAACATGAGTACTTTTCATAAGACCACCTTCTTAAGGTAGACTTCCTTTGTAGGGAGACAAGCTATGTTATTGGGATGGGCAAGACAGAGTAGAGACTTTCACTTCAGCAAATTTCTTTAGATTTGATGAGCACCAAAGTTATGAGGAGCAAAGTTTATCTGAAATCATGGTCTACTTAGTTACCCTTATAACATGGTCAATAAAGAATGATAAAAATGGAATGAGATTTACATCTTAATCCAGACAAGTCCTAGGAAGAATTTTGGGTTTATGGTAACTTCGGTGAAGTAAGTTCTCCATTGCTCACATGAACTTGGTCCCACACATTTAGCCATCATTAAAATAAATAGTCTAATAATAATTTTTGCATGTTCATTCTGTAGAATTGAGGGTGGTTTTCCTTTGACCATGGAGACATACGGGACACACACTCATATTTAGAAGGTTTTTTTTTTAAAAAAAAAATAAACATAGTTCTACTTCAAACTTTAAAAGTGGCCAAGAGACAGGGCCAAGACTATACATCACCATTTGGCTTTAGTACAATAGTTCTGACCACTGGACAGTTGACTTTATATGGCTAAGAGTCAAGTACTATTGGTGAGATGCTCGGGAAAGGATTGGAATGAAATTGCTTGACTAGCCTTTTATGCTTGTGCCACGGTCCAGAAATAAACATTGCATTTCTTTCTGTAAATGTATCTGTGTCCTGGATGGCCAGCTGACAACTACTGTCTGTTTTTTGGTTTTCCAATTAAATAGTAATTGTTCCTTGATGAAGAAATGGTGCTGTTTAAAACTTTCATTCTGAAGGGTCTCCTAGGTAAAAAGGAAATAGATTTTCAAGCTTAGGAATCAAATGGCCCTGTTCAATGTCAGTCCCATAGCTTTCACCCACAGGTTAACTTTTTGTTAAATGGGGCTTTAACCTGTTTCTAAGTAAAGTTGGGAAGCTCCTAGACCAGGCCTGTCCAGGCACTGATGCCTTTCTAGGCTTCAGAGTTATCTCTTGCTTTATAATATTTAGCAAAAAAGTCATTTTTAATCTCTCAGACCTAGGTTTTCAGTCTTCTCTTTTGAAGATTTAATTAGCGCATCTCTCTTAAATTTATGATTTAGAAATTTCAGGAGCATAATTTTCTGAAAGCAGTAGTCAGATGTTTTCCCTCCCTCCTCTTTTTGTCCTTCCATTGGCAAGAACCACAGCATATGCAGATTACCTAGAGGGGAAAATATCTTCTGAGAAAGGCGGCTTTCTTAAAAGGCAGTAGTAGCATTAGTGTCATGTCTGAAGCACCCATTTGTGTCAACTGTACAGACCTTTCAGTGGAAAACTGTGCTGTGCTACCTTTTAAAGTATGAAATGCTAATTTGGGATTTACAGTTTTTGAACTGGAGGGCTGCATTTTGCATGGGATTTTGTTTAATTTCCCAGTGAAAAAAGGCATTTGAAACACAACTGCCTACAGCCAACTGTCAACAAAAATCAACTGTAATAGCACAGAGCCTGTCACTGATGTATGTGGTGATGTGGTAATCTTCTCAATTTAGCTGGATATTTCTCCCTTGTATAAAATAGCTGAAAGTCTTGCTAGGCATTTATGAATATTGGGAGGTGTTATTAGGCTGATAATGGGGACAGATTAAGGAAGTGTACACCAGTCCAAAGTGTCAGTTAAAGACACACAAAATGAGAGGATGCGAGGTCCTCATATAAGGGACTCTTCATCTTTCAGGTTTGCTACAGATTTGGGTGATAGCATGTTGAGTTCCATCTGCTGTGAAAGTGGTTTTCTGGGAAAAAAAATAAAGTTGTTATGCTATTTTTTCCCCCAAGAAATCTGTTTTTGTTTATCAAGAGGGTGAAATAAAAAATCTTTGAAAATGGAAGTGAGGAGGGCAGGCTCTGGAAATCTCCTGGAGTGAGACAGATCAGTGTCTTCTCCCCATCATGTTGAGAGCCAGTGGCCTCTTTTCATCCCAAGCCATGGCTGTCCAAGAGCCAGGAGAAGAGAATTCTTTTGGACTCTCTGTATTTTAATACTAGTAAGACCTCCTTTGAATTCTAATTAACAACTGGCAAATGGAAGGCAAAAAATAAGGCTGGATATAACCAATTCTTCGGAAAGGCAAAGTTGACACTTATTATTGGTTGTCATCAAACTGCGACATTAGTGAAGCTTCTAATATCAAAAGGGATTTAGAATCAAGTGGCACTTTATGTTATCAGTTACAGTTGTTTTTTTTTTTAGGCATTTAAAGTGAGCCATCTTCAAATTCTAACCCTATCATTTATTAGCTGTGTGGTAGCTAAGCTCTTTGTCATCATGTTTCCTCATCTAAAAACTGGATTAATAATGGTACTAACGTCACAGGAATTTTGTGGAAATTAAACTCACTAATACATGTAAAGAGCTTGGGACAGTGTCTGACATATAATGAACATCATATTAATTATTTTATTATTATAAATAACAAACAAAAATTCACTATTACAAGTGCTCTTGCCAAAACAATGGAAAGAGAAATATAGTAACAGATATCCAGTGGAACCTATTGTAGAAGGTGTATCCCTCCTTTCTTTTCATTGTGTTTTTCTGTTGGTGAGAGATAAGAATGTCATTTAAGCTCCATGGAATATGTTGTAAGACACTTCTAAATACCACCATGACTGTAGGGAACTGAGCAGTACTCCTCTGAGTTTCATGCACTGCCTACCTACTGCATCTCTTCTGGGGCTCTGACCTTGTGCATCCTCTACTTCTCATATGACCTGGATCTCTTTCCCTCTTTGCTGGCCTCAGCTGATCATGATGGACCTTCAGTAGAGGGATGTGGCTACCAATATGCATGCCGATGACACATCTTGGCACACTCCTAAGAAAAATTGGGTTGAGCCAATCCAATTGCACCTTCCACAATTCTGTGATTGAATATTGAGACACAATTGTTGGCTATCAGTAGGTGCATACATTTAAAGACTGCGGTCTTGCCCATTATATACAAATTAAAGCTATCAAAAACAATGGAGCCAAGGAAAAAGCAACACTAGGTTGAAAGATGAGTCTCCAAGCTGCATATTTTTCTGTTCTCTGAACTCTGATGACTGGCTTTATAGTTTTTCCTTGAAACTTTTATTGTTCTACAAAGAACTTCCCTTCTCTTGACTTCCCACTAGTATGAGTGAGTTTCTGTCACTTGTAACCAATTAGGAGCCTAAGGTGCTATGTAGAGTAAGAATTAAACTTTTTAAGCACTATGTGTAATAGAATTAAACATAAAGCTGAACAAAATTTGTCTGTGGAGGAAATTTTTATTAATTGCAGTATTGGGGTGGTACAAATGAGGTAGTGAACCATTATATAGATCAGAGTGGACTTATGACAAGTTCTCTGTACATATGTGTCTTGGTTGCTTTTCTCACTGCTGAGAAAAAATACCCAACACCCAAAGTTAAAGGAAGAAAGGTTTATTTGGCTCACAGTTTGTAGAGGTTCAGTCAATAACTGGCTGACTCCAAGGCAGGGTAGCACATGGCAGAGGGGCATTACAGACAAGAAGCAGTCCATGGCAGGTGGGGCAGGAAGAAGGCAGCCAACAGTGAAGTAGCAAGCAGCAAGTGACAAGCCACAACATTAACCCTCTTTCTATCCCTTGTATTTTATCCAAGCTACCTCCCCTTGAGGCAGGTAGCACTCACACCCAGAGTGGAGCACCCTTAATCCTACCCAGAAGTATGCCAAATCAGTGGACTAATTTAGTAATCATGCACCATTGATCTCAACACCACACACTTAACCTCAGAATCACACACTAGATCCAATCACCTCTGAAAAGCCCCATCTGTGATAACATTAGATTTGAGGGGACATCTAGACACAAGCCATAACAATATGGTAAATATGGGGGTTAGACATATGATAAACAAGTAAATAAACATGGTAACATGGTAATTACAGACTGTGAAGACTTCTCTGAAGGAAATAAATAGGAGTAAACATTATTGGAGATTTGGTGAAGGGTGTATTTTACCATCAAATGATTTTGCTGGGCAACTGGCAATGTCTTCTGCGTAAAAAAAAAATTCCCATTATGACCTTGACTAGGTCTTTCTCTGTCTGCCACAGCCAGTGATGATGGACCAGTGATGGAGCTCTGATGATGGAGTGTGACCTAACACAGGTATTAGCATAGGTGCATACCAGCTTGGCATATGTCCTATATAGGTACAGACCTATCCTACAACCTGCTTATTATGTTTAAAGATAGCACCAAAATTCATCAATAGATTATTGAAGGATTTTTTTTCCTTTTCTATTTGGAAAGGATGTGGATGGTGGATAATTGAACAATGTAATAAACTTTCTTTCTACTAGGAAAGAGTAAGCTCTGATTTAAGGTGAACAAAGCATCTACTCTCACCTTGCAGTCAGTGGCATTATGTACAAAGTGACTGCCTGTGACTCAGCCTTCTGTCTGGGAGAATTCTTTGGCTCTGAATCAAAAGGTGGGTGCTCTATTTTCTTGCTTGCTTCTTCTAACATCAAATTCCATTCTAAATGCAGGTGTGTAATGAGCAACTCATAGGGAAATAATTAGTGTAAAAGAGGAATGAACTATTATTACCCATTTTTTTGTAGAAATGACTTGTTATGGCATTTGCTTTCTGAATATTTTGATGCGAATGCATATACAAATTGGAGAAATACATGTATTTTTTGTTCTCATTATATCTTCTTGTTAAAACGGCATAGTTAATGTCAGAGGTAGATATCTCCTGGATTACTCATGAGAGGACATAGCAAGATTGCTGTTTGATGCCTTCAAGATCATTGAATACCCAGAATAAACCTCCTACAGGGTACCAGACCCATAATTGTAAAAGCAAAGTGGGATCTAGAGCATTAGAGAGGGAATACACCACACACAAGATTGCAATTACCAAGCAGCAGAATTTATTGAGCATGAAAAATTCTGTCATAAAATAGATAAACAGTCCTCTTGAGCCCTTCCCAGGATGCCAGACAAGTGGTCTCAGCAGGTGTTTTCTCTTCTTCAGGGAATTTGGTTGGGAAAACAAAAAAGTTAGACAGTTATAGGGACACTAGTAAGTAAACCTTTGGATGAGCAAATGAGTCCAGGAGTCCCATGGACAATTATTCTAGATAGAGAGTGGTGGTTGATTAGAGAGTTTCTTTAGAAGCCCTGGCCTTGTCATCCTTTGATACTGATCTTTTTTAAAATTCTTGGGCTGGGGATTTAGCTCAGTGGTTCCGGCACCTGCCTTGCAAGTGCAAGGACCCAAGTTCGATCCCTGGTACCAAAATAAATAAATAAAATAAATAAATAAATAAATAAATAAATAAATAAATAAAAATAAAATTCTTCTTTCCCGTGCAAATATGATCATACAGTGTGCAACCACCACTACTTCCACTGCTCATCACAAATCAAAATAATTACTGTTGGTAAAATGTGACTACCCTTTCTCCCATTCTGATGTAGACCAATAAGAAGACTTCTCAAGTCTCCTATATTGGATAAAGTGTGAGGCCATTGTGCTTTTTTAATGAGGTCACCATCCTCTGACATTTGCTATACATTTCCTCAACAAATGCTGACCTGGAGCTGACTTGATAGCAGGAACCACTAGAGACAGAGCAGCAAACAAGACTGACAACTTCTTTACATACATGAGATGCCATTCTTGTGAAGAGGACATATCATCACGTAAATATAAATAAAACAAGGTAATTATAGAATGTGATGATTACCAGGAAAGAAAAAAGCAGTGAGCAGAATTAGTGTTTCTTGAAAGTTTCTCCATTTGGTATCCAGGGGCATCCCCTTCTCATACCATATCCTCTTCTGACCTCAAATCTTCAGTCTAGCTCCTTAGGCTTTAATGTGAACAACTGACACTTTCATTTTTCCATTTTATATACACAGCTATATAATTGTGATGTTAAGGCTTCTGCCCTTTCCAAACACACTGTTGCCTCTAAATTTCTCCTGGATAGAAATTTTAGAATTGCCAATGAGCCCAGTGTTAAGCAATTTCTTTGGCAGATACAAATTTTCCTTTAAAATCTGGAAGCCAAAAAGGACCAGTAGCTGTATTATAGTTATTTGCATAGATGTCTCTATTCCTCATTAAACTCTGAGCCTTTGAAACTGGTATTAATCAGGGTCTTTTTGTCTGCCATATTTAGCACCATGCCATGCACATAGTAGGAACTCAATATATTTATTGATCATCAAATTCAGTTGAATTAGAAAAATCCATCAGGTCTTGCCAAAGGTATTAGCAAATGCATGTTTGAAGAAAATTAAGTAACAATTAAGAAAAAAACGTCAGTATTCCCATGAAATTTGGCGAAGCAAATACATATCCTTACTGATGAACATAAGGCTTTTCAGACCAATGAATCTGGTATCCTACAAACCCTTGCCAAAAAAAGGCATGGTGGGTAGAGGGGAAGGAATGTAAGCTGAGTACTGACATTGGCAAATGGTTGGTGATTGAGTCTTTTCTGCCAGGGCTGTAGATTATTGATCTGTATGTCACAAGGTGTATGAGGGCTGTCCTTGGGGAAGACCCCTTCTGGGGGTGCTGAGGCTGTGTGGGCTTGAGATTTATCGAAACTTTTACTGCCCTTCCCTACTAGAGGATTTCAGGCTTCTGCTCCCTGGACTCCCTTCAGGGACATGGTTCAAATGATCCCTTTGTTTACACTACACTATGTATAAACTATACTGAGGAGATGGAGATGAGTAATCACCTTGCCCTCAAGTAAACATTATTTCACATGAGAGGCAAGACTTAACAGATAACCATGAAAGGAAAGTGGACTGTGCTATTATCCCTGCCCTGAGGGTTCCTCCTTGTTTGCACACAGCCACACACATGTAACGCATTTACATACACATACTAGAAGTTTCCTGCTTGAGGTAGTAGAGTGATTGCTTCAGGTCTCACTTCGGAGGTAGGATTGGAGATGGCAGGAAGGATCAAATTACAAGATCAGGACCAGAAAGGGCAATTGTTAGGCAGGAGAAATGTAGCCTGGTTGGCCTAGGTGTGATATACCTAAATCCATTCATGAGATCAATCCATATGAAGTGTTAAGTGGGGATACATGATTCATGCAAGCACCGTTTGTTCATGAATTCAAGTAATGATTCTTAAGTATCTCCTATGTGCTATACAAAAAAGAGAGAATCTATAGAAGAAACAGATATTAATCAAATAGTACCACAATTGTAAAGTTGAAATTGTGTCAAGAATCGAGGTATTGACACTGTGAAAAATAATAACAGAGGTATTTAACCTCTTGGGGAAGGTTTTCTTTAACTTACCTAGTTTTGCCTTGTTTTAGAGGGCTTTGGATGGTGAGGGTGGATTTGCCCTCCATTCTATGTTTCCCAAGGTGAATCTTTGCATCGGTATGTGAATGCAAGCACATGATTTAAATAGACTGGATCTATTGTTTCATTTTTTCTTTAGTTTTCATGTTATTTATTTATATATTTCACACCATTAGAACTTATTTTTAATGGGGCCAAGTTTATGCATCATCTTCAGGAGATGGTAAGAACTGCATCACAAATGCAATTTCTTCAGTCACTCACCAGACACCAGAGGATGTCTTCAATGAGCTGGAAAACAGGGCTGAGTGATGTATCACAAAATTTAACTTTTATGTTCAATGGTCCCATTTTGAATTGTATCATATTAAAATGTGCTGGTGGCAGCATGATGTGTGGAAAGAACAAGGATTTGGGGTCCAAGAAGCTATACACTTACCCATAGAAGGCCTTGTATGATTTTTTTTTTCCTCTGATTTATTTCCGTCTGTAATATGGGAATTATAATAAGGGTTTTTTTGGGGGTGAGAATTAATGTAAATAGAATAAAGATTCTAGGACAGTGCCTTACATTAGTAGGAGTACAATTATTTCTGCCCTTCTATTCAGATTCTTGGGCCTGTTTGTCATTGGTCTACATGCAATAATAGTTTCAAACAGGGTGTATTTTATTATGGAAAGAGGATTGAAAAGAAAGTTAAGAAAGAATTCCCATCCAGTCCTAGAGAAGGTGAGATGCTCACATCCCAAATTATAGCAACATTCCATAGAAGAGGGAGTGGAAGATGAATGTGTATTAAAATGATTCAAAACATGAGCAGACTCCGCAAGTATTATACACAGATGAGTTAATTGTTTTGCCTTAAATATATTTCCTGGAGAACAGAAGCCTGATCACAGCACACATCGTTATGTATTTTAGACAAACAGCACTTTGAATCAAATTATAGTACATGCATAAAATATTAAAATAAGACATTTATAACAAATCTTTCTAACTTAGTGCTCAGCTCTAAAATAGATTTATATGTGGATAAGGAATAGGTGCGATAAATGTGGTAGAGATACCACAATTTAAATTGCAAATCAAGAGGGCATCATGGGAAAAAGACTGCAGACTTGAAGTACTGGAGGAAAAGATCCAACTATGCAATATTTTTAGGTCTGCTGCCTGATTTTGTTTTGCACTGTCTGTGTCTGGACTCCACATTTGATAAATTCTAGTATCTGCTCTCTAATATAGTTTCTTTGCAACCCTAATTTAAATTATCTAATTAAAATGTTCATGTATTGTTCCTTTGGTTGATTATTGAATTGTTGCCAATATATCCTTCCTGTAGTCTTCTAGTTATTTTAGTTAGTTGGGAAGTTTTAAGGGGACATTACTGTTTCTCACTTTCCAAAAAGGCATATGAGGGCCAGGGATTTAGCTCAGTGGTTTCGCCGCCTGTTGCGCAAGCACAAGGACCCAAGTTTGATTCCTGGTACCCGCCCCCTCCAAAAAAGAAAGGCATATGAAATGGGGAATGATGACCTGGCCTGTGCTTAAGTGCTGCCTACTTTGCCAGTTCATCTTGTGCTTTGGATTCTTGATCTTCCCCTGTGGTTAGTTGGATAATAAAACCTGTATGCAGGAATAATTGCTGCTCACGAATATTAAGTTTCTTTCCTTTATTTTGAAAAACTTTGGGGCTATCGAGTTGAATATCTACAGAGTTAAATGTTTCTGGGATCACTGGTCTGATGTGAATGACTATAGGAATCCCTCAAAGTTAAAAGCCTTTGAACAGCCCCTTAGGATTAAACTGTGCCTTGGGATTAACATGGTGTCCAACTCATTTTAGCGAAAATGACCCTTTTCTTCCAATGTCACTGGTTGTAGATGAACAGCTAAGACTTGACATCTCCCATGATAAGAGACCTATATGAATGCAGGGGACGAGGGGTAGTCACAAAATGTTGTGACAGTATTTCTTAGTGAAGACAACTTAATAGGTCAATTTTAGCCAAAATTTTACTTGCAACTACAGAGCTGAAAATTCTCTTTTTAGCAAAGAGTAGGATTGTTTTACTTGGATACCTTTCATCTTTGCCTGATCTCTATGTCAAAAACTTCTCTTCCCTTTGAATATCTGCATCATTAGCTTTCTTTTTCAAAGAAAGTCTATAAAGCCATAATTTATTTTCTTATAATTTGTTGCAGTAACTTTTTACTGTCTAGGTTTAAAATTTACCGTCTTTCCCACTTGGCTTACTGTAATTCTTTCCTAAAATTTTTATTTGAAAGTTGCTGCATTACAAATAGCAAGGAAAGAATAGATGACTTCTTTTCAAGATTTTGAGTAGCTTTATTCAACCATACTTCCTGTCAAGCATCCCAGAAGAGAAAGAAGGCTTGACTACGTACTGCTGAAATGTGTATCGACAAAAATTTATTTATTAAGCACCTATGTATGATAGATGGTTACCTATGTGTAGGTCTGTAAGCATTAGTACAATTAACACAGTTCTTAGGAAGGTTTTAAATACATGCAAACTTCAACATCAGGTTGATTTGGGATTGAGGTGCACATATGGGTTCCCGATTGTTTATTTCAATAAAAGCCAAGTGTAATCTTATAATAGAGATGTAAAGCATTTTATGTATGTTGTTCAAGAGTGTGGCCCCTGGTTACATGTACTGAGCCCTTGAAATAGAATTACAGTTGAGTAGAGCTGTAAATATAGAACATATGTCAGATAATGAAACCATTAAAAAAAGGAAAATATCTCAGTAATTTTTTACTCAGAAAAGCATATTAAAATGATAACATTTTAGATATATTGGAAGAAATAAAATATATCACTAAAAACAATTGCATGTATTTCTTCTTTAAAATAGCTTCTAGAGTATTTAAAATGATATGTATGACTCACACCTATATTTCTATTGATCAGTGATGAATAGGATTGATGTAAGGCAATATTGAAACTAACCAGCTTGTCAGAATTTGGTATTAGGCAACTTTCTTTGTTCTTTATGGTGTGCCTAAAATTCACTGTAAATGAAGTTTTAAGTGTGTCAGAAGATCTTGCTGGTTAAACTCTGTGGTAAGAACTACCATCTGATGAGCAATCAGGACCTGATATATCAGTTTTATGCGTTTAGATTTTAATAGGTTTTTCCGAAAGGAAAATTCACTAATTTTATCATTTGCTTTCCAGTAAGACCATTAATTATTTTTGACTTTTCACAAGGCATCTTTTTCGTGGTTGTCTTTCTATCTCTACTTTTTAGAAGGGAAGTGTGTTTTAGCTGAATGTGCTTGGACTTTGAAATTAGACTGCCTGGATGGGCAGCAACACTAGTGACCTCTGGCACAGCCACATCTCTTAGCTGAAGTTCCCTCATCTGTGAGATGGAACAATTGCTCACTGCTGTCAGACCAGTAATGGAATATTCTATGGGATGATCACAGTACTGGGCTCGGGCAAGACTCAAGGAAGTGAGTACCCATTCACTTCCCTTTGTGGTATAAATGTCTTGGAACCCAAGTTTTTAGAACACTAGGTCTACACACTGATCACTCATTTTAGTTTTGAAAGGCAAAGTCATTACTTGGAGTATGGCGCACCATTTGAAGTATCTGTCTGCTCACAGCACCTGGAGAGGGAATCACTCACAACTGCTCAGTCTTTGCATCTTTGCATCTGCTCTTTTCTCTGCCCAAAGTAGCTTCCTTTTTTTTTTCATTATTTTCTTGCCTTACTGTTTTATCCATTTTTCAAGATCCAGACAAATTGTCACCTCTTTTGTCAAGTCATATTTGACTACTCTAGACAGCCCTAATTTGTCAACTTTGTACATTTTATTGCCAATAAAACCTAGCTTAATTCAAGTAGCAAGGATTTATCTGATGTACCAAATCCCAAGACTTATTTTCAGTGGTTTCAAGACTATACATTTGATTTCCTTCACTGAACTGTAAGTGTTTTGAAGACAGTGGCCAAGCTTCATACCTACTTCTAACCCGCTATGTCCTGTTCAAAAAATTTGTATTGAATAATGGATAGACAAGGGCATGCCAATAAAAACTGTAACACATCAATAATTATTCATGGCAGGGGATGATTTAGCAAGAAATATCATGCACCATCTCTACAATCACCTTACAGTTATGGTAAATAATTAATATCCATGTCATTTAAGAAGCTTATCATCATGTAAAACTTCCATCTTATTAACTGCTTAGTTTTAGGAGGTATCTGAGTTAGTAAAGGAACATATTGATCCTTTTGAGAAATGTTATCTATCTACCTATATATTCATATTTATAGCCATATATTTTGAGGAGTATATATCTGTATCTAGAATCCTTTGAAATATCTATATTTATATATCAAGGAAATATATTAAACACATAACATTTAATGGATATATAAATTTGTATATTTATGTATCTAAAGACATATATTTGTATATCTGTATCTATGTCTAAAGTATCTTCCTTTGTCATATAGTTATAGATAACTAGATATAACCAGATCACTAAGGTGCTCAGTTTCTATTTGTAGTGTTTTCACAATGAGGTAGTGGGACATCGATGCTTTCAAGTGAGATTAGAGATGCTGAATATAACATTCACGTCATTAAAAATAGCTGTTCTTGGCTACATTCACAAAGAAGTCTCCTAATGCTTCTATTAATTGGCAAAATCCATTCGTGGCATTTATTTTGCAAATGTGTTCGGCATTGAGGGCTGGAGTTATGTATGTGTCCCTGTGTGTTCTCTGTAGGTGACACTCCACCCTAATCAGACAATCAGTACATTGTACTAGGACATACTGTATGCAGACAATGCCTCCCCTAACTCTCTCTTCCCTTTTTTTAACCCTGAAATATGGTTGATATGGTCCATTGCAAAATGAACCTATATTGGAAATGGCAAAATTGTAATGTAAAATATACCGAGGTCAGTGGGGTGTGCTGTTTTTTGCATATATTTTTTCTCCCCTGACCCATGCCTTTCCCCTGCATACAGGGAAAAAAAACTTCATCTCACACAGAAATGTGATGTCCTTTACAGCCAGAGGCTGTTGCTGTTTTAAATGAGGAAAAAGCACAATGCATGAAGAAGGAAAATTAAAGCATATTCATTTTGGAAATTAGATATGGTGTCAGGAGACTCTCAGAAAGTAGCCCCATTTGAATGGAGATCCACACTACAAGACAGTTCACTGAACTTTTGACCACTATTTATACTATGGAAGCTTTTGAAATAGGAAGGAGAGAAAAACATTTTATAGCTACTTAATAGCTGAGTTCATTTTTCTTTCTTCCCTTCTTTCCACCAGACATTTATCTGTCGCTCTGGTGTATATAAGATATGCAAACACCATGTAGTTTATTGGAAAGCTTTTATGTTAACATTTCCAGGTTGGCTCCAAAACACACAGCTACTGGGTAAGAAAATCCCCTGGCCAGCCCAGTGACCTTCCTTACCCTCCACCACAGCCTGCCTCTGCCTGTGGCTAGACTGAAATGGCCAGCTCCAGCCAGAGCTTTTCAGCCCTTGGGAGTGACAGTGACCTCTTTAGGGGTCATTCTACAAATGCAAAGAGAACACCTTTCAGGATTCCCAGGGATTCTTTATGCAAAATTGAGCAGGGATAGGGGAGATGATGAAAAGGGTGCTTTGCCTAATTTCTCCCTTTCTATTATTTGGAAGAACAGTTCTCAATTTGTGATCATCCCTGTTCTGCTTCATCGCTCCCCTCCTGCCGAGCACATCACCACCAGTCAGGTTAAATGGCATTCAAGGGCCCTTCAGAAAGGACAGCCCAGATTTTTGACTCAATACAGAATAAGGAAGCACCTGAGAAAATGAGGTAGCAGAAGAGTTAATCAGGAGTGCAGGGTGGGGTGAATTAGAAAGAAGAAAATGAAATCAAATTTGTATTTGTATCAGTGGAAGATGTGCTTTAACTTTTATACAGATATGAAACATGAAGCTAAATTTACAAATTACAGGTTGTGAGTCTATGTCAGCTTTATTATTGTTATTATATTAATGCAATGATATCAAACCTAAAGGGTCACTGTGTTTATTTAATTTATTTTCTGGGGAAGCTTAATGTTTCATTTCCAAATAAGGTCATTTTATGTGGCCTCTTGGTGACTCAACCACACTGGCACAAATTGGGCCCTGCCCCTCTCAGGATCTGGAGCATCTTGAACTCTGACTTTCTGATCACTTGATCCTCGAAGCTTTACCTGTTTCTCCACTCCTCAGTCCACCACTGAACTCATTTCCATTGGGAGGTTTTCGCACTGATTGAGGTGGGGTGAGGACAAGGAATGCTGAAAAAGAAGGCTTCACAAGGAAATCTCTCTATGCCATAAAATGCTCATGTGTTTGATGCTGACCTTCTGTGAGCATCCTTGGTTTGGGAAATAGGGACAATGACATCCCTGAACATGACTCTGAGCCCTTTACAGACTCCTACTAGGAAAAAACTTTAACAAGAGGACACATTTTCTTCTGTCTTGTGGTTTGTGTCTTTAATGGGGGGGTGGAGAGGACAGAAGAGGAGAGCAGAGCGAGGGAGAGAGGGGAGAAGAAGGGAGGGCAGTGGGAGGGCGAGGAGAGAAGGGGGAGAGTTAGAGACAAGACGTCACTCTCCTCCCCCACGCTCAGCATTATTCATTAGGGGAGGATTTTTTTCTCATTTGGACTGGAAACTTCTCTCCTCTCACTAGCCAGTAACAACCCTTCTGTTCATCCTTATGTCAAACCTTCACAACTGCACTAATATGATCTCTGACAATTGGAAGGGAGCTGGGAGATTGTTGTAAGGGTGACTCTGAGCTCAGGACAAGAGAGCTCCTTTGGACCTGCTATTTTCTGCCAGGGCTAGGAGGCTGAAATCTGTGTGCTGACCCAGGCCACGGGCAGAGAGAAACCTGAGAAGAACTTTAATCAAAATCTTGGCCTCCAGAACTAACTCACCCCTCCTTTGTTTCCTGTTCTTCCCTAGGCTTCTTGTCACAGCCAGTAGCCATATTGCTATTCTCTATATGATAGCAACATACCAGAGCCCTGGAGAGGCTGCTTTGGGCTCCCTGTCCATTCTACTTACGACCTGGATGAACAGAGATGGATGGGATGAGCGGGGAAGAACGGAGATGAAGTCATGCCGGCCACCTTAATTGCTGGCCAGAGATAGGCACCAGAAATGGTGACGTCAGGTAACTACGGTTTAAAGATGGAGGTAAAGAGGAATAAAGGATCAGGCTTTGAAAATTCTGAAGTCCTCTCAGGTTGCTTTGTTTTCTCTTCCCTACCTCTGAGAACTTTGCTGAGGTCAAATTGTGGACTTGAATGCCCTGTCTCTGTTTATCCCTCCTTGGCTGTGGATTATCTCCACAGTTGTCCCACCATTTGTGATGCTCCACTGTTCTCCTGCCATTGTAGTGGCTGTTGGAGACTGGGCATTTTAAACGATGATGGAAAGAGGAGACACTAATGAAATCCAACACTATTAGCCATAATGATTTCTTTCTTTTTTAAAGGTCTTTGGAAGAGAATGAGGAGACCGGCCTGGGCAGGATTTTTGCTTTGCTTAATTACACATGGACATATTATGTCAGATATTAATGATTATATTAGTTTAGGAATCTCAAATATGGCTCAAGTCTGAATAGCATACTATGACTATCAAGTTTACACGCAAATCTATCTCAGCAGAAAACCCCATCAGGAAAGATAACCTCAATGGATATTGGAGATACAATGATCTGACGAAGGTGTTCCCTGGCTCACAAGGGACTAGTTCGGCAACTTCAAGGTTTTTCTGTTATTTTTGTGGTGGTTGAAAGAGAATTGAAAACTTTTTTTTCTTATCTCACCATTCCTTTCTTTGTAAAATTGGATTTTGGATAATGCTTCTATTGCATAATAGACTAATGAGACAGAATTGATGGAATAAAGGGAGGGCCAGAATTGAGCTGAAATCTCATGTCTGGCCTTGAGCAGGTCAGACTGTGCCTGTCTCAATTATCTCATAAGTAAAATGGTCTGATACTCTTCTGCATGAGGCATTGTTAGAAGAATTGAATAACGCTCAGTACACAGATTGATTATTACTATTGCTATAATAAGGCATCTTAGACCCCAAAGAGGCCTTTAAGCTCTTCTCCCATCTTACAGAAGAAACTAAGTTTAAGAGAAGCTAAGCAAATTAGTCAGAACGTGTGAATTGGTTTCAGAGCTCAAAGTGGTCCATATCTTCTTGCTGTCCAAATAAGAGAACTTACCACTTCCTTGTCCTTTGCTCAGCCAAGTCTTTCATTTTATCCAAAATGAGTTAAAAAATAAGTGTTCTGAAGTTTTTTAAAATAGTTTTCTTTTCCCAACTGAGGTTAAACCTTGTTTGTCACTTTCTTCTCTGTTGCCATGGTCCTTATTGGTCCAGTACTCTCAAATTTCCCTTTAGTTGAAAAGCTGTATTACCCACTGGACATTCCTAGCTCAGCCTTGTTTTGCCCACAGAGAACACAATACATGAGGAAAGGGGCCATGCAACACACTTTTATTTGAATTTGTAGTTCCCTTTTTTGCTTTCACTGATCACTGAACCTTTTCTTTATTTTTTCTTTTCCTTTATTTAAACAAGGAGTAGATATAAATTTGTCAATATTTTCATTTGTCAAGACCCTTAAAAGGACCCCTTTCATCTATTAACATCATCTTATGTGTAAAGAAATGAATGAACATCAAAAAATATTAGACTGAGGGACAGTTCTAGGCAAGAAAGAAATATTACCAAAAGAACATGGGCATCGCCCACCTGGACCACTTAAAATTACAATAGATTAACAAAGGCCCATAAATGAGTAAATAGAAGCAATTTGAGTAAGGGCCAGGAGTGTGGTGGTGATGGAAAATTGGGCAGCCTTAATCCATCAGGAACATAAAATGGATACAGAAATATTGAACTAATTTCACAAGAATGCTACAAAGTTCAAATAAGGTGACATGGAAAATACTCAGAATATTCTTTTTTTATTAAAAAATAATGGATTATTATGTTACATATGCTGAGATATATCTATCTCTGTGTTAAACGTTCCATAAGTGCTTACTGGTTAATTACCATTGCACACAAATCAACATACATAATTATCTTCTAGTTTCAGAAATACAGTGTGTCCATAATCATGACTTTATCATCTAATGAGAGACACATTGTAGTGTGATTTTAAAGTTATAATCTATGAGAATACAGAGGAAAAAACTACTGTAGACTCTTAACTAAGTTCACCTGAATACTGCTAGTATCTGCACTGATCCTGTCCCCAAAGTACTTTGCCATGGTGCTGGACGTATATTCAAAGAGAACTTTTAACAGACTGACTGGTTTATAAAATTTATGAAGCAGCTTTCTAAACTGAGTTCTTTCTGGCAAGGCAGTTATGCTGGAATAGTAATATGGAGCTGTGTAAAACAATTAAAAAACAAAACCAAAAAGAACCTTATCTTTCATTCATTGTTACCATATGTCTGATTCTTGAGCAAACATTGGGCCATATTCTTCCTCCACCCAAATATGGCTGAGTGTGCTGTGATCATGGGAACATACATGTGGTTTAGACCATTGCAGTTGGGCAAACATCACATGGGAGCATTGCTGTATATGAGAACACTAAGGTTCATAGAGGCACAGAGCTTATCTAATATCACATGCCAAATAAAGAGTAGAAACCATTTAAAATATTAAAGTTAGAAAATGTATGATTTTTAAAACTTAGATTTAGAAAATATTAAGATAAATCTTTCAGACTCCAAAACTCATGGTTTTTCCAGCACATGCACACGCATATATGTATGACAGTTATGTCTTAATGAGTAGAAATAGTAAGGATACTCCAGAAATAAGGAATTTCTCCTTTTTTCTCCTCTGCCAAATAATTTGCTTTTCATCTCCTCTTTCATTGGCTTTCTAACACAAGTCACAGTTGAATTGCTTTTTCCAAGGTCCAAAGGCAGATACTAATTTGGGGGCAGTTAGTTCAGGTGTTGTATGGGGCCCAGCTAACCTGCCATGCTTTCTCGGATATCAGACAAGTCAAGTTACCCAATTATTTCTGAGAGTAATTACTGTATTTTCATTCTAGTCCATTTCTACTCCTTGGCCCATTGTTTACCTCAGAGAGGAGTAAAGAATGAATTCAAGTTACAGTCTGACATTACAATGAGATTGCCAATAGAAATCAATGACTTGTCCCATGACAAGCCAGAGTTTATGAGGCAGCCTAATGCTGTCCTTATATCTTTGCCTACCTCATTTTACTGCCATTCAAGCGGATTATACAATTTTCCTGTTATAAAAGGGTGTAGTCAGGGCAAAAGGGAATCTAATTGAGTTTAATACAGCTGGAAGTGGTAGTACAGAAGCCTTATAGGGGAAAGAATATTACAAGCAAGGTGTTCTAATAAGATGAGTCTGGGTTGTCTGTTGAGTTGATATTTATGTCCACATTTATATGCCTTAGGAGACACAGACAGAGCAGATGAGGTCAAGGAGCTTAGCTTTAAACAACAGGAACCTAAATCTTGGTGGACTGGAGGTTTATATTCAGGGTGACGAAACACAATTTCATCTATTTTTTACTTATAAGTACTTCTGCAGCTTTGGGTAAAGTGGCTAAAAATATGCCCAATTCCAAAGAAAGAAGTGAAGCTAAAATGGAGACTGAAGTCCCAGAAAACCATACATAGTTCTACTGCTGTACTATCCCATATGGCAGCCACAGGTATGTGTGGCCTTTGAACTCTTGAGATGAAGCTAGTTTGCAATAAGATGTGTACTGTAAAATATATCATTAATAATTTTTATTATGTGTATGTTTTGCATGTATTTAGATAAAATATTAAAATAATTTCACCTATTGCTACTTTTTAAAAATGGAGCTACTATGTAAAATTATGTATGTGGTTTGCATTATAGTTTTTGTAGACAGCAGTGGTCTAATGCAATGCATAAACAATATCCAGAGTCATTTCAATAATTTCACCTCATTTAAATCAGAATGCCAATATGCATTGTACTTAAGCTGGATTTGCTCCCTCCATTGTGATGTAGGTCTACACACACATCCATACCCGTGCATGTGTAAAGAATCTCATCACTTTTGCAGTGAGGAATTATCCCAATAAATCCAAACTTGTTTCCTTGCCCCGTGATCAGGCTGTAAATTCAGGAGAGCTACATCCTACATGAAATGATATTTTCTTGTATTTTTGTTTAAATAATGCCTCAACCTCAAAGAGCACTATATGGAATAAGCTTCTGGAACAATTTATTCTTTTCTCTCCATGGATTAGAGAGGTGGTACTTGGAACAGCTTGTTAAAGAGAAGAGCTTGGCCCTTGCCCTTGCTCTGTGTTTAATGATCCTCTCTTCATGTGCCACCTCTCTAATCTGCAGAGAGATAGGTACAAATTGTATCTATAATGTTATATTACTTAACAGTATAATGTATGATAAATCATAGAATTGCATCCCTACCTTGTAATTGGTGAAATGTGTTGCATGAGAGATCCCCTAATTCAATACAGAGTGGTTGCTCTTATGCATAACTGCCTCTCTGGATCAAACCAATTCAGCCTGCAAGTG
Source organism: Heterocephalus glaber (assembly GCF_053883595.1). Taxonomy (NCBI): domain Eukaryota; kingdom Metazoa; phylum Chordata; class Mammalia; order Rodentia; family Bathyergidae; genus Heterocephalus; species Heterocephalus glaber. The sequence continues at coordinate 9,761,189 of NW_028258305.1, forward strand.
ATGAGGGGAGAGTTAAAGCTTTTTTAATTAAGAAAAGCAAAACTATGACTTAGGATGGCTTTATAGGCCTCTGGATTAAAGTGACTGTTTAATAATCCTTTACTTGAAGGGAACCCCTTTTTCCCTTTTTCTGTAGGGGTCATGGATGAACTATCTGTGTGAGATGGGGGCCTAAGAGGTCATACATAGAACCCAATGCTCCCCTGTGTGTAATCATCACTTTTGATATCCTGCCCTTAGCCATGGATGTTTATTGTCTTTCTACTGATACTTCCATGTGTATGTTTTTTTTTCTTCAACACTTTCTGCTTTTGTTTTAAATTCATTTCTTTTTCTATATAGCCCATTCTGTAATACTTTAGAATTTTTTAGTGGCACAGATATTCCTCATTTTATAACCTACCTGTTTAACTACTGCTTGGACTTACGATGCAGGGTTGCTGTTTGCACTTATGACACATCTATTTTTTTCTACAGCTCTGTATATCTTGTTTATAGAGCCTCGATGTCTTCTTTTGTACAGTACACCTTGTTTACACGGGACTGTAATTTTTGCTCATTGTACTGTATAGTATAGTACTGTAGTTTTATGTTTTATTATACATTACAGTACTGCATGTAAGAGTTATGGAAATAAAAGCAAAGTCATCCAATTGGAGTTTCCTTTGACCATTTCTTTGTTCTGAACATTGTAATGTACGTACTATATACAATTCCTCATTTAGCAACAAATTCATTTAATGAGCAGGAGCAGAACCGGTTGTTAAATGAGAAATGGCTGTATTTTATTTTCTCTTCCCATTTCCTCAAAGTTCTGGGCTTATTTTATTTTTCACCACTGACCGTTACAGTAGTCTTGTTCTCCAGCTCCTAACCTTCTCAATTTCTCAAGTATTACTGACAAAACAAAGAACAGTCAAGCATTTATCACTGCAGAAAGATGGTGTGTAAGAGATTCTGTCTCCATTGTACCCTGGGGGAAATGCAGTGAAGTCACACTGGTGCAGAAGTGAGATGAAATGAGGAGGGACAGTGACATCTAAATCAAGATTGTAAATAGCAGCGCCTGAGTTCATGGGCACCTGAAAACCTCCAACCAACACTGCATGTGCTATGATCACTGACTTTTCAGAAATTAGTTATGAAGACAACCAAAATACAATTTGACAGGCAAGTTTAATTAAATCTGTTAGAATTGTTATGATTCATACAAATTAGACTGTTCCAGCTGGATGGGGCCACAGACATAGCTAATGTTTCAGGAAGAGCGGAGGCAATTTGGGTGAGATAACTAGTACTCGGTTCACCCATGCCTGAGCAGAAACAGTTTGGAGTTTGAATTTCTGAGTATCTCAGTCCTGCCTTCTATGTGCTCCCTCAGTCTGTTGCAGAAAGTTTCTCTTTTGGAGCAGAGCTCCATGAGGCATTGTTTGGAACTGAGAAGAAATATATACTCACTGCTTATAATTTCCTATTTATCATTAAGCAAATGAGTGAGATTCAATAACCTGACTTTTCATTTTAAAATTTTTCAGCTGTATTTTTAAAAGAAAGATAAAGCAGATTGTGTGTTCTTATCTTAATTTGATCATTCTCAATTCTGACTTTCCGAAGAGTAGAAGGGCAGTTTCTTGATATGAATCACTGATTTTGTCCAAATAGACACAGAAGTATTACCAAAACTGCAGCCCAGCATAGTCTACCAAAAACACCGATGACTTTGGAGGTGGAGATTCTCCTGGTTCTCTATCACATCTGCATGGCCTTTTCTGTGCTCTGCTGTTTCACATCTTAAAAAAGAGAAACAATTCATTTGGTAAATAATCTGTAATACAATTTACAGAGAGTACTCTGCCATTTCTCAACTGCCAGATACATTTTATTTTTACTCTGCTTGTAACCCAGGAAAACAAGGTTGCAAAATGATGCCAGCTTATGCTTTTCAGCTACAAGATGTCAATAACCCTTGATTTTGTTGTTGTCACTAAATTCCGCAGGTTCAAAAAAAAGTGTCATAAAAACAAATTGCCTTTAAAAATCCTAGCATTATTCACACAACATTCTTATGAGAAGACTTTCAATATATTTGCCATAGTTTTTGAAATTACTCTTAATCATTCATATCCAGGCCTCTAGCAAAGGCTGCTCAGACTCTTTTTTTTATCTGAGGTTTTTTTTTTCCTCTTCCTGTGTTTTCATGCTGACATTTTTACTACAGAGTCTCATTTTCATCTAGGACAATAGCATCTTTTTTTTTAAAAGCAAACAAACATGAGACAATTTGTTTGGAAAATATGTGGGTTGATGACATAGTCATAAGAATTTCAGAGAAACGTCAGTGCTGGTGTTGAGAGTGCCGGTTCTCACGTGTTTCTTATATGAAAATGGAATTTGGTGCCTTATATACTGAGGACCTCCACACTGTGCACAAGTTTCTTTGTTTTTTGCTGGGCATTGTCTTCCTCTTTTCACTGTAAGCCCATTTGATGGTTTTGAAAGATCAATTCTACTTTGGTATGAATGTGTCTCTTAACCTTTTCCCTAGAAACTGAAACAGTACACAAGTGAGTCGCACAAAAGGGGGAACTGTAAGATTAACAGCAAGGAAGCAAAGGGTTACATTATAATTCACCTAGAAAAGAGCATTTTCACTAATCAGTACCCATATCATACATTTGTAAAAATGACTGCCTGACAGGTGAAAAATCAATTTTTTTTTGACAGGGTACATTTAGTCTTAAATCAATCCAACACAATAGTTCCTTTTCTTGCTTTACACAAACTCTCTTTCACCTCTTGATAAACTGTACCCCTGTGAGCTGTAGAATGTTTCAGATTCCTACCCTTTTCTGTGTTGCAGCAATATTTTGAGGGCAATGCAAAGCAGATTCATTTGGTAGAGTGTTTTTACATGCATAACAGTGCAAAGCTAGGATTTAATAATTTGGTGGATTAAAGGCTCAGTCCAAAACTTTGCAATATACTGTGAAATGACTGCAGTGTGAATTGGACTCATGACCCACTGAGGCCTCACTGAGGCATTCTATTTTAACCTGGTGCATAGAGCACAATGGTGATAAATCTTGAAATAGATTAAGTAATTTCCCCATAATGGTGTGTCTATTGGAGTTTCAAAAACTCAGTATAGGTATTTAAAGTCTTGATATATTTGGATATTCCAGACTGCATCCCCTTTGTGTGAAAAAAGTTTCTGGCGGGGCAGTATCATGCTCTTTGACCTCCTTAGAGGAGGGTAAATGATTGGCCTACTGAGCTGAATGCTAATTATTTTGTCACTCCTCAATCTTTAAAAAAAATAGAGGAAAAGAAAGACAGAGAAGAAAAGATGATCCATTTGCATGCTAAAAATATGCTGAAGATCTTACGAAACAGAAGCTTAAGACATTCTGACACACTCAGGTCTCACTCAGGATACCATTGGGGATTTGATATACTTTTCTCCTTTGCTTGGAGATATTCTTTGACCTAGGAAATTTTGGCTAGAAAAATATCTGAGGCTTACCTGTGACAGTGTTCATGAACATCAGTACCCCAGGGCAACCAGAGAAAAGTGTGCCAGGCCCAGGGGTGGGAGTCATATGGCAGGGCCTTGAACTCTACTCTTTTGAGGCAGACAAAGTTTTACTGATGTCTTCTCAGTGCCAACACCTTTGTGAAGCAAAGGTCAGATCTACATAATAAAACAAAAAGAGGGTCAGGTCAGGGAGAAGCAGAGTTGTTTAATCCAGGAGACCAATGAACTTCTGAGACTTGATTGAAAACCCAAACGCTTTCCTGGGAATAAGCATCTAATTAGTATGGAAAAAATCCAAATGTGCCCATGACTCTTTTTACTTCTTTCCACAAACGATGAGTCCTCTCATTAAACACATTTTAAAAATAAAAAATTATGTCTTCAAGCTGAACAATGTTCCTTATTTCTATAAAGAAATATTGTCAGTATAAGGAGAGAAGACTTGGCAATATCGTGCTGACAATACATTAAAAAGATAAGCAAGAGAAAGACAGCTTGAATGATCAGGTCTTAAGGAGCTCAAGTCACTGCCTCCCAGCTTGAACCATAAGGTCTTCCTAGTGGCTAGTACTTGGCATTTGGGGGTAGTTGTGAAATCCAAGCAAAGAGGGAATGTGCCTGTATGTGTCTGTACAATGATGAGTGTTTATATGGTCGCATGTGTGTGGGGAGGTGCTTGTGTTTGCATCCAGTGTGTTTGTGAGGGTGTATATGCCTGTGCTTATATATATAGTTAAGTATGTATGTGTGGTGGGAGGGAGTGTGTGCCTGTTTTAAAAAATTATATGCCACTATTCATACTATATTAAAATAATCAACTCCCGCCTCCCGCTGCCTCACAAACTGTCTGTGACTTTCTGCTCTTAGTTATTGCAGTTTGTCACTATGAAAAACTAATCAACAAAAAAAAAATAGAAAAGCTTACTCCTTTTCATGTCAGCAAGATGAAAGTACGATTGTTCTGCTCATGTTTTGTGGTGGATGCATCGTGAGGCAGGACTCACAATGACCCAGATATCTGCTAATCCACATTGAGTTGAGGGAAATGAGAATATTTGCTGAGTGGATGCCAGTCCACATCCCATGTAAATGATGTATCTAACTTCTCTTATTGCCTTTCTTCATTCTTCTTTGGCTTCCAAGTTTCACTATCCCAACAATTCTTTCTCAATGGAAGCCCTTTCCTCATAATCTCATATTCTTCCTGGAGTTTTCTAACATGGCCTGTTTTTGTTTTTCCTCATTGTGTGTCTCTAATTTACTAATAAGATACTAAAAATTCAATACCCCAGAACTCTACACTTCAGGCTTAGATTTATAGAAACCTAAAGCAGACAGAATCTTGAGGATGTTCTAATTCAGTTTCCTTATTTACATATGAGTGTATTTATAGTAGATTCCTAGAGAGCTACAGGCTGTGGGTCTGAACAGGCAGGCAATTCAATGGGGTTGATAAGGACACTTCACTGTAAGTCCAGGCAATCTATGACATGGCAGTGACTGGAAGCAGTACAAAAGGTACTTCCTTTAGGAGATTAAATGTGATAATTTACATTTGGGAACATGCTTTGTGAGCTCTAAAGTGGGAAATGTATAAAGGGTAAGCTGTTTCTCTTTTCTTTTTTCTTTTATAACTAATAATGTACTGGGTGAAAGTTGTACCATGACTTTTAAGACTATAAAGCCTGAAAATGGAAAAATCTAGGGGCTTATTCCAAAGAAGTCTTCTATTGTGGCTCAAAGTTCTTTAGTAGTTAGTCTTTAGAAAGCTGCTTTGAACATTCAGCACTTTAGGTAAGAAGGAGTCATTATTCATAGAGGTACAGAGAAAGAACACTGGACTGGGGGTCTGCAAACCTAGTTTGCATTCTGGTTTTGAGATTTGTTTATGTTTATTCACTTGGTGACTGAAATGACTGTTAATTATTTAACTTGTATAAACAGACTAATCGTGTTCTTTCACCCAAATGTGATTCTCATCTGTTGCCTATTACAGTGAGTAAGTACCCAGTAATCTCAATAAGAATTGTGAGAAGGCACCTTTTATCCTATCTCTTCCTACCTCCTCCTTCTCCTTTCTCAGGTCTGTCCGATCACCAGGGTCAGTCAACCTCACTCCTCAATATCTCTTTAACTGCCCTCACAAGGGTTACCTCATCTTCATCTCTCTACTTGGTGTAGTTCTAACTGAGCTCTCTTTCTCCAGCCTTGCTTCTAACTCCTACAAGTGCTAGCCAGATTACTCTCACACATCATACATTTGGTAGCTCACTCCTCTGTGTAACACCTCGAGTGACTGCAGAATATCCTGAGAAGGAGGTTCAGAATTGTCCATTCAAACCACACCTCTGTTGGTCTCTCCATCTTCCCACTCCACAGCCTACCCTCTACTGTCCATGGACCTGTTTTATTTCTCGAACACACCATCCTGCCTCTTCACATGCCATGTGTTTTGCCAAATACCAGTTCCTAATCTCTGCTTTATTATTGTATTATCATCATTAGTCAAATCCATTCTATCCTTCACGTCTCATTCTATCTTAAATTCCCTTTGTCTGGAGTCCTTCTCTGACTTCTCCCATCTCAGGACACACTACTATATCTAAGTTTCTCATTACAGCACTCATTACAAATTATTAAACAACGTATGTTCCACACAGGATCCAGAGCTACACATGATTAGGGACCAAGTATATGTGATTTGTATATCTTCAGGGTTTACTCCAGTGTTTCTCACATAGGATATGCTCAAATAAATGTATGTTGAATAAATGAAGACATAGATGTCAGTGACTTATTATGTGATCTTGAACAAGTCATTTATCTTATTAGAGTCTCTATTTTATTTATGACTAATGTGAGAACATTGAATTAAAGTGGCATGAAGATGAATTCCAGTTTTAAAGTTATATGAATGTACAATTATGTTTATTGTTATCCAAGAAGTGTGATAGAGCTTTCAAAATAGCTATGAGATGGTGATACTTGCTATCTTTGATTTGAATTTGTACATGGAAACCTTTTTTGTACATAGATCTTATCTTCTGAGAAATATCTTCTTAAGTGAAACAATTAATAGCCACCAGTAGTGACAGATATTAGGAAGAGTTCATATCTTTTATATTTTGGATTTTGCAAACTTGTGGGCATGTGAAGAAGAGTTGAAAGAAATATGGATTTCTTGAAAAAATTTGAGTCTGACCTAAATGAGATGATACGGTTTAGAGAAAAATGATTTTTCATTTATTCTTCTGGTTAATGAAATAGTTACTTGAATGTAATAGGCTAAAGAGGGGTGCTAGTCAGTTTCTCTAAACTAAGCTGGACCTCTGGAATTTGAATCATCACTATTAATATAATGGCTAGGTCTTAGGGCTTTTATTTCATTCCTGAGTAAGAAAATATAATAATATATTTTGGTGGGTGTTCAGCTCACTCACTTGAAAAAGCAGTTAAGATAATGTTGATGGCAAAGAGAAGCCACAAGATATTTAAGTATAAAATATACAGAAAAGAAAAATTTGAACTTATTTTTAGTTTTTGGGTGATCCCAAAGGTGAGAAAGGCACACAATAGACTGTCAGAGGGAGCCAGTTTTTGGAGAGCCATAATGCAAATCAACAGGCATAGACACTAGGTTTTCTCCCCAGAGAAGCAGAGAAAAGGTCAAAACTTTGTATTGGGAAAACGATGCAATTAAATACCCATATGAAGCTACTACTCTATTTTCCCCCAAAACAAAGCTAGCTATGCATTCTTATCAGTACCTCCTTAAAACTCCCTCCAACTTGATCCTGTATAATTGTCTTTATTATTTGTGATTCCAAAATATAACCAACTTTCCAAGCTTTTTGTCCTTGATTTGTCATTTTTTACCCTTTTCTGTTTTGTTGTGCTTATGTTTTAACATATCTGCTCCGTGGTATTGTGGTATTGGAATTAAAAACTCTATACCAAGGATAATTTTCCAATTTATTGCCTTCTCAGACAAAAATTTATTCCTTAGACTCCTGCCAATCTGCAGTTGCTAGTAAATGATATTATACTGGTTTGAAGAGCTGGATACTTTTATATGGGGACAGAAAATCATGAAAGACAAATGACTTTGATCTGAAACTGAAATTCAGACAAAGGATGGGTGGTGTTATTTGAGCAGACAGTGTACCAACATGGCTGTATATTAGGCACAAGTGCCAGCTTACAGCAAACAGGAGACAACTCAAGGAACAAAATAAAACTGGGCCTACCTCTGCTTATTCAAATACCACCCACAACTTCCTAGGAGAAGAACATATGCAGACCATATTTGAAAACATTATAAGGCATGCATAAAGTACAATATTAGTCAATTTTATATGCTCAGTTGCATGAAATCTGTGTGTTTAAAAAATATAATAATTTGCATTTCATGGCTTTTGATAACCTCAGGAGTGCACTTGAAATTCAGCACATGCCCACAGCACCTCCCAGCTCACCCCATTTTTAACTGAAGACCAATGGTTTCTATTAAGGGATCAGGCAGGGCCTCTGACAAGCCAGTCAATAACTATGTGAGGTTACTTCATTAATGCTATAATGGCTGATAGAGTGAGAGGCAAAAAACAGGTTCCTGACAGCAGCAAATGAAAATGATAGAGATTCCTGAAGCAATGCGCCTTTCCTTTGTCATTGTCTTTTGCTTCGCTTATTCAAAATGTGGCATTTATGTATTCAGTCTTGATGAATGTTGCAGGCTTTAAGTACTTTTTCCATCTCTAATGCAGTGCCGATTGCACATTGTTCTCTCTTTCTCTCCCTCTCTCTCCCCCTCTCCCTCTCTCTCTGTTTTCCTATAACCTCTGCTGTCAAGGCATTGCAGGCTGAAGGGTTGCAGGCACTGGCTAAATAGCTTTTGTGCGGTAAACGGTGAAGGTGATAGGACAATGCATCATAAGTGCTGGCTAGGTCACAGAGCAAAGTGGGTGGTGGGAGCTGGACCTTGCAGCTAAAATGGTAAGGCCTGTCTGGCCCTGTCACATTCTTACCTTTAGAAGCCGGGCAGTGACCTCCAAAGGGAAGTGTAGACATCTTTGTGCAGCTCACACAGGATGTGATTAGGAGATGAGAACTCACTGCAGGTGAACCAGGAAGACGAATCACAAAACGGAACTGCAGTTAGCCACGTTCACCCAGGTCTGGCGAGAGCGCACTGGTGTCAGTGTCTGGCTGAGAGAGGCTGAACTTCTTCCCAGTTTCTAAGTGCCTTGATGGGGGTAAGCTGTGCTTTGGTCCTTGAGGAGGATTATGCACTTTGCTTCAGTGAGGAAGAGGGAAGGAATACAGACTAGCAGGTCTTTGGCATCCCTAGAAGGAGCCTATGAAAGATACAATGAGAAGTACAGGCATTTACCCAAATTGCTGCTGGATACTTTCTTTGATGAAGGGCAGAACCAGGCAAAAGATAGACATGCAAGGAGTCAAGAGCTGAGAGCTATTTGGTGCTCATTCCCAGGTTTTTTGTTTTTGTTTTTTTCTAGCACAAGGAGCCATATTTTCAGCATCTCTTGTAGGTTAGGTAGCACGAGAACTGTGAGCTATTTTAAAGGGGGCAAATGTGATAAATCAGCTGATATATGCATATATTTAATTCGACAGCCTTCACCAATGAATTGATCTGCTTTGTGGGGGGTTTGGCTTAAGCTGGCAGAATATCAGAACCACATCAGCGCAGTCAGACACAAGGCAGGCAGGAATGAAAAATGTGATGGTCCCAATTCTCTACAGCCTTCCCTACACAACTTGTGTGGTGGGACATAGCTTCAAATTGCCACCATATGTTTAAAGAACTGACTCAAATACTTTGTGAAAGGGCCTGCACCCAAATGTAAACGAACGAAACTCAGATACTTTACAATTACACGTATGATTATAGTCTGGGTAACTTATATGGCCAAAGGCACCTTAGTGGAAACAACTGGCCTTTACTTTTCTGTATCCATCAGAGGCTATGCCAATGCTCTTCCATCTTTGTTTACTAAAGAGGATCAAAGCAGGGATTGTTGTCTATTTGCAGACTGAAGTGGCCTCAACTTTATCGTATATAGTGTGGGCAGTCTCAGTTACTTTGGTAACTGCAAAATTCTAATTTATTCATTGTGGTTTTTTTCTCTTTGATCTTACCAATTATTTACATAGCAGGTTTTATTCTCTCTATGTGGTAAATTTTATGTGCTGAATCATGACTCCTCACCCTTTCCCAAATCATGTTAATATCCTAACCCCTAGTGCCTCAGAACGTGACAGTATTTGGAAATAGTCTTTCAGGAGATAATTAAATTAAAATAAGATCTTTAAAATCGGCCCTAATTCAATAGAACTGTTGCCTTTAAATGGGAGAAAATTAGAACTCAGACAAGTGCAAACAGAAGACCATGTGAAGATACAAGAAGAAGGTGGCCACCTACAAATTGGGAGAGATGCCTCAGAAGGAACCAGTCTTGCCAACACTTGGATCTCTGACTTTAACCCCCAGAATTTTGAGCAATCCTCAAATTTTTCTGTGATTTAGCCACTCAGTCTGTGATACTCAGTTTAATGGTAGTCCTGATTGATATGGGAAGTAAGGAACTTGCAAGAAGAGGCTCAGCAACTTCGCCAAACCAACAGAATAACTTAACTCTCCATCATGTATCCTCAGTGATCATCATTTTAATGAAATGAGTGTTCTCTGCATCCATGTTTTTACTTCTTACTTCCATATAATTGTCCATAAATAACATGTAGAACTAAATTATGTGGTTTGAAGAGTTCACATAAAATGTTTCATATTGCTATGATATTATATAACCTATTTTATTTTACTATTATGATTCTGACATTTTATGATAAATATAGAAATAGTCCATTCATCTTAGCTGTTGTATCATACTTTATCGTACAAATATACCACTATTAAATGATGTTTCCTTACTGAAGAAATTGGAGAATATTCTTACTTCTTATAATAATTAACAGAGCTGCCATGAACATTCTTGTGCAAGTTTCCTAGAGTACTGATGTGTTACTAGAATAGGAGCTGCTACAGCGTAGCACATGTATATTTTCAATTTGGAGAGATATTATCATAATGTTTGCCAAATAGTCATAGCAGCTTTCTTTCCCAAACAAGAGCATGAACTGTGCTTTTCCCCCCATAATTGCACCAGCATTTAGTATTGTTGGGGTTTGACATTTTCTCCTAGTCTGATGGGAGTGCATGGTGTCTCATAATTGTACGGAGTGTCCTGTTTGTAACCACAGTCACAAGTAGGCATAGTTATTATCACCCACATTTTGCAAATAAGGAAACTGAACTTCTAAAAGATTAGTTTATTGGTTAAGGCCAAGAAGCAGCCAAGTCATTAAACAAGGATTAGTATTTATCTGATTCCAAAGCCTGTCGTGTTATTTTGGGTTTCCTCAAAAGCAGATCCTGTGACAAGGGATTTAGGTGCTGGTAGTTTTTTGGGGGGAGTTGATTCCAGGAAGAGTACAGAAGATTAGGCTAAAGAGGTATTAATGTATAAATTACCACTAATTGCCACTATGAGGAGTTGGGGATCCATTTTTGGGAGGGTTCTCTTAAGGTTAGAGCACCTGAGAATTATCTCACCTGCTTAAGAGGAATCTAAGGTATTCATCCTTGACTCCCTTTCCTTATTGGTTGAATTTTAGACATTTTGTGAAAGGACTGACCAAACTCCCTTGGGCCACAGGAAGTCCTTAGTCAGAGGGGAGTGCTGTGAGACTTTCACCTTACCCATTGCAACTTCAAGGAATCAGAGGCAGGCAAATGTACTGGGAGAGGCATGAATGCCCATACTGGTTCTAGCTATAGTCCCATCTGCCAAAGCAGGAAAAATCTTTGCTCCAGCTTCCCCCTCTCATAATAACCTAAGGGGAAGCAACTGCATTTTAATCCCTGAACTCTAAGTTAGTTTATAACTGATGGGATTTTTCCTACAGAAGTTCATCACAATATTGCACTTCACCAAAATTGTTTGACTTGCTATGTGATGGAATTTTTTTGTGTCACGTATATTCTTTCTTGATTTTAATTACTTTGTATGTGATTACAAGACTCTTCACATACTTTTGATAAAGTGGGGAAGATGTCAATTTTCTCACTGCTTTCTTGGGAAATTTATAAAATAAATCACATCTCTAAACTCTGAAGTGCTTCCTATATCTATAAAGATGCGTTTTTCATTCTACAAAAGCTTCAATAAGGTCATGGATATAAAACGGGCCTATAAGTAAAAATTTTACCAGAAATCTGACTGGAGACAGTGAAAACAAAGTGTATTTAAAATAAAGAATAATAGTCACTTAGATTTGTATGGTTTGGGTATTTTAAACCATTTCACATTACCTCACCCAAACTGCTGAACAAAAACATAACGTGTGCTAGAATCTCACTATTCCCTTCCACAGATGTAAAAGCAAAGGCTCAGAGCTCCAGGATTATGCTGTGAATTGGTAACCATACTAGAATTTGAGCTCTGGGCACCAGAAACCCAACACTGTGTTTGTTGACCCATGTTAAAGTTTTTGAAATGTGGTTCAGACAACTTGCATCAAGATTGCTTCTTGCACTTTTTAAATGGCTAAATCCTGGGTCATACTTTAGGGGACAGGCCCCTGATAAAATTTTCTGGATACCTTTAAGCAAAGATGCCAAACATAGTTATGGGCATCTGTTGATACTTGGACGCTTAGATGCCATGGTGGTCCTAATGTTCTCAACACCTTTGAAGATGATCTGGGCAGCATGAAAGTCCTCCATGATTTACTACTTATGCTTAGGAAATGTCACCATGCAATCAGACAGCCCTGCCCTTAACAGCAGAAAGTTTTTGTATCCACCCATGGTCCTCATATAGACCAAAATTGCTACAGGAGAAAGAACACATTTTTGTCTTTTCATTACCTATGATATCTTTAGCCAAAATGGATGCATACAGACAAGTTGATTTATCCAGGCAAATTTGGATAACCTTCTACTTCCCCTCCCTCTAAAATAATTGACAAATGAGTCCCAACAGCATGTCTGCAATATAAAGAACTACTTATTGTAGCATTGATGAAGTGTCACTTAAGGAGTTTTCAGTACTTCCTGTAAATCTTCTAGTGTTTTAAGAGGCCACACTCTTCAATTTTATTTTTTCTGCCTATCAAAGCTGTACTATGGTTAACATATCCTCTAAAACCTTTACGGGGAGCCTGAGTTGCTTTCTACACTGTCAAAAACAATTGGAGATGAGATAGTCATAGTACTCCCTTGATATCTAGGATTATTGCCAGAGGTCATGGCAGTTGTCCAAGTTAGAGATGTTAGGGGTTTAGATATTCAGGCAGCAGCAGCAGTGGCCAGAAGAAATTTGAATTTATATGTTTTTGATGTAAAGGCAACAGAATTTCCTAATGGATCAAGTGAAAGTCTCAGGAGAAAGACAGGAGAGAGGGATGATGCAAAAATTTTTTGCCTAAGTCAATAGAATGATGAAATTGCAATAAACCAAGATGAGAAGACCAGGTGGAATATTTCATATTTGAGGTAGTTCTTAGCCATCCAGATGGCAATGTCAAGTAAACTCTTAGATATGAGTTTGGACTTTTGGAGACAATCTGGGCTGAAGTTAAAAATTTGTGAATCTTCAGCATATCATTCAAATGTAATCTGCAAGCGTACATACAGTCACTGAGATTGGGAAGACAAAATGAACCAGTACCAAATTCTGGAGCACTTGGTAATATAGGAAGAAAAAGTAGAATCAGCCAAGTTGGCTGAGAAGGAACAAGGACAGATGTGTGATGTCCTGAACATCATGGGAATAACAGGACAGGTATGGGGCAGAAGGAGTGTCTCCTTGTCAGATGCTGCTGATAATTTTCCATTGCTTTTAGTCAGGTGGGATGCATTGGTGACTTTTATAAGAGCAGTTTCCATGAAATAGAAACAATATCCAGCTTGGAATGTGTTGAAGAAACAAGGGAATAGAGGAACTTGTGCCCTCATTAGCCTGGTTCCTGTAACTTCTCTCCTGCAGTGTTGGCTCTGGAGGGTTGACCGACTGTTAACGCAGCAACATGGACACATGGTCCTAAGGCCAGAAATTTAATTTGAAAAGAATACCAAAAATCCGGAGAAGCTTTTAATGACTCGTTTTACCAGCTTGACAATTCCCAGCCATCATTTAGAAGTGCTTCCCTCTGTTTGTGGCGAAGACGATAACAATTGGTCCCAAAATAGCTTATTCGGCACCCAGCACAGAGCCTCATACATAGTCAGTATTTAATAGCTTTTTGTGGTCTGAATGGATTTGTAAGAGAATGAATGTGCTTGGGTATATTTGGAGCAAATTATCCATGTTTGGTCAATTTTCTTTTTCAAATAAAAGATCTACAAATGATTGCTAGCAAAAATAAATAAATAAAGCAGGGTGGAGAAAAAAAACTATTTTAGACAAACACATTGTGTCTTGAAAGATCTATTCTGTCATGCCAGCAGTCCCATTGGCTGTGATTTGTATATTAAGAAGATTTTAATTGCTCAGGTAAGTGCCTGCACCTGCTAAGACATTGTGTATTAGAGTACTTTATTCTAATCTTTTATAATACAGGGCACACTTCACCCATAAAATTATTCTCTGCACAATTATCACTCTGTTTTATTGAGGTAGAAAGTGCAACTTAACACTTTGGTTTCACTCATTATTATTAAAATCATAGAAATTAGGATCATTGGGCAGTGCTTGTGCAGTTAACTGCTGAATTGCCCTGTCCTTTCTACTCCTCTTTCCCTTGCACCAATGAGTGGGACTTGAATGAGTTTTTACTTCATCTGCAAGCACTGTGGGGGCCTGATTGTTTTCAACTCTAAACATAGATTTCTGCTAGGGCCCAGGGTACATATGAACTAGCTGGCTTTAATGTTTATTTTTAAAATGATAATTTTCTGCTTATAAATGAATTGTAAAAAGAATATTAAAAATAGTTACATATAAAGCATATGGAAAAATTAGAAAAATCTAGGGAGAACATAAAAACTATTCATAATCAATTATTTTTCATCTGTTTTTCATGTATTGTATTTCAGTTTATATATAAACACACTGAATGTATAAAGCACAGATATACTCACATATTCACACAAAAACAGACTCAGATTGGAATAGAAGCAAAAGAGTAGCTTTGGCAATAGTAATAATAAATATTTGGTGTACATGTCCAAATTTTACATGCCCAGCACCACAAACTTCTAGAAATTCTAAAACTTTGTCCTTATCCCCATGGTAAAGTGGGCATATGAATGTTAGAAAGTAACATACAAGTTACATAGCCAAAGTGAAAATTTACACCCAAGTATTTTATGGAAATGTGGAGTGAATCAAATCTCAGTGAAGACAGGAAGACAGAGTGCAGCTTTGACAATTTTCAGATTGCACAATGAGTTCTCATGAATTTCAAAATACTCAATCAACTCTTGTTAATATATTTTTAATTGGGAGAATTGCTCTGAAAAATCCAAAGATTGTTATCATTCCATGAATGGGCATCATAGGGTTACTTCCAAAGACAAATATGTCACCAACCCATAGGACATGATCCAGTTGGAGAGATAAATATTCAAGAAGACTGTGGCGCCAAGCAAACAGACAGATAAAATCTAGGCAGGAACTCAGGACTCCCACAGTGAAGGAAAAAGGGGAAATCAGGTGTCATTTATGCTTTTCGGTGCCACCAAGATCCTATCTTTCAGAGGCACTCATTCTCCCCAGGCCCCATATGCAATGCCTGTTTATTCTTTCAACTGAGTACCTCCCCAGAATTTGCTACAAGGTGATTGTTTATCCTAAGATAAACCACTACTGGGGCTGGCAAACTAAAGCTCCTGGACTATTCCTTGCTTGTTATAAATAAAGTTTTATTAGAACCTAGTCATGCCCATTTGTTTATACATCTTTGACTGCTTTTATACAACACTAGAGTTGAGCATTTGTAGTAGAAGCCACATGCCCTGCACAGCCTAAAAGATTTGCTCTTTTTATATCACAAGAGCCTATCAGCTCAGAATTATTGCAGAAACATCTTGCCACTCACCTTGCTCTGAGAACCAGGTGTTTTGTTCCTGACATTGTTAGGAAGGTTGTTAGGGAGTTTGCATTATGACTTTCTCTGGAGGCCAGCACTGATGCTGTCCTAGTCTGGTATGTTGTGGCCCAGCTCATTTATATAACACATCCATTCTAAGGTTGAATTTCATTCTTTCATTCACTTTAACCCACTTTTCTGAAGTGCAGCACTGTCTCTCAGTACCCAGGGCCCCAATAGTTGTAATCTAAGGATGATCTAAGACCTGCCTTCTTTCTCCTAGAACACTAAGAATTAAATGGCAGCCTGCCTTACTATGTACCCCAATGAGTCCTTAGTCTGTATGTCTGGGATAGACTCATGAATCTGCATTTTAAACAAGCACTTTTTGTGGTTCTGATGTAGTTGGCCCATAAAACTTGATTTTAAGGAATTATCACACCGTGCTTTTCTTTTCTTTACACCTGCCTTACCAAACTTATATGTTCTCTCTTACAACAACCTAGGATTTTGCTTTTGGCAAAAAATTGAAAAGTCCATTGGGAATGACAAGGTTAACATGACATTCTAAAGGAGTATGCTGTCAACCTTTTAAAATATCTAAATTATAAGTAAAGTGTGTATTTGAACCACTTCTGTTGAAGGCTGACTGTTTAATAGGTGCTATATAAATTAATGAGACATCCTAATTACTAAGCAAAGTCAAACAGTGAGTTGATACATAAGGCCAATCTTTTTTGATCAGAAGTTGTTGATATTCATCTTAGTTTCTCTAGTTCATATTTTCTTTCATTTTACCCAGCCGCTTCTATTTTCAACACTCATACCTTCCAAAACCTCTTTGGATACAATTCAGACTCTAGTTCGGTGTGAACATTGATTTGTAGTTATAACAGCATTATTTAGGTTACAGTGAAGTAACTTTTTTTGTCAAAAGCCTAAATAAGTTTTCCTGTTTGAGAGTTCCATCTTTGAGCATTGACTGCAAGTATTAAATGAAATAGATTCTTCTCATCTCTGACTTACGTCTTTATCATCTTTCATAGATTTGTAAGGACTACAAGCCCTCAGGTTAATATGTATTTTCTCTATTGCCCTGCCTTTATGTAGTACAGCCCTAGAAAGCAATCATTTGAACAATTATTATTTTTTGAGAACCTGAGTACAGCTAGTATTGATATAGGCATGGTGGGATGATACAAAAGTGGAAAAATATCAGAGTGCCTATCCCAGAAGTGCTTATGATATGATTAAAGAGAAAATTAATTATGTTACTTACAATTGGAGACAACTCAGAGCAGTAGGGTTAGACCCTTGGTGTTCAATGCTTTAACATTTATTCACTCAATAAGTATGTTAATATGTTGTCTGTTATGCACAGGCACTGTACAAATAATGAGCAAAACAGACAAAAACGTCAAAACTCCTTACTCTTATTCTAGTGGAGAAGATAATGAACAATAAGATGTTGAATCCTAAGCACTAAGGAGAAAAAAATAAAGCAAAGGGGTCAGAGAGCACGTGTTAGGGGTAAGGGAGTGTAATGGTGCTCACTCTACTTGTAAACTACCTCAAAGTCATAGAAATTTGAATCTTGTGAGCTTTGAGACCTTTGCTTAGATCCTAGCCTTTAAGCCCCTACATCAGCATTTCAAGGCAGCTGGGTTGTTCTGCAATCCTCATCAAAAAGGCAAAGATTTTACCTAGGTGATAAAATCATTATCCTTTTACAAAGCATAATCTCAACAGGGAAGGTATAATCCTTATATATGAAAACTTTCGGGAAATTATCAGTGTCAAAATATGAATCCTAATTCTAGAAGAGTGTCTAGGGATTTTCTAGGTAGATTTTTGCATATTTTACTCCTTATCTTTCTGAGCTCAACTCTGAAGGGTGGTGTCCCCTGATCACCCATTTAATAACTCCCAACACCACATTGCCTGGTTTCACTTAATATTTTCACAGCATTATCGCTAATTCATATTTATGTGTTTATCTATTCCACCAGAAGGAAAGGCCTAAGAAAGTAGGGAGTTTGTCTTGGCTCTGGCGTACAGTATGTTCTTAGCATTTTTTGAATGAAAAAAGATTGTTGAGCGTAACCCATATCCAACTACAGGCAAGGAATAGAGAAAAGTCTTCCAACAATTTAACTTTTAAGAAATTGACCCAGCTTTTTCCCTGCTGGGTATCTTCCCAAAAGAATTAAAAGAATCATACCACAGCAATATTTGTGCACCCATGTTTACAGAGGCACAGATTTTAATAGCTACAGCTTGGAAACAGCCCAAGTGCCCATCAACTGGAAAATGTATAAAGAAGATGTGGTTTTTCTATAAAATGGAGTACTACTCAGCCATAAAGAATGAGAAACTAGAGACATTTATAGCTAAATGGATGTATATTGAGGCCATACTCTTAAGTGAAATAAATAGGACACACATGTGTAAATACCTAATAGTTTCTCTAGTGTGAGAAACTAAAAGTGTAAATAAATATTGAAATGATAAAAATGAATAATTGATAACTTGAAATAGGAAAAGGTCCAAAGGTGTATGGGTGGTGGGAAGGGAAGGGGAAAGGGAAGAAGGGAAAGGAAAAATTATAAGAAAAGAAAACCAAAATGGAAACAAAATCTATGTAAATAGGGAAAGGTGGAGAGGGTGAAGGACACAGAGGTAATGGGAAAAAAAAATAAGAACTAAGATATATCATGTACAGGTATAAGCACCCATTGATAAATGTAAATGTATTGTATACCTAAAATGTACCAATAAAAGAATTTTAAAAAAAGAAATTATCTCAGTCTAATTTAAGATTATACTGTTTTTTTAAAAATCTTATTTTAATTGCATTAATTCACTAATTTGGAACAACTCAAAGTAGAGCAATTCTCTTAGTGAAGTTTTTGAATTACCTAGTTGATTTCCAGCACATACATATGTTTTTACTTTATGCAACCATTGTGGAAAAAGCTATAACTAAGGAAAAAAACACTATTCTTTTAGAAAGTAATGCGCTTACACTTTAATAAAACCACAAAATGCATTTACCTTGCATGTGAATGTTTCCATTCAAATAACCTAATTTTATGTATGTCATTGAAAGAATTATTTCTCTATATTTTGAAATAATTCAAGTAAATAAGAAAGTATACAGAATAATAAGCATCTGTGTACTCACTAACCAGCCTTTGTGAATCTTAATATTTTTCCATACTTCCTTCCTACTACTATTTTACACAAATAAACATTTCCAATATATTTAAAACCCCCACATAACTGTCCCTTATCCTACCCCTGTTTTCTTCCTCCTAGAGATCATAATTACCTTGATTGGTCCGTAACCTCTCTGTATTACAGTATTGGTTAGGGTTCTCTAAAGGAGCACAGTTTCTATAACTATAATTATGCAAGGGAATTTATTAGGTAGGCTTGCAGGATCAGAGTCCACAATGGACATGTGTACACCGGAAAGCCAGAGGATCCAGTAGATGTTCAGTCAAACACCCTGAAAGCTGTAGACCAAGAGGAATCAAGCATGCAACATCAAAGGCCTGGAAATAGCTAGAGAGTTGCTGGTATAAATCTGCACTGAAGGATGAAGAAACAAGAGTCTGATGTCCACAGGTGATGGCAATGAAAGAGGCACTTATGCAGAATGGAGCTTTTAAGACATCGCTACTTCTCCTTATTTCTCTTTAAGCCTCATGGATGCTACCACAATTGATGTGGGTCTTCTGACCTCAATTTGCTCCCCTATATGTCAGTAATCCTTGAAAACAAGTTGATAAGAGTTAATCAGCTTTAGATGTATTATCAACAACGTGTAAAAAATTAAAATGTGTGATTTTTTAAAAAATAAGAGTACTAATCTCATTCATGAGGGCTCCATCCTCATGACATAGGTACCTCCCAAACCCTTACCTCCTAAGACCATTATATTGTTCATAAGGTTTCAACCTATGAATTTGGAGAACTAAACATTCAGTCCATTGTACTACCAAATGGGCATTATATATTAGCAAATGTTTATAAAAACACTTAGCACAGTATTTCTCACATAAAGGTCTTTAAAAATTATGTAATGTCACTATCACCATTACATTAAATCAGCCTTGATATTTTTATTCTTATTCTTTTTCTTATTATTTTTCCTCAATAATTGTCTTAGCTAATTTGTTTTTGCTATTGCCTATAAATTTTAGGATCAATTTATTATATTCCAAAATGACTTCTTTGGATTTTAATTTGAATTATATTGAAATACACACTGTATATAACTGAGTCTACCCATACATGTTATTCAGCTTCTCATTACTTATGTCAAAATACTTGAGATAATCAACTTACAAGGCGAAAAGGTTTAGTTTGGGTCACAGTTTCAGATATTTTAGTTCACAGTCAGTTGGGTTTTGGAGCCTCTGGTGAGGTAATACGTCATGGCAAGAACTCCTGGCAGAGGAAGCCTGTTTTCCTTGTGGTGGCTATGAAGCAAAGAAAGAGAAAGGAAGGGGCTAGGGTCCTAATACCCGCTTCATGATTTCACCGCAATGGCCTTTCTTCACTAGCTCCACTTCTTACAGATTCTACCATTTCCCAACAGCCCCAGAGGCTGGGGTCCAAGCCTTTAATAGAAGGGCCTTTGTTGCACATTCTGGATCCAACTTACAGCACCATCCATGATGTAGTATATATTTTCATTTCATTAAATCTGTTTCTCAGTACCATTAAAAAATAAGGGGAATGGAGGAGAGGACAAAGGGATGTAAAAAGAATTAAAATGTATTATGTACATGAACAAATTCTCCGTGATAAATTTAATCATTATACACTGTAAACATGTACTAATAAAATTAAAATTTTAAAAATATTCTCTAAAAGGGACTTGAACATGTCTTACTAGATTTAGTATGATCTTTTTGAATTTGTACTTCTAAATTATTTCTTATATGTATGAACTGAATTGATTTTTATACATTAATCTTATATGTAACTATGTGCTGAATTCTTTTTAATTATTGTAATTGTTTGTTATAGCTAATTTTGGGTTTCCTATGTTGAATTGATAGTCTTGTCTTCCAAACCATATACAGTGGACCCTAGAGTTTTGAATGGCCTCACATGTGAACAACTTGGGCTATGATTGGAATTTTAGCTTTAACTTATGTCCAGTCTTGAGTTACAACCCAAATGCCAGCCACTTGTGTAGTTGAAAATAAAGATTCGCGATCCCAGAAAAGCATATGTAAGATATGTAAGCATGCATGAGCATTGGTCTGAGTCCAGATGGGCATGCTTGTGGATGTGATTTCAGTCAGTGGTTTTTATAATCGCTATAATTACTACCATCAAAATGGCCCCCCAAAAGCTAGAAAAGAAGCTAAGAAAAGAAGGGAAGGTAAAGAAAGCAATCACAATTGAAAAGAAGGAAATTATGGAGAACTATGAGAGTGACATTTATGTGACCAATCTCACTAATATGTGCAGCATGTTGAGAACCACCATCTCAACAATCTTACAGAGAAAAGATTTGTATAAGGAAACTAGTGTTGCTAAAGGTGTTACTCAAGTCAGAAAGTCATGATCAACAGTGTTAGATGAGGTTAAAAGGCTATTATTAGTATAGATAAGTGAAAGGCAGATGGAAGATTATAACCTATCTGTATCTATAATTTGTGAAAAAGCTAGGGTTATCCATGCAGATATCATAAAGGATAATCCATCAATGAGTGATAATGGTGAAACATTTCATGCCAGTAAGGGGTGATTTCACAATTTTAAAGCGAGAACTGGGGTTCATAGTGTAACTAGACATGGTGAATCAGCCAGTGCTGATAAAAGGGCTGCTGAAAATTATATACATCACTTCCAAAAGATGACACAGAGAGATGGCTCTTGCTCTCAAGTTTTCAACTATGATGAAACTGTCCTTTTCTGCAAGAAAATGCCCAGGAGAACATACATTATCCAGGAAGAGAAGAAAATGCCAGGCCACAAGCTTATGAAGGATAAGCTAACCTTATTGCTATGTGGCAATGTGAGTGGTACCCTCAAAATAAAGCCTCTCTTGGTTTATCACTCTGCGACCTCTAGAGTGTTCAGAAAACATAAAGTCAAAAGAATAGGCTAGGGGTCATGTGGAGATATAACACAAAACCTTGGGTAACAAGTGTACTTTTTCTTGATTGGATTAGAGAGGCTTTCTGTCCTACCTGTTAAGAAATATCTAAGGACAAAAGTTTACCACTCAAGACTTTTCTCATCATGGACAATGCTGCTCACCCACAAGATTTGGAAAAAGAATTGACTGAAGAATTCCCATGGCACTCAGTTGAGTTCCTCCCACCTAATACAACTCCTCTACTGCAGCCTAAGGACTAGCAGGTTATAGCTAACTTTAAAAAGCTGTACACCAAGGAACTGTTCCTGAAGTGCTTCCAGATGGACTCAGATACAGCTTTAACCCTTAAAGAGTTCTGGAGGGAACATTACAGCATCCTTTCCTGTGTGGAGTTAATTGAGAAATCCTAGGCCAATGTCTCTCTAAGGACGCTGAGATCTGCTTGGAAGAAAGTGTTGCCTAAAATTGTAAAGGAGAGAGACTTTGAAGGCTGTGTAGAGGATCCTGAGCCTTCAATTGACCCTGTGGTTGATGACACTGGCACTACTGCAGAGTCCATATGCTTGCAGGTTGACAATGATGATGCTGAGGAACTGGTGGAGGAACACTCAGAGGAATTGTCTGCAGAGGAACTTTA
This sequence comes from Heterocephalus glaber, assembly GCF_053883595.1. NCBI lineage: Eukaryota > Metazoa > Chordata > Mammalia > Rodentia > Bathyergidae > Heterocephalus > Heterocephalus glaber. Next base: position 9,783,596 of record NW_028258305.1, read on the forward strand.
GCAACTTCTGCCTGAGCAACAGAGAATGGCAGCTGAGGAGCTTTCTGAAGAGCAGGGGGAATATCAACAATCAGTGCAGCAATATTCTTGTTCTGAAATAAAGGAAATCTTGAAAAAATGGACAGAGGTACAAACATTTGTAGAGAAGACCCAACCAGACAGAGAAAAAGCCAATTGTTGCATTTGCTTATTTGACAACAATGTCATGTCATACTATAGAACAGTGTTAAAGAAAAGACAGAAACAGACAACTGTAGACCAGTTTTTAGTTCTGAAAGAGTTGAGACCTAGTGATCCAGAAGCAGGTCCTAGTGGGGTACAGACTTTGCCAAGGAGAGAAAGGACACCAGAGAGCCAGATTCCTGATGGTCTTATGGAAAGGGACTCTCCTTCCAAACAATAACCACCTTCCATTTCACCCTTCCTTCCCACAAGCCAAAGATGTCAACTTGAATGGTGAGTACAGTATGAAAGTTTTGTTTCTGATAAATTAGGCACATTTTATAACTTTTTGGTGAATACACTAAGAAAATTATTGGTGTTTCTGGTAAATTATTCACATTATACAACCCTTTTGATTATGAAAAGGTTAGGTAAGGGGTGCTTTGGGAGGTTCAGAACGCATTATGGGTATTTCTATTATAGCTATGGGAAAAATAGTCTTGACTTACAAGCAACTTGAGTTACAATCAGCCCTCGCAAATGAATTGAATTCATAAGTCAAGGATCCGCTATAACTTTTATTTTTTCTCTCTCTCCCTTCCCTTCTCTTCCCTTCCTTTCCTTTCCTACCTCCCCTCACCTCCCTTCCCCTCCTCCCTTATAGCCATAAGAGAGTGATATCTGTCCAAAAACTCCAGATGGAAATGACACCTTGATTTCTGTCTTGTGATATCCTAAGCAGAGAATCTAGACTTTTCATTTTGAAAAATGTTGTACTTAAAAAATGACCATTTTCAATGACTATATTAGTAATAATTTGTAAAACAGCAGGAAAAATACTATGCCGTATTTTTGGATTTGATTTATCAACTATTAAAAGAGGCATATAAAGTTTACATGTTATGATTTTGATTGATAATTTCTACTACTAGTTCTAATTATTTTTACTTTTTCTAATTTGAGGTCATGTTACTTGGGTTATATGAATTCAAAGTGGCTAAATAAAATTCTCTTTTGTTGTGTAGTGATCCTTTTATTATAACAATTATGTTATGTTTCTTCTTGAAAATTTATTTTATCTGATACTAAAATACCTTCACTATGTATGTTTTGTGTAATATTTTCCCAGTATGACTTTTTTTGATCCCTGTAGTTTTAATTTTTCTTTTACATTTTTTAGAAGTGTTTTTAGTAAAAAACAAATAACTGGCTTTTTAAAAGTAGTTTAAGACCATTATATTTAAATAATGATTTTTGTTTGTTACATTTAATATGATTTTAAATTAATTTTTACTTTTCTATTTCATTTTATCAGGATTTTAGTTTTTTAAAAATTTTTCCTGTCTTCTCTCCTATCTTGTATTTCTATTAGTTTAGGAATTTTATATTTTATTATTTGGTGTTTACTTTTCAATATTAATTGGCCTTTTTGACCTAAACTTAAAAATTACTCAAAATTTACATACTTTTAAGTGGACAAGGATATTAGCCTTTTATAGACCTGAACATTCTCTTTTATCTTGTACCTTATGACTTGTACACTAACTCCACCTTGATTTCATAACATTCCAATTAATCCATCCGTTAATTTTTATTTATATAGTGAATGCTTACCTAATTACTCATTTTTAAATCTTAATTTGTTTTTAACTTTATACTTGATTTGGTGTTGAATTTATTCTTTCTTATGAACATTGTTTTGTACTCCTGTCTTCATGCTCTGAGTATTTGTCCAAAACTGATTTGTTTGGGCCTCACTTTAGAATGATACTTGAATTGGGTATAGAATTATAATTCGACAATTTTTCTCTTCAAGGACTTTGCAGTTATTATTTCATTATTTCTGACTTTTTCAATCTGAGGATTTCTTGCGTATTCCTCCTAACAAAAGCTGGAGCTTTATGACTCTTTCTCTTGATTCATAATAGTTATTGTGATTTATTGGCCATGAGAATATCACAGAAACAACACAAAAGCAAATGTGGGCTCAGGTTTTGACAACTTGACAGTTTACATGACTTCTCTTTTGGAGTTCTGATGCTCAGAGATGCAAGCTAGCATTTAAAAACTTTGACTGCCCTCATATTCCCATGCTGTGAGGAAGCTCACGTGAGTCGCATGGAATGACTGCATAGGGCCAGTCACCCTGGGCCCAGTGACAAACATCAAATGAAATACCAATCTTGAACATTTACCCCTGCTGAGGTGATATAGAGAGGAGCCAAATCTGCACACATAGAATCCCATCTTGTTGCCCCAGCCTACTCCACCTGTTCAAGTCAGCACAACTAAGTCTTGATTAAATGGTTGAACAAATACAGACTATTTACACTGTGTTCTACTGGAATTCCTGACCCATAAAATCATGTGCATAACAGGATAGTGGTTGTTTGGTATAACTAAGTTTGGTGTGGGTTGTTACAAATTAGTACAATTGTGAAATGATAATATTTTTCGTTTGTAGTAATAAGGTCATAATGTTAAATTATACTTTTATTAGTATAAGCATTTGTTTTGTGTTTATCTTTTCCAAAAAGGTAAGTTACACAAAAGAAAAAAACAAAACATAATTTGTTTTATGTTTTATTCTTAAGGCCTAGCACAATATAGGTGTTCAATAAATATTTGGTGAATGAATAAATATTTTGCAAAGTTTCTCAGCTCATAATTTTGTTCTAATTATTCCTTTTTAAGTTTAAATTTTTTACAGTGTTGTTTACCTGAGCTTCTATTATCCAGTGAGAAAATAAAATAATAGATAAAAAAGGTAAGAAAATTCACTTTAATCTACAGATACAAAATCTGATTGTTTTCATGTCTTAAGGCTTAGTGGCATCTTCTGTACTGATAAGTCTCCTAGCCACAGAGGTTCAAAGAAGTTGATGAACAAAAAAAAAGTGGGATCAGTAGGTAGAGCACACATTGAAGAGTTTAGAGTTTAAATTTAAAGATTACTTAATCACTTTTATTTTAAAATCTGGGAAACATCAAAATGCTTCCCTCAAATGAGTCCTGGCTCTGCTGTTTGATAGGATGATGTAGCTACTCCATGGTTTTCTGACATCTGTTGTTCCATGTCTTCGTGGACAGCTGCAGAGTGCTTGATCTGCTTGTTGTCCTTGTCACTTGGTTATTTCTGCTTTCATTCTCTAAAGATAATTCCTTTCCAGTGAGCATTTCTTAAAATAGAGTTTTGGGGAAACAACCATTTGTTTGTTTGTTTGTTTGTTTATTTATTTATTCAGACCCCACCATGTTCTAAAAATTCAAATTAATTTTGTAAGCACACAAAATGTAATTTTAAAATACAGAGGATGAAGGAAAAGAAGGAAGTAAAAGAATGAAAATAAAGGGAATAATATGTTGCTGGTATAAGACTTGGAAACCAGAAAGGTCGTTTTTGCAGCCTATGGTGGGCCAACATTTGTCTCTAACTGCCAAAGGAAAGGAAAAACTGGTTACATGGTTCAGAGTGTCCATAACATTAATGCAAGCCAATTGTTGAGAAGTACAGTTGTTCTTAGTTCCCATACCAGACAGTAATTTCTCCCAAGTTCCTCATAAAGGGGACCCAGGAGGCAGAAAATAGTTTCAGCTGAACTATACTTTAGAGTAAAATAGTGTTTAAGAGATGTTCTAAGCAACGAAGAATTCATCAGAGATAGGTTGCATTTATATTTTTATTCTTGTTATTTACAGTGCCAGGCACATAGTAGATACTTATTAAATTTTTCTTAATGGTATGAAAAACATAAAATGAAAAACCTTTGTGATTTATTAGCAAATCTTAACAAAGTTATCTGAAAGAACAGTGTTCTTCAAAGGACCTGGTATGATCTCAGGCAGGATTCCCATCCCCATTCTCATCAGGGTTGCTATGGAAAGGATGTGTCTTGAGAAAGTAGTGGGCACCTCTGAGAGTTAATCAAATATTAGTTGCATAGAACTAAGGGCTGCTGCTGCTGTGGGTTTGGATGTCTTGGAGGAAATGTCTATTTACCTGTTTCAGTCCTCATTCCAGTCCTGAGAACCAGGAAGGCAAGCAATGGCAGCCAGGCCTATGGGCTTAGCTCACATCTTTGTACTCTATGAGACAACTGGCCAATCATTTTCCTTTACTACCCCCACCCAATTCTCTCACCCTAAGTTCTATTTACCTTAATAAATATCTATTTTTTCCATCTCTTCATTTTCAGGAATAAATCTTAATATGTCTCTCTTTCTATAATTAACATTAAAGTTTACATTTTTGGAGAGTTTTCCTCTCTATCAACCTTTATATCCACTTAACAATAATTATACTGAGGCCTGAAAGACACAGTGTCATTGTATGTGTTAAAGGCAGAGTATAAAGGGGAGGGGTGCACAATGATAAGCCTGTAGTTTTCTTTGCTATGTTGCAACTGTCCATCTAAATCATGTGAGAAGGCCCAAAGGTAAGGTCAAGTCACAAAAATAGGTTGCTTTATTAACACATGACTCCACCCTTGGAAGCATATGGCTTTAATTAGAACAATGCTACACATTTTGTGTTGCTAAAGAATAAGGCAGTCTTTCCCTGAACTTTCTTTGCTCAACATTGTATTTACTTGAAAAGCAGTTCTGTGTGAAAATGTAGGAAACAAAGCAATATCTTTTGGGCTTTACTTTTTTACCTCTGCTGGTGAAAAACCAAAATATTCCAGTGGGCAAGGCTCCCATGGTGGCATTTTCCACCTTTGCAATCTAGAAATTTTGCCATTGAAATAGGAAGCCTTGTTGATTTTCTTCCATCCCCTATGTTTTTTAATCCCCAGAATTTGCTTTTGCTGAAGGATAGTTATTTCACTATACAGAGCACATCCACAATAAAGAGGAGAGAAAGGGAGCTAGAGAATAAAAGCATTTACCACTGCTCTTTTGTCAAGGCCATGCTGCAGATGCTGGGATAGTCCAAGTACATGTGGCTTGTCTGGAGAGAAGCCTTGCATGGCAGTTCTCCAGTGAGCAGCCTGTAAAGGGACCATGTCATTCTGTGTAGTTCAGGGATCCCATAGTCTTCAATACTTCAAGGTGGCAGATCATATAACAGTCTTTGCCCAATGAAATCTGTTGACATCACAGACATTTATACCTGAAAGGACCTCAAAGTAGAATTGGAGGCCATTTTACATGTCTGAAGGCAATAGACCTCAGCAAATGGTTGGAGGAAGCAGTACCCAACACACATCCTATTTTGGTTTTATGAGCAAGTTGTCTCCAATTTGATGGTTCTTGTGTACACTGAGAACAGGATGAGGGACAAGAACAACGTGATTTTCTCTAAACCAACTACAATCAGCTCTGGCCAGTTGGTCCCAGTACAGTTCTCTGCACTCAATATATAGAATATATATGCAGTTCAGTCATATATAGAACTGCAGAATCTGAAGAGAATGAGAAGAGAGTAGAAGAGAGCTGCAACAGCTGAGCTTCTACTCTTGCGTGTCTCACATTTGGAAAACTGTACCTACAGGAGGGATGGCTAGGTAAAGGCAGCCTTCAGATAACCAGGGCCACATGAGCTTTCTACAGGGCAGTCTAGGGTAAAAGAAGTCGAGCTGCTCTGAAATCAGATTAAAAAACAGGAGTTTACACCAATGGCTCTGTCACTTCCTAGCTGTATTGCCTTGCATAGGTGGTTGTACCTTTCTAAACCTCTGTGCCCTCATCTATAAATATAGATGCAGTGGATCCTTGACTTACAAACTTGATTGGATCCTGAGGGCTGGTTGTAACTCAAGTTGATTGTAAGTCAATATGATTGAGATCTCTGATTGTTTACCTGGGTACATACTGTAGATAACAAGAGGTAGATTAATCTTCCATTAATCTAATTAACCCAAGTTGTTGGTATGTCAAGCTGGTCGTAACTTGAGGGTGCACTGTACCTCAAAGTGCTGTGAGAGTTAAACAAGATAATATATATTTTAGTGCCTAACTAGTCACTGGTAATATTAGCATTCTCTTTATTAGCATTATCTTCTTTATGCTTACTCATTTTGTTCTCTTACGCATGTTTTCTTAAACACTATTGAGAATACCCTGTATATCACTGATCAACATGGTTGCAAAACAAGAATAATATTGTATTTCTTCTTTAAAACTTTCATTATTTTTAAAAAGGTGAGAGAAAGTATGTTTTGATTTATTTAACGCTTAGTTAATAGTTACTCAAAATAGTACCTTAGTTTATAGATCTTTTCTTTAGCAAACAATTTTATAAGATCCGGGCTCTCCAAACCTAGCAGTGTGGCATTTAGTAAGTCACGTCATCTTGTTAGATCTCATTTTCTTCATTTATATATGAGGTCCTCCCAGTTCTCATCTACTGTGCTGAATTCACCTGAGCCTCATAAAATCCCAATGAGTTTGTGAAGCTAGGAATTACCTCCTTTATTTTATAGATTAACTAAAGTATTTAAAGAAATCACATGGTTTGTCAAGGTCACCATTAGTATTAAAAGTCTAGGACTTTAACCATGAACTTCTGGTTCTAAGGAGAGTGTTCTATTCACTGTGTCTTCAGTCACATGAAAACGATGACAAATGTATGAAATAATTTGAACACATTAAAGCCTGTTAACTGTACTGTTCCACTTGTGTTTCACAGGTACCTAACAATTTTATAGTTCTTTTCTATTATTATATAATAGCACTTATTACCATTAAAAATCAGTGATTACTGTTCAGTAATGAAGAGTTTGGGCAGAATCTGTACTGATCCCTTAACATCCTTAGGATGCTGCCATTTATCCGAGTAAATAATTATTTGATATGCTCAATGATATTCATTCTCTTAGATATTATCTTTCTCATAAATACATATAATACTTTTCCTCAGCCTCTTCAGATGACTAGTTCATGCTTATCATTCAGTTCTCTGCTTAAATTTCATTTTCTCATATTTTACCATCCTGCATAAAGTACACTCCGATATAATTCCTCTTTTTACATTTTTTCCTAACAATCATTTCTATCTGTAATTTTCTTGCATTTCTCATTCTTTTTTTTTTGTTTTGTCCAGTATGGTATTTCCAGCCTCTAGATTATTATCTGATACATTGCAGGCATTTAATATATTCTTGTTGAACAAATAAATGAATGAGTAGAAGAATGGAGAAGTCTGGGAATATAAGTATATACTAGATTACAGACTAATGAGGATTACATGAAGGAGTTTACATCTTATCCTAGTGTAGTATATTAGTGAGGATTCTGGGTTGCTAATAGCAGAATGCATTCATGCTAGCTCATGCAAAAAAGGAATGCACTTACAAGATACTATGTATTCCCAGTCACGGCTGTCCCTAGGGTGTATGGGCCCCAGGCAGGCAAGTATTTTGTGTCAAGTGCTCTATGACAGTTAACAATAAATGATAAATCTAATTTATGAACATTTAAGTGATTAGATGACAATGCAAAATAAGAGGGAAATGTTACATGAAGGCAGATAATTTTAGCTATATAAGGATCTATTGCTATTGAAATAAAGAGCTTTCTAATCTAGGACAATTGGCTGGCTTAGATGGTTGTATTTAGACATTCCCTGAATTAATCACCTTTCCTATTTCATTCCTGGGACAAAATATCTGACATACACAACTTAAAGGAGGAAGTGTTTGTTTTGGCTCATGGTTTCAGAGGGTTCAACTCATGACTAGCTGGTTCCAAGACAGAAACATCCTGGTAGAAGGGCATGGTGGAAGACAGCATGGCAACCAGGAAGCAGTAAGCAATGAAAGAGCCAGATAGTTTATGGCTATGGACAAGATATTGTCCCCAACATCACACCTCATGACCCACCTAGAAACACCCAGAAGTGTGCTTTACTAATCTATACCTGTTAGCCAATCAGTTTGACAATCAAGGCTAGCCATCACATTTCTATATCTTGTACAACTAAGATAGCACATACATGGAATTATGAGGTCACTCATTGTTCTGCGTTTCTCACTGAGTGTTTTTTAACATCTCATCTTTGTTAGTCTTATTTTTTGTGGGATTATTATGAAACAGGTCCACCAAAACATGGAGATCCCTGGGATGTGGGGCTAAGGAAGAAGTCTTACTTGTTCAACTCTGAGGGTGGTGTTCCTTATAAAACCCCTGGAAAAGATCAGAAGCCAGGCTCTGAGGACATGCCATTGAGATTCACACCCAGGCACATTGAAGACTAATCCAGTGAAACCTCTTTTTCCCTTTGGCACCAATTATGCTTGGGTCTGGTTGGCAGGAATCTTGGCACCTTGACTCTCAGAGAGCCAGGCACTCTCCTATCATGCCAGGAGTCTCTGTGTGAAACTTCTTTTCATATTGCTCAGCCCCAAACCACATCTCTGTCAGTATATTCTGATAGTTAGAAATCAAGATACACACCTGTTCTCCCAGTTCCAGAAGGATCTGGGAGTACAAGCTTTACTTTTGTCAATTCCACTTTAGAAAGCGTTCTTAATATGTAATCTAATATGGAAAGTTACTCAGATACAGGAAAACTTTCAGTGGTATTCAGTGCATCAGCATATATGCCCTTTAGCATTTTAAGTAAGAAAGTGATATGATTTAGGCTTCCAAAAGGTCACACTGGCTTCCGATTGGATAATGGATTTGAAGCTGGCAAGACTGATAGTGGGGAGACTACAGTAGAGAAGGCTGGAGAGCAGCATAGCAGGAAGATGTGACATAAAGGTGCCTGAGAAAAGGGCGTGCATGGAAGCAGGGATGGAGAAATGGTGGGCAGAGAATAGCTACAGTCCAAAACAAGGTGGAATGGAGGACGTAAGGCTGAGGCAGTTTGCAGATGATCTTATCTCATCTCATCTCTTTCTCATTAACTTAGTCTTCTATTCTGATGTCTCCGAAGTTGAAAGAAGATCAAAAGTTATCCAATTGGTCATTTAACTTCTCCTAAGCAATGAAGTATCAGCATGGGCATGTAGCATTCCCCTTTTCTTTGTTCTCTTGTGATTTTGATAACCTAGCTCACCTGATAACTATATTTTGATTGAAGTATATAAAGAAGTCAGACTAACAATGTACTATTTTTCCCTCTTTTCCTTCTATGTTATTTTATTTGCTGAAATTGCAGCAGGCATCTAATTCAATTGATGAGGCTATTTCAAATGGCTCTTATCTCCTTAAGAACCATGGGCCCAGAATCCACCAACCAAAATCTGATGTGAATGTTGCAGATCTGAGGCACCAGTAAGTGCTTTAGAAAGAAATTTCCTGATGATGATAAAACAAATATCAATTCTTCTACTACTAATCTGAAGATAAATATATATAACTAGATCCAGCCACAGCTAAGAGGAATTTAGAATTTTTGAGAAAGTCTGAAATGTTGAAAACCATCCATAAGGAAGAAGACTTGTTTTTAGGAGATCCAATTTTGAATGATAGAATGAAAATTAGTGAAGGAAAATTTGAACTGGACACAAAAGAATATTTCCTTCAAAAGGGTCACCTTTGTGGTGACAGAGCAAATCTTATCCTCTTTCCAAACAAGTTTAGTTATCACACTTGGTCTGTAAGGCAGCCAAATCCCAGGCTGGCCAGTCTTTGGCCCATATGGGGAAGAGGTCCTTTCCTTCCAAGGCTATCTGTGTGCAGAAGTGGTGATTAGATGAGAAGTTAATTTCAGAACAGATTTAGAGGATTTGCAGAGTACCCAGAAATGTCAAGGCTTCTCTCATACTTCCACTGCTGTTTGAAAGTAGAGGTGAAGCAGAATGCAGCTGATGATCACCCACAGGAAACAAGCCCTTTTATCATGACAACAAGCTATTCTAAGGAAATTATTGCTGTTATAATCATAATTTATTGATATACAAGGTAACAATTTTATTCTAAACAGTGGCTGGCTGACTGGTGGAATGTCTTCATTAACCATGAAATGGGTGTTCCCAATGATATACTAGGAAACACATTGAGCGAGGCTCATAATTTGCCATCCAAAAAAATAATTTGCCACATTAGGAAAGAAGGGCTACATTTTAAACAGAATGTTTATATTTCCCACCTTGACGTTTCATATCTAAGACTGGAAAGTTTATAGTTCTTGTGTATTTTGGATTTTGTGATTAGATTCAAAGGAAAAACTAAAACCTGGCAAACAAACTTATGTGAATGAATCCATTTTTCTTTCTTCTACTTTTTCCCCCCAGAGAAAGTGAGATACATGTTGGAACATAGGTCAGAGGAAATCTGTTGCTGATTCTCATGAAATCCAGATGGAACGATAGGAACATTTCTGCCCGTGATCACCTCTGCTTTCAAACTGCAACACTGCTGAGTGAAAGAACAGAAAGCCAAAGCAAAGTGAGGCTTGGCTTGTCCACAGGTGAGAAGACTTGATGGAATTCAGAGGCTATTTCTCCCCAGATTCATGCATATATCTGATTCAATTTCAATTAAAATCACAATGGCCTTATTGAAATTGAAATGCTGATTCCAAATTTGATATGGAAATTAAAAGGTTTTAGAATAGCCAAAACAACTTTGAAAAGAGTTACAAAGCCAATACTCTCTGATTTCGAGACTTATTACAATGCTACAGTAATTATAGCAATATGATATTGATGTAAAGCAGGAATAGACAAATTTCTGAGGTAAAGGATCAGCTAGTAAATATTTTAGGCTTTGTGGGCCATACTATCTCTGTCACAACTACTCAACTCTGCTATGAATACATGCCGTATGAATTACTCAATATGTAAAAGAATGACTGTGGCTGAGTTTCAAATTCAATAAGACTTTATTTAAAGACATTGAAATTTGAATTTATATCATTTTTACATGTCATCCAAAAGAGTTCTTTTGATTTTTTTGACCTTTTTAAAATGTGAAAACTACTCTTAGCACATGGATTGCACATAAATAAGCAGTGGACCATGGTTGCCCTACCAGTAGTTGTTTGCTGATCCCTGGTATGAGGAATGACAAAAAAGACAAGTAGAAGAGAAGGGAGAGTCAAGAAATACACCCACATGCATTTAAGTACTTAGGTTTGACAAAGGTGTACAGACAATTCTGTGTACCAAGATGACCAAATGATGCTATTAATATACATATTTATATGTAAATATTAAGTTCAGATAGGTAATCTAATACCTAAAATTACTAAAACTCTAGAATACAGAAGGAAGTCCTTGTGGCCTTGACTTAAAAGAGATTTCTTAGAATATCAAAAGAATGATACATAAAAGAATAAATTGATAAATTAGACTTTGTCAAAATAACAATAACAACACAAGGCACCTGCTCTTGAGAAGACATCATTATTAGAATGAAATAGTCACAATATATGAGTACATAAATTATTATGGTATATCCATATATTAGATCAATAAAAGGGAGTGAACTGTTGATGTATGGTACCATGTGGATGAATCTCATAATAATTTAGATTAAAGAATCCAGACAAAAATAGTATACACTATATAACATTTAAAAATCCAAACTAATCTTTAGAGGTAGAAAGTAAGTAAATGGTTTTGAGGATAAAGATAGGTATAAGTAGAAACAGAAATGATGACAAAGGGGCAGGAAGAAACTTTTGTTGGTGATGGGTACATTTATTAGCTTGATGATGACAATGATTTTTTAAGGGTTCATAGATGTTAAAACCATCACTTTTTGACCTTTTGGCTAAGATCAAGTGTAGATGTTAGAAGCTATCAAATAGTGCATTCTAAATAGATGTATTTTATTGTATACCTATTATATCTCAACGAAAAGATAAAAACAGATAAAAATGCAGATAATATAGGTATCAATTTGACAAGGCTTTAAATAATCCATGTTTATTAATCAAGAAAATAGAATATATAATGAAGATTTTTATTAGAAAAATAATATTTATACTAAATAAAAATCTAAGAACAAATATAATTTCTAAAAATTTAAGCTTGAATTAGGTTCAATAGATATGACAAATCAGAAAAGGATTCATTAACCAGAATAAAATTTATATACTAGTTATTTATTCAATAATAAGAAACCACAAAAAACACACATTTTGTTTATCGATGCAGCCCATCTACGTAGACACTGACCAAGGCCATGGGTTTTCAACCTAAAGCTCTGCCTTAGCTTCCAATTTCTGGGGTTGCTGCTTTCAGGCCACAAGTTTGTGGACTGGCTAGGTCCCCAAACTCCACATGTCCAGGAAACTAGGTAGGAGCCCCCTGCACCCCATGTGCTCAGGGCAAAGCAGCCTTCTTCTCAAGAATTTTAAATGAGATACACAATTACCACGTTATCAAAACTGACTCAAGAAGAAATAAAAATATGAATATTGCCAGATCTATTACAGAAATTGAACCTCGTATTGAACACAATATTACATGAAGGTCTATGTTCAGACAACTTCTGAGTGAAGTTTCTCAATTGTTTAAAGGAGAAATAAAATCAATCTTAAATCAATTGGAGAAATAGAAAAAAAGTGAGACATTTCCAACTCATTCTATGATGTCAACTGCAAAACTTCTTAACAAAATATTAGCAAATCATAATGGACAACATATGAAAAGGAAAATACATAATAACTAACAATAGTTTATCTCAAGAAAGCAATGCTGATTTGAAGGTGAAAATCACTGCCTTAAAAGAACACACGGGGAAAAAAATCAAAATCGTTTTAATAAATGAAGAGATAGCATTAGAAAAATCTAAATCTTTCATGATAACATAACATTTTCTTAGTCTATTAAAAAGAATATAGAAAACAACTACAGTGATCTTTACACTTAATTGTGAAATATTACAGGATTTCCCCTCAGATTGAGGAAACAAGGAAATCCAGTCTCTTCAATTCCATTTTGCATTGCACTAGAAGTCATAGACAAGACAATAAGAAGAAAAAAAAATTAAAAGACATACAAATTAAGAAGGAGGAAGTAAACTGCCATTATTCACAAGCAACATGAGTTTGTATGTAGAAAATCCAAAAGAACTGAAGAAAATATTAAAATTAATAAGTGAATGTAGTAAAAATCAATTGAGTTTTTAGTGCAATGTAATAAACCTTCACAGTTCATAAAATTCCAAGTGATGAATGTATGTATGGTTACTGGAAAAAAAAGTTAGAATCCAATGCCAAATATCTCTGAGGTTAAGGTTTTTTTTTTTTTCTTCGCATGTATTGATTAAGGACCCTAAATTGTCTAATTCTAAGAATAGGGCAATAAACTAGGGGAAATTAAAATGTAAAGAATGATGCCATTTGGTATAACCATCAACTACTCAAAATAAATCTGATAAAAGATTTATAAGGTTTTTATAAGGAACATTTTAAACTATTGAAAAAAATTAAATTAGTCATGTTTTGGGACTGACAGACTCAACAGTGTAAATATATCCGTTCTTTCCAAGTTTACCTATTGATTCAGTGCTACACCAATGAAAATTTGGCAGATTTTTAAAATAGAAATTAGCAAGATGATTTTAAAATTTATAGGGAAATGCACATGGAAAGAATAGCTAATCATGAAGAAGTTGGAAGATTTATACTATCAGACATCAAAAGTCATTCTACTTATTGTTAGACTTACTATAAAAATGCCATTGCAATGAAACGGAAAAAATAATCATGGAGTATCTGTAAAGAAAAAATGTGAATCTTGATTCTTACAACATACATGGTATGAATCAATTCCAAGTGCAGCATATTCTTAAATATGAAAGATAAAACTTTTTGAATATAACATAGGAGAATTTCTTTATGACCTTTTAGTGGATGGATAAAAGTGAATTAATCCTATTTTGTGCTCAGCCTTTCTCAGCCAGAAACCTGCTCAAAAGTGTGAAACAAATTATAAAATATGCTGTTTATCTGACCATCTCAATGTCATGGCTCCTGTACCTTGATTTTAAATAGTCAGTTGGAGTCTACTTATGTCCTTGTATAACAAAGACAATGAAAGAAAGAATTGGGAATGAATGCTGAAACTCTGAACTATATTTTGTTAACCATATAGTAAATTAAATGATAAATCCATATAGCAAACTATTGATAATTTACAGGGTTATAATGTTTATTTCCAAATGTATTTTTGAAAATTCCTTTTTTTCATTATGGTTCTGACTTCTTATCTTTGCATCATTTGGGTCCTGCTCATGTTTTATATTCCATACCAGGTTGGAGGGGTTGGTTGTGGAAATAGCAGTCAGTGCAACCGCAGTGCCAAAGTGATATAAAGTATAATTAGGAACACAGGCTTTGGAGTCAACTTTCTCTGGCATCCTACCATAGATGCTTACAAACTACCTACATTCAGGCAAGGCACTAAGTCTTTCTGAGCCTGTACTTGTAGGCTTCTGTGAGGACTAAATGAGATGGCATTTGCAAAAAGCTTGAGCTGGCGTCCAGTTCATAATAGGTACTCAAAAACAAAGGTTGATTTTTCACTTCCTCTTAGTATGACTTTTCTTGCTATCTAGAAAGAATTCTTAATCTCTAAAACATCAATGACTCAAAATTTAGATTTCAAAGAGAAGTCCATATCAACAGATTTTCTAAAGTGGCTTTTGCTTTTATTAAAGACACTCTAGGAGTTCTATGCAATTAATTATTCAAAGTTGCTTTATTTCCCTTTCTCCTTATACCCATACCATTTGTTTTCTTTTGCCCAGCCCCAGGGGAAAAAAAGAGAGGGTTTGTGTGATTTGAGGATTTTTACTAGCAGGATAAATCTTAGATTGGACCTGAAGTAAAAATGGGCCTCATGATGCCGTACACAACCTTCTCATCATTGTGGGATTCCACATTTTGCTTTTTATAAACATGTGGCACAAATTATTTCATAGGCCAAAGTTATTCATGAGAGAGCCTTACTTTTTTCTTCTGGGACTGTGTGTTGGTGGCTCCTTGTAAAACAAGTAAAACTTGGGGACACTGGTACATACTGAAGTAGCTGGAATCATTTCTTAGCTAGTCTGTGGATACCAACTCATGCCTGTCCCCTGGATGTCCTATTATTGAAGAATAAGGTATTTTTTATTTACAAATGTGAAAACCTGCAGCCAGGCATATCTCTTTTACAAGGCAGTGAACCTTCCAAACCCTTGTCTTAGTCTCTTGGAACCAAACAAATTACATGCCATACTGTGCTGTATATCACAGCTAGAATGTTTATAACATCTAGCTGAGTGGAGTTTGGGAATGAGCTTCTCTGGTGAGCTGGAGCAGATTGTGCCTTTGACTGACAAGCTGCCATTTTCTTGAAATTTGACAATTTGAGGTCCTTCACCTATCCATGTAAAAAAACCTTAACCTCAGAGATCTTTGGCTTTTGACCCCAATATTTTTATACAGTAACCATACATACATTTATCACTCTGAGCTTTATGAACAGTGAAGGTTTATTACACTGCACTCAAACCTCATTTAACCTTTTCTCTTGAAGCAATACTTTAAAAAAGAGTTGTGAGAGTTTGTACAATCAAGACTGGTTGGTTGACTCTTTGTTGTGCTTCTTTTCTGGAGAACCTTTTGGCACAGATGCTTGTGGTCAGTAGATGTTTCCTGTAGCCTTGTGTAAGCTTACCTTTCTGTTCTCTTAGGAACACAAAGTCCTTGAAAGCTTTTGGATTGGTGGGATTTTACGATGGGAAGATCCTAGACTTGATTGGTCACAAGAAAGGATCAGATCTGTAGTTGAGGTACACCTCTATCACTTCATTCTCTAAGCATATTTTTCCCTTTTCAAATTCATACATCAGCCATCACACATGAGCCATGTCATACTCAGTGACTATTATTTCTCTCCTTACTATTCTGATCCATGTGAAACTCCATTCTCTAAAACTTTCTTCTTGCCTAAATTACAAATTTAATACTTTATTATCATAAGCCATTTTGAATTATTTTCTGAGTTTTATTTCTGTAAATATTGCTTTCTCAACTTGCTTGTTAGTTTCCTGAAGACTGGAACTATATACTATACTGCTGAACTCCAAAGTGAACACCATGCCCAACCTTCCATAGAGACATAACCTAGGCTGAAGGAATATGTTTTTATACAGTACCTTTTAAAAATAAGTATTTCTGTCTCAAGATAAATATACCTTAGTAAATGGGCTATAATTTAAAGTGGGGCAGAATTTCCTGCCTTGGAGGTTCAGAAGTGCCACATAGTAGTTATTTGTTGGAATTGGGCCTATTTGGATCTGGTATCTGAGAGCAGTTAGCATGTTGCTTCACCGACCTAGAGACAATGTTTTGAATCATTTAATTTCTTTCCCCTCTTTTCAATTTCAGTTGAAGTGAGGGGGGCTATCTGCAGTACTGAGTTGTGAGGTGACGTTTGAAGCTTGAGAAACAGGGTCATGTCTGCATGGGAAAAGTAAACAGAAGTACACATGCCACTTGTATGTCATTTCTACAGTGTGTATCTCCCAGGTCTGAGAGCTAATGCTCTGGTTGCTACCAGTGTTACTTTTAGATTCACCATTTAGGAGACTCATTGAAACCAGTGTCAATCAACAGTGAAAACTTTTCTCCATTTGGGGGAAAATAGAAAATGCTGACTCTAATTTCAGGTGGATCTTTGGACATTCAGTAATAACAGGATGAATCATTTTGGTTCATCTTTTCCATTTTATTCAACCAAGCTGTTTCTCTTTCTGTCCTTGCTTCCAATATGAGCTTTCAAAGCATTTCCATGATTTATGACTCTGCATGGGGCTTGCTGCTACTAGGTACTTTGTTTTTCTGGTGTTTTGGGCATAGAGCAAACAGGTAACATCAAGCAGAGATGCCAAATACTTTAACTAGTTGGTTTATAATACCAGAAATACCGGAAAGCATATTCTGAGCTCCAACATCTTTTTATTTATGTGGCATTTCTTCTGTGCTTAACACCCATTGGACACTATTCTAAGTGCCCTGCGTAATAAAATAGTTAATCCTTATAATTATTCTCTGAGGTGGGTAGTATAATAATCTGTTCTCAGAAAACTGAAGCACAAAGAGGTTTCGACTATTTTGCCCAGGGTAATACAGTCAGTAAATGGCAGGCCTGAGATTTGAGTCTACTTCCAGAGTCCATGCCTTTTAACTACTATGCTTCATTAATTATGTTCTGTGTATTTTGTTTTTGTTTAAGAGATACTTGTGGAATACATGGTGCTCAAAGTATTATATAAAACAACTTTGGGAATATGAAGAAGAGGACCCAGTAACTGTCTCCAAGCACTCGAAAGGAGTAAAGGTCATGTCCAGCTTTGTACAACATGGACGTGTCATTCTCTCTGCCCTTAAGGACATCTGATTCTTTGCTGGGGAGAGGAAATGGACTTAGATGTTGGCAGGATTGATGACTCATTTTACAAGGAGAGCAAAGTACTTGCTGAAGTGCTTGTCCTTTGGAGGGAACTTCTAGGTGAGTTGTAGAAGAGTGAAAAATAGAACTCTTGGTCACTCTTCAGTAAACATTTGTTAAGCAATGGTAAGTGCAAGGCATGAACTTAAAGAATACAAAAATATTGTAAGCCTTTACCTTTAAATATTATTACAAAAGTCATCTATTTAGACCTCATGAGAAAAAGACAGTGTAAGAAGTAATATGAATTTGTAAATTTCATGTTCAGTCTGTTTCTGTACATCTATTTTTATAGAAAAGGGCAACAGGAGGAGGGAGAAAACAAAGGATTGGATGCATGCCAACAATTCTAGCATATATCAGTTAGTGGGCCCAGAGCTTCACATGCTGCCTGTCTCTGGATTCTCACTGTGGGTACCCCTGCTTGGCAAAAAATAAACCCATTTTTTAACAAATCCATAGGCAGCATAAACTTGGCCAACGTACTAGTCTCTTAGGAATACTAAATGTACCCCATTTCATTTATAGGAAAGAAGCAAATTTAGACAGAGTGGTTTTGTGTAAGCCATAAACTGGATTTAACAAGGCAGGAGGCTTGGGAATCCATGGTCAGGCTGCTTGATTTTCCTGGCACCTTGTTAAACATGGTTGAAAGTTTGCATGCTAGGGAACAGCCCACTTTCTCTTTGTTCCCCAGAACAGCTCTACATGACCTGGGAGGCCTGGGTGGACACACGGGAATCTTAGCTACTGTGGCTGGAAGAGAGCTCAGTGGGCCTAAACCTTTACTGCTAAGCAGTGCTTATGCTCGTGGGTCCCAAGGGCCTGTGTGTGAGTCCTCTATAAAGTCCTCCAAGGAATGGAGCTGCCTGCAGCCTTGGCTCCAACACTTAACAAGACTTACTATCAAACCACTCTTTCTAGGTCTAGATTAAATCCCTCATCCTGCAGTTCAGTGCATCTCCTTCTGTTTTGCCCAGAAGAAAGATGGAGAACAGTTGGTTAGCACTGCCTATGTAGAATAACTTGAAACCTATTACTAAATTTCCTCACAGTTTCCTCTTCTCCAAATACTGGAGTTGTCTCCAACTTATTGTTCCCACTCACCCTTTTTTCTCTAGCTTTAGGTCCTTCACCAGGTGCTTATTTCTTGAGGCCACCTAGAAATCAAACTACATTTTTTCCTAATGTTACTCACGGTGAGAAACAGTAGGGGAGGATTTTGCTTTTATTTTAGTGTTATGATTTTCTGGTGGAGTTAGTCTTTCATGATCTTAGGATATCATCTGTTGGCTTGAATTAACTGAGGAACTTCCCCTAATCTTTAAGCATTCTGGTTGTATGGAGATCTTGCTAGTAAAGGTATATTATGCATGAATGTGGTTTCTCTGAATTTTACATCTCCTCTTAAACATTATATCATGATATGCTATGTACCTCTACAATTTTGTGATACTGGGGATTAACCCAGGGCCTTTACACTGAGCTATATCCCCAGACTTTTTAAATAATTTATTTTGAGACAGATTTCTTACTAAGTCTTTAAATTGCTCAGGCTGGGCTGGAACTTGGATTCTCTTGTTTCAGCCTTCCATAGTGCTAGGAATACAAGCATGTATCATCATAAATGGCTCTTTTTAAATACGGTATCAAGCCACATTTCTGCTAAAATTAGGGATGAAGTATTACTATGGGTATGTGTGTATGTATGTATTTATATACTGTTTAATTTGTAATAGCTGCCAGGAATTCAATGGTGAGCAGGATTCTGAGGCTCCATGTAGGTAGATGGTAAAGAATAAGGCTGAAATGACTGCTTTGCAGCATTAGCTGTGGGGGACATAAGTGTAAAATTACTATTGCCCCATTGTATGCCTACATAGGTGATTAAAAAGTGAACATAACAAATAATTGTGAATTTTCCTCCCCTCCCTGATATTTCCCTTAGGAAACATATTGCTTTTATTGATCCACCTATTGGGTACCATCATTAAGTAATTTCTCATTTACTCTAATTCAGCATATCCAGGGACAGTTTGGGACCTCTCTCACCCTCAATCCCTTGTATTCTATTGCTTAGCCAGAAGTCTTGGTAAATATCTCCATTCCCATTTTCTAATCACATTCTAAGATTTTATCAATTTATCACAGGATTGCTCTAAGAGCCCAATAATGGCCTAGTTACCTATTTTTCCTCTATTTGGCCATTCTGCCAACACTGCTGATGTATCATTCATGGCAACCCATTGCTCAAGAATTATTGCTTCTGTGCTACTTAATGCAACCCAACTAAGTACTTCTTCCTTCTTACTGACTTTTGGGGTTTTCCCAAAGTAGATAGCATCCAAAATTCTTAATTTCCTCTCACTTTTCAAGAATCCTTTTGTTTGAAAAAATGTTAAATACGTTTTGCACATTGAAAGACTTTTTTTTTTTTACCACTTACCTACAGTCTCCTCCCCTCTTTCCATCCATCTAAATCTTAGTCATTGTATGAGACCCGTCATCCATGAAGCTTTTCTAAATGTAGATTGCCAGCCTTTATTGATGTCTCCTTTCTCTAACCTCCTATTACAATTATATTCTGTCACTTAGCCCAATTACATAGTTTTCATGCCTCACTTATTGTTCTGGGTGAACCAACTGGTCTTCTCTCTTCAGATAGACTCTCACTTTCTTCAGAAAAAAACCCTTCCTTTTTTACCTATAGGATTTATTCTCCTTGCTTTTGTATTAAATTGCCTCCAGCAGTGGTATACTCAGAAATAGCACTCCAAAAGCACATATAACACTACCCTCCAAATAACTAGTCTGGCAGCTTTTCACAATGGAGAGATTTTTAAAAAATAATTTGACCAGTCTTTATGGCTTTGGATGAATGAATTAATATTTCAGAAGCTATAGTTACTAGTGACATTAGTAAAGAAAAATGTATTTGGGGAATCACACATAGTTAATAAATGATTCTCTTTTGGAGAAGAATAAAAGTGATTTCATTTTGACAGAGCTCAAAGTATTATTAATTACACAGATGCTAATATGGTATTGAAGAATAGCATGGAAAGGTATTGAAATGCAATTTCTCACCTGGCTTGCATAAAGGGTGATGAGATGTTCAACACAGGATTTCTCTACTATGGCAGATTGAACATATTAAAAAAATTCCCACAACATCCAAAAGCAGAAAAGAAACCCTCTCACATCAATCAGTATATAATATTCACTAACACAGTCAAGAAAAATCAGAAAGGAACCTGTTGGCTATGGTGTGTTTCTCATGTCAGGATAGGGCCTCCTTCAGTTGAGGAAGTTTTAGAAACTCAGAAAAGACACCATAGGACCTCAACACAGCTATTATTCTGTTCCCTGTGTGTGATGGTGGAGCTTTTTGAAAATCACCTGAGAAGCAAAGCAAAACTGAGCCATAGCATGGCATTTCTGAACCACAGCATAGTGGCTTAATTGATTTATACTTTATTCTTTTCAAAAGACAGCTGAATGTCAAAGGTCTTTCTTTTGTGTAGTACTGGCAAACTGGTTGTCAAACAACCTCTACTCATTTAATAATTTATCCCATTTTGTAGCAGAAAAGCAGCTGACATGCAGTAAATCTACTCCATATTTAAATTACTACATTGAACAATAATAAGGAGAATGAAAAATCTAGTCCATTATTTAAAATTAAACATATATGAAACTGTTTTTTTCCAAATGATCACCAAAGGCTATAGTTTAAAGGCAGCACTGCAGCCCGGAGTGGAATAAAAATGCTTAACTGTGATTTGCAAATGGCAGCAGAATTATTTATTCTATTTTTTCTATACATAAGGAATTGAGCTAAATGAACAATGTTTAAGCATGTCAGAATTTCATCAATTTTGCATGAGCATTCTCAAATATCCTGGTGGGGGTAATTGCTTGCAAATACATTTAAACTAATGATATGTTATATCCTTACTTGATATAAAACTATTAAAAGATACGTTATTGCATTTGACAATGCCATGCAGCTGGGTCAGATCTTAATGACAGATTTCTACATTTGTGAATTAAGATACACTCTGCTGGAAGCAAATATTTTGTAAAAATAAAAGCAATATACTATGTAAGTTTGATCATTTATCTAAAATTTCCATTTCTGTTGGAGCTATAAGAATTAGGAAAGAAGGGCTTTGTCCATTTCCTAAAATTGAAAAAGGAATCTAGAGCTATAACTGAATCCTCCTATTACCCCACTCCTCTCAGGAGAAGAAGGAACTTGTAAAATCCACCATGTGGTTTTAAAGGTCCACTTGGAGTGTGGTTTTGTAACCCTTCTAGGATGAGGTGACTAACATGGCTCAAACCAATTAGAGAGAGTAACCCTGTCCCCTTATGAAAAAAAGCATATTTATTTTTAAGGGGAATTAAACTAGGCTGAAAAGGAATATTGGATTGGAAGAATCAGTTCAAGAAAAAATGGCATAAAATCCACTTTCAAAAATATTTTTTGTAAAAAGAAATTGTAACAATTTGCTACAAGGATTCTTCAGTCCCTCACTTTCAGGGGAGACAGCCTTTTAAAATTTTTTAGCCCTTTCTTAGTTTTGCCCAAGGTCAATATACAGAGGGTCCAGCTTGTAATCATGTGGTTTAATTTGTTTGGTTCTGTAAGCAAAACCCCAGTGTGATTTCTCTTATTGACAATAGGGTAAAATGCATATTAATTTGTCTCCAGTGCCAGGATTCCTGAGACTCCAGGATGGATTGTGAAGCAGGCATTAATGCTTGTACGTTATTATGGAACTTGGGGAGCTAACTTGGCATCCCACTGGAAGTCAGATGATGTTATGATTACAAGGAAGTATTGATATACTTCCCTAATTGTTTCTTAGGACTTTGGATTCTATTTATGATGTCATTACAAAGCTATGCATTATCTGCATAATCGCCAAGAAAAGACTCTCTCATGAAGGAAAATGCATCCCACTGAGATAATGCCTCAAGCTACTGCTATACATCCAACCGCATATGTATGGTGTTGAAATAATAAGACAGCATGGAATAATGATGAATTCTTGTTCCCATCATGACAGAAAGCTTTCCCCAAATTATCACTATTACTGGCTTAATTGATCTACACTCAGTGAAAGGATTTCAGCAAATGGATGGCTTTGGGACTCAATCCTTACCCCACAGCACAATTTCTGACATTATCAGCATAAGAAAGGCCAGCTACTCTTTGCAGAGGCTGAGATCACTCTGCACAGAATGCACGTTGAATCTCTGGAAGAGTGTGTGTGTGTATGTGTGCACACGCGCGTGTACCTGTGTGAACATATATGAGGTTCTTTAAACAAACATGCACACACAACATTTGGTTGATGAATTGGGGTTGAATGATAAAGGTAAGATAAACTTGCCTCTGGAGTAAAAGGGAGATAATTTTTCTCATGAACAGACTGTTCACAGAGTGAAAAAATTACACATTATCATCGCTTGGTGTTATATATATGAAGCTCTCACCTTGACTCGGGAGCCTGGCAAGACTAGATCTTTTATATGGCAAAGAACAGTACAATATACCTTTACTGCAAGGTTTCAGTTACACAGTAATTCTGATACATATTCTCTCCCTCTCCTTAAAAGGCACGTATGCTCTGATTTTCAACATCATTGAAGATTATTACAACTCCACTTCATAATATACTGTAAATTTTATTATAAAGCACCAATTCCTTGGCTCCTAAGAACAATCTTAGGCGAAGAGTGCCCTATACTTCTTACTCTTTCAGTAATGTGAGAGGAGACCTAATGAAGCTCTTTATGCAAATTTTCCAGTTATCAGGTAAAACCTTCACATAGAAAATCTGTCACATGTTGTAAAATTTCTTTATGTTACCAAATGCTAATGATGACTCAGAACACAGCCCACAGAGGATCTTTGAAATGTTTCATAAAAACTGTATTCTACCCCAATATCAGAGGCCTTGGAAATTCCACCACTCTGAAGACGCAGGTTTGTAATTAGCACAGTGCGGGCTTCTCTGCCCTCTGAAACCATAATGTTAATTACAAAAATTACACTGTGTTTAAAAGTGCAATTAAGAGACTCCACTGCACAAAGGGAATCTTGGAACCTCTTTTCACACTTTGAAGCCAGGTCATAATGTAGCCCATAAAAGGGAGGCCAAGGCTCATTCCCTTTTAAAGGCTTCAGAAGACCAGAGAGGCGATCTCAGCGAGAACGAGCTCTACTGAGCTCCACAGTACTCTCAATGAATAATGTTCTACCTGAAGCAAGGGGTGAGGCAAAAGGAGAAAATGAGCTGAAAAATGATGGCTGTTTCGTACTCATCTTGGCTGTTGCCAACATCAATGCCCAGCTTGGGGTTACTCTGGGTCAACTCTAGAATTATTAGCTTGGTCCTGGTGTCTATGTGGCTTTCAAAGTGGGACATATATATATATGTAACAAAAATAGTGAGGTTGGTGAGTCCTAGTCTAGTTTTATACTTATTTATCGATTTTAACACTAATAAGACTTATTTGTGCACATGCATGCACACACACACACACACACACACATGTGCACTCAGAAACTTATACTAGGAAAGAAAACAGCTCCACTTGTTACCCCAAACTTTCTAGAGGTACTAAGGGAGATAATTATAGAATTAAACTGGTCACCTTCTTTGGTAACTTCATGGTAGGACTCAGGCCACACTGTTGGTGGTGAAATGTGCTAATGGTTAGTACAGGCAGGCAGTGTAGGTTAGTAGGCAACACATTGGAGCAAGAAAGGCAAGCCTTGGATTAGAGTTTCCAGTCTGCAGCTGTGTGACATTTAGTGATGATTTAAATTTCAAAGCCTCAGTTTTCCCACCAGGATAGTGAAAATAAGGCAGATCTTGAAGAGGATCAAAATCAGATTATCTAAAATAAATTATTAGAAATAAGGCTTCTGAGAAGTCTTTAAAATAGTCAGCATGTACAATGTAATATGGCTTTAGGTGTACCCTGGGTAACCATTGTGAAAACGTCCGTCAGTTCTTTAGGAAGTTCTTTTTCTCACACTGTGTCACTGATCAAATGGTCCCCTCTCCTCTTCATACATGGAAATCCCAATTCTCAGAATTTCAGAATGTGACCATATTTGGAAATAATCTGTATGACTTATAAAAGGGCAAATTTAGGCACAGAGACAGATATGTACAGAGGGAAGCTGATGTGAAAGGGCAAAGAGAAGAGAACCATTTAGGAGTCAAAGACAGAGTTCTGTCACAGCTCTCAAAGGAAACCACTCGCTTCTGCTAGCTTATTGCACACTTCTGGCCTCCAGAACTGTAAGGCAGTATATTTGTGCTGCTTAATAGGAAACTAATACACATAGCACTCTCTCTTTCTCTGTCTCTCATCTTTCTGTCAATGTGGCCTCTCTCTCTCCCTTAACAGTACTGGGGATTGAACCCAGGGTCTTTCCATTGGGCTATATCCTCAGCCCTTTTTTAAATTTTTCAGAGTTTCACTAAGTTCTTAAGTTGCTCAATGTGGGCTCAAACTTGTGGTCCTCCTGCCTCAACTTCTGAGAGTTCTGGAATTATAGACATGATCCAGCTTCAGTGTCTCTTTCTTGGAGTTATTTTTTTCTGAAAACTTTGGAACAACTTACCTGACTTTCAGAAAGATAAAAATATACATGAGATCACAGAACCCTTGTAGACCATTCTCTATTTACCCACAGCCAGTCTTTTAAAAGTCATTCTTTCCCAATATGGGCCTTTACACACATTTTTGTACTCTGAAAGCCTCCCATATTATTTGTATGCTTCCCTTTAATTTTCCTTAGGATATATCTGATGTGCTGAATTATCACAAAGATGTGCTTTTATAGGACCTGAATCAAGAAGCATCCTTCAGCCCTATGGCTATGAAATTTACATGCACTCTCAAATTTTGATGTTTTGGGTTTTACACAAAGAGCAATATAAGATAGAAAATGGAGAAATTGACATTCAGGTGAGTTTTTCGTATGTTTCTTTCTTTTTTTGGGTGTTAAGGAGTGAAACAAGGATGATGGAAGTTAGAAAGTCTGAGAAAGAGACCAGAAGATCCCAGAAAGTCTCCTCAATTGATAGTTCAGCGCTGGTTTCTGGAGAGCCCAAGTGGTGTTAGGTCTGGCACTGTTCTAGCATCTCAGGTGACAGTGATAGTTACTGTAGAGAAATGTTTGTACAGGAGATAAAATGTTTTTTCAAACTTGAGAAGGCATTCTAACACCTTCTCTTAATGTCTCTCTCTCTCTCTCTCTCTACATACGCATACATCCATGTTAAATCCGAAATGAAGGATTTTACATCTTCTCGGCAGATTTGTATTTTGTAGATTTTTTATACCTTTTCAAAATCTGCAAAAATGCCTTTCCTGGGTATCTGCGATATCCAAGTTGCTGCCTAAGTGATTTCCATCGGGAGAATTTTTGATTCTCTGTCCCCTGCAAGTCTGGAACTGTTAACCACCATCATTTTGTACTCTTGAGCTCCTATGTGGTCTCTGAGCTGGTGCACTTTACTTAATCCTTGCTTCCATTTACAAACAAGTTTCTTATGAAGTCTAATGTGAAAACTCCCAACACTGCCCAATAAATTACCAACCTGACCTTTTGTAGAAATAGTGAAGGTTGGTATTGGAACTGACTTAGAGATGGGAGGGAGATCCCTCCCTCATTGTCCCCCCAGCCCTCAAACACAGTATGCTGCCCAGTGGCTTGGGCTATTTGGCCTGTGTGTCTGGAAAAATTCACTTCCTCCTCCTTCATCTTCTACCTGCCTGACTCGTTACAGAACCAGACAGTTTACATATGTGATCCTTCCTATTTAGAAAATTAATGGTGTTTTCTGGCTCCAAATCACAGCTTGTGGTGCTCTGCAGGCGATGAAAAACTTGGCCAGCTTCAGCAGCAAGGCAGCCATTAGAAAATTAACCCTTGGTGACCAAGGAGCAAAGGTAGGCAAGCGGGGTCCTGGAGACGTGGCAGGCTGCAGCTTTCAGGTGTCGATACATATGTTAGCCGTGTAGGAACAGCACACACGGGGCCCCCTGAGAGCGCCTAGCTAGCATGTTTGTGGTTGGCCACTGCAGAGAGGGCACGGACAGAGCTCTTGGCAGCCAATGCAACCAATATGCCACGCTTTTTATTAGAGCTGAGGAGAAAGCCCAGAGCCCAGCTTTGGAATCCCAGCCATCACTGTCTTGGCTCCACCTGATTAAAAGATGTGCCATTCATCGCCATCCCTGCATGCCTCCATTTCACACCCCTGTGCTGCGCTCTCCCTGCCTGCCTCAGGAAATGGCTGACCTCAGAAAGATGGAGTCATAAAAGCCAGAGTGGGAGAAAACTTTAAAGTGAACAATTCCACATTAACTTAAGTCTCTTCTGCTTGTTTCTTTGTGGTCTCCCTGCCCCTCACTTGTATTGGGAGCCAGAAGGACCTATTTTCATGCATACCTTTTGTGCACGTGTGTGTGTAAGTGTGTGAGTGTGTGTGTTAGGGGATCAAGGGTCAGGAGGAGGCCTGGAAAGCATCAAGACTAACTTTGGAAATTTGATTTCCTAAGGGCAATGTTGTTTGGATCACTATTACAGTTTTCTCTTTTCACAGAAAAGATGCATGCTGAAGGCTCGTCTCTGGTCTGGAATTTATCCCCGGTGAAGGTAAAATAATTTCCCCTGCCCTGTCCCAATGAAATTAGTGTCTCTGACCCCCAAAATCCAATGCATGGTGGTGTGCCTTGCTGTATTTACCTCTTACATTGATGAGATGCAAGGACTCTGGTTCCTGAGCAGTCAGGGTTCCCTGAGCCCGCCACTGAGGGGAGGAACAGGGAAGTCTGCACAGTTGCCACAGAGGATCGCAGACCGCAGCTTCTCCTCTCTGTCTCCTGCACACCTTTTGTGAGATCCTGAAGTTGATTTTTATTTTTAGGTTCCTGGTACAAGAAAACACAGCTGTTTATTTTACTGCTTCTGAACACTTGCTCCGTGGTATTCAGTGAAATCAGGCTATATTCATCTCTAACATTGTGTAACACCAGCTTTAATACAAACAGGGGTAAATAACAGTGGCACATTAATTACTCCTTTCTAGTTTACTTGACAAAAATATACTAAAATGAAGACTAATATAATTATAGATGATGCATTTTCAATTAGACTTTGTTAAAACTATTAATAAGATTAATAATATATACTAAAAATGTCAATATGCTTATCTAAATAATTTTTTTAAATCACCCTTTCAAGTCCCAGCATCAAACATTAAGGCGCAGCATTTTAATTACATGTGCTCATCAACAAAGTTAAATGGATAACATCCTTCAAGTGTAGCAGAGACAGTCAGAGGCGAGCTCTGGGACTGCCATGTGTTCACCTTCCCAGCCCAGTTTTACTTTTCTGTAAATCATTAGCATTTGTGGAAAAACCACAGCCAACTCAGCTAGGGCTCTACAAAGTTCCCATATGTGAGGGCTTCTCATGGAACAGCTTATTCTCTAACACACACACACGCACACACACACACACACACACACACAAGTGACCCCTTTCTGAACTGAATGATAAAATGTGGCTTTTTTCCCTTTATAATTTTAATAATATACAGCACAATGGTGACTGGTGTTAATGTATAGAATTAATTGCCCCAGAGAGACATTTCTTCCGAAAAAGCAATAATAGCTGGATTCTCCTTGAGAATGTGAAAACCCTCTGGTATACTAATAAAATGAAAAAGGTTCACAAAATAATATCCTAAATAATTGGGCTCCCTGCACCAAAGGACCCCATGTCGTTTCTCTTAAGCGATCTAAAAAATGGTGATTATTCCTTTGGACTTAATAAAACATAATTGAAAAAATATCAGTGAGGATAACATCGAACAATTATAATCCATGTCCCCTTAATATTTTTAAAGGTGAAATTCTTAACACTTCCTCAATATTAAGGAGAAAAGAAGTTTTGCAAGTAAATCATGATGTTTACTTGGCTGATTACATATTGGTAATTTTCCCAGTCTCACTCGCTCTTCTCTTTCTCACTGTGTATGTGTGTGCATGCATGCATGTGTGTGTGTGTGTGTGTGTGTGTGATGTATACTTGATCATTAAAACTTTTTGACAGCTCTAGTTTGTAAATTCACTAGCTCTTTCCTCCTTAGAAACTGGGAAACTGCATGTGCCTACTGTGCTGAATTCATAATCAAATTAGTGTCTTTTGAATAGACTGTGTGTGTGTGTGTGTGTGTGTGTGTGTAAAAGAGGTAGTGTCACAAAAATGTTTTCCTGCCTGGATGAATATTTTCATTCCAGTAGCTTTTCTTTTTCCCTCCTGCAGAAATAAAGGCTTGCCCAGACTGAACAGCTCACTCCTCTTTTTTCTTACTCCTCTTAACCTGTTTATTTAATTGTTCTTACCCTGTAAAACAAACAAACAGAAGAAAAGCAGTGGCTGGAAATGAACATATTTTCCATGAAGAAAGAGGAGGTATGGAGGGTGTCAGAGGAAATGCAAAGGGGACTTCGGACAGAGCAGGGGATGCAAGAGCGACAGAATGCTGAAGATAGTTGTCCCAGCTACGAGATAAAAGCTACATTACATGAAATTAATGGAGGCTGTCTGCCACATACATGAATCACTGTTTCAACACTAAGAAACGAGCACAAAAGAATAAAGAAATCTGAGTACTAACTACATCTTCAAAGGTCTCCTATTTACCCAGCTATACCCGGTACTGACACAAGTGGGGGAAAATATAAGAAAAAAGCACTGCTGTGATCGAATGAATGCAACCATATGAGCTATATTGGAGCCGTATGCATCCTATTTAGCTGATATCAAACACAGTTTAATGAAAGTTAAATAGTTTCTGAGGAGTGCATGAGCTGGAACAGATTAGATTCCACCGAGGGGTCTCTCAGCATATTGTTGCTCACATGTATTCCCTGCTCAGGGCTGCTACAATTCCAGCACTCCATTAGCAATACACAAAAGACTTATGCAGATAGCGGGCATAAGCTCCTACCGCCATGTTGGGAAATAAAAACACACACACAGACACACGCACACACGGATGAAGGTTTTGTTCAATGTGTTCATCTCAAAATAGATCTCTGTAACTCAAAACTGATAAAAGCATTTGTGGAAAGAAGGAAGTAGCTGCCTATATTTTAAAAGACAGAAATATATAAACTTCCTCAAATAGAAGATATTGCATCAGGCACATAATGAGAGTTTGATCTTTCAGAGGACAATGACATGTGGGGAATGTGATGCCCTTTTGATCTGCAAGCTACTTCTGGCCTGAAGGTATCGAAGCTTCCCTGTCACCATCCCATGAAGTTACAGCGGTATATCCTTCTGCAAATCCTCACATACGGCATTCCTGTAGCAATGGCTCATTTTAAAGTGTACAGTTCTTTCCAGAATTAACAGCCTGTCCATCTATTCACATGCCTGTCGCAAAAACTGACATGAATTGCAATTAATAATTTCATTACTTGGCAAAGATTTTTTTTAACTTCTCCACAATTAAGTCATCTATGTGCTTTTTTCTTTTCTTCTGTCCAAGCACCCTTTGCTCTGTTATTCAGCAGAATTTTCCTGGACAGAAACAGTGGTGTTTTAATTTAAATAAACATGAGAGATCTTTCACATTGGTCTTTCTGTAATACTGGCCAGAATGCTTAAGTACCATCATTTGCTTCTTTTAGATAAAGAGCAAAAGAAATCCCTTTGAACCTCAGCCAAAGTCACTTTTGCACTCTTCTATAATTATAGTTAAACTTTGTTGAACATTTACCCTCTGCCAGCATTTCCCCTGTACTAGGGTGACTGTATAGGTGAATCAGGCATTTTTTCTGTATCCCAAGAGGTCACTGTTTAGTGTGAAGCTTCTTCATTGGGGACAATTTTAGCACTCCCTCTACCTCCATGGAATATTTGGCAGTGTCTGGGAACATTTATTTTTGTTTGTCCCACCTGGGAGAATATTACTGGTATATGGTGGGCCCAGGCCAAGGGTGTTGTTAACCATCCAACAATGCACTGCACAGCCCCCATAACAAAGAACTGTCCAGTCTAAAATGCCAGCAATGCTGATATCCAGAGAGTTGATTGTTTCCAGGAAGAAGCAAGATGAAACTCCTGGTAAACTGTGAACTCTGGTATAACTCTACACTTTGGTCCTAGTCCCAAATAGGTCTCAACACTTCAGGTTGCCACCTGGTTAGCACACAGGATTGGTTGAGGCTTTCGTGGCATTTTGCTTAAACTTTGGCAATAAACTTTTAAATGCATTTTATAGCCAATGTTCCAAGTTTTGGAAAACCTTTTCAGTTTCTCAGCTATCTGAAGTTATGGGTAAGTGCTCTTTTCTAAATTCAGCGAAGGAAAGAAAAGCAGACAACACCAACATGATGCCTCTGCCCTACATTCTCTTTCAGCCACAAGAAGACTTTCTTATTAATACTTTTCAAGGATTTCTAGAAAGGGTCGAATTTTCTCAGTCATCACTTCTATGCCTTTTTATTATTGTACTAAGGACAAAAATGGCCCCATATTATAGAGCTGAGTGTCTGTTGAGGGTAACCTGTCAGATGAACTAAGGTAATTGGCTCTATTTCTTCATCTTGGTACTCAAGAATAATAATTTCCTTAAGAATCAGAGTAAGTGCTGAAGTTGTCATTAGCTGCTTGATCCGCTCAAGAAGAATTTCCTCATTTTATTCCTACTGGCCCTTGTCACCACATGACATCATCTTATTCCATGTGACATCATGTCAGAGGTGGCACACACACTGAAAGCTGCTTCCCTCCCCATGGAAGCAAGATGGGGGGCTGCTGTCCTGTTTGGCAACATCAAGTGGCCCAGATACCTGGAGAAATATTGATGGCACATTCTCCAGATCCTTTTAGATTTGTGCTCCTCGGATAATTGGAAACAGAACAGCACTGTGGCTAGAAGTTGAAGCATAATTTATAATGAACTGATAGCAAAGTTTATCTACTATGACTAATAATCATAATATAGTAATGGTAATGTCAGTCATAATAAGAAGGAACTAATTAGAGTGGAAAACAATATCTCTCCTTAAGATACCTTACCTAGCTGAGAAAATAAGACACGGAATTGGCACCATGTGTACTAATTTATTTAGCACAGTGAACCCCAGTCACAGCATTTGCTTGAAATGATTGATTGACCTAGGAAATAATTCACGTGGAAACTAATTGATTGAGGATAACTCTCAGACCACCTTTACCTGTGACATGAGACACTTGACAATGGCATTGAGATGCTGTTGCACCAAGTAACCCAAAGTAATTATTTCCTAGGAAAAGACTTCTTACATGTTCCTAAACATGAGTGTCTGCTGGCCTGATTGCCAAGTGAGGAGAGAAGGCTGGAAGCGAGGGGGATGGCAAAGGCGTATCTTTGATGCAGAACATCCTGAATGAAATGAGACTCCATTCCTGTGGACTGGCAAGGTTTGGGGAATATTTTGGAGCCAGTTCTAATAGTGTGCTGTGAAGATTTCAGAATTTCAAGAATCTTGCAACAGTTTCTCTTTAACCTGCAGGTGGCATTAGTAGTAAAAATGTATTTCCTATCATTCTTGAAAAAATATTCAGCAATGAAGTGATGGAAACAGTAAAGGGCTTCACAGCATGACTCAATTAGAGGAGCAAGCCCGATTCATTGCAGATGGCTTTTTGCTATGTTTAATAATCCAGGGAACTCAATGATCCAAATCCAGAAATAGTAAACTACAATCCTTATAGGAATTGGAAAATCTAGGGAAGTTTTTTCTTTCTCTCGAGTTTGGACTACAAGCATACGCCTATATGTACACACACACACATGTCTTTGTGATTCTGTTTCCATGTGGGAGGCCAAGAATCTCAGCACTGGGAGCAAACTTGGTTCTTTACTTACAGAGCGAGAATTGAAACTCAGCAAAGTGTGATTTGAAACTCTGTGTAAACCAATCCCCTAAGATTCTCTGTCACTGCTGCTGGGCCCTATGTCTAGCCCAGAGAGGCTGCTTTGCTAGCGCATCTGTTCCACAATCAGAGGGCTCCCTTTTTACTTCTTCTTGGAGCACCATCAACTTACTAACTGCACTGGCTAAACAAATCCCTGCACTGGTCATGGTCAAGTACCTGGACTAGAACCAAGTTGCCAAAGTCTTCTCTTCCAACTCTCCACAGGCTTGCCAAGGCAATGAGTTGTATTTAGGAATGGGAAATTAAGAGAATATACCTTGAGAAACACCAAAGCATAAGAGAAATTACAAACACAGGAAATGTCAGAGAACATATAAAATTTGTGGAATTGGCTTCTGTCATCTTATTCTGCATTAACTAGAGCAGCATCTTGGTTACTTTCAAGTCACTGAGACAAAATACTGGACATCTACAAATTAAAGGTGGAAAGGTTTATTTTGACTCACAGTTTGTTGAGGTTTCTGTCCATAGTGTCAGCTGCCTTCAAGGCAGGTAGCATGGCAGAGGAGAAACCAGAGAGAGAGAGAGAAAGAAAGAGAGAGAGAGAGAGAGAGAGAGAGAGAGAGAGAGAGAGAGAGAGAGAGAGAGAGAGAGAGAGAGAAAGAGATATCAAGGGAGAAGGGAGGGAGATGTACCACTCCAGGCCATGCCCTTGGTGATTGGTCCAGTGGACTAGTCCACTGATGAGTGTCCCACAGCATGACCCAATCACCTTCCCAGAGGCCCACATAAGAGTACATGGGGTTTTGGGGGACATTTTAGATATAAACAATGGCAAGCAGGATGACTCTGAGAGTGAAAATGGGAAACAGAGTGAACTAGCTTTCAGCATGCAAGAAATCCCTAGGAATGCCTTTAGGAAACAGGCTTCTAGCAGAAAAAGGCTGTGAAGCAAGGGGAAGTACTAACTGGAGGTCCTGGAAACACAAAACCCAGATGGATGAAGATTCTTCAGAACAGGTCCACTAACCACAGTAAAGTCAGAGGTTTTTCTGAAGGGAACATTTTCTTCTCTGATGATTCTCACATTTAAGTGCCTTACTGTTCATGCCTCTGCTTCCTTTCCAACAGACATTTGAGGATTTCATTGCTTTCTAACAGCCCTAACCAAATGCCAAAAGTAGTTCTCTACCCATGAATCTATTTCTCAAAGTTCTTTTAAGACAAATTTATGTAAAGGCCAATGTTTTGTCAAAAAGACACTGATATAATTTGAAGATGTTTATTAATGAACAGTTAAAGCACAGACTTTTTTGTTGAGCTTGAATGTTCTTACCTACCTGTTCTCTTTCTCACTAGCCTTTGCCTAGCATCTCTATTGCTCTGGCTCTGGCTCCCAGGCAGTGTGAGGTCCAAGAGTGCCTCTTACAGCCAGCATCGGTGGGAGCTCCATCAGGAAGTCCATTCTACTGAGTTGGGGGTGCCACTGCGTATGTCTCTCACTGCAACCCAGACATCCGCTGTCTTCTGTTAGGGCTTCTATCCCTTTGGGCTCTGCAGTTCCCTGCTTTATGTGAGACCCAAAAGCTCAGAGAGTCCCCAGGTGTCTGGCTGTTTTATGAGGGACTGATAAAGTCCATCCTCTCTGTTGTTGTTATTCACCACTAGAGAATTAGAGAGACTTCAAGCAATGCTGTCTATCCTCAAGATCTAAGGAGTATTTAGCTGTATCTTTCTCCATTAATAAGCTATGTCTTCTAAGCTCTCCACAGAACTTAGAGACAAGTATCATGAAGTTGGGCTGAGGTACAGAGCCATCATACCCAAAGTACAACCTAGTGCCTGGCTAGGGCTTCCCACCTTAAATATCCTCTTTATCAAAGCCAGTTGTTCCCAGTGTAAGTTCACACTCTATGCTGAGCTCAGACTTCACTGCACCCAGTGTAACCTTATTCCAGTGTTCTAGTTTCCAACCCTGCACTTCCTAGGAGCATGGATACTTTGATTGCTTCTGTCTGGTCTCTGTAACTCTAGATCTTGGAAATTTTTGAAAGAAATCTGCTAGTCTTCTTATTGAAATTAAAATATTAGCTGAGTCAAAATAACATGTGGTCTGACTTTCCTTTCTTTACTAAAAATTTCTGTGAGAAAAAGATTTTTTCTTAATAATTTGAAAAGTAGTTACTTGAGAAGACACACATGGTGGTACAGATGAAAATATGTGCCTCCCTCCAGTTTATACACTGAGACTCCAGTGTGATGATATTTGGAGAAGAGCCCTTTGAGGGTGATCAGGTCATGAAGGTGGAGCCTTCATAATGAATTCAGTGTCCCTGTAAGAAGATCCATGAGCCTTTTTCCTCTCTCTTTCCATCATGTGAGGAAACAGAAAGAAGATGGCTATCTGCAAAGAGGGAAGGGGCTATTCCAGGAACCAAGTGATGTTGGCACCCTAACATAGACATCCCAGCCTCCAGAATTGTGAGAAATAAATTTCTGCTGTTTAAGTCACCCAGGTTGTAGTATTTTGTTACAGCAGGTATGCAGATGAAGACACATGGTTATAAAATGTTTCACAATTAGTTTTGTATTTAGCTATTTAGCAGATACCCTTAAAAATCCCATGAAACCAAGTTGAATTTGGAAATCTGGACATGTGATTGTCTCAGTTCGATTGTGTGAAGATAGTAATGATCATTGGAAGCTGGAAAACACTACTCTTAGATATTTGTTAGTGGAGTTCTCTTATTAATCAGCTCTTCCTATTGGGATTTTAGCTCCTGCTTGTTACAGAAAACATGGGATCTATATAGCAGTTTATGAGAACACTGTAAGTTAACTATGCTGTGGAGTCATTATCCCTCCCTTGGTTGTGTTCCCTCTTCCTTGGACAGAATGGGCCCACCTTTGAACAGGTCACAGCAACTCAGTGTTATTGGTAAGACTGCCAATGGTCCAACCTGTTTGTATTCCAGCAGCTTTGACAATATATTATTTAATTCTCATTAAATTCTCCTCCAAGATCTTTTGTGGATCTTGATAGGTAAATCAGGTCTTGGTTTAATG
Organism: Heterocephalus glaber; assembly: GCF_053883595.1. Classification (NCBI taxonomy): domain Eukaryota; kingdom Metazoa; phylum Chordata; class Mammalia; order Rodentia; family Bathyergidae; genus Heterocephalus; species Heterocephalus glaber. Next base: position 9,819,146 of record NW_028258305.1, read on the forward strand.
GTGACTCGAACACATGCCTCTCACTTCTAACCATTTGCGGGTATGAAAACTACCCATCTTAGTAAATTCACTAACATACATTTGACCTTTGTTTCCCTTAGACTTATTTCTATTTCTCCTCTACAAATGTACACTGGACTGGCTCCAAAATGCTCCAAAACACATATCCCACAATTCTTCTAAGATGCATACACACGCACAGACACACACACACATCTTCTGGTGTATGTATGTAATTTACTCTAATTGCTCATTTTTTAGTTCTATTCTAAGAACAAGTCCAAAGAAATTTTATGATTATGAAACAATGGATTTTTGGAGCAGAGAACCAAGGTTGGATATGGAAGAATGAGAGTAGGATGTGGAAGATAGAAAATCTAAGGATTAAGAACTAGCTTTATAACTTAACCACTTTCTGTACCAACTTTCTAGTCTTGGAAATAGGAATCATCATAGCATCTGTTCTGTGTATTTTATGATGTCATCAAAATAAAAAGGTACTCTGAAAAACCTAAAATGGTGTGCACATAAAAGAATTGCTAATATTTGACTTACTGGTGCTTAACATACCTGGATTACCTGCAGGATGCTCAGTAATGCTTAGGAGTTCCACCCAACATGGGCCTGGTATAATATCTGCACTTGTAAAGGTAAACTTGTATTCTCAAGAGAGACAAGTCTGTGGATTTGGGCTCTTATGGACAGCAGTGTGTTAGGATTTGCTTCATTCTTTGTAAAAAATTCTTCTTCATTCATTTATTTGACAGCCAATCAAAATATGTGAGAAGGGATAATTGTTTCAGAGAAAGTAAGGTGCTCAGATTACATTATGCATTGGGAGGCACTCCGTTAAAAGTGAATGTAAATGCAGAGAATGCAGAAAATTCTTTGGACCCTACCTCTGGAAGATATAGTGAATTTAGCCAAGGAGAAAAAAATTAAAATGTGCTAGAGCCTTAAAAAGTGAAATACTGACCCAGTACATGTCAGGCATTGTTATTGAGGTCTTCAGACCCATTTGTTTTGAGTTAGGTGTGCATATTCTAAATTTTTGCCCCTTTACAAACACATTTGTTCTAACCATACTGCACCATATCTGCATTGCTAGCCAATTCCCTTGAATTCTTAATTCTTGTTAACAGCTCTGGCAATTAACCAATTACTCCTACCACTGAAGGGCTCAGGGAGGAAGGGACCGATGATTTATAGCAGCACAGCGTCTGTGCTTGTTGACTTGAACTCAACGGCTGGAATAGTTCATTTAGAGAATGGATGGGCAGGTGACTGGCCAACAAGCTGAAGCCGATCAGAAGACTGAAACTGCCAACAGGTGGCAGTTTGAACGTGCTTTTTTCTCTGGCTCTTTCATGCTGTCTGTTACTTGTCTCCTCTCCCTGTTCCCAGAGCTCACAGGAAACCCTGTTGTGCCTGTGTAGGTCAGCCAGTTAATCCAGTGTTGATGGTTTCCATAATGGTGGAATCAGAGTGCTTAAGGAGTCTAAAAATTGTTCTGCAAGGTCCTTGTGAATGACCATTTACACTCTTCAAATATAACCAGCAGCGTCTTTAGAAGGCAACTCATTGCACTGCTGCACAACACGGCATTTTAGATAGTCTCTCTCAAAATGAAATAAAGTCTTCTCTGTTTTAACATTTGCCCATTGATCCTATTTTGTCCAGTGAAGGAATACCCAATGGTTTTGCTCTCACTTCAGGCTCTTATGCCTTCAGATTTGAGAACAGCTTTCAAGTCTCCGTTGTCTTCTTCATGACACTTCCTCTAATGTTTGTGGGGCAAGGTTTACTACTTCTTTCCAGCACCTCCTAAAGACACACTTTCATTTCTCAAGGCTCTAAAATAGAGGCACCAACATTTTTCATGTGCTCCTTGTGAGGCCCATTCCTGCCATTTTACATCCCCATATTATCTCTGGCCCTAATAAAACAAAGGTTCTGGAGGACTCATTCAATTAAAGCCAATAAAATGACCAGGGATACTCTGATGGCATTTGCTAGTCCTTCCCTGAAATAACTTTGGATTTATCTTTTCTGTTTCAAGAACTATTTCTAGGGCTATGTGGCATGGCTTGAACTTTTGATGTGCTCTTTAGGAGAATCTAAATTTACTGAGTTAATAAAATTACAGGCACTGGCATAGGCAAAAATAGAGCAAGGAGAGGTGAGCAATGGTATCAGCCAGAGGGAGGGAAAGGAAGGTCACTTCAGGCAGAAAAAGGCAAATAGTTCCAGGATAGAAGAAAGCTCTTTGGTGGAGGACATGAGATCACCCTAAAGGTCGGTACATCATGCAAAATTGAGGGGTACTGAACCCCCCAGATCCCATTATTGCTTACATTCCTCCTACCATCACCAATCCCCTTGTGACTAACTCTCTTTGCTTAAGGCCACTGTAAAAATGTAAATGTTCTCTGGAAGAGTAAAATATTGAGCCATTACTGACTAGTGACATCTCAGCTATACTTGGCCAAATTAGAACTTGCTGGTCACTGAGAAGACCCCTGAGGGAACAAAATTGATGTGTTTTAATTGATAGAGAATAATAGATGAGATAAAAGGATGAAATTTCCAGTCCCTGTGGTGAAGAGAGTGAAGAGGAAAGGAGAGGAGGATTCGATGGGTAGTGAGCAGCGTGAGGCAAGGGGGATATTTCTAAGGAGGCTTGTGGAGCTCTCAGCAGCTCTGTGGATACTGGATATGGGACGTATGAAAGGAAGATGCTAAAAATTTGCCAAAGGAGAATATTAATGAATATATTTGGTTAGAATACTATGGAAGGATGACCTGAGCAAATATCTGTGGTGCTTGGGTTGAGGAACTATGGATTGGCTGGCTAGGCAAGATGTCCTAGGTTTTTTATTTTTTAATTTAAATTTCTCAATTTTGAATGGTCTTACTCAAATTATTTCAGAGCTGTGAGGAGAAATGCATTTGATTCTTTGCTTTTTTCAATTAAGTTTTCTTTTTCATCTTTCTCATTTTATTCCTGGCCAAGTCTCCAAATGGTGGTGAGTTAGCAAGTGGAAAGTGGATGAGGGTCAGAAAGCAGAACAAAGATGGGAGAAAAGATGAGGAAAAATAATTTTCCTGTTGTTTTCTCATGTGGTACTGGGGACTGGACCTCAGGGCCTTTTCACTGAGCTATATCCCCAGTCCTTTTTCATGTTTTCCTTTTGAGACAGGGCCTAGCTGAATCACTAAATTGTTTAGGCTGAGCATGAACTTGCCAGCATCCTGCCTCAGCCTCCCAAAATGCTGAGACTGTAGGCATGAACTAGGCTTGGCTTTCATGTTACTTACGACTTGTTATTTTTATGAGTACCTGTTTGCAGAACATTTCCATTGTGAGCAGCTGGTGCGTGTACATAACTCACCTTCATTCCTTTTATGTCTCCTCCCCTTCCTCCCCTCCTTCCATCTCTTGGTCCCCTGCCCATCTGCAAAAGATGGGCATCCATGTTTTATGTTATTTATCTTTCATTTTACTCTTTGTTTATGATTTCTTTCTCATTTAAGATGAATTTATAATCATAAACTAGAAGGACTCTTTCACTTCCAACAATAGAGAAGCAAATTAAAAGGAACAGGCAGAAAAGGAGGGTGGATGACTTATAAATATACCAGTGAATGTATACAGAGTGAAAGGAGAATGTAAAGTCGGTGGTGCCAGGACCCTGAGGATCATCGCTCTCTTTCCTCGCTTTCACCTCCCTTCTCCCTGGATCAAATGTGAACCTTTACCTGCCTATTGACTTTATTCCTTCCTACCATAAAGGAGCTTTCTTCAGGTGAAAAGCTAAAATCTTCTGATTACATAATAATTCCTTTCATTATTTTACTTGAGTTTAGAAAACATATAAAAGGGCTCAGGTTACTTTGATACAAGTCATGTGCTTATTCCCTGAATGATCACCAACTTAGGTGAAGTATGCTGCAATTGGCTTGTTTATTCTGGATTCTGTGTTACCCTTATAACCTCATTTACCTTTATTTGTGTTTTTCTTAAGTGCCCTATCTCTAAATACAGTCACATTTTGGTAAGGGATCCAACATAGGAATTTTTGATCAGACACAAGATGGTCTACAACATAGACTAATGCAGTTTTCAGTAAGGAGATTGTTCAGCTGATGAATAGTGTCTGAGGTTTAAGTGGTGTTGGTTGTTGTGGCTGTGATTGTTGTTGTTCTTCTTCCTCCTCTTCTCTTCCTCCTTCTTCTTCTCCCTTAAATCTTAGAAGATATTATAAATTAGGCAGGATGAACCCACAAAAAGAGAATATTTTCAGTATTAGAATTGCATGGATTGAGATCATGTGATTATGACTGATAAGGCCACTGAAGAACGAATATAGCAAACAGGCCAAAATATTTTCCTACAATGATCTGGGAATTATGCCTAATGGAAAGACTGACTTATATTCTATCCTAAGATTCTCTGCAAAGAGTGGAGCCCTCATCTTTGGAAAGACAAGTGCTTTTATGTCAAGTTAAATACTAATGTCACTAATGTCTCTGATCCTGTGTGATTTAGGAGTTGGCCATATTCTTTTTTCAGTGTCATCATCCAGGAGTTAAATTTTGAAAAAAAATTGTCTGGAAAATATAATTTTTTCAGCAAATGTGAATGCTAATGAAACTCTATTACTATCTTCCATTAGGGGAAATAGTTTATATTCAAAATACTGTATCTATGGGCAGATCCTTTAAATTATCACTGCATTAAAAGGCAGTTTGTATTAGAGCTCTTGCGTGAACTAAACTGGAAATTCCATCTCTGTACTGAAAAAATACTGGTCTGTTAGGTCTCATTATTTAACAGGAAGAAATGATGTTTGGTATATTGTTAGGAAAATAAAGGCATATTTTTAGGAAAGCAATGAGGTTTCTGAAGTAATTATTTTTATGACCTATTGGATGGAAACTACTTCATTTGTTTATGTGGTATGTATGTAGCTTATTTATAACCCTACCTTCATATGCAGACTACATTTGGTGGAGGAGGCAGAGGATAGACAGCAAGTAAAAGAGAATGAAATCAATATATAAGGAGCATAATTTAGAATTTTTTTCCTTTTTTAGTAATATCATTTGAAAGTAGATAAACTTGAGATTTCTTTTTTATAACTTGCTTTTGTAAAAAGCCAAAGACTTTCTCATATATAAATGCAAATCCATGTATCACGTCCCCTGTAAATATAAGCAAGGATGTGCACATATGTCCCAAATTAATTCTGAAGCAATTTCAGACCCAGATTTGTGTTAATGCATTTAGCAAGTAATTAGTTGTCCATTCATTTATTAACAGCATATTTTAAAACTTCTTGCGAAACCTCACCCCACCCCACAAAGTGGCACTTCTAAGAAGACAGAAGGGATATAAATATGTCGGGTAAGATGGGAAAACAACTTAGAAAAAGAAAGTTACACATTTAATTGTAGAAAAATATTAGTCATAGAAATTAGATTTACAAAAACAATACTTTTCTAGCTTTTGGCTTTTTACACAAAAAAGGGTGATATTGAGAATTGGACCTGCATCAGTGGGCTCTTTAAAATTTTATGGTTCTAGTTTAGCATAATGTTATTTTCTCTTGGACATTATAATTTTTCTTTCTTTTGCAAAGTGCTTTATAGTTTTCCAAGCAGTTTCACATAGAGTAGTTCATTTGTGGAACTAATAGCATTTACATGGGATAAAAATATCCTAATAGAATTGTGAAATTCATACAATAAGTTTAACTTGTTATTTTAAAAAATATCATTTGGATAAGATTGAAAGGAGAAACAAGCTGGTCAATAAGCTCTGACCATGTGTTTTATCTCCCTGATTCTTCTCCTTTATTTGTATATTGCCTGTCTTTTGCCTCCACTTTCAATTAGTATAAATGATGAAGTAGGACAGAGAAAGTGGGAATCACAGGGCTTATCATCCTCTATACCAATTAAGAAACAAGAAATATATCTGTCTACTGCTTATTTATTTCCATGTATTTTGTATATAAATACTTAATTTCAGATTCAAGTGAGCACAGTTGGCCAATTCTTAATAGCTGGCATAAAGATTTCAAAGTATTTTTAATGAAGAGGTTAACAGAAAACTAAAACAGCTTTTAGGATAAACTAAGAGCATTTTGCCCCATTAAAATGGAGCTCTAATCTAATCCCCCTGTCTCTTCTTTCTTAATCTCTCTTCTACTCAAACATTAATGGACAAGATTTTATATCTCCAGAGCTTCATACCTGCCTTATAATCTTACTTTTTGTATACATGAAAAGTCATCTAAGATTTGTTGACTATCAGTTTTAAGGTATTTTTGGAAAAAGAAATTTGAGGGTCTGGGATGACAGAGAAAAAATGGGAGGTGAGAAATGACATTGCTTTGAGAGAAAATGACTATGAATAATATATTTTAAAGTTAAGAAAGAAAGGATAAAGATACAGAGATACTTTGTGCCTATTTCAGATTTTCCTTAAAAGTTGTGAGATATTTCTGGTTTCCATTTATCTTAGTTACTTCTTTCATCACTGAGCCACAATACCAGACATCCACATGGGGCTCACAGTTTGTAGAGGTTTCAGTCCATAGTTTGCTGGCTCCAAGGCAGGGTGGCATGGCAGAGGGGCATGGTAGAGGAGAAACAGTTCCTGAAATGGCAGGCAGGAAGTGGGGAGAGGAATGCAGGGAGAAGAACTGAGATCTACCCTTCCAGGCTGCGTCCCAATTGACCCATCTCCTCCATCCAGGCTTCACCTCTCAAATCACATTTAAGCTATAAACTCATCAGTGGGCTAATTCACACTCCCCTCATTCAGTAACCTTCCCCAAAACCTACTTATAAGGGCATGTGGCTTTAGAGGCACTCCATAAAAATGATAACACCGTTCTTCCTCTTTCCCCCTTCTAATCATATCCCCTAAAGTATTGAATGTGCCAGGCGAAAGCCTGCAGAAAGCTTCCCTTTCCCTTTCTTGGTTTCATCAGCCAACAGTTTTTGCTCAATGTGACTAGACCTTCGAACTCCAAGGAGATGTAGAGAATGAGAGCCAAATGTTAAGGATAGAAGAAAAAAATCCATAGAAAGAATTGAAGATATTGATGCTGTTCTGAAAAACCCTTGAGTAGTCTTCTATTATTTTATTCATTGCTAGATAATCAGCTACATGCAGCTACAGTAAAACACAACTTCTCCCTTCCTGATCCATGAGGTTTCTGAGCACTCCTCCTTCATATGGGATGCTAACAAAAACTTTTGCAATACTAAAGCACATGCAGCCTGGAAGTGTTTATAGTGGTATATGGGGGAGTTAAATCTGAAAAAGAGCAATTACTCTTTCCAATGGAAGGTGGGGCCAAGAGGTCTAGGCTTTCCTCTTTCTTTCTGTTATAGGGTCTTGAAATGTATTTCCTCTCTGATAGTCCTTGAACATTGCACCAGAGTTTGCCCCAATTGTTATTTCCACTAAAAGCAGCTACATATTAAACACTTACTACTAATTATTTTCAAAAAATTCCACAAAAGAAAAGATTGTTTTCATAGGGTGATCCCTGAGTATAGTCAAATGAAGACATTCCATCTAAGTTGGGATTCTGAGGGACCATCCAGACAAGGCTGATAATAACAGGTTTGTGGCTATAGGAGTTTTGAGATGGTGCAAACTCAAAGCCCACCTCTCCCTGCCAGTGGCTGTGAAGCTGCTGGTGTTCATATCTACCCGAATTTACCTTAATTGTAGATTAATTTCTTTTCAAAGTTCTGTGACTATGGAGAGAGAAAGGGAAACGAGCAAAGAGCAAAATAAAATGCCACAGAGTTCTTACCATGATCCAGCTATTTTTCTTGACTGCACATTTCTTGGGTTTTCTTAAAGTTCTCAAAAGATTTATTTGATTACTTTTGCTAGTGTTCTTGTTGCTTGACTTAGAAGAATGGATTTTTTGGAGGTCTTTACTCTGTTTTTCCTGCTGATGTTACTCCCAGAAATCAATCTTTATTCAATATTAAAGGGGGAAATTAAGATAGTCTCAAAAGAAAGAAAATGAAGAGAATATGACACCAGCAAACGTACCCCAACAACAAAAAAAAGATAAAAGCTCTTATAACATTAGGAAAAAAAGATAAGAAAGAGCAAGTACATGGATAAATAAAATGAAATTTTCTTCTTTCCTTTCTCTCCTTTAGTTTTATATATTATATGTGTCTAATGTGTTTCTCAATGCACAATGATCAAAATATATGGTGAATGTTTAAATTTTAAAAAAATGTTTATATAAAAGATACATCATCATCAATCCTCTCAAAATACTCCCCATTGCTTTGAGCACACACCATTATTCTTACACTTTCTGAAGCATATCTGGAAGTTTTCTTTGATGAATGTCTTTAGAAGTTGTGATTTAAAAAATGCAACAAATGCGGCTGTTGAGTGCTTTCCAATGGAAAGCCAAACTAACAAACATTATGGTATGTTCTTATCCACCTTATTCACTGGATCTGGCACCTTGTGACTTCAGCTGTTCCCCCAAGTCAAAACAACAATAAAAGCTAAACCTGTTCAATCAATTCAGGGCATCAATGGAGCAATGGCAACACAACTAAAGGCAATCATGACCAACAACTTCCAGAACTACTTTAAAATGTGGCAAGAATAATGAGACAAGAGGTTGCAAAGTAAGATATGGGTAATTTGGAGGATTAATGGCAGTGCATCCTTTATGATAACATTTTTAGAAAATTTAAGCCTTCATTGCATGTATGATCATATCTTATATATAGGAGGAACATTTGAGAAAATTATCTAATATGAAACAGAAAGGACACATAAACATAATGTTTATGCTTTGCTGAAACTGGTAAATAGTGACACAGGCAAACTCTACTAAGTAGCTACATACCTAGAACCATCACTAAAACTATAAAAATATATACACAAACCATTGTGTATAAATCAAAACTGAAATATAGAAATATAAAGTTAATCCACAAAAGACAGGAAAAAGATAAATACAAGAAACAAACAGAAAGCAAAAGAGGCAGACTGAGGTCCTAAAATATCAACAATTACATTAAATATTAAAAGTCTAAACACACAAACTAAAAGACAGATCAGTAGAGTGGATAGAAGTAACGGTCAAATGATAAGTTGTCTAAAAATTTTCACAAAATATACTGATACAGGTAGACTCAAAGTATAATAAGAGAAAAAGTTTATCATACAAACATTAATTTGAAGAAAGCAAGAGTGGATATGTTGATATATTAATTAGATTTCACAACAAAGAAAGTTATCAGACTCAGAAATGGATATTATGTAATGACTTATAGCTCAAAATACCAAGAAGAAAGACACAGCAATCCTAAATGTATATGTACCATACAATAAAGCTGAAAATACAGGGATAGAACAAACAACAGCAATAGGTAAAATCAACATTACAGTTAGATATTTCAACATTGTTCTTTCATTCATTGATAATACAAATAGAAAGGAAATCAGTGAGTTTATAGACGATCTCAATAGTTTTTTTTTAGATATTTACAGATCATTTCACCCAACACAAGAGAATATAATTTCTTTTTCAATATTTATGTAATAGATTCTATGATAGACCATGTACTGGGGCACAAAACAAACATGAAAATGTTTAAAAGGACTGAAATAACACTAAGTATGTTTTCTGACCACCAAGCAACCTCATAACCAACATGACAATCTAATAATTAAGTAATAATGGAAAAATTACCAAACTACTGTACTTAGAAATGAAACTGTTCAAAATTGGTCATGGGTTAATGAGAAATTCTCATAAGCATTAAAGAAAAAGATTAAAGTAAGTGGAAAAAACCCCACAAAATATCAAAACTTGTGAGATACAGATGAAACAGTGATGAGATAGAAATTTATGGCATTACATAGTTACATCAGAAAAGACAAAACATCTCAAATAGTAATCTGAGTTTTCAACTTGAGAATGTAGGGAAAGAAGAACAAAGCAAATTCTTTTTTTTTCCCCATTAAGAGAACTATTGAGGCCAAGTATGTAGTGTAATAACTTCCAAAAGAGGAATCTTCAGATCCAGATTGCTTCACTCAGGAACCTATCAAACCTTCAATGAAGAATTAGTATGGATTTTACAAAATATCTTCCACAAAGTAGAAGAGTAAATAAAATTTTTCCACTCATTTTTAATTAAATTTATTGGTACATTTTCGGTATATAATATAATGACATTCATCATTGGAAATTTATACCTTTACATAATATGTCTTGCTTCTTATTTTTTCCCATTCCCCTGTCCTCCCTTCAACCCCTCTACTCCTCCCTATTTACATAGACTTTGTTTCCATTTTTTCATTTTCTCATATTAATTCCATTCCCTTCTTTCCTTTCTCTGACCCCTCCCTCTTCCTCTTCCTCTTTTAGCCCTATTCCTAACCCAAATAAAAAAGTACAAAAAATTAAAAGCGTGATTGATCAGTGATAGCTTTGAAAATACATATATGTATCTATGTCACCTATATATCAAAATTTAGCAAGTTTGATATAGAAAATAACACATTTACATTTAATTTGTGACAGAGGATATAAGTGTAAAAATGAAAGATATCTTTAAAATATAAATGAAAGAACATGTGTACCATTAAACAATAGTTATTAATGCTGTATGGATACATTAATAAAATATTATCTCAAGAAATTGACTCAAGAGCAGCTAGAAATACTGACTAAATCAATACCTTAGAAAAGCATTTGAAAGTCAATCCACTTTGGATTTCAATCCTGATAATGATGAAAATGTAGTGAAAGTCAACCAGCCTGTTGAAAAAAGCCTAAAAAAGAGGAAGAAATTTAAAATTTAGAATTTTAAAATCTGTTTGCAGACATTGAAGAAGTAGTAAGACATTAGAACTTTGACCAAAGTATAAAAGAAGGATAAAGCAGAGTATGAAGTCACATTGCTATAATCCCATCATTCTGGAAGGCTGAGGCAGGAGGATCACAAGTTCCACATCAGGCTGCACAATTTAGTGACTTTGAGAGATACTATCTCTAAAATTTTTAAAAAATGGCTTAAGATATAATTAAGTGCTAAGGCCCTGGATTCAATCCCACCACTGGGCAGGGGTGGGGGAGATTAAATATAGATTCTCAGCCCTGAAGCCGATCTTTACTCTAGTGCATTTGCTGATAACTGATCCAGTGAACTGGAATTGGAACAAAGAGTAGTGGAGAGAACTGAGAGCAATAAAATGCTTAAAAACTCTATGCAGATTATAGAATTTAACAATAAAATTACAATTGAGAACTCAATGTTCAGATTTAATAACATATTAGGTACAGTTGAAAAAAATTTAGTAAACTTGGAGCCAAGTCAGATGGTGAAAATTTGAAGTGCAGGACTGTGTAAGAAACTGCAAGAAATTACCCAAGACTTGACCAAATAGGAAGTTCTAACACATGTTAAGACACATCCAGATAGGGCTGGGGATTTAGCTCAGTGGTGCCACCATCTGCCTCGCAAGCACAAGGTCCCGAGTTTGATCCCTGGTACATAAAAAAAAAAAAAAAAAGAAAAAGACACATCTAGATGAAAAGTGGGAAGAATATGAGGAAAAATAATATTGAAGACAGAGTGCCTGAAATGCAAATAAAAATAACAAATGGATCTCTATGAGTCTCAATTAAAACAAGTAAATAGAGATATTTTTATCATGGTAAGACTACTGAAGACATTAAGGACAAAGATGGTATTAAAAGCCTTTGAACAAAAAGAAAAGCAGTACTTTCAAAGGAGCTGCAATTAGCTGGCAGCAGATTTCTGTGCAGAAACAACAGAAGGAAGAAAAACTATGAAATCATATTTGCAAACTTTTGAAAGAAAAAAAGTTAACTTAAAAATAATGGAAATGGAAAAACAATAAGAACCAAGATACATCATGTACAGGTACAAGTACCCAATGATAAATGTAAATGTATTGTATACCTAAAATGTACCAATAAAAGAATTTAAGGAAAAAAAAGAAAAAAAATAATGGAAATATCCTTACTAATAAAAATATTTTCAGAACAAAGTAAACTAATTTATAATAGTAACTCACTAAAAGAAATTCCAAACTATAGCCTTTAAAAAGAAATTAAATGATCTAACATATGAAGAAGAAAAGTAAGTATCAAAAGTTAAACATATAAGTAAATCTAAATGAATATTGACTGCAAAAAATAAAATGAATAATGTATTTTGTATACACATATGTGCACACATCAAATTAAAATATAACAATAGCAGCTATCAATATAAAAAAGTGGTAAATGGAGTTAAGTGTATTGAGGTCCTTGAAATACTTGAGAAAAGGTCCAAGTACCATATATTAATTTTTTATACATCAAATATGTATGCTCCAATTTCTATTGCAATTACTAAAAAATGTTTTAAAAAACAACCAAAGTAATAAAGAGAAGAAATGAAAAGCAAAATAAAATAAAATAAAAAACACCAAAAACCCTAAAAGCCAATATTTTGATTAACCCAAAACTAGGCCAAAATGAAGTGAAATGAATTTACAGAAAATAAGATTTTAGACTTAAAAATGAATTGCACTAGTTATTACATTAAATATAAGTAGAGTAAATGCCCCCAAACAAAACTCATCTAAGTACAAATTAAAATAGACTTTAAAGTATAAGGGCAACAAAAGTAGAAAATAAAGGGATGTAAAATGTATACCATGCAAACAGTAACCAAAATTCATGTTGTGTAATTTATAGACACTTCAAAATGACAAAAATTTCAACTCACCAGGAAAGAAAAAAATAATTTTGAATTTGTATATTCACCAAAACCAGGACATTAAATATATAATAGGTGATCAGAAAAAAAGTTAAATGTTTAAATTAAAAAATTTATTATAGTAAAAAACCACATTGTTACTAAGCCCCCTCAAAACATCCATCCACACTTTGAACACACTTATCCCATTGTTATGGCTTATATTTGATGTCACCTCAAAATTCCATGTGGTCATAGGTTGGGCTTTTCAGAGATGGCTGGATCTTGATTGTGTGATACTGGGATTAAATATGTGATGCTAGGATCAAGGGTGTGCGATTACTAAATTAGTCCACCTATTGATTTGGCATAGTTCTTGGAGTGGATAATGGGAAGGCCCTAAGGGTGGGTAGCCTGGATAAAATATAAAGGACAGAAAGGGGGTTGTCTTTTGTCCCTTGCTGCTTGCAGCCTTGCTGCCTTCTGCCTGCCATGAACTGTTTCTCCTCTGTGATGCACCTCTGCTGTTCCACCCTGCCTTGGAGACAACCAACTATGGACTGAAACCTCTACAAACTGTGAGCTAAATAATTTTTCTTCTTTTAAGTTTGGGTAGAGGGTATTTTGTCTCAGCAATGAGGAAAAAGTGACTAAGACACCCATCATTCTTGCCAGTTTCTGAAGCAGTTCTAAAAGTCCTCTTTCATGAGTGTCTTTATGAGACATGCTTAAAAACATGGTGAATGCTGCTGCCAATGGCCATCTAACAGAATGCGGATTTATAAAAGCATTACAGTTGTCCTCATCCACCTTATTCACCAGATCTGGCACTATGTGACTTCTGGTTCTTCATCCAAATCAAAATGACCTTGAAAGGTAAATATTTGAATTGATTCAGGACATGACAGCATAACTAAATGAGAGTACTTCTAGAACTGTTTCATAAAGTGACAAGAATCAGGTGATAAAGTGTACTTGAATCAAAGGGAGTATTTTGAGGGAGATTGATGACAATGTGTCTTTTACTATAATAAATTTTATTACCACACATTGTATTTTTCTATCCCTTTTCAATAAATCAAATATAACAGACATAACTACAAGCAAATTTATATCCACAGCGATATATTAACAAATTAGAGAGTGAATAGTAAGTATATACACTATTTGAACAACACAATTAACAAACAATATCTAATTTATATAGAACACTTTGTCCACCATCTGCAGAATATGAATTTATATGAGATGCACATGAAATGTTAACCAAAACAGATCATCTGGTGATTCATATAGAAAGTCTAAACAAATTTCAAAAGATTTTAGTCATGCTGACCATAGAGAAAATTAAGCTAGAAAACAAAAACAAAAAGATAACTAGAGAATTGCTATTATGTTTGGAAATTAAGAAGGATATTCTAATCAGTTTTTTTAAACTGTAGAGGAAATTTCTTAGAAATGAATGATAATGAAAATATTTCAACTTCCAGATTATAGCTAAAGAAATATAAAGAAACAATTATAAATTTAGAAGCATATATAATATAGCAATGAAAAATAATCTATATATCAATATAAAGTAATTAAAGAGGAAAAAGAACTGTGTAAAATTTCAAGAAAGTGAAAAAATTATAAATGTAGCAGAAATGAAAGAACAAATATGCAATAAAGCTTAATGTTAATTATTTGAAATGTTTACTGAAATTGACAAATTTCAGTTGTACCAAGAAGGTAGCACAAATAAATTCAGTAATGAAAACAAACATCAGCACAGATTTTACAAATAACTTTTTATACTTGGAGCAATTTTATGCCATACATTTCAAATATAATATGAAATGAATACATTCTTAGAAAAATTCCTCTGACAAAAAAGGCAAATCAGGAAAATATTTAAAAATTGAGTGTAAATAATTAATATAAACAATTTTCTTACTGAAAAATTTCTTTGAGTTGAAAGAAACGCACTGTATGGCCATATGGCTTCATAAATTAATTTTAACAGTTATTTAAGGAGACAATAATGGCAATCTTATACATACTGTTTTACAGAACAGAAAACAAAAATAAAATCAAGGAATATTTCTAACTTAATTTATGTGGTTTGTATAACCTCTACAACAAAACTGACAACCAATCACAAATATAATCATTGTAGGTCAATGTCCTTTATAAACAGAGATACAAACTTTCTGAACAAAATAAAAACAAACTGAATGAAACAATAAGTAAATATAGTCATACTTCATGACCCCTTTGGCTTTATTCCAAAAATTCAAAGTCTAACATTAAAATTAATATAGGGCTGGGGATGTAGCTCAGTTGCATCACACCTGCCTGGCAAGCACAAGTTCCTGAGTTCGATTCCTGGTACCAAAAAATAAAAAAAATAAAAAATTAATGTAGTTTATCTCAGTGACAGAGTAAAAATATTGTCAATAAATACATAAAAGGTAATTTTAGAAATAGTTACTGTTTGTTATTAAAATAAACAGATAAATAAAACATCTAAAACTAAGACTAAAAGGAACTTCTTTCATCTGATAAAACAGTTATAAATAAAACTGAGTCAATTATCATACTTAACAGTAAAATGTTGAAAAGTAGTGAAGATTAGGACTGGTTCATGGATGGTTTTCCACTTTAAGTACTAGTCAACATTTTACTGGAGATCATTTCCAAGGCAATAAGATGTAAAAAAAAAAAAAAGAGAGATAAAAATTAAGTAAAAGCTAAAATTTTCATTAACAAAACTGATATGCCTATAATCACAAACATCTGAAGAAATATTTTAATAAATTATTAGGATTAATAAATGGATATAGCAAGTTTGTGTATAGAAGGTAAATGAACAATAATTATTTTTGTTGCTAGCTTCCAATATTTAGAATAAAATATATGAACATAAGCTACTATGATAGTAGAAAAACAAATTATTTAGAACAGATCTAATGAAAGATGTATACAATAGCTACACAGAAAATTATAAAACAATATTGAGATGAAAAAAGCATTTGAAATAAATGGAGAAAATACTATGCTCATTGATTGGAAGTCTCAACTTGTAAACATATCATTTTTTTAAAGATTGAGATTGATATTTCATTTCAATACAGTGCTCAACAAAGTCTCCCACAGATTGCATTATGGAAATAAGCAAGCTCATTCTAAAATCTAGTTAAGTGAAATTGTAAAGACCTGTTCCAGTAGATATGTCAGAGTCATACTATTGTGACACAAAAATGTTCCTTTATTTAACCAATATTTATTACAAGAATCAAGGACCTACTCAGCAACATTCCATTCTCCATCTCTTTATTCCCTACTTCCCTTGTTATTCTGGACACTTGGAGAAAGTACAGACTTCTGTTTTAAGCACGTGTCATTCTTAGTAGGATGCCCCATCTGGAGTCTAGGGAGCTTGAGCAACTAGTTTGTGTGCCAGCAGTCCTGTATTTTTGGATGATGGAAACCGATTGTTTTCCTCTTCACAGGTGCATGATCTGTGCAGATTGTGCCATCTCCAGCAGAGGAGGGAAGGGAGGAAGCACTGGAGCACTCAGCACCTGGGCTCTAAGGCGGCTGGGAAAGCCTTGCAACATGAGTGTGCATAAGAGCAAAAGGGACAATATACTTAGTTTAGAACAGTTCTTGCCTTTGATATCTATCAGGTAAGTTGAGTATCTCTGTGTATTTCCTGGGATTGTTAAGACCAAGAGACTTTCATGAAGGGCTTATGTTCTGCATAGTTCTAAATGGATCATTCTTGCTATATGAGTAGTGGGCAAATTCTTGAGTACTCAAATCTTGCATGTATTATAAATGATAGATGGCCTCCTTGCCAGGAAAGAAGGCAAATAGAAAGCATTTTTTATCCTTCACATAATTACATGACATGGAGGAATTCTAGAAGCAATGGGAAAAATAAATCTATAAGAATGAAATTCCAGAAAGAGATTTGGAAAAGTCACAAGGAAACAGAGACAAGATTATATAAAAAACAAAATATAAAGGATATAAAATGTACCTCAATACAGTATCATAGCTTACTCATGCAGTACAAATATTACCAAGAGTAAAAACCAGCATTTATTTCTAATGATTCTGAATTTAAAGACTAAAAAGCAGAAATGATTATGCCGAAAAAGTGTCTGTACCACTAAAATTATGTAAAGAATTATAGTTATTTGATCAAGAATTAGAGATACATCTCAATGAGAAAAACAAAATTTCTCAGCAAAACCACGAGCAAGTGAGAGCCAAACAAATGGTGTATATAAGACAGTATAGTATATTGGGCTTCCAGAAATTTTCTGGAAGAATATCATGAACACTCACACATCAATATAATAGGAGAATGATTGTGGATAGCAAACAACTAAGTTAAAAATTGGATGTGATAGTTTAATATACGATACAAATGGAAATCTGCATAGGTGAAGCTTGTGTAAAAAGCTTAGGGTATTAATTGACTTAGCAGCAAAGTCAAGTAGGAATTGATGTAGTAGAAGAATAATATCTAAAATATAAAATATGACATATATATAATTCATCATCTATCAGTATCTGAAATATACTTTACATTTTTTAATCCCATGTTTTAAAGACATATTGTAGGGGCCTGGGATTTAGCTCAGTGGCACTGTGCCTGCCTTGCAAGCACAGGTCCTGAGTTGGATCTCTGGTACCAAAAAAAAGGGGGGGATAAAGACACACTGCAGAATCTAATATTCAGTCAGAAGAGCACAAAGAGAAAAATGCCTTGCTTGACAATCAATCCATGTAAGAAAGATATGGCTAGGTAGTGAAGAGAAGAAAATAAAAAATCTTGCCTGCTTCATGGTTACTCTTCTAAATATTTGAAGAGCTGTTGTGTTGAGGAGGGACTGGCCCTCTTTATCATACTTGACAGAACAACCTGAATCAACAGGGTAGACTTGCACAAAGATCAATTTTAGCCAAGTGTAAAGCAAAGATCTGGGCTTCCCTGTGTGGGAACAGTCTTCCTGGGAGGCAGCGATGCTTCATTCATGAAACATGATCAAGCTGAGGTGGGATGACTTGTTTTTGGATGGAATATGGTCCAATTCAAATTTGCATTATTGTATGAAAATAAATTAAAATATGACTGTGTCAAAAATGTGGTAGGTCTTTATATGTGATTTACAACTTTTCAATAGAAGTGAACTAAAGGGAGGAACTGCTAAAAAACAAATGAAAAAAAATCAAAGAAAAGCTAGGATAAGGGGATGTACACCCAAATTGTACACTCAGAGAGGCATAATACTTTGTTAAACAATTGAGATGATGACAAATGATGGATAAGCAGATAGATGAATATATAGGTGTGGAGAAATATAGATAGATATTCAGTACTTTGTAAGCAAGTCTCTTATTCTGTAAAGTATCCTGATATTATAAGACATCTGCCCATTAGCAGTTCTTCAAGTGGCAAGGGAAGAGTTAATTTTTGTCCTCAAAGCCCACAGGAATGTTTATCAACTCCGTTAGAGGCCTCTTTTCTTCCTTTTGGTGAGTTAAGTCTGTCTGTGCTTTGTTTGACGCTGCCCATTTGAGGAAAGCTTATCCCTGACCTTCTGCCAGAGAGACTGATGACAAGGACAGTTTGCACTAACCTTGACATTCACCAGGGTAAATGGCTTTTTCCACAAGTAGTCGGCAAACAAGGAGAGCCAGTGAAGAGCTAATGAATCTGCACCTGAGAGAAACTGAACAACAATTGTGCTTTTAAAGAAGAAAAGAGTCCTTGGAAGGTGCAGACCCATCTGGTGCTTAACGATTCAGGGGAAATTAACTCTTTTAGCCAATGTAATTTAAAAATGAATGAACACGTAGTACATGCATACATATATACATAGATACAGCTTCTCCTCTTAAAATCTCCCCCATGGGTCCTTTATAAGTTTGTCCTTCTGGTCTTTCTTGCCCCCAACATGAAGCTTCAGTGTCATTCTGTGATGGCCAAGAAGACAGAGTGGAGCTGCAGACTGATCACAATGTCAAGGCACATGCTTTTCAGCCATCACTGATGCTATTCAGCTCAAAATCCCACATAGAGTTCAAGGGAAATAAATTGTGAATCTTTCTATAAAGTGGTTTAGTTTATCAACTGTGTGTTCTATGAAAAAGCCACAGAAAAAAGTTTTAAAAACTTAACTATTGTAGAAAATCAGACTAATTTTCCCCAAGGAATCCCTGTGACCGAATATAAATGTACAGGTCACACTAAAGGTTTCAGTCTTGTGACATTTGCCATCTAAAGCCTAATGCAATATACTAAGGACTCCTCCCCTATACCTCCAATTTTGATTACTCTCTTTTCATAGAGTCAGAAACATAACGTTCTCTTCTGTATAATTTTGTCCTTCATATGAATTGATTAGGACAATTCTTTATTTTGAATGTGTACAGGTGCTTCACAAGACTTGTAACAATTTACTTAAGGTATGAGGTATTTGTTATCCGCCACATATCTTGCTCAATTCAGGGCTACTTAATAAGAGTTCAGTATGGAAAATATGCTGCTATCTTTCAAAATTTGATCAATATATTATTCCAAGTGTCCATCAATGTTTTTTACTCATCATGTGAAAAAAGTACTGATGTTCTTACCTGTATGACTTTATGTATCACAATGAAGTTTTTTTACATTTGCATTCTTCCCAGTTCTTTTTTAAAATTTCAAATAAATTATATCAGAGATGAATGTATAAATTTTGAAAGGACAGTGGAAGACATTTTGAAAAAGTGACACACCTATTCAGCTGCCACCCAGATCAAGAAATTGCACATTATCAATACACCAGAAGCTTCCTTAATGGCCTGGCACCATACCTCCCTCCCAAGAGATCACCTGTGCAAAAACTATTATAATAAAAGTTTTTCTATCTTACTTTTGAATTATATAAGTGAAGTTCTATAGCAAATATACTTTATATCTAGATTTTCATTTTTGCTTAATGTAATATTTATAAAATTCATTTATAGGGTTGAGTATAATTATAATTTGTTCATTTCCAGAGGTATATAAAATTTTACTGTATGAGCATACCATTATTCATCTATCTAAGCTCCCATTGACGTATATTTGGGTCATTTCTAAGTTAGTGCTTGTTATCAAGAATAATGCTCCTGTGAACATTTTATACACATATAACTTTCTGTCAAGGGTGAAATTTATGTGTCAAAGTTAATGAACACATTAACTTTAGTGGATATTCCTCAATTTCTTGCTTTCCTTTTCTGTAATCTCCTTAATGTTTTAATATTTCATCCTTTCTTTCCATTGTATTTCAGTTATGTATCACATCATTCTTTTTACTGGGTATTACAAAATGAATCCTTGATTGATAGTGATTTGCTAGAAGTTAATTTTTACCCCCAATTTTCTAACAACACCAGGGATAATTTCACTTATTCTTCTTTCAAACTACATATTATTGTTACATTTTCACATATTCTCTCTACATTGTAAACCCCTTAAGACTAATTTTTATTATTTTATTTATTTAGTATTTACATAAGCTAACATATCTACCAGTTTGTATCTCTTCATTCTTTAACCTCTAGTTTTCTCTGAGATAATTTCCTTCATATGTATAAAACATCCTTTAATATTTCCTTTGTTACAGGACTGTTGACAATGAATTATCTCAGTTTTTGTATTAAAATGTCCTTTATCACAGATATGCTTGACAGAAGAATTTACTGGGTTTAGAATTACCATCTGCTATTTTTTCTCAGCATTTTCAGATTGTATTCAATTGCTCTTTGGATTCATTGTTTCTCTTCAGAAGTCAGCTGTAATTTTTGTTATTGTTTTGTTATTGTTATCTATAAATGAAAATATTTTTCTGACTATATTTTTAATATTTTCCATTTTTGCTCATTATAAATAGTATTATATGTTGTGCTAGGTGTGTTTTTCTGTGGATTTGTGTTGCATTTCACTCACAGTGTTATTTGCTTCTATGATGACATTTTTCTTCACTTAGACAAGCTTTGGCTATTTTTCTTTACAACACTGCTTCTGTTCTGTCTGTGACTCTAATTATATTATATTAGAACTTTCTATCATGATCTACACATCTTTTTCAATTTTCTATTTTGCCTCTATCCAGATATTAGCCTTTCTGCTATGTATAATGTGCATCAAATTTATTTATAAAGTTTCTCACTGAGTTAAAATCTTTGTAAATACTATAATTTATATTTTATTATGTTTTATAGATTCATATAGTCATTTATTTTCTTACATATATGAATCATTGCTAAAATAATGTCCTTGAACTTTAACTGCAATATCTGAATCATTTTTGTATCTATTTCATTTTCACTTTTTCCAGTCTTTGTTTTCAATCATTCAATAATTCAATCATATGACTTGGTATACCTAGTTATTTTTGCCTAGTATTGCATTTGAAAAGAAAATTATAGAGATTGTGTGTAATGTTACTTTCAGAATATGAGCAGATTTTCTTGAGAACAGGGATTGTCATGAAGCTGCATTTCACCCTTCTCAGGGCTGGCCTATTTTTTTCCTCAGGATTCTTAGTTGAAATCCTCTATTTTCTCCCAGGGATACTCCAACTTGTTAGGCTCAACTCCAATTTTTGTCTCCTGAGCATTTTGAGTTTGTTGATAGCTTTGGTAGGTTGTTATTTTCTATCTTACCCCTTGACTCTTGATATTTTCAGCTTCAGAATTTGCAAGACTTAAGGAGAAAAACATTATCAAACTTGGACTTAGATACTTGCCTGAATATTTTCTCTGATATTATGACATCTCAAGCTCTGACTAATTTGATAGTATTGGAATGCAAATCTGGCCCCCATATAATCATATGACATCTAAAACCTGTGAACTAGCAACATACTCTTGGTTTTCCTTGGCTTTGAAATTTACCTCTGGTAAGGTGTCTCAAGGAGAAAGTAGACAATGTCAGTTCACCTCAGTGCTTTTTCTCCCTCCTAAAATTATGTTCTTTAAAGTCATAGATGTCTTTGTTACTTTAAATAATGATATATTACAGTTTTCTGGCTTTTGTAGCTCTCTGTGCAAAGGTTGGTCTGATGTAATATACCATTTAGAAATTACACAAGGACATGGAGACTGAAGAACACATATTTGAATGAAAAGTAAGTCAAGGAGAAAGTCAAAATGAAAATCTAAAAATATCCTAGAACCAAAATTTGTAGGATACAGCAAAAAACAGTATTAAATCTGAAATTTATAGCAGTGAGTTTCACCATAAAAAACATCTCACATAATCCAGTGATGCATCTCAACATCTTAGAAAAGTAAATATTCCAGATGAGTAAATTAAGAAAAAACACAATAAAAATCAAAGCAGAAATAAATGAAAAAGCATAAAAAGAATGATACAAAGGGTCAAAAAACCAAATAGTTCTTTGATAAGATAAAATTGACAAGCATTTAACTACAGTGTACTAGTCAGTGCTTACTAGAGTCAGATGTAGAAGAGTACAGGAGTTCTGTTCGAATGCTGGAAATCTGAAATATCCAGCAAAGGGCCTGGATCCCAAGGCAATGTCCCACACAAGTCTGTACCAGGAGACCAAAGAATCTACACTGGAAGCCTCAAGGGTCTGTGGCTGGAAAGTCCAAGGGCCAACACCAGAGGCTAGAGTCTGTGCTGGCAAGCTGAAAGGCAGACACTGGAAGCCAAAATTTTGCACCAAGAACCAGGAGAGGACACCCAAAGCAAAGGCAAAAATCAGAGCTCCCAGCCAAGTGTCTGTCCAAGGGCCAGAAAATGATGCTCAAGGCAAGGGCAAGGACTAGAGCTCCTCCCAAGAGAATGACAGCCATCATCAGTGAAGACTCAAGCTCAGAGGCAGAGAAAAACTGAAGCATCTCCAAGGGAGAAGCATAAAATCCTCCTTTTCTCCCTGCATACCGTTTCTCAGCACCATGCTAACTCAGCCCAGCTGGGTGTTCCCACCCAAGTTGACCATCAGTTCATCAACTATCACACTGTATTAACACACACATAAATTAGAGATGAAAACAGAGACATTGCCACTGATATCACAGAAATTTAAAGGGTCATAAGGGATTATTTTGAAAAAACTATATGCTTAAAAGGTGGAAAATCTAGACAAATTGGACATATTTCCAGATATATATGAGCTACCAAAACTGAACAAAGAAAACTAAAAAGAAAAATCTGACTAGACCAATAATAAGTGATGATATTAAATTCATAATAAAAAGTCTCTGAGGAGTAATTGCTTTGCTGCTGAATTTTATCAAACTTTTAAAGGACTACTAGCAATGGTTTTCAAATTATTCCATAGAATTGAAAGGGAAGGAACCATTCTAAACATATTATATGAGGCCAGCTTCATTCTGTTACCCAAAACTGACAAGGACAAACACACACAAGAAAGGAATTAAACCAATAATACTGTTGAACATAGATGCAAAATTCTTCAGCAAATCAAATTCAACAGCATATCACAGAAATAATGCACCATGATCAAATTGGCTTCAGTCTAGGGATGCAAGGATGGTTCAACACAACAAATTAATTAACATTACATATCACATAAATATAATGAAAAATAAAAATCATATAAATCTCAATAGATATAGAACTATTTAATGAATTCAACATTGCTTCACAATAAAAGCCCTGAACAATTTAGATACAGGGTGATATCTCAACATAATAAGGTGGCTTATATATACCAAACCCAGAGCCAACATCATAGTGAATTGGAAAAAAATAAACATATTTTCTCTAAATAAGGGACAAGATGAGGGTTTTGATTTTCATTGCTCTTATTCAATACAGTACTAGAAATTTTAGCCAGAGCCATTAATTGAGAAAAACAAATAAAAGGCTACAAATAGAAAAACAGGAGGTCAAATTAGTCCTGATGATATGATTATCTCTATAAAAACCTAGACTCTAACAAAGTCTATGAGAACTGATAAGCAAATTTAACAAAGTAGTAGGATTGAAAATCAACATATAGAATCAGTAGCTTTTCTATAAAATAACAATGAATTTTTGAACAAGTCATCATAAGAATAATACAGTTCATGGTAGCCACAAAAACAAACAAACAAAACAAAAACAGGAATAAACTTAATGAAGAAAATGAAAGACTTCTGCAAAGACAGTGCTTACTAGAGAAACATATTTAATGCAAGATATACAAAAATATAAGAATTTATAAGATTGACTTAACAATGGTTATCCGCAGAGTCAGGTGTGGAAGAGTGCAAAAGGGCTGGGCATGCACAGGACATTTGAAGGATCCAATCAAATGTCTGTAGCTCACTGTAGTGTCCCACGTGAGTCCACATCAGGAGGCCAAAAGGTTTGTGATGAAAATCTGAAGGATCTGCACTGGAGGCTGAAGGATTTGGGCTGAAAGGCTGAAGAGTCTGCACTGGGATCCAGGATAAGATGCCCAAGGTGAAGGTGAAGTCTGGAGCTCCTCCAAAGCAACAGAAGTGAGCCTCCTTAGTTTCCCTTTTATTCCATTTAGGTGGCAAGCCTACTAGTTGCTGTCACTCACACCCAGTGTAGTTCTTCTGTTTTCAGCAAATCCCTTCAGCCAAAACCAGAACAATGCTGATCCAATTTAGTTGGACATTTCTTCCTCAAGTTGATGCAATCAGTTAACTATTACAACTTCTATAATGAAAATTATGAAACACTGAAGTAAAAAATTGAAGAAGACACTAAAAAGCAAAAACACCCAGCATATTCATGAATTGGAAGAACAAATACTGCTAAAATATCAATAGTGCCCAATGTGATCTACAGTTTGAAGGCAATCTTCATCAAAATACCAATAACATGGTGGCAGTTTAAACTTGGTTGGGTTTTGGATCTGCCTCAGGGATTGATGGAGCACGCTTCTGGGTATGTTTGAATGGATCAAAGAGGTATGGCCTTGGGACCCCTCACCTTTTCTTCTCTAGCATTCTTCCCTTAATATTGAACAAAATGAGCAAATCTTGAAGCATCACAATACCTGAATTTAATACATACTACAGAGCCATAATACCACAACAGTAGAGTATACTGGCATAAAAATGAAACAGAATGGAGAAGAAGCAATAAATCCATATACCTGAAGCCAATTGATACTCAGCAAAGGTGCCAAAAACATATGCTGGAGAAATGACAGCCATGTTTATTGCAGCACTAGTCACAGTAGCTGCTTTTGTTAAAAGTCAGTTAAGCCATGATGGCCCAAGATTAGGACTATTACTGTAAAATAGGAAATCTAAAGTGAGATCTGTTTTCTTCCAATTATTATAGTAAGAAAAGATCTGAAATAGTTGATTGGATATCAGAAGACAGTGTGACATGAGGTAATTTATTCTAATTTCTCTTAGTTTTAGTTTACTCATCTCCATAACAAGTAGTGCTTCCTAATATCCATCTTTTATTTTGCTCTTATATTTTGGGTTTCTCATATAAGAGAAACCATGCTGTATTTAAGCTTGTGTGTTTGTTTTATTTCACTTAACAATATGGTATCAAGATGCATCCATTTTCCTACAAATGACTCAAGATTATGTTTCTTTATGGAAGAGTAGTATTTCATTGTGTGTAAATACCACATTTTCTTTACCCATTCATATGTTGATGGACATATAGGCCACTTCCAAGGTTTAGCTATTGTGAATTGTGCTGATATAAACATGGATGTACATGCATCACTATAATATGATATCCATAACTCTTTTCAGAAAGATACCTAGAAGGGGAATAGCTGGCCTCATTCCTAGAAGGAGGAATTAGGAGTATGTAGTTGTTGATGATACATATGCATGATGGCAAACACTGTCCCATTCTTTCTCTAATGTGGTCCTTTGTGGTCATACTATACATTTTGCAACTAAAGCATCCCCTGCTTCTGAAAAGCAAGGCTTTTCAGCTCTGATGTCTTTCTCTGCTTTTTTCATGTTTTCTATGCTTCCTATTAATGTGCTCAACTCTTGAAAGGATGACCTAGGCCACACTCTGCTAGACACAATTTTAAGACTTTCCATTTTGTGATTTTGGCTTCATTTAGTCCATCTGACATAATGGAAGACAAATTGCTAATATTTCAGATGGTGCTAACTTAGGAGACTAGTTTTTTAGGACTTGACCCATGGAAGAGAGTCTAAGGCTCTTACTTTGGAATTTACCAACTTCTATGCATTCATCACTTTGTCTACCAAAGCCATAGAAGGTAGGTTGCTTCAGGGTATGGGAGTTTAGTTATTTTTTTTTATCACTAAGCATATTCCCCAATTAGTAGTCTACACTGAGACATTTCTGTTTCTTCAACAGGCTTAGATGTTTACATTCAAAGGCAAAAAAATACTGTATTTAGGTCTTTTCTACTGTCATAGCTCTTCCCTGGAGCAGAGTCTTAGAATGATCTAGGTGGCAATTGACTAATGGAGAACATTGTGGACCAAGGAGATAAAAGGGTAAACAAAAACACAGTTATATTTCTCATAAACCATGATTCTTCAGCTAGATATCTAGATTTACTTCTAAATTGACAATTATATGTAGGGCACAATAAAAGTGATAGTTCCTTTAGCTGAGAACTTACTCTTGGAGATTAACTTACTAAGCATTTTATTTATATACATCAGTCATTTTTGGCCTTCCTAATAATCCTAAAAGGCACATCTTATCTTTAATTTACAAATAAGAGCATTGATGCTTGGAAATGTTTAACTGAGATCATAGTGTTAACAAGTGACAGAGCTAGAATTCCAGCTTATACTCTTAATCACTTTGAGCTAAGTTTTGGAATTTCATAGGCTATGCCAAAATATATTTAACTAATTTACTCAAACAGAAAGCTCTGAGAGATTCCATGAGTAAGTGTGTGTGCAGATCCCAGTGAGAAGGCCTCATGGACCAGAGGTTGGGGGGGGGGGTGAAGACCCCAGCCACACCCTGAAAAGAGCTACACAGGCACATAAGCAACAGCCAGAGGTCCACCAAGGTTCCATCAGTAAGTGTGCACAGATCCCAGTGAGAAGCCTGCACAGAACAGAGCTGAGTGAGCAGGTCCCAGCTAGTATCCCACCCAGACACCAGTAACTTTGGCCCACAGTCCCCAGCTAAAGGTTCACCTGGAAAAGCATTGCACACATGTGCAAGCAACAGCCAGAGGGCCACTGCCCAGATACCACTGGAATTGGTGCAGTGGTGAGCAGCAAGGAAAAGGCCTCTCAGTGGCTTGCTGAGAACCAAAGATGACTGGGCAAGCAAAAAGTCACCTCAACAAAAGTGTATCAAGCTGCATCTCTTGAAATGAGAAAATACCAAAACAAGTCTCATCACCAGAATTCCAGATCATCTAAGACAACTCCAAAGGGCAATAAGATGGAGCAGTCTGATACTCAACCACCTGGACTCCCTGAACTGTCAATGAAAGAGGATCTGGAAAAAATGAAGTCAGAAATAATTTCTCAGTTAACAAAGGAGATTGTATCTGTAGTGCAAGAAATGATTAATAACTCTAGAGCAGACACAGATAAAAAAATAGAGAAGCTGAGGAACATGATGGAATCCCAGCATAGGAGACAAATGGAATACATAAAACAGATGCAAACTGACTTCCAGGAGATTGAAAACTCCACTGATAGCTTATGCAGCAGAATGAGCCAATGTGAGGACAGAATATCACATATAGAAGACAGGAGGACAATTAGTTACCAAGAAAAGAAAAAAATTCTTAAAAATAGTAAAGGACCATGAGAAATCAATCCAGTAGCTGCTAGATAATGCAAAAAAGAATAACATAAGACTGATCAGAGTCAATGAAGAAACAGGAGAGAGTGCAGATGACATAAAAAAGTTGTTCACAGAAGTAATGACAGAAAACTGCCTAGGCAGGGGAAAATAACTTAACATATGGATAAATGAAGCATATAGAACTCCAACTTGCCATGACAAAAAAAAGTCTACATCCAGGCATATAATAGTTAAGACTCCAGAAACCCAACAGAAGAACAAAATTCTAAAAGCAGATAGGGAAAAGAAACAAATCACATACAAAGGAAAGCCCATCAGAATCACAGCAGACTTCTCAACACAAACCCTCAAGTCAAGAAGAGCCTGGAGTGAAGTATTTCAAGCCCTAAAAGAAAACAACCTCCAACCCAGATTGATGTACACTGCAAAATTATCTTTCAAAATTGTGGAGAAATAAGATACTTTTATGACAAAGAGCACCTGAGGAACTTCATGAATACCAAACAAACACTCCAAATCATTTTCAACAATATCCTAGGAAAAGACAATGAGGATCACAATCCCAGTAAGACCAGCAGAATGAATCCATCAGTCGTGACAAGAAATTAAATGCTAAGGGGGAGAAACCAACAAAAACAAAAAGTCATGACAAGGATAAGTCAATATATATCAGTTATAACCATCAATGTTAATGGTCTCAATTCACCAATCAAAAGAAATAGACTGGCAGAATGGGTCTATAATCAAGATCCAACAATATGCTACATACAAGAAACACACTTAATTCAAAAAGAAACTCACAGACTGAAAGTTAAAGGGTGGAAAAAAATACTCCATGTGACAGGAACCCCCCAAAAAGGCAGGAGTAGCTTTTCTCTTGGTAGATCAAATGGATTTCAAACCAACACTAATTAAGAGAGACAAAGAAGGACACTACATCCATGTAAAGGGAAAAATTCAAGAGGAAGAGATGACAATCATAAATATATATGCACCAAAACTTAGTACACCCTGCTATATAAAAGAAATACTAACAGACATGAAAAATCAAATAGGCACTAATACAATAGTATTGGGGACCTCAATACACCATCATAAATAGATGGATCAACTAGACAAAAAATAAACAACAAAATACTAGAACTCAATCAAACTCTTGAACAAATGAACTTAACAGATATTTACAGGGTGTCCCACACAACAAAATCAGAATACACATTCTTTTGGGCTGCATATGGGTCATTCTCCAAGATAGACCACATACTTGCTCATAGAACATGTTTAATAAGTGAAAAGAAATTGAAGTTAGCCCCTGTATATTATCAGACACTAGTGCGATGAAATTGGAGATCACTAGCAAAAGAAACCACAAGAATGTCATAAACATGGAAATTGAACAACGCACTTCTGAAGAACCAATGGGTCACAAAGGAAGTTAAAGAAGAAATCAGACAGTTTTCTACAATTAAATTACAATGCCAATACAACATATCAAAATCTATGGGACACAATGAAAGCAGTCTTATGAGGGAAATTCATAGCAGTGAATACTTATATTAGGAAAACAGAGTGAGCTCAATTAAACAGCCTCATGCTGAAGCTCAAGCTTTAGAACAAGAGCAGGACAATCCCAAAGCTCATACAAGGGAGGAAATTATAACGATCAGAGCAGAAATCAATGCAATGGAGACTAAGAGAATGATACAAAAAAAAATCAAAAAGCAAAGAATTGGTTCTTCAAAAGAATAAACAAAAATTGACAAGCCCTTAGCCAACCTTATTAACAAAAGGAAAGAAAAGACCCAAATCCATGCAGTTAGGAATGAAAAGGGTGAAATTACAATGGACTCAGCAGAAATCCAGAGGATCATCAATACCTACTTCCAGAACCTGTAGGCCAATAAGATGGAAAACCAGAAGAAATGGAAAGATTTCTAGATACATATGAATTACCAAAGTTGAACAAAGAAGACCTAAAAATTCTAAACAACTCAATATCAATCAACAAAATTGAAAATGTAATTAAAAAATTACCAAGTAAGTAGAGCTCGGGTCCTGATGGCTCCACTGCTGAATTCTACAAGACATTTAGAGAAAACTATTGCCACTACTGTTTAAACTCTTTAATGAAATTGAAAGGGAAGCAATACTCTCAAATTCATTCCTGGAAGCAAGCATCACCTTGATCCCCAAATCAGAGAAAGACCCAACCAAAAAAGAGAACTATAGGCTAATCTTACTAATGAATATAGATGCAAAAGTCTTTAATAAGATACTGGCAAACAGAATGCAGAAGATCATCAAGAAGATCATACAGCCTGACCAAGTGGGATTCATCCCAGGGATGTAGGGATGGTGCAACATACACAAATCAATAAATGTGATACATTATATTAATGGAGCAAAGCACAAAAACTATATGATCTTCTCAATAGGTGCAGAAAAATACATTCAACAAAATCCAACACACATAAATGATAAAAACCTTACAGAAAATTGAGATAGACAGTCTCTATCTCAATCTGATAAAAGCTATCTGTGAAAAACCAACAGCCAACATCATACCAATTGGTCAAAAACTGAAATTCTTCACACTAAAATCAGGATCAAGACAAGAATGTCCACTCTCACCACTCTTGTTCAATATAGTTTTGGAAACATTAGCCACAGCAATTAGACAAGAGAAAGAAATAAAAGGAGTAAAGATAGGAAACAAGTTAAATTGTCATTATTTGAAGATGAAAGGATAGTCTATATAGAAGACCAAGAACTCCACCAAAAGTCTTCTAGATTCAGTAACCAAATTCAGTGGAGTAACTGGATACAAGGTCAACACGGTCAACACAAAAAGATCAATAGGCTCCCTGTACATGAAAACAGACTCACTTAGAGGGGAACTGGTGAAACAACTCCCTTCACAATAGCATCCAAAAAAATGTAATACCTAGGAATCGACCTAACAGAAGAAATCAAAGACCTCTACTTTGAAAACTATAGCACTCTGAAAAAAAGAGATTGAAGAGGACATCAGAAAATGGAAAGACATCCTTTGCTTCTAGGTAGGAAGAACAAATATAGTGAAAATGGCCATACTTCCAAAACTGCTTTATAGATTCAATGCAATCCCAGTTGAAATTCCAACAGCATACTCCACAGACATTGATAAAACAATCCAAAAATTCATTTAGCACAAGAAGAGACCTAAAATATCAAAAGCAATTTGGGCTGGGAATTTAGCTCAGTGGTTTCGCCACCTGTGGTGCAAGTGCAAGAACCCGAGTTCAATCCCCGTTACCAAAAAAAAAAAAAAAAAAGCAATTCTAGGCAACAAAGACAAGATAGGGGGTATCACAATCCCCAACTTGATACTATACTACAAAGCTACTGTGATAAAACAGCATGGTACTAGCAAAGCAACAGACCCAAGGATCAGTGGAATATATTAGAAGATGCATAAACAACTCCAGACACACTCAGCCACCTCATCTTTGACAAAGGAGCCAAAAATCCTCCCTGGAGGAAAGATAGCCTCTTTAAAAAATGGTGCTGGAAAAACTGGGTTTCAATTTGTCAAAGATTAAAACTAGGCCTATATTTCTCACCATGCATTAAACTGAAATCATAAGGATCAAAGATTTGAATATTAGAATAGAAACACTAAGCTGGCTGGAAGAGAGGTTAGGTAGATCTCTTGAAGACACTGGCATAGGAAAAGATTTCATGAACAAAACCTCAGTTGCACTTGAACTAGCACAAAGAATCAACAAGTGGGATCTCTTCTTATTAAAAAGCTTCTGCACAGCAAGTGAAACCACTAACAGTATGAAGCAACAACCCCCAGTGAGGGAAAAAAAATTACCAGCTGTTCCTCAGACAAAGGTCTATTATCTAGAATCTATAAAGAATTTTAAAAAATCAGATTCCCCAAATTTAAAGATCCAATCCAAAAATTGGCATCTGAAGTCAACAGACATTTCTCAAAGAAGTAGAAATAGCAAATAAACATATGAAAAAATGTTCAACATCACTGATTATTTGAGAGATGCAAATGAAAACAACGCTGAGACTCCACCTCACCCCAGAAAGAATGGTTGCTATCATGAAATCAACCAATAACAAATGCTGATGGGGCTCTGGTGAAAAAGGAACCCTTCTCCACTGTTGGTGGGAGTGTAGACTGGTGCAACCACTGTGAAAATCAGTATGGAGATACCTCAAAGAACTAGGACTGAAAGTCCCATTTGGCCCAGCTATTCTTCTGCTGTGTATCTTCCCAAAAGAATTAAAAGAATCATACCACAGCGATACATGTGCACCTATGTTCATAGTGGCACAGTTTATAATAGCTAAAACTTGGAAATGGCACAATTGCACATCAACTGGGGACAGGATAAATAAAATGTGTGTTTTTAAAAAATAAAATGGAGTACTACTCAGCCATAAAGAATGAGAAGTTAGAGACATAGCTAAATGAATGCACATTGAGGCGATACACTTAAGTGAAATAAATAGGACACACATATGTAAATACCGAATAGTTTTCTGGTGTGAGAAACTGAAAGTGTAAATAAGGATCTAAAGGAATAGTAGATAATGTGAAATGGGAAGAAAGGATCCAAAGGGAAAGGGAAATTGGGAGGATTTGGGGAAAGGAAAGGAGGGAATGGAATTAATATGGGAAAAGGAAAAAATGAAAACAAATTCTTTGTAAATAGGGAGGGATGGAGGGATTGAAGGGAGGCCAGGGGAATGAGGAAAAAATAACAGCCAGATAGATTATGTAAAGGTATAAATTTCCAATGATAAATGTCATTATATTGTATACATAAAATGTACAAATAAAATTAATTTAAAAATAAAAACAAGAAAGGTCTGAAAGAAATCAGCAAGGGATTGACCAGATCAGAATTTCGGTTATAACAAGTAATGAGTGCATGATCATTTAATCTTGTCAGAGAAACTGTGATGACATCTTATAGATGAAGAATGGATACCAAGAGAAGATTTGAACTCAAGTAGTTGGGCTCCTGAGTTCAGGTTTTTAACCATATATTTTTCTGTCATTTCCATAAAAGGGGCAGAAAGTTAGTGGGTACCCCTAAGAAACACTGCCAAGTGGTAGACAAATGTGTAGCCTCTGTAAATTTTCCTGGGATCATCTAAAGCTCCTGTGGCCTGAAGGATTACCAAGCAAAACTGCATACAATGGAGAAGATAGTACTTCATATTCATCCAAGTCAGTTCATACTCAGCAGTACACTTTCTGGTTTAAGATCTGATAATCTCCAGACAGACAAACTCCACAATCCAGTAAAGGTCAGTCTAAATATTAGCCGTATAAACAACACTTTAACCATAAACACAAAGACGATTTAAAATTCTCTATTCATTTTTGCTTTTTCATGTCAGGGCTTAACCTGAACAGAAAACTCAAAGAGTCAAGGAGCTGGCTAACTCCCTGAGGTCTTGCCTACCTAAAAGTTTGTTTTGCTATTTGTTCTTCTGTCCTCTGCATCCTTTCTTTCTAACATTACTACATATGCTTCTTTATTTTTCTGCACCTTTTTCTTTCCTGTGGTGGGTGTGTACAAATATGTATTTTTAAAACATGACACTTTTTTTGAAATTAGCTAAATAAAAACATAATAATGGAAACATATTTTGATTTTCAATGCATTGGTTTCAGTTAATAAATGCATGTTGGTCATCATAAGTAGGTCATTACCTGTAACTCCATCTCTGCAAACTTCTTTGTTCATCCGCTGGCAGCTGCTTGAATGTTGAAGTTCTCAGAAGATGCAAAAGCCCACAGAAGATACGAAGCCCACAGAAGATACAAAAATATTGTTGACCCTTATTTGATGAAAATGTGTGACTGGACTCAATCATAAACTGTCCATACAGTCTGTGTACTATTTATTCCCTGCAAAATATACTAATGATGCAATTTCTGGATTCTGCAAGTTGAGCCCAACTGTGCTGGTTGATTATGCTTAATGGGTTTAAATAGAACTTTGGTAAACGTTTTTTTTTTTTTCATATTTACACTTCTGTGTTCTATTTATTTCATTTAAGAGTATAGCATCAAGGACTATCAATTTAGCCATAAATGTCTCTAGTTTTTGTTGCTGTTGTTGTTGTTCTTGTTGTTGTTTAAATTCTCTTCTTGGTACATTTTAGGTATACAGTACATCTACATTTATCATTGGGTATTGGTACCTGTACATGATGTATCTTGGTTCTTATTTTTTTCCCATTACCTGTGCACCCTTCATCCCCTCTACCCTTCCCAATTTACAAAGGCTTTGTTTCCATTTTTTCCTTTTCTTATAATTTGTCCTTTTCCTTCTTTCCTTTCCCCTTCCCTTCCCACCACCCCGACACCTTTGGACCTTTGCATATTTCAAATTATCAATTATTCATTTTAATCATTTAAATCCTTATTTACACTTTCAGTTTCTCACACCAGAGAAACTATTTGGTATTTACACATCTGCCGTATTTATTTCACTTAAGAATATGGCCTCAATATGCATCCATTTAGCTATAACTGTCTCTAGTTTGTCATTCTTTATGGCTAAGTAGTAATCCATTTTGTAAAAAACTGCATCTTCTTCATCCAGTTTCCAATTGATGGGCACCTGGGCTGTTTCCAAGCTTTCGGTATTACAAACTGTGCTGCTATAAACATATATCACTGTTGTATGATTCTTTTAATTCTTTGGGGAAGATACCCATCAGAGGAATATGGGTCAAATGGGACCTCTAATACTAGTTCTTTGAGGTATCTCCATACTGATTTCCACAGTGGTTGCACCAGTCTGCACTCTCATCAACAATGGAGAAGGGTTCCTTTCTCCCTGCACCCCCACCAGCATTTGCTAATGATTGATTTCTTGATAGCAGCCATTCTTTCTGGGGTGAGGTGGAATTTCAGTGTTGTTTTCATCTGCATCTTTCAAATGATCAGTGATGTTGCACATTTTTTCATATGTTTATTTGTTGCTTTTACTTCTTTGTCTGAGAAATGTCTGTTCATTTCAGATGCCCATTTTTGAATTGGGTCTTTAAATTTGGGGGTTCTGATTTTTTTCACTTCTTTATATATTGTAGATAGCAGTCCTTTGTCTGAGGTACAGCTGCTAAAAATTTTTCCTACATTGTAAGTTATCTCTTCATGCTGTTGGTGGTTTCTCTTGCAATGCAGAAGCTTTTTTTTTTCTTCCATTAAGTTTATTGATACATTTTAGATATAAAAATTGATACATTGATACATTCATCATTGGGATCTTGTACTTTTACATGATGTATCTTGGTTCTTATTTTTTTCCCCTTTCCCTGCCCTCCTTTCACCCCCTCCACCCTTCTCCATTTGCAAAATCTTTGTTTCCTTTTTTTTTCCTTTTCTCATACTTTTTCTTTTCCCTCCTTTCCTTTCCCCTACCTCTCCTATTTCCCCTACTTCTTTAGACCTTTCCTTCCTATTACAAAGTATCAATTATACATTTTTAAAATTACAATATCAAAATTTAGAGGACATTACCACAGATTTTACAGAATTTAAAAGGATATAGAAAGCATATTACAAAAATCCTTTTTAAAATAAATTTGACTTCTAAGAAGTACCTTGGAAGATAAATTAATGAAATTGACTCTGGAGAAAATATAAGATTTGAATAGCACCTATTAAAGAAAGTATATTCCTAGCTTGAAAATCTACCTATATGACAATAACAGGCTCATATACATTTTAACTGATGAATTATATCAAACATTTAAAGCAGAAAAAAGAAGGAACACTTCTCCCTTCATTTTAGGAAATCAACAGTGTGTTAATCCTAAAGCTGGATAAAGATAATAGAACAAAAAAGTATGAACATAGATAATTTTTTTCTTTTTTTTTTGGCACTGGGGATTGAACCTGGGTCTTAGCACTTGCGAAGCAGGCGGCAAAACCACTGAGCTAAATCCCCAGTCTGACAAAAAATTTTTTAACAAAACAAACTATTGGAAGTCAGATCTGGCAATATGTAGAAAGTGATTTTATTATAGGGATGGCAGTGTTGGTTCAGCATTGGAAGATTCACCCCCATAAGCAATTATTTTAACAGAGGAAAGGAAAAAGCCATATGGT
Source organism: Heterocephalus glaber (assembly GCF_053883595.1). NCBI lineage: Eukaryota > Metazoa > Chordata > Mammalia > Rodentia > Bathyergidae > Heterocephalus > Heterocephalus glaber. The sequence goes on from NW_028258305.1 coordinate 9,854,842, forward strand.
CCTGTCAGTAGTTGCAGAAAAAGTATTGGACTAAATTCTACAGCTGCTCATGGTAAAAGCTATCAGGAGACTAGAAGGAGAACAGAACCTTCTCAATGGATGACATGTACTACATACTTCAGCAAAAACGCCTTATATGAATGGAAAAGATACAATGCTTTCTCCCTAAGGTGGGGAACAAGGGCAAACATGCCTACTCTTCATCTGTCCATTAAACTTTGAAACATAGGCCCAAACCAAAATAGCCTGGCAATAAAAAGAAACAATTAGCACAGGATTAGCAAGGCAGAAGTAAATCTTTATATGTAGATAAAATGATCATCTACAGAGAAAATAGTAAGAAATCTCTAGGAGCCCCTAGAACTTGTATTTGAATTTAGCAGGATTAGAAAACACAAGGTATATATAAAAATTCAGGTCTGTGTATAATTGCTAAAAATGAAGAATTGGATATTGAAATTTAAAAGTTATGTAGGAGTACAAAGGACCCAGAAAAATAAAAAGAAATACAAAACAAAACAAAAACAACAGTGCTAGAAGACATTTATTACCTAATTTTTTTTTGGTACTGGGGATAGAACTCAGGTCCTTGCACTTGAGAGGCAAGTGGTGGAACCACAGAGCTAAATCCCCAGCCCTTATTACCTAATTTTAAGACTTCCTCTAAAGCTACAGTAATCAAGGCAGTGTTGGAGTAAGGAAAGACATATAGATCATTGGGGTAAAACAGAAAATCTGAAAATAGAACCACACATATATGGTCCACTGAGTTTTGAATGATTATTTAACATTAACATTTTATAGAACATAAACTCAACTCAAGAGCAGAAGAAAAGATAGTGTTGTTAGCAAATGGTACTAGAATACCTGTTATCTGTATGTAAAAAATTAACCTCAACCCTTTATTTCTATACATAAAGATAACTTGAAAGGATCTATGAACCTAAATATGAAAGACTAAATTATAAAATTTTAAGAAGAAATTATAAGGGAAAATGTTCATGAATTTAGAGTAGGCAAGAATTTGCTAGGGTATTAAAAACATGTATAAAAGAAAAAAATGTGATAAATGACTTTCCATCAAAGTTAGAACTTTAAATGACATCGTTAAGAAAAGGAAAAGTAGTCCTTAAATAGGCCATAGGCCATATTTATAATACATATAACCTATGGCCACAATATATAAAGAACTCTTACAGCTCATTAATAGACAACCCAATTAAAAAGTAGACACAAGAAGATGATAATTAGCCAGTACAGCACAAGGAAAGGTGTGCAACACTAGAATCAGAAAAATACTAATCAGTACAATAACAAGATTGTATTATAAACTCATTAGGGAGATAAAGTTAAAAGTTTTAAAAGAACAGATATCAGCTTAGGTGTGAACCAGTTAGAACTTTCGAATACTGCTAATGTGACTGTAAAACGATAAAACCATTTTGGAGAACAACATAGAAATTACGTGTATTAATGCTAAGAACCAACAGTTCTGCTCTTAAGTTTTTACTTAAGAGGAATGAAAACACATGTTCTCAATACATACAAGTTGACTATCCCTTATCTGAAATTCTTTGGATCAGAATTGTTTCAGATTTTGGTTGAAATCTACTTGATCTGCAAAGAGGATAGCTACTCCTGCTTTTTTTTTGGTTCCTGTCACTTGGAGTATTGTTTTCCACCCTTTAACTTTCAGTCTATGAGGTTTTTTTTTAATTAAGTGTGTTTCTTGTATGCAGCATATTGTTGGATCTTGCTTCTTGACCAATTCTGCCAGTCTATTTCTTTTGAATGGTGAATTGAGACCATTAACATTGATGGTTATAACTGATATGTATTGACTCATCATTGTCATGACTTTTGCTTTTTGTTGGATTCTCTCCCTTTGCATTTAATTTCTTGTCACACCCAATGGATTCATTCTGCTGGCCTTCCTGGGGTTGTGATCCTCATTGTCTTTTCCTAGGATATTGTCTAAAATTTTTTGGAGTGCTGGTTTGGTATTCATGAAGTTCTTAAGGTGCTCTTTGTCATGAAAGCATCTTATTTCTCCATCCATTTTGAAAGATAGTTTTGCAGGGTACATCAATCTGGGTTGGAGGCTGTTTTCCTTTAGGGCTTGAAATACATCAGTCCCAGCTCTTCTTTCCTTGAGGGTTTTTGTTGAGAAGTCTGCTGTGATTCTGATGGGCTTTCCTTTGTATGTGATTTGTTTCTTTTCTCTCACTGCTTGTAGAATTGTGTTCTTCTGTTGGGTTTCTGGAATCCTAACTATTATATGCCTATGTGTAGATTTTTTTTGATGAAGGATAGTTGGAGTCCTATATGCCTCACTTATCTGTATGTCAAGTTCTTTTCCCCTGCTTGGGAAGTTTTCTGCCTTCACTTCTGTGAACAGTATTTTTTATGTCATGTGCATTGTCTCCTGTTTCTTCATTGACTCTGATCAGTCTTATGTTATTCTTCTTTGCATCATCTAGCAGCTGCTGGATTGATTTCTCATGGTCCCTCACAATTTTAAAGAAATTTTTGTTTTCCTGATCACTAATTGCAATCTTATCTTGTATATCTGAAATTCTGTCCTCACATTGTCTCATTCTGCTGCATAGACTTTTGATAGAGTTTTTAATCTCGATGGAGTTTTTAATCTCCTGGAAATCTGTTTGCATCTGTTTTATGGATTCCATTTGTTTCCTATGTTGGGATTCCATCATGTTCCTCAGTGCCTCTATTTTTTTATCTGTGCCCTCCTTACATTTATTAATCATGTCTTGCACTATGGACACAATCTCTGCTGTTATCTGAGAAATTATTTCTGATTTAATTTTTTCCAGATCCTCTTTTGTTGCCAGTTCAGTATCAGATTGTTCCATCTCCTTTCCCTTTGGGGTTGCTGTAGGTGATTTGGAAGTCTGTCTTCTCATTTCGGCGGGTGGAGGGGTGCTGTTGGCACCCTCATGACTCACCTCCTCTGAGCTGGGAGTGGTGCTATGGTGGCCTGGGAGCCTCCTCCTGGGCCCTGGGATTGGCTCACCTCCTCTGCCTGGCAAATTTTATAATTACATTCACTTATTTGCTCCTTTCTTCCTTTTATTACTAAGTAAGCACTAATGCTACTGAGTTATCATAGGTGAGCCAGCCTAAAAAAGCTTCTAGATATTTTGCTTTATTAGTTGTACACTTTAGTTCAACAGTAGATGTTACTATAGAAAATTTAATTTTTGTTTGTCATAAGCTCTTAGATGGAGTTTAGTTTATCATGGTCCCTTGGTGATTACAAATACAGGTAACTCTTGGTTACTCATGTAGTCTTTTCCTTCAGGTTAATATCTATTTCCAAACTGGCATCATCTGTTCCTAGTTCCTTGTGTAACTTCTTTGGGCTGCGAAAGAATTTGAATATTTTTCTAATGTAATACAACCTTGTCCCCAGATTTTCACCTCCAAAATATTGGATTCAAAGTAATAATAGAAGGCTTGTTTTTTTTGCTAATATGTAGTATGCCACAAGTTGGTATACCTCTCTCTTATAGTACCTAAATTATCTATGCAGAGAGGGTCTTTTCTCAAAAATTGAGATTTCTTTTTACCTTGACCTCTGATGGTCACTGGATAAATGACCTTGAGAAAGTCAGTTGATCTTTCTAGATCTCAATTTCTTTATTTTAACAATGATAGAGATATGCTCCTGTGACCCTTTCCATCTCTGAAACTTCTATTATTACACTCTGGAAACCCCAGTAACATCCTTCTCTACATGAATTTAACATTGGGTTTGGTTATTATATAATGTTAGTTAATCAGAAGAGTTGAGGAATTAGTTCCATGGATTGGACGTCTAGCATGCTACTAGAAGAGCATTATGTTGTATTTTGTGCCCTTTATTACCAGCTGATACTGAAGTACATTGGCGAAATTGCCCAGCAAGTTTGGGTCTCTTATTTCCATACAATGAGCTTTGAATATTGATTACATTCAGATCAGACTACAATTGTTCATTCATTTCAAAAAATGTATGTTCTTCATTTTAGAACTCTGTATTTTTTCCACTTGAATTAATTTGCCTTTGCCCAACTGATACTATATTTAGTTTGTGGAAAATAATTTTTGGTGTCACTGCACATTTGCTCAAGTTATTTATTTATTTTTAAACTACAATAAGCTAATATTTGCCAGTGAAAGATCTTGTTCAATGTTTGCTGATGCAACTGAAGATGCTGGCAAGAGAATTCTGGTTCTGTCAGCCAGTTCCCTGCTGATGGCTCAGGATTCTAAATTGAACAGATTAACTCTCTCTTCTGAAACCTTAGCACAAATAATTTTTCAATAATTAGTGAGGTTTTATCACATGCATAAAAATACTGTAAAGTTATGAAAAACACTAATGTTATTTTAATTGCCTTTAGGTTCCCCATGGGAGTTAGACTTTCATAAGAATCCCCTTATAATAGTCACAGTTGGGAGAACACATCTGAGTCCAGAGAGGAATACCTTTTCATTCACTTATTTCTTACTTTTCCATATTCTCTGTGCAGATCTTTGTCTAGCTTTTTTATATATAAAGTTCTATCTGAGGCCTATACTTGTTTTATTATGAAAGGACAATAAATGGGAGCTCAAGTGCATTTATAAAAGAATAGCTAGGAATAGAAAGTTGAGGGGAACCAGGGATTTAGCTCAGTGGTTCCACCACTTGCCTCGCAAGCACAAGGACCCGAGTTTGATCCCTGGTACCAAAAAAATAAAATAAAATAAAAATAAAAATAAAATAGAAAGTTGAGGGGATGGTTAGGGACAGCAATAACGTTCCATGCCCCATCAACAAATTTAGGTATTGAGTAAGTATAGCGGAAACTGTACCCCCAAAATGCACATGCAATTTGCAATAAAAGTGTCATAAAACACACAATTAAAATTTTCTTCATAGGAATTTTTTAAACTCAACTGCAATTTAGTAGAATTATTGGATTTCTGGCCATTTTGAATCCAGTGCATTGAGAATGCATAGTTGAATGGTCAAGGAGGAATTGGGCATCTATTCCCATCTGGTACAAAAGGACTCAATAACTTCCAGTTGGATCTTACATAAAAATCCCCACCTCCATCATGGAGACCAATCAAAACTCATGGCCTCAGGAGCTAGTCCTGATCCTACCATGCTGCAGACTCCATCATCTCCTCTTGCCTTTGACTATATTCAGGAATTCTAAATGCAGTGACATAAGAGTAGGCATCTCCTCTTCAGTTCTTTCTCTTTTTTTGTAACAAGAAAAAGAGAGATTATAAAGTACTTGGCATTACATCATTACTCAGGATAGAAAACAATGGAATAAAGGATGAGGGGAAACTAGGACCTTCTGTCCTTTATATAAGAATATAAATATTTCCCAGAAATTATTTCTCCCACCAACAGACTCCCATCATGTTTTACTAGTCAAAATGGTGTCATAGAGCCAGTGATCTCCATATGCAAGGAAATTTGAGAAAGTATGCACATTTTTCAGACTCCATAGTAGAAGTGATGAAAAAGTTATTTGAAAATGGAGGCTAGGTTAGTTAACTGTCATAGTCTTACATAGAAGATATTTAACCATGCTAATAAATTAGACTTGGAAGTATTGTATACATGCAGGCATGCCAGCTTAGAAGTAAGTGAACTAAAATAATCTTAAGTAAGTCACTGGATCACACTTTGTTCTTTATTATTCACTTGCCTAGATACACAATGTTAAAGCCTTGGCCTTGAAGGGCCATACTGAATATAACATTATATGATTTCAGAACAATGTAATTGCACATAACTGTGCTAGTCAACTTTCCATTACTATAACAATACATCCAAGGTAGTCAAACTATAAGTAAAAAAGGTTTATTTTAGCTCATGGTTTCAGATCTTTCAGTCCATAGTTACTTAGCGCTGCTGATTTGGACCTGTGGAAGCACAGTACCTCATGGCCAGCATACATGGCAGAAGAGGCCTGTTTATCTCATGAAGGCCAGGAAGCATAGAAAGAATAAAACGAGAGGCTGGGGCCCCAATATCCCCATTAAGGGGATGCCTCCAATTACTTAACTTCCATCCACTACGTTCCTCCCCTAAATGTTTCACTACCTCCAGTGCCATGGAAAAGGGCCAAGCATGTAATACATGGGGGACATTCAAGATCCAAACTATAACTATAGCTATATAGTCATGATTGATGTAAACAAAATTAACATTCTTTATCTCTGTTTTTACACAGACATTGTGTAAGTGTTCTAAAAACTCTTTAGGGAAATGAGAAGAAGGAGGCAGGGAAAGATAGATGATAACTGTTAGTAGAACAGCAGAGCAGGGGAGTGAGTTCAAAAACAAATTCTTCTTTCAAGCCAAAGAGATTAGGAAAAAAAAGACTAAAATTTGATAAGGTTTCAAAATGAGTCAACAAATACATAATTTTCCCAGGGAGATATATATAAAACGTTTGGTGGAAGGGAAGGACAAGTGCCAGACCCTTGTTTGACTCCTCCAGTGTAGTTCCTAGCACACCTGAGATGACAAGTGCAGCCAGATCACAACTGTGCTCAGGTGAGGTTAGCTGGTTGGTCCAGATTTATCTGTGGAAACCTTGGGTACAATCTGAATAAAAGCAAATCTGCTTTGATGCAGGTGTCATAGGCCTATATAAAAGAAAAAGTCAAGAATTATTGTGAATTCAAGTATAATTTATGGACTATTGCGGCATGAAAAAATGGAAATTCCAGAAACAACAAATAAGTACAGAGAGAGTGGGTTCTTTCCTATGCATCTTGGGCTCAATATTTTGTTCCACACAAAGTGATCACTAGGATTATTTAAAATAGCAAACACCCTAGACTATTATGTTAGTGAATACAGATACAGTTAATTACAAAACAAAATTGTAGATTGAAGGTAGATTGGTAAGAAAAGTTGAAGCACATTCACTGACAATTAAAGAAGATAGAGGTGACCTTTAATGCTAATGTTAGAGAAGAAAGAAATTTTGCATTTGTCATTTGAGTAATATATCTTTTTTAATACACAAATCTATATGATAAATCTGGGAGTCAGCGGGGAGAGTCAGAGGGTAAAGGTGTGTTTGGATCCAGGTCTGCTTCACTATTTCCTCAGTGCTATAAAGTATAATGTGTTACCACAGCGATGGAAACAGATGAAGAGGTCACCAGTTTATTCAGGAAAGATTTTTCTCCCAACATATTTAGAGGAATATTTCTGAGTATCCACATAGACAGAGATCTTTTTCAACATAGCTAACTTGAATTACATTGGCTATAGTTTAAATATATCTCCATAAGTGAAAATAGAAATTGGTTATAACTTGTCAGATGTGCAGAGCTCCCTGTTAGTGCAATAGAATGATATTTTGGAAATATTAACCATACTTTTCTTAGATATACATTCTAAGTTGGCTCTCCACTCTTGTAGTTTTAAGTACCAGATATACAGTGGTGAGATTATCTCAAGGAAGAAGGAAACTGTACCTGTGATCTTAGTTTTAAAATCACAGGCTCTTAAAGACATGGAAAGGACTCAGGGGATGTACAATAGATTTGAAAGAATTCAATGAGAATCAGAGAATGGTTACCATACTGAAAACAAAAAAGGCAAGTAAACACAGGATGAGGATAAGTAGAAAAGCATAAAAGGGGCTAGCCATCTGTATGTCTGTTTCCCACCATGCCTTTCTGTGCAATCAGGGTATGTCACATTTTCCCAACCTTATACAGTTGACGAGACTAAGACTATCTCAGGTGGATTTCCTAGAAGGGTGGGAAACCTGGCAGCAGAAATTTTTCTTGTTTTGTCTAAGATATGTCACTTGGAGATCCCATGTCCCAACATGACTTATAAACAGCTCAGAATTTCTTGAGAACACAGAACGAGTCTGGATGTGGATACCTTCCCCAGACTGGATTATCTTAGTGGTGCCATGCATAAATTGAAGAATAAGGACTTCATAGGTCAATGAGTGGCTATTGGTATATACAGAACAAAATGATTCTTGTTGCTTTCTCCACCTTGACATTACATAACTGTGGAGAAATTTAGGTACAAATCTAAGAGTTTATGTATATAGAATGAGATTACAATTCAATCACTGTGGATGAATTTGCACTTATAATATGAGTTAAACTTTTAAAACATAAAATATATTCTTCATGACATTTGCATTTGTAATTGGAGATTCATGTTATATTTATATTGATTTTTTTAAAAAATGCAAAATATTTCCATAATGGTAAAGTGTATTCCCTCATAAAAGCTATGAGAAGCCTGACAAAGATAGTCAAAATCAATATTTTCAGAACTCTGGAGAATAACTACAACCTTGAAACAATCCTAGGACTATCCATTCAAGAAAAACAGTTGGTTTTCAGCTACAATAGCAAGTGGTTTGTCAGCCCTTTTGGCTAAGATCAAGCATAGCAGCAATAGCAAGCTTCGTAGTGTTTTAACTCGTCCCAGTCCTATCACCCTCTCACTATCTCAGCAACAGTCTTGAAACTCGTTACTTTAAAATGTTGTAGCAGTGATGATCAGCAGGCTAATAAATATTAGAGGGGTCAGAGTAGGTTTGGGGTTTCTGAACAAACTGTACCTTCATAGTATTGTCATTTTTGACTTCCTGAAATTCTTTGAGAAAGTTTAATTCATAGGGTCTACCTTTAATTGGCCTGATTTCATGTTACTCAGTAGGGGAAAACCCTTCCCCAAAATGCTTGTTTAAAAGAATTATTGACAGGGCTGGGTATTTAGCTCAGTGGCACCGTGCCTGCCTCACAAGTGCAAGGTCCTGAGTTCGATCTCTGGTTCGAAGAAGGAGGAGGGGGAGTGGGGGGAGGAGGAGGAACCAAAACAATTACTTGCGATTCTTTAACATTGCACTTACTTGAAGTAAAGCTACTAGTTAAAACAAACAAAAGACAGACTATAAAACCTAAAAGCAAATTTAGGAAAAATGAATTCTACAGTGGGCTTTGGCTAACTGTAACATATTTCTAGAGATCTAGAAGGCTGCAGATATGATCAAATTGGTGCATATCTCTAGTAAAATCTTGAGAAGGGCCTAATTTCTAGCTGATGTTGGGGTTGTGCACAGAAGAAAGTAAAGGGTAGAGTTCTGAACTGCTAATCTAAGTACAGACGTCAAAGGCTGCACATATCAAAGAATATGAATTCTAGAAAATTAGTAAAAGAAAAAAATCACAGAAGAAAACATCAGTAAAATACCAAACAACCTGAACAGTAAATAGCTGGGTAGGAATATCTGATTGATGGAGATGCCACACTTTGGAATTCAAACTTCACAGTTTTTAACAATAAAAATAGAAGTCATAAAAATAAATAGGAAAGTATGGCTCATACACAGAGCCAAATAGTCAATAGGAACTCTCCCTGAGAAAGGCAAGATGTGGGCTTTGTAAAATACAGATATTAAATCAATTGTTAAAGTATGTTTAAAAAACTAAGGGCCAAGGATTTAGGTCAGTGGTGCCGCTGCCTGTCTCACAAGCACAAAGTTCCCATCCCCTGTACCAAAAAAATAAAAAATAAAAAATAAAACCCTAAAGGAAACCATGTGTAAGGAATTAAATGAATCCACAAAAACACTCTCTAACTAAGGAATTTAATGAGATAAAATTAGAAAAAGAAGGAAATAAAAATTCTTAAGCATAAAAATATAACAAATGAAATAAAACGTTACTCAATGGCATATATGAGTTGGCAGAAAAAGAATCAGGAACTTGAATATAAGTTAATTGAGATTATATATGCTGAGGAAGAAAAAGATAAACAAACAAAGAAAAACAAACAGAGTCTCAAGGGTATATGGGGCATCACTGAGCATATCAATATGAACATATGTACCCTGCAGGAGAGAAAAGGAGAGAGAGAAAGGGGGAGCAAGAATATATGAAGAAATCATGGTTAATATCCTCCCAAATTTGATTTTTAAAACCTCATTAAAATAGATACTCAAGTTACTGAATAAACTACAAAGAAACTAACCTAGAAACATCATAGTTAAACTGTCGTAATTCAAAGGCAAATAGAATTTTGAAAGCAATGAGAGCAGAACAACCCATCAAGTATGAATGTTGACATTTTAACAAAATAGTGTCCAAAAAGCAGTGGAATGTTGTACTATATTCCACTTGCTGTAAGAAATTACTGTCAAAGAACAATTCTATATCCAGAACAATTCTCCTTTGAAAATCGAAGAGAAAGTAAGATATTCCCCAGAAAAATAAACATAGGATTTGTCTCTAATAGATTTAATTATAAAATATAACAGAGTGTTTTAACTGAATAAATGGATATTAGAAGGCAATATGAAGAAATAAGACACCACTAGTGAATGTAACTACATACATAAATAAGAAAGCACAAAAATATTTTATCTGTTAATTTTTCATTTCTTGTATAACTTAAAAGAACTTCATAAGGTGATTAATATAATACTGTTATAAGGTTTAAGGATGTAATTTGTATGATAATATCAGCATAAGAAGAAAAAAGAAATTGACCTTTAGAGGAAGAAAATTTTATTTAATATGAATATTAAATTCATAATCTATACTAGTTTGTTTTAAATTAGAATGTACATTGTAATTTCCCAGGCAACCAGTAAAAAGTACATAAAAATGTAAACACACAAAGGAATTAAAATGATACATTACAAGATTTTTATTCAATTTATAGAAGTTTATAACTGAGAAATAAAGAAGAAAAAAAATTAAGATATATGAAAACATGTAGCAAAAGAGAAGACACAAAGCTACCTTGTGAATAATTACATTAACTGTAAACGGATCAAACATTTCAATAAAAACAGAAATGGTAGAATAGATTTTAAAAACATAATCGAATTATATGCTGACAATAATGACACACTAGATTCAAAGATATAAACTGAATGACTAAACCATGTAAATTGTACCTAAATGAGAGCTGAAGTGAATATACAATAATAAATAAAAAATACACTTTGTGAAAGAATTGTTACTGAGAGTCAGAGGGCCGTTTTTATAATAATAAAATATACAATCTATTAAAAAGCCATGAGAAATATATATATATAGGGATATATATTTGTGTGTGTATATATATATATATATCCCAAAAATACACAAAACAAAAACTTAAAGAATTGATAAACTTCATTGTTTTACTTCCAATAGTGGATAAAGTAAACAGACATAAAATCAACAAAGATAGGACTTAAATAACATTATAAATTAAATAGAACTAGTATACATCTATAAAACATTCTACCCAGTAGTAGAATATACATTCTTCTCGTGTGCATATGGAACATTTTCAGGGCAGAATGTATTTTTATGGTAATGTAGCCCACAATAAATTTAAAAGTGTTGAAATCACACAAAGTATGTTCTCCCACAATCATTGAATTAAGTTATAAATCCATAACATAATAATATTTGAGAAATTCACAATTACATGATAAGCAAATATGCTCCTAAATAACCCACAGATCAAAACAGAAGCAAAAATGAAATTAGAATACATTTTGTTATAAATGAAAATGAAAAAAATCAGCATATAAAAACATATGGAATCTAGTTAACACAGTGCTTAGAGGGAAAAAAAATTCCAGTAAATAACTATTTTTTAGAAAGAATAAATATCATAATTTAATAAACTTACTTCATGTGTAAAAAGAACAGCAAACTATACTCAAGAAAAGAGAAGGAAATAATACATTTTACAATTGAAATAGAAATCAGTAAAATAATAAAGAAGTTTAATGAATATCTTAGAAGAAAATATTATGGTACAATTTTGTGACATTGCATTAAGCATGGTTTCTTAGATATAGCAACAAAACCATGAGCATTAAAAGATATACAAACTAAATCTTATCGATGTCAAGAAAGACCCATAAAATGGAAGAAAATACTTGTAAATCATCTATCCAATTAAGAACTTATATCCAGCACATATAATGAAATATTACAATAGAAAGACAGCTTAAAAAGTGCCAAAAATGTGATGAACATTTCTCTAAAAGAGGAATACAAATGGTCAAAAACCTATGATAAGATCATCATCACTGGCTACTAGAGAAATTCATATCAAAATGAGATACTACTATATACCATAAGATGATTAAAATCAAACAAATAATACAAATATTGATAAGATTATGCAGAAGTTGAACTCTAGTGAGATTGTACAATAGTGCATCTGTTTTGGAAAGTGATTTGAAAGTTTCTCAAAATATTAAATATGGAATTATGATATGACCCAACAATTCCATTCCTAGGTATATGTGTGAGAGAAATAAAAATATATATACACATAAGAACTTGTATATGAATGATCATTACAGCTTTTTTCATAAGAGCCAAAACATATAAACAACCTAAATCTCCACCAACAGCTAAAAAGATAAACTCAGTATATACATGAATTGGAATATTACTTAGCACCAAAAAGGAATAAAGAATTGATGGACATTGTAACATGGATAAACACTGAAAACATGAAGCATGAAAGAAATCTGTCAAAAGGACCATATATCATGGGACTTATTTACATTTAAAGTAGCCAGATGAGACAAATCCATAGAAAAAGAAAGATTAGTATCCAGGGTCTGGTAGGAGTGGGGAAAGGAGAGTGAGTTCTAATGGGTACAGAGATATTTTGAAGTCATGAGCATATTTTAATATTAACTAATGATGGTGGCAACACTATGATGTGAAAATATAAAAAAGGCCTCCTGAATTGTACACTTTAAAAGAGTGAATGATACATCATATAAATTTTTCCTCAGTAGTGCTATTATTGGAAAAAATGAGCCTGCCCTTCTTCAGATTTGTCATCCTCACAGATGCCTAGAAATCCGAGGTCCTTGCAAGTGACTTAATACGAGACCGTATAGACATGTAGAATGCTAAAGTCAAAATAATAGAATTGGTTCTAGTCAATACCCTGCCTTTACACTAAAGTAAGAATTCTTTCCTACTCATCTCAAGAGAGGGAATGAAAATAATTTTCATCACTTGTCACCAAATTAGATCGCACAGGAAAAGCTGAATATAAAATCATACATATATGACCTATTGAGGAAAGTTTATCTCTTGCAATCTATCTAGGCATAAAATCATGCATTTCTGATACCTATTCTGTTCAAAAATAACCATAATATCAAATATGTTTTTTCAGCTCACTTCTAATTGCATAGAATGCTTCATACCGAATCATAGTGGCTTCTACCGCACTAAACTGCAAGCTTCTTGAATATAGCATACTGCGTTATTTACCTTTGATTCTCTACCCTCAACAATGACAAGTACAGAGAAGATTTCCTCAGTGTTTTGTCAAAATATTAGAATGGCATAAAATGTTAGATTTGATAATATGGTAAAGGATCATGGAAACACTTGTTTCCAAATTCTAAAAATTCTTCCTCCCCTCAAAGATAGTGGAAGTAATGTGAACTTCTGTTTTGTCAATGGGAGAGACATGGACCAGCATCCTTGTTGTAAAAAGTTATAAAATTGAACATAATAATTGAAGCAAACGTTTTCAGGCTTTGGACAATAGGCAGCACAATACTTTGATCCCTGAGAACAAGGAAACAAATGAGAAGAACCCTATAATTATTCCAGCTTTCTGCCTGGAAACACTTTCCAAATCAAGGTGCAGAGAGAAAGATCCCAAGCAGAGTACTTAGCTTTGGAAGCAGATATCATAATTGGAAGCAGCAGGAAATTTGCTGGGCAGGGCTCCAGAGAGGAGGAAGCTATGCAGAAAAGGAGCACTGGAAATAGTCATAGAGATCCTTTTAAATCTTTGGCTCAATACTTAGCTGCACATGCACATAGAGAAACTCCACACAGGCTGGTGGAGAGCAGGTTCTGGGACATGTAGAGTATAGTTGAGTAGTCCAGAATTACTTGGTGGTGGTAGAATTTCCAATCAAGCCAAAGTGAAGAAATGGACACTTTATTTGACACTTCAGGCCTTTTTTGAGACCGAAGAAAAGCCACAACTTGAGAGTAGGGGAAATTTAAGACCTATTCAAACAAAGCATTAAAATAAGCCTTGGAATAATCAAACTGATTTGGAGAATATAAAATGACTTTTAGAACAAAATTAGTCTTTAAAGGAAGTAAACAAAATCTAGACTCTCAGCACTAGCACTGTCAACAACCTGTACTACAAAAATCTTACTAGATGTGGAGAAGAGTGAGGCCTAAGATCCGCTTTTAGAAAAAAAGTGTCCAATAGGAAAAAAAACAGAAAAGACTAAGCATTGAAAGGCTGTAAAACAGTGATGATAAACATCCTAAAGGATTTACATGAAAATATAGGTATAATGACAACAAAGAAACATGTAAAAAAGAGCCAAATGTAACTCATACTGGTGAAAATTGTAATATCAGAAATAGAAAATTTACTTGTTTCACTTAAGTTCAGAACAGAAATTTCAAAACAAAACATCTATGAACTTGAATTTTCTGTAATAATACAGAACCTATCCAAGTTAAAGCACAAAGATTATAGATGAGCTGTGCGTACTCATACCAGAGCATGAACACAGGTTTGTAGAATAGACAAATATCATTTGTACAACTTCACCAACTACCTCATTAACTTAACTGACATTTGTAGAACACTCCACACAATAATAACAAAATACATAATCTTCAAGTGGACAAGGATTAATTACTAATATAGATCAACTGTTGGGAAATAAAAGAATTCTCAATAACTGTCAATCATACAGGCTTACAATCATACAGAGCCTGATCTCTGACCAAAACAAAATTAAACTACTAATCAATAACAAAAAATCTAAGATCCTCAAGTACTTGAAAATTAGCACAATTTTACACAGCTCATAAATAAAATTAAATAAACAAACAAAAACTCACAAAATATTTTGACATAATTGATAACAAAAACCAAACATTAAAAATTCTAGAATCCACTTAACATAGTAGAAGATAAATATTTGAACAGATACTTCATAAAAGAAGATATATAATGGTCGATAAACACACAGAAATGGCAGCACCATTAATCATTAGGAAAATACAAATTAAAACTATAATGAAATGCCACTTCACACCTACCAGAATGTCTAAAATTGAAAAGGCTGACAATATCAATTGTTGGCAAGGATATGGAGAAACAGGAACTTCACACACTGCCACTGAGTATATAAAATGGTACAGTTACTTTGAAAATGTTTGACAGTTTTATATCAAGTTAAGCACACACATACCATATGACCCAGGAATTCCACTTCTGTGTCTGCACCCAAAAGAAGTGAAAACATATGTCTACATAAAGACTTATATATAAATTTTCATAGCAGCTTTTACATAATGGCCTCAAACTGGAAGTAATGCAAATATTCGGTAACTGATGACTACATAAACAAACTGCGGTATGTCTATACAGAGAAATAGCTATATAAGAACCCTTCAACTTGCCGTGACATCAGTGAATCTCAGAACATTTTGCTATATGAAATAAGCCAGATAAATAAGCTTATCTGTTATAATGGTTTACTGGTATGATGGTCTAGAACAGACAAAATAGTCCACGGTGAATATATTTTTAAAAACTAGAAGAACAGTGACTGCCTTGCAAAAAGTGAGTGAGAATTGATGAAGAAAAGGGAATGGGGAACATTCTGTGTGTTAGAAATTTCTGAGATCCTTTTCTTAAAAAAAACCTGTTGAGCTGTAAAATTTAAGTTCTGCTCATTTCACTGTGTATAAATTATATTTCAATAACAACAAATTAAAATAGCAGAGATGAATGTGTCAGGTTGCTATCATTTTATTTTGCTAAGTAAATTTTTAGAGGTTAACAAATAGTGACAACAAGAAACAACTATCATTATCATTTCATAAAAGTAAATATTTCAAGATTGTCTAAAAGGAAACAGGACAATGTCTTGGAATCTATTAAATGGAAAATATTTAGCAATGTGACTAAATTCAAATCTTTTGTTCATTTTACCAGTGACTTAAAAATTTCTTCATCAATTGTCATACTTTTCTGGACCAGTCCTGACCATTTGACCTAGTTCAACCAGATTTGCCAGATTTAGTACATAGAAGTACAAAGCACCATATTTGTGCAGGTCAGATACTGCCAAATGTTGCACAGGACACCCTCTACTAAAATTACTTATTTTTTAATTTAAAATTTACTCTTAACCATTTATTTTACTGGAAAAATCTAAATCAGACTCCTCTTCGGATTGATTAATAACATAGAAAGTCAGAAGTATGGAGCAAAATGAAGAGATTTTCCCAAGAGCTAATTAGCAATGAAGCTGTAATTAGTGCCCTGGATCCTCATCTGCAGTTTAATATTTGGGGTCAGTAAAATGAATGGTCAATTTGTTTTCAAGCAGAAATACAAAAGAGTGGTTCCCTTCCAAAATTGTGCTAAAATACGTTTTCCACTTAGAGAGTAATGCAATTAGTTAAAAGGGTCAATCCAGTGAGCTAGTAGATGCCAGCATGCATGCATCCAGTGAATGATCATGGCTGCTGAGGCTGCTTCTTTAATCTCACTCTTCAAAGCTAATATATTTTCTATTTCAAAATGTCTATGCCTTTCAAAAAATTTACCCCTACTCCCAAAACCCATGTAAATTACACAGCTACATGGAGGCTATGTCTGTATTTTCAAGGTGTGAAAAGGAATTAATTATTTGGAGAACAGATGTAAACCTACAAGATTAAGAAAACAGTCACTATATGTAGGACTTCTTGAGTTTTTTTTTTTTTTTTACACTTCTAATAAAAAGCCATTCCCTTCCACTCATAGGAGTTTCAAATACTCTGCTCTACTTCCAGCTAGCCTCTCTCCTCCTCATTCACTTTTCCAAGCCATGGAGCATTTCCATATGAATGATCTTTGCTCATTCTGTACCCTTTGCAGTCTTTGTGAATAAGGCTTTTTCCCATCCTCTATCTTTCCACATCAGTGTCACCTCTCTGGAGGGGCCTCGCCAACTGCTCTGACGATCAGCCCTTGTTACTCTCCCTCTCAGCCCCTAGTTGATGTTATTCAGAGCACTATTGCTACTTGTAATTATTCTGTTTATTTCTGTTTGTCTGTTTATTACTAGCTCAGTCAGTAGAAGCTGGGCTCCAGGAGGGATGGCATGGTGCGCACTACCCCCTTGGTTCTGACCCTTGGGGCATAGGTTCATATTGTCTGAAGAGTAATAAACTGCTTCCTACTCTGCCATCTGACTACCTCTAACCAGCCATCTGCCTCTTCCTTTCTGCACCTTTTCAGTAAAGGTCCCCTTACCTCCACCTCAGGCTCAAGTCTTCTGTTATAGACCTTCACAGTAATTTGTTAGCAATTGTCATGTTGGTAATCAATCATAAAAGTCATTTTTTTTCTGATTAACTGAATGGTATCTATCTCTTCCACTAGGCTGTACGTTCAATGGCTCTGCTCAGGATCTATTTGTTCATTCACCCCTGCATCCCTTGTATCTTCCTCAATTAGGTCAACAGTACCATCTTTAACCTGCTAAAATGACAAATTTCTTGTGATT
This sequence comes from Heterocephalus glaber, assembly GCF_053883595.1. NCBI lineage: Eukaryota > Metazoa > Chordata > Mammalia > Rodentia > Bathyergidae > Heterocephalus > Heterocephalus glaber. The sequence goes on from NW_028258305.1 coordinate 9,872,433, forward strand.
CAATCTAAGTCCTCAATACTTGACTTCTTCTTCTAAATTTATGCTGCTTTCCACTTGCAATTATTCTCATAAAACCCATTTCTCAGTGGGCATGGATCACCTTGTGCTGTGAAGAACTGCCAAGCAACATCCGAAGGCTATATATTTAACTAAGTTAGAAACAAACCAAAGAAATGTCATAACCACCAAACAAGAACTCCTCTCTCCTCTTGCAACTCCTCCCATCTCTGCACCCAATGCTTTCCACCTACTTCAGTAGTAGGAAAAGAAAAAGGAAGCTAGGCCTGTAGAATATTCTAGAGTAAGGACATCTTGCTGTAGCTGTCTATGAAGGGTCACTGCTGGGACAAGCTGTACTTGTCTGTGAGCTTTGTTATTTGGTCACATCCTCTGTTACTATTATAGGGGTAGTTTTGTTAGAAGGCAAGGGAGGCTGCAGATTGTTAAACACCAAATTTTGTTTAACATGTATTTCATATGGGCATATATCTTGTATCTAAAAAAGTTAAATGCTATAACAATCATCTTAATATCTTACATTGCCTTTTGTAGACTGTTTATTCTGTTACAGCCTTGAAGCCTACTTCAGATCTCTACATATCATTTCCCAGTGTTCCCTGCTCTTCTCCCTCTCTCCCTCTTTCTCCCTTCCATTTTCTCCTACCTCTGGTCAAAAATAGGCCCCTAAGTCCTTAAGTCATAGAAAATGTCCTAAACTTTAATCTACAACACTGTTCACATCAAGAGGGGCCTTTTCCAACTACCCTTCAGCTATACCAGAGGATCAATACCATTGCCCTCTGATGTCTTCTGGGAGTAGAATTAATAGGACACAAACATTCCCTGATAATGTTCTATCACAGAGCTTGGATAGGTGAGCATTTCCCTTGGGTATATTTTCATTCTCCTCTGTGGTGTCTGATTCAATAGCAGTGACATTTGAATCATGGGATATATCCCCGCCTTTCACCATTTGTCAGATCTGTTTGGAACGAAGAGACCAGGGAGGGAGACTTTAAATGAGCAAAACGAATGAAGAAGGAAAGAAGCCAGTACATAAACAACAGAGATTTTACTGTGGTTAAATGAGGGATTGTGATCAGATGGAAGCTGATTAATATTTTCAATGTTTATCAACGATGATTAGTGATGGGATAATAGTCAGGGACAAGTATCTTCAGCCTAGAATCCTGGCAGCCCTGCTCCAGACAACAAATACTCAATATCATTACCACATTAATACAACACGCTCCATGAAAACCACTATGTGCCTTATGCAGTAATTTCACTCTTTTAGAAACCAAACAAGATAATAGTTTGACTGAGATCTATATTTGTCCTGTCCTGAGTTATAACAGCTTTATTCAATTGAATATTCTCAGCATTCGGCATTTTGAGGATGAAGCTTGGAGTGGGCCTTTTCCAAAAGCTAATCTGTGAAATTACACAAACTGAACTTGAATCTCCCATTATTAGAAAATGATACAAGAACTTCTGGAGACAGAGAGGAAAGGTTAGTAACTTACTTAGTGAACATTTCATTCCTTTTGTCCTCATAATATCTGAAACTTTTCTCTTGTTTGAGGGAGTACTCACCTTGCTAAACAGAGCTGTCTCCTCACTACTAATCACAACTACACACTTCTTGTGTGTCCTGGCAGCTAAGTAGAGAGCCTCTACCTTGGGCACATGACCTAGACACTGCAGCTCAGAGATCTTGGCTCCTCATGGATTACAGAATGAGTAATATATTCATGGAAGAACAGGAATCTGGTAGATGTCCTTCTTCTAGGGTTGGTAACTCAGTGGCTTACATGTGCTTTTCAGAAGCAGTGGCGGTATTTTGAGGGGACTCTGGGTCCAGCATGGGTGATGTTGATGGTGTGAACTGGGGCCACTATGTGAATTGGAGAATTGTTCCTCCTACATAGGTTCTAAATCTGATTTCCCCAGGCTTCTGAGAGACTCTGAACTTCACTATAACATTTACTTAACCAGAACTGACTTCTGTTACTTGTAATGAAGACTTTGGCTGATACAGAGATAAGGTTAGGCCCAATGCTTTGGATATTTTATTCATTTTTCTATTGCTCTTTAACAAGTCACCCCAAATGCCTTAAAACAACAAACAGTTATCATTGTACACTTTCTGTGGATCAGGATTTAGGGTAAAGTGTAGGTAGATGCTCTGTTCAGAATCTCAAAAAACTGCAGTCCAGAGGTTGGTGGAGTTGCAATCTTCTCATAGGCTCCATGGAGAGGTGCTCCCAAGCTCCAATAGGCTCTTGGCAGAATTAATTTCCTTGAAGCTCTAAAATTCATGATGATTTGTTGTACCCAAGTAAGCAGGAAAGAGGGTCTTCCACTTTTAGACCTTCTTAAAACAGCTCACCTGATTTGGCCAGGCCCACTTGGGATCATCTGGGTTTTGATACTTCATGTCATTGTATTAGATACTCTAATTACATCAATAAACTCCTTCCTTATCTGATCATAAGAGTGATGTTCCACCACCTTTGATACATTCTATTTGTTAGAAGCAAGTTATAGGTCCTGCTGACTCTCAAGAGGAAGCATTTGTATAAGGATGTAGGTCATTTGAGGCCATATTAGGTTTCTGATTTCTACAATTGTGTTCATACATATGCCTTTTGGAGCAGCTGGATTTATTTCAAAATAGGGCTTTATTGATAGATCCTAATAAAATCTTCTTTGTGAGATGAGAGCCCTCCAGAAAATCCTGCCACAAAGCAAGGAGTCCTCTCTTGAGTCAATAGACTGGCTACAGATTGACAAGGCTTGTGGTATCTTTGAAATTTCAGAAAGTGGTTGACTTTTGGGTTTATAATTTCAGAGAATCTGTGAGTTATTTATACATGATAGCTTAACCGGGACTGCCTGGCTATTCCCAATAAAAGGCCTAGCACACCTATTTACATCCCTCTAAAAGGCTAAGCTGTCTTTGTTGAGTAACCTGGCAGGCTTTGTTCCACATAGTTACAGTTCCCTTTATTATTCCCTGAACTGGGACTTGTTCACAGCATTGGCGAGTTCCTTACCTGCTCCAGCGAGGCTGAGGCAGTGCTGCTCAGAGAGACCCCACACCCTGTTGGCCTTCCTTCCCTTCCCCACCTGCACCATATCTCACCTTAAACTTGTGATTCTGTGTAAGATATGTAGTAGTGCTGCCTTGCTGTCTCCTGTGTGGAGAGCTTCAACTTTCTCCACCAGCTGTAGAAGTGGTGGGTGTTGGCTATAAGCTTGCTGTTTTTAGTTCTTCCTGTTGAGTTCATGTTCCCTAAGTAACAGGAGACACACAGTTACAACCAAGTAATTCACTCTGAGTTTCACCTTCAGAAGTAGAAAAAAGTTTTAACTAGGCAAAAAGGGTGAGAGATGGGAGTCAAAGTTGTTTTTGCAAGTGTGATAACAAGTACAAAATAGTAACTTAGACTGTCACAATCTTTCAGACTTCTAGGACTGTTATTCATTGGGTTTGCAATGTCTAGCATTCATTTGAAAGGCAAATGTGTTTCATTCTAATTTCTGCGAGAATTAGTTCATTAAAATTTTAACTATGCTCAGCCAGAGAGGGAATTAATTTTTATGTTCTAATGAGGCCTTTTCCCTCCTGTATTTTTGTCTCTCTTCTCTACTAATTTTTCCTGTTACATACAAGTTCAAGTTTCTTAATTTTAAAACAGACAAGCAATGAACACAATCTACACATATATGGTCCTAAGTTCTCCATTGGTTACTACCTTGTGCTACATTTATCGTCAGTCAAATTCTTCAATGTGTCTACAAAACTTGGTCTCTTCTTTCTTGCTGCTCATTTTCATTGTAACCTACACTGATCAGACTCTGCCCCTACTAATTAACTAGGGTTATTTCAAAATTTGCTCCCATGACATCTGATTCAGGTTTCTTGACTTCGTCTTGCCTCTTGGCTATCAAAGACAGTGCACATTCTTGACTTTCTTTTCATGTCTCTTCCTCAATGTCTTTCACATATCTCTTCTTCTTTTACACCCTTGGAACCTCGGTTGTTACTCCCTGGAATCATGACTTTATCCCGTTCTCCTAAGGCTGCTTGGTCTTCTTAGGCTTTATGATTTACTCCGTTTTTTAATCACTTTCTTACTAATAACTCCCATCCACACCAGAAGATAAATGCTACTTAAAGTTAATCTATTTTCTCATTTCTCTGTAAAGTTTTACCACCTTTGTTTATGTCTCTAAATAATGTTATTTTTGCTTATTTTGGACTTTATACACATGGACTCTTATGGTACATGAATACATTCTTTAGCAACTTTTTTTTCAGGTAACATTAATTTTAAAAATATGTACATCCCGGGGCGGGGGATTTAGCTCAGTGGTTTCACCGCCTACCGTGCAAGCGCAAGGACCCGAGTTCGATCCCCGGTACCCAAAAAAAAAAAAAAATGTACATCCTGATGCTTGTTTTACTTCATTCATTTCACTGACTTTTGACAATTCATCTATTTACTTTATTTTTCCTAGAGTTTTGAGCTACTATAAACAATATTGCTTGTAAACATCTGACTTAAATTTCCTAGTGCCCAAGATTTTCTCACTTAAAACTGGAATTTAAGGACTGGAGAACATATGCATAATCAGTTTTACCATATAACATCAAACTTTTCCAAATACATTGTGTCAATTTAGTCTCCCAAAATCAATTTATAATATTATACAACCTCATCCACTAGCACAGCCCAGTGTTGCAACTTTGCCCATCTATAGTTTAAAATATTTTGAATCAATCATAAACCTGTGTAGGAATAGAATGGTCCCTATAGACACTGACCTTGCCACTGAAACTAGAAGTCATAATATCCTGAAAATCTCAATTCCATCTCTGATAATTTCTGAAATGGTTATTACTCAGGTAATTTAATTCAGTTTAATATTTTTTCTGAAATATCTATATTAATAGGATTAGAATATAGTTTAATTTTTATTGAATATATGTAGCTAATTGCATAAGTTCTTCAGTGTTGATTTTTATGATTCATTTAAAAAATTTTACTTACATTTAAAAACACATGTATACTAACAAAATTATGTGGGTAACTAACATTTGTGATTTTTTTTTCTATTCTTTTCCTTTAGAGGTCTTTCAAAATAGCATAGTAATTCAAGACCAAACAACATCATTTTGGGAAAGCTGGGTGTAGTGGTGCATGCCTGTAATCCCAGCACTTGGGAGGCTGAGGCAAGAAGATTGTCATGAGTTCGAGGCCAACCTGGGCTGCCTAATAAGTTCAAGGCCAGCCTGAACTACATAGTGAGACTCTATCTCAAAAAAAAAATACCTTTGAAGTCATCATCAGAAAAAAGCTATTCAATTGGATAACTAGACAGTTTTAAAACAAAACTTTTGGCCCACTGCCTACTTCTGATAGTGCAATATTCAAATAATTTAAAACTTCTAGCAATATAAAATGATTCAGTAGAATATACTGCCAGTGGTCTTATTTTTATTTAGAAGACATAAAAATGAACTGAGTCAATATTTTCTAAAAATTTTATGGAAAATGAAGTGGAATTCGATGATTTCTTTCCTCAATCTTGAAAAAATATCCTAAAAATAATAAATAAAAACCAACAAGAAAACAAAACATAATTTACTCTGGGTTTTATATTTTATATTTTTTATTCTTATATATTATTTTCCTTGGGATATTAACATATTTATCTATTTTGCAGACAATTAACATTAATAGTAATAAATCTGTATTTAAATGTTATGACTAAAGTCACAAAATCAATCACATTTTTCTTTGTATTCATTTGTATTTTGCAGCCATGGAAATGTCAAACTTATACTTGAGTGGCCCAAAGGGTGGTATGATGATTAACTGTTCTGATAATGTGGCCGTGCATTTAATATGGTAGTTCACCATTTTCAAAGTGGTAGTTCACTGTTTTCATATACACACAAGGAAACTGAGGTCAAGAGAGTGCAAGTAACTTGCTTAGTGCCACGCTGCTGTTTCTATTTGATAACAAGTTACAGATCAGAGTGATGTTAGCAAGCAGCAAGGTAGGACAACAGAATTGTTTTTCTGAATCCTTCCCTGGCACATTTTTTCCAGGCCACTCTTAGTAAAGCTGGTGAACCCTGTATTGGCTGGTTCTGTTTGATAAGTTACTGCCCGCTGAGTAACGATTTCATTGCAAAGTAGACACTGGAAAAAACAGAAAGATAACTGATACCATATACTACCATAAACTTTTGGGTGAATATGTATGTTTGTCTTAACAAATTCTGTTCTGTTTCAATTTGCATGCATAGAAACAAATCTGTATCTACTTATAGAGCAGCAATGGATTCAGTCATCCAATGATAAGTACATACTAATGGTCCTGGTTTAAGAAAGATGAATATGTCCAGGCTTTAGGAGGTGCCAGACAGTTTGGGGCACTGGCTAAGAAAAGTTATGGGAATAAAAACCTCAAAAGTGTAATATAATGGGGTATAAGTTAAGCGTAAGGGATAATAAAGGAAAAAAGATAATCGCCTCTGGAGAAGGAGCCCTGTATTCAAATGTATTTCTGTGATATTATGTAATAACAACTTTACCCTGAGCCCACTACAGAAATCAGTGCTTCTTTCTCAAGCTATCAGTTTGAACAGAGTGTCCTATGTAATAGCGCGTAATAGTATAGGGGCTGGGTAGATAAGGGTGGGGTAGTAAAGCTAGAGGAGAGAGGGCAAAACAAATACAAAAGGGAGTTGAGAGGAAGTAAAAGGTGGGGTTATTTCCTCTGCCACTACTAACTTCTCCTGCTTCCCTTTTGACTTCCTCTTTCTCCTTCCCCCACTCTTCTTGTGTAGGGCACAGGAGCTGCAACTTGGTTCACATTCCTTGCCATCTCCACCTTACCGGTTGCAGTAGATATGCTCCATTCATTGCCATTCCAATTTGCCTCCGAAAGCAAGCTCCACAGCTCTGCTCTGTTTATTGTCAAGAGTGAAGGACTGGGAGGAAGAATGCTTCCCAGCCAGAAGATGAAGTGGTCAGTCCAGACCTCTGGACATTTGCAGTGCTTCACTTGCCTAGCCTAGGTCCTGTGAAAGGGGGGTGACTTGTGGTGTTTCTAATGGGCAGATTGTATGTATGCTGCGGAGTATGAGTCAGATCATGAGACTGCCTGTCAGGTCATCTCCTGTGAAACCCATTATGAAAAACATCCAGAAACTGATGCCTTACTTGAAATCCTTAGTTTACTAAATTGCAGAAATTATCTTTGGAAGGTTTTGTCACTTTTATATTTTTTATAAAAAAAAATAATGTTTGCAGTAATGCCTCATGCAAAGCGCTAGTTGAATGAAACTGTCACTGAAACTTCAATTCCAGATTACCACACTGCAAGATCTGCTATTATAAATGAAAACACATCTTTAGAAAGTTCACAACAGTTTGAAGTAGATGAGCTATTGAAATGCAATAGAAAAATCTACCCTTTGCAGATTAGTCAAACAGTGATTGTAGTCCAATATGTAAACACAGTTTCACTTTATTGTCAGGGTAAAATTGTCCTTAATGTGCTACTCCAAGAACAGGTTAGCATTACCTTAGCTTATGAATAATGATATAAATTATCTTTAAGAATTCTTTGCTTGTGATATGGACAGAGAATTCAAAAGCAAATAGAAAATCACAGCATTACCAGACTACCAGACTTTCTTGACAAGTTTTCTTAAAAAAAAAAAAATCCCCATAAGCAAAAAAATTCAGCAGAAGAATCTTACTGAGCACCTCTTAGGGAGTCTTTAAAAACAGGTTTTATCAAAAGAGAACTTAAAATGTCACAAAGTCAAATGTAAATAAGTTGGTTTCACTTCCAGTGCCCTGTGCTGTTTACAGGATGGGGGCATGGGTCTTCTTTCTGTTTATTTAGTGTTCTTTTGGGAATTATTGCTTTATAGTATTTTACTATTTTGGAGTTATGTTTTATAAATAAAATTTGTTACTTAGTTTTTCAAATTATAAGAAATTGTGCGGAAATATAAGTGGGCTTACAATGTGAGAAGACTGAGGAAAAGAACATGAGAATGTTGGATAAATAAAGCAGAATTTCATTGTGCTTGAAGTTTTTGCTTCAAGACTTTATCCCACAAAATTTTTAATTCATCATCCTTATGATTGTACTTACAATGAAAACTGTGAAGTGATTATTCATTCCCTGAAATTAGTAGAGGATGGCAAGGAAAGAGGTAAAGAAGAAAACAGTGGGGAGGAGAAGGAAACCCAAAGTTATTTTGCATTTTACCTGCCTGGAAGCCAGTGTCCACTGAGGGTACATGGTCATGGCTATTCATTCAGATTTCAAGGGTATCCATGGGACATATCACCAGTATACCTTTTTTTATTTGCATAAAGCAATTACCCCCATGGTCAGTGGCTTCATAGTTGTCTAGACAACATGCTTCAGATGGTATCCATGACCTCAGACACACCAGGCTAGCTCTAAATTAGTGATGAACAGAGCTGGAGGGCTGTATTATAGTAGTTATAAACCATAAGAAGGTATTTAAATAGATAGATAAGACACATGCAAATCTTTTCATTGCCATGACAACCATCTTGATATAGGTTTTCCATATGTAGCAAGAAGGGCAGAGCAAAAGGCACTGGAAAAAATAGCACAAGTCTGTAATGGAAATGAACCTTGGCAGGGGATTAGTCCAGATCTTGGTCATTTATTAACTCTTAATAGAATACAAACTTCTATCATAATTAATACACTGCTTACCAGCCAGAGGAATGTTATTTCCAAACATTAGTTATGAGCTCTTAGCTATGTGATTATATTGCAGGTCTCAAAATTTCACAAATGTCTCCGATGATAAAAAGAAAAGAAGAAAAAAGGGGAATACCTGTCTGTGACTAAATGTAAATTCTTTGGTGCCCCAGAAGAGCCTCTGAGAGAGAGATTCAGGTTATACTCAAATGCATAACTTATAGACATGTCTTTAATTGTACGCTTTTGTTGATCAGAGAAAAAAATGAATTCCCAAATGATCTCATAATGAAGTAGCAAGCTCCATTTCAAAACAAGATGCCATTTGTTCCTGTGCAGCTACCTTGAGGGAGAAGAAAAGAAATCCTGCCTGCCCTCTGCAGTCCTCCCTCCATCTCTCCCATGTTTCTTTCTTCCCTCTTTTCTTGTTCCCCTTGCTCTCTTTTTTCTTTTTGCTCCTCGAGATCTTTATTTCTTCTAAGAGCCAGCATAGTTTCAGGGCCGGCTTTAGGCACTGGTGCTGCACAGGAGGCCTGGGAAGCCCCCTCCAGCAATATTCTCTTCTGTCTCAAGTCAGGAAGCAAAGCGACTCCTGCCAGGCAATTCCTGCCAGCCTTATCCTCCTGAGCACCTGCTCAGAAGTGAGGGGCAAAGATGGAAGAACACACAGGTACCTCCAGCTCCATGTAACAGTTTCCACTGCAGATCACAGACTTCCACAGGCCATCCAACCTTTTGAAATATAAATGGCAATACTATTTGCTACTTGTAAGGCCAAGCCTGGTACCTTTGGCGGCACTGCAGAATCATTAAAATTCTTCAGTCAGATCTTTGTATGTGCAATCAATGTATGGATTCCTTTTGACACAAACTGGCATTTCGGCACACAAGGGAACATTGGTGAAAACAAGCTGGTTTATTAATTAAAGTGATAATAAATAATTCCCCTAAATTTCATTATGTTTAGTACAAGTCTTGGCTCAGTCAGCCTTGTTCTGAGGCTATTTTAAAACGTGGACTTCCTTTATGCTTTTTTTTTTTTTTTTTTAGCATGAAACCGAATCAAATCCACAAAGACCCATTCTGATCACAGTGACTTAAATGCTAATTTGCTAACAGCCCTTCTAAACCAAACTCTATAGGGTATTACTTAAATATGCTTTTCTTAAAAACTATTTAAATGGCAACTTAGAGCAAGAGGCTGAGACAAGAAATGGTTACAGGACAAACGTCCTTCAGCAGAACACAATTTAGAAATCTCATTCATCAGTTTCCACCTGTCCTTTGGAAAACATTCGAACTTTATAGAAATTGAAGACTAACCATAGCCCCACACACTGTTGGTATTAACACTGCAGGGCATCTCGTGTACTGACGCCTCAGTTCCTTATCCAGAATACGTGTTCTGTCTGACAAATTTTGGGGTGCTGCTGTGATTTCAAGATAATTAGATGTTCCTTCTTTGACCTTTGGGGCTTTAATTAATAGTCTTTCTGTGTATTTAATGCAAAATGAACTTGGTCTAGGCTGGACAATGCTGTAAACCATTTTTCTTTATGAACACCATCCCTGCCATGTTAATTTCTACCACGTTTCTGATTTACCCTAAAAGAACACATTACACAGTGGATTTGGAGGCGTTAAAGGGAATCTACAGGGTGACTTTAGTCTTTATGTCTTTATATACTGGAGGGCATTTTACTGCACCTCCGCACTGCTCTCACTACACAATCATTTTCTCCTTTAGAAATGTAGCCATTTGGATCAATAGTTACAGGACAATATATTGTACTTCTGATGGGGCCCTCCTAGGACAGTTAAGAAGCATCGTGGTGATTTCACCAAATGCTTGTATGTACTTGGAAATTTATTTTTAGAAAGAAAGTACAACATACACAGAGCCAAATCTATGGGCCTTCTAATGAAATGTTACTTACTCTAGTTACAGATATTAAAATAAAATTAGGAAAAATGGAGTGCAAAAGAATATTTTGCAGCTTGAAAAATACAGATTTTTAATGGGACTCTCGAGGAGTGCAGCTAGAAGATGTTGTTTTTGGAATTTGTAGCTGTTGCGATATTTAAACTGACACAAAACACTCAGATTTGGGGTTTGATGTCTATCTCTAGCTATTATGATGACTATACATTTTTCATATTGGAACAAAAAGGGGAAAAAATCCCTGGGATGGCCACAAATGTTTGTAGTGTACACAAAAATGAAGCAAGAAAAGATGCAACAAAATGATATGTCTCTTAAAGTGTTAACAAATGTAGGCTCAAGTTATGCTTTTTCTGTAAATTCTTTATCTATAAACACACTAGGTTATCACAGCTGTTTATTGTACTGCTAGCCCTGATCCTAACCCTTATGTCTTTATTGCTTACATACTATTCCCTTGTTTATGCGTCTGTACCATTCAGTGCCCTTGAACTTGGTCCCTCTGAGCCCCAACCTCTGTGCGCTTGCTCACTCACTCTGCTCACGTCTGCAATCAGTAAATCTGAGACAGGCCCTGGCTGATAGCCGAGCAGCAATAGGGCAATTAACACAGAACTAAAGTGTCATTCATGGCAGGGTGGGGAGAGTGGCAGACTGCAGATGACAGTTCTCAGTTCTGAAGCTGTGACATCCAGGCCAGAGCCAGGACTATAAGGAACAAGGAGGGAAAGGGAAAGGGGGAGTGAAGGAGGGGAGTGGTATTTGAGGGGAGAGAGTTCTCCAAAGAAAAGCACTGAGTGGTTTCTCTTGGAAGAATTGTTTATTCCTGTATCACATTCCAGCTGTCTGACCAGTTAATTGGATGAATACCTAGAAGAAAACCTTCTGTGCACTAAGTGAATTGGGGAAAATGGGCATCTTTGTTTCTCTTTAGACAGAGAAAGTGCTTTTTCTTTTAAAAAAAGAATCACCAACTCTCAATCACCTTTTAACTGTGTTCCAGGCAGACTTAGATTAAAAAAAAAAAAAAGGGAAAAGAAATATCTTTTATTAAGTGCTCTCCTCCCCCCACCTTTTTGCCTGTTCACAATTTCCCCTGCAGCCACCTACCTTCGTCCGCTTTGATATCTTAATAAAGTTAGTGTTGAATAGAAACGGGCACGCAGGTGGCTGTTCCTGAGAAGCAGCTTCCCTTCCAAGCCCTTTGCTCTAGTAGACTCACCTATGCAATAAGAGAAAGCTGTTGTCAAGAACCCCAGCTGGGAGGGCGAGAGAGCCCCCCCCAGGCCACCAGGGGGCATCCTGGAACCTGAGGTTGCAAATACAGATGTCAGCTTGGCCGGCAGTTGTACAAAACAAATTCTGAGAGTAAGGCAGAGGTTTCTTGCTTACGAATGCTCTCCCTTATCTCCTTCTTCCCACTTGTCCCTTGCCCCCGTTAGGCTTTTGTTTACTGTCCTCTCTAAACATTTTAACCTTTTTATAGGATTGCTTCCAATCATCAGGAAATCATATTTACTACCATCTATTGAGTATTTAATTAATGTCAGGTGTTCTATCTACCGTATCTTATGTATTCCTCATCACAAAGAAAAAACAAAAACAGAGTCAGAACAAATACTCAACATCAAATAGCTAGAAAAGACAGAACCAACTGCATCCTACTTTCGAGCTAGAAATTGTCTGGGCCATTAGCTTAGTTCTCCTTAGCGGCTATTAAATCTTGTACTTGTCGCATCACCACACGATATTTCAGATGTCTTATCTGTAAAATGGGAATAAAAAACCTTATAGGAGTGAGTTTGATCCTGAGTACAGAGAGAGAGAGAGAGAGAGAGAGAGAGAGCTCTTGGAGTCATGACTGACACATCCTAAGAGTTCCACAGATGTTGTTATTATTGTCACTAATATCACCACCATCATCTTGCCTCCCTGATTGTTTATGATGTGGAGGTGAAGGATTTAGCAGTTGGAGGAAGCTGGTATGGTAATTTACACAAAACAACTTGCAATCTACAGAGGTACAAAAGTAGAAAAAGAAAAAGCTTGAACTTTGGATTCAAGATTTATTTGTGAAGCATGAAGCAATTCCATCCAAATCAATGTACATGACTCAGGTTGCACCTGAACTCACACAAAGAATGAATTTCTTAAAAGGGGCTTTTAGGCTAGCTTTTCCTTATTAATGGTTTGCTAATAAAGCAGCTGATAAGGCTTAGTATTACTGTGCCTCATATTGTACAGTTGACTGTGTAGTTGCAAATTGAAGGCAGTCCTTTTAAACTCTCTACCTTATGAACTTGACGGATAGGAATTGTCATCTTGTCCAGGAAGATAATTCTATTCCTGAACTTCTATATTTGACAGTGTGATGTTTAAGAATTGTACACATTACTGCTAAAATGCACTTTAAGGGCCTTTTTCGAGATCAGATGATCAAATAGTGAAATGATATGAGAGTTTCCCATTTATGCCAAAAGTACAGTTCAACTACTCCTGGTCCACCTTTTTCTAGCACATTATACCACACAATCACTTCTGCATTTTCTAACAAGATGTGGAACTCAAGAAGTGACAGATGTACTCAGTAATTATTACAATGCCAAGAATGGTGTCATGTAGCACTCAGAATGAAAAGAAAATAATTTAGTTACTGTTCTCTAGCAAAATTAAATGAGAAATTCTGAAATTCTGATTCCAGCTTTGAAATCATTAGAGACTACTCCTTGTATAAGTAGCAAGGGTAGGAATTTGCCCTCTATACTTTTCTGTATTTGCACAGATTTTATCATTGCCTTTGAGCCATTCTAGTGGTGACCCATGTTTTAATTGAAGGGCATGAGAAAGGAACATCTCTTTACTGTATCCTCATGCCTCTATTAATTCCACTCCTTAATGTTTCTACTCTTGTTCTAGAATCTCAACACTTGAGCCATGTTTCCTACACTATCTACTATGGAACATCTTTTCATAGAAGATGGCAGATGTTTTTCAGAGAAAACATTTCTGTTACTAAATAAGTTTGGGGAATTCTGAATGGTTTAGTGCCTTCTTAGAGATTCAACATAACCATTATTATATTTGAATTTAAAAAATTGTCCAGGGAAAGAAAATTCTTTTAATTTTACTTAGTCTAACATTGCCTAAACTCATTTAATCATAGAATTATATTCTGGAATAGTGATGGAGCAGAATTGTCTTCTGGATCATCTGCATTCCAGCACAAACAAAGGAAGTAAAAGTGTGGATCATGGAGGACTGAAAAGAAGTACATCACTTCTGCCCATAAGCCATAAGGGCCAGGACACAGTACCTTGTCTACACCTACCACAGTGGAGGCTGGGAAATGGGTTTAGCTGGTGCCCAGTGGGAGAAGGAACTGCATTCTTCAGAACAAGGAATTAGTTTTTGCCATGAATATCAATTGATAATAACTTTCAGAATGAATTGCAAGTAATGCAGATTGAGTTCTATGCCACATTCTTTCTCTTACTTGAAGTATGTCTAAATTCTGTCCATTTCTAATACCTACAATTTTAGTTCAATATATCCTTGGTAATGGAGTAGATGGCATTTCTCCTATAACTTGCTAAGGTATAATAAATGTTGTAATAGATCTCATTTCTCCTATAACACGAAGGATTAATATTAAACCTTAATTCAGAAGTGGAAAGAAAGTAGTATGAAAATATATGGCTCAGACATAGACTTTTTGCTGTTTTAGGCTAACACAGGTATGTACCTCAGAGATTTAAAGGCAATGGGCTGTCCATGGCCCATTTGACAATTTTTCTTATAATGTATATTGGATGTCCCAAACCAGCTTTGGGCCAGTAATGGCTCACACTCAATTTGTGTTTGAATTTTCTGATGAAAATTTGAAATGTTAATATCTCATGCTTTGGGTTGAAAAAAGATACACAAGGCTTGGTTGGCATTTAGGGAGGCAAGAAGCAGATTGGAATGATGCTGTGAAAGTACTAAAGCCTGGCTTGCTTTTTCTGCTAGGCAAATAGTCAGCTAGAAGCCCATGGAAGTAGATCCCAAGGATGCTGCAGAAGGACGTTTCTGGAAAAGAAGGACAAGTAGGCTGTAGCACTGTCATATCCACAGAAGTGATATGTGGATGGAGAGCTGAGTCCATCATGCGGACCTGTAGTAAAGGCAATTTGCTGAAGTTGTACTATGAGAGAACCTCAGTATGTGTGAAATACATTATTTTAAAAAAACAATTCTGTTTCTATATGTCCTTCATGTTGATTCAATTCAAAATTCACCTTGAAAAGTTTGACTGTGATCAGTTTAAAATCATTCCACTTATTTAAACAGAACATATTATAGAAATAATCTAATTTCCTAATATTATAAGACAGAAATTGCCCTCAATCTTATAGGACATGTAATTTTGGGGAGAACTTTCCCAGTATCTAACTAATCGATTATTTCAAAATATTGAAGTGAGTTATTTCTATATATTTTCTTAGCAAAGATGAACTTTTTTTAAAAAACGAATTTCTTGACTAGTCTTTTCAAAAGTAAGAACATTTTAAAAAATATTTACTTTAAAATATATTTTATTTTCTCATAATATTAAATGCTGTGTTAAGTGCTGGATTTTCTGCATCTAATAACAGAAACAACTCAAAAGTTTTCATAAGGGATGAAAGAACTAAGAAGGTGTGCACTTAGAACAGGTTTGAACAAATAATAAATGATCAATAGTTGTTTGCTGTTGCTGTTCCTGCCTTTATAGAGTTTCAGCCGAATAAGAAAAAGTCCCCTGGTTGGTTTCTGCTTTTGTTTCATTCACTCTGCTTGTGGCTTCAGGAAATTCAACTCATCAGGAGAACCCTGGAAACAAGCCCCTTATTCTTCATGGACTTCATTCCTTTGTAATTCTAAGCCAGAGCATGTTTGGCAAAATTTTTCCTGGGAATATTTATAGTTAACAGCTGATTTGGAGCGGACAAACTGAGTTAAGCTCCATAAGCAGAGTGAGCAGCTTGTATTAATATTTTTTAGTATTTTTTCTGAAGTAACTAAGTCTAGAGTTGTAGCAGCTACTAATCTGCTGGGGAAGGAGTGGCGAGGGATGGAGGAAGAAAGAGAGACAGAAAAAGACAGAGAGAAAAAGAAAGAGAGAGATAACATGTTGATGATGTATAGATGCTAATGAGGTGCAATTGTTGGCATTGTAGGAACTATGAAAACGGATGAGATTCCATCTTTGTCCTTAGTGGACTTTCCCATTTGAAAATGAGGGTAAAGAACGTGCACAAATAACAAGAAACAAGTTGGGAATGGGAGGTGCAGGAAGCACTGAAGGAAACCAGAAACATACTCTGAAGGAAAATCAGAGGAGGTAGAGACCACTTTTGCCTTTGAAATCATCAAGAACAGTGACCACTGGGGCAAAGAAGCAAAATGTTAAACTCATGATGAAACAGCACTTTCTCCAATATTCTAATAACACACTCATGTGTTTGCTATAAAAGGTTAAGTCCCTAATTGCCTTATTCTTTTTTTTTTTTTAGTGTTTATCTGTTGATCACTGAAAACACTCTCTATGCCTGGGGGAATTTCACTTCAAATAATTCAAGTAAGACTTTTCAGAGATGAACAAAGTATGGAAGGTGTAAACTCAGGGGCAATATTGTTAGGAAAGGTAAAGCTTCAGTGCTGAGTGACAGGGAAGTTGAAAAGCACTGAAATTGTGGAAGGGGGAGATCCATCTTGAAAGAAGCCAATTTTCTAGATAGAAGTCCGGGTGATGACTAGAGTTGTTTCCAGCTTTAGACATTTCTACAGGCAAATTAATGTTCTTGTAATTGAGGAATAAATTTGTTAAAATACATTTCCCCATTAAAGGTGGGGAGTAAAGCAGATTCATTGCATTTAAAATATACCACCAACTCCAGAATTCAAGAGTGAAGAGTCAAAGGGCCTTCCTCCCCACAGAAATCCTGGCACATCAGCAATGTCCTCCAAATTATTGTGCCTATAAGTCACATGTAGAAATGAACTAAAGAAGATTCCCAGTTGATATCAAGTAGTTATTTCAAGGAGCTAGACAAATAACTGGTTTTCAGTCAGATACTTTTTTGTTTGCTTTCTGTTTAATTTTTCTCTCTAGACTGTTGATAATTGTTAATTGTTTATTTCAACTATTTAAAACTCCATTGTTGTACTTGACATTTTAAAATAAAACTATTACTAGAAAACAATAATCTATTTTGCTCTCCTATTAAATTCCTCTTTTCTGAGGACTATGTTAACATGAAAAACACAGTGGCCACATATTTTCAATTATCAGGGCATTCCTCACTGTTAAACAACTTAATATTTTAATCTGCTTTTGTTCATTCATTCATTCATTCATTCAGCTGGCATCGACTCTTCTTGTGCCACACACTCTTAAGTCTTGGAGATGATGCAATGGTCCTTTTTTGCTGCTCTCCAGAGGACAGTCTCGAGTTTTCTCCCCACATCATAAAAGTCTGATTCTCATATATTTTATTAAGAGAAGAAGGTGAAGGCAATGGATTTAGCTCAGTGGTTTAGCCACCTGTTGCACAAGCGCAAGGACCCGAGTTCAATCCCCGGTACCAAAAAAAAAAAAAAAAAAAGAGAGAGAGAAGAAGGTGAAATGAATTTTTTCCTGGTTCCCTCTCATCCAAATTCTTCCACTGAATGGTACACTCTTTTAAAAGAGTATTTTTCATATGGCAAGGTTTTCTAAGTTCTAATATCATCTCCTTCTACTTCTTTTAGGTGAAGATGTGGAAAAACAATTAACAACACTCTTACTAGAAACATTGTATGGCACTATCCTTTCTGGGGTTTTTTTTAACAGAAATTTTAAGTAGCTTCTTCTTAAACTCTGCTCAAATAGTCTTTGAGAATGGCCTTTCTTCTTTGAAGGACTGTGACTGACATAACATTTCTTTAAAGAGTTGATACTGGTTGGTCAGGATAAATCTAGAATGGTATTAACTGTTATCTATTGGTATTAACTGTTACAAGTTTTGCAGGCATCACTGGATTCAGCTATTGGCACTCCTTAGGACACCAACACTCCTGATGCAAATGTAATCATAGAGTTTTCTGCATTTCTGTATGTGAAGATGTTTCCTCCCAAGCACTCCTTTGGGGTATTAATGGTTATACTCTGTAGTTAAATCTATCCTTTCTTCCTGGAATTCATAGCAAAGACATCATAATGGGTTACAGGGCTTGGGCAGGAATGGAGCGTGAGGCTTATGTGTGTGTTCTGTCTCCAGCAGTTTATAAACAAGACCTATTGTAAAAATCCTTTTCCCTTCTCACATCTTTCCATGCCAGCCCACTTGCCCATCCACATTTTATCAGAAAACAACAATCTTCTCAATTACTATTTTATTTCCTCCACTGAAGACATGAAATCTCTCATACCTTCTGTAGGGAATTCTAACAATTCTTTGGAAGGTTTTAGAGTCTCCTTGGATTTTCCCTTTCATTTCCTTTTTATCTTTTTAACATTTGAAATCTTTCTAACTAAAGCTAACATTCAAGGTGAATTTTTAGTTCCCTATTTCCTGAATGACTATTAATACGTTTCAATATATAACAAAGGCATACCTTTTTTCATATTGTCCTCGATTTCCTTCTTAATACAACCCAATATTCCATTTATTTTTTTTACCTTCCCCTGTATGTCAAGTCAACATATTCTTTGAGCTGTCGACTGTGGCGTCTCGATTTCTTCCTTGAGAGGCTGTGGGTAATTCAGAAGCCATTAGTGTACTGTGTATGAGTAGTTTGAATTGCTTCTTCCCCTGTGTCTTACCTTGAACTTGTTACACTGAATTCCATTCACCATTGTGGAGCTCTATTACATAACTGCCTTCGGTCCTTCTGAAGTTATCCTTACCTCTTATTCTTGACTACTTCTCTGTTTTGTATCTGAATAATTATATCGTTTTGATAAATTTGCTGCCCTGTTATTCACCCCATCTTTCAGGCTGTTAATAAACTTATGGAACACCAGCACCACTTGTGACCCTAAGGCTGTCAACTAATTTCTGAGCTGTTAACTAGTGATTTCTCTCAGCTTCCTTTTTGGTAGCTAGTTTTTAATCTAGTGCTGCTAGAATTCAGTATTTTTTGTAAAATTAACATATTAGTCAATTACTATTCTGTGAAAATAAATATTAGTAAAGCTATTTTGAAGACACAGTCTATAAATTGACCTGAAAACATTCTATGCTTCTTTTGAATCTTCTTTGACTCATGGCCACTACTCTGGAAAAGTGAAAGTGAATGATTTCCCACTTACTTTTTAAAAGACAGTTTTCAAAAAGTAAGAAGCAAGGCATCCTATAACTTAATATTAATTGCAATTTCCCAATCTGTTGAGATTTATCAGACTACTAACTTTTACAATTTTTTTTTTTGGTACCAGGGATCGAACTCGGGACCTTGCGCTTGCCAGGCAGGTGGCAGAACCACTGAGCTAAATCCCCAGCCCTTTGCTATTAATATTTACATGTGGGATGCAACATTCTAGATATTTTAGTGCAAATAAAGAAATTTAAAGACACATTTCTTAATCTCTTTGGGGAATTAAACATTAGCTCAGACTTCTTAGCAGTTAAAATATTATTTCACTGGTTTCATGGTGGAGTAGAAAGTGCCTACACTTTAGAATCAGAGTTTGCCTTGAATTTTCTCTCCACCACTTACAAACTGATTGTTAGCAAGATGCATGCTTTATGGATCTCTTTTCTCATCTAGAAAATAACACTCAAGCTACCAGGCTATTGTGAAGAGTATTTAGAAAAACACATGCAAAGCCTGTAGTAGAATACCTGGCACAGTGTTCAGTGGACCACTCCCATTGTTTCCCCTCATCTATAAAATGGCATACAAAGTGAACATTAAGTCATATGTAGGATGATGGGAGAAATTTTGACAAGGAAGGGGGAACATTTTCTTTAAAAAATGCACAGAGGTGAAACAGCAGAATGTAAAATTAAGTATAAATATAGACTAGTTTAGCTACAGCTGAAATTTCCTTTGGTGTATAAATAAAGAAGGATTAAGCCTTCAGATTTTTACAGGTTTTGGTGGATCTTGAATCCTCAAATAAAGAAGATGGTTTTGAATAAGAAATGCATAAGATAATCACATGTGATAAAGTAGAATTTTTCCTTCATAAGCAGTGAGTCTCACACCCTTGTTTCCATGGGAGAAGTACACTTCCTCCCTCCATTGAAATGGTCTTGCCACTGTGATTTCCTTTGGCTCCACAATTGGTACTTGTTCTTCCTTATTTCTCGCTTCACATCTTGGTTTGGCTTGGTGATAAATTTTTGCCAATAGAGGAATGATACATATGATGAAGAGACTTAAAAATATTTGTAAGTTAGGTTTTTGACTCCTTCCCATTGCTTTGATAAGATCATGCTTGGGTTAGTTTAATGGTTCACGCAGGAAAATGAGAGTCAAATGAAGCAAATGGATCATAACAAAGTTTTCTCAGTTGGATCAAGCCAAATCAGTTATCCTTAGAATGATGGGAGTGTGCCCCCACAAGTTCAGCGAAGTTCATAGTTAGTCCAGCTAGATTAACCAATTTCTAGTCATCTCAGAGATGTCAGTGAAATAAATGGTTTTGTATGTCATTGGGATTTTGTGGTGACTTTGTATCTACTATTCTTTGGGCAATGGATAACTGACCCACCTGGCAAATTTGGTTGGAGAATCTTGATCAAAAATAGATGGCAATGCTTAACTTCAGGCAACCAAGGGATCATATTCAAAAAGATTTTAAATATCAAGACCACCTTTCAACCTAATTGATATTCATTTAATACAGTGTACCACTTTTAATTAAATGAGCAGGTTGTATATGAAACTAATGGCAACAAGATTAGAATTTACAGACAATAATAATGACTTCTTAATATCTAAGTCCTTTTAATGTTCTAAAAGAAAAATGAAGACCAATATAAGGTGGCAAGCATAGTCTAGAGGAATAGATCATATGCTCATGACCCTTCAGTGTGTATCTTCAGCTTTGTGCTCTGCTCGCTCATCCCACTGCTTCCTTAAGATCACAACCTACATGCCTCACTGATGACCCAAACATGCATGGCTTAAAATAAAAGTTTAGATGTAGCCTTTTGTTGTACTTATCTACTTTTACTTAGTTTTCCACATATCCGTAAATACCAGGTGTGATAAAAAATACAGTAAATGTTTAAATTTTTAAAAATATATTACAGTAAAAGACACATTGCCATTAATTCCCCTGAAAATACTCCTTGCTTTGAACTTACTTATCCCATTGTTCTTTTCTCTGTCTGCAGCAGTTCTGGAAGTCCTTTATCATGAATGTCTTTCTTGTGGTGTGAGGGCTGCCTCTGGGTCCTGAATCATTCAAAACATTCACCTTTCATTGTAATTTTGGCTTTGGGGAGGAGCCAGAAGTCACATAGGGCCATATCCACTGAATAAGAATGAGCACATACAGCAATGCTGTATAAGCCTGTCTTTCTGTTGGATGGTGCTTGTTAGCAGCATTCACCACATTTTGATCACACCTTATTAAGATATTCATGAAAGAGGACTTCCAGAACTGCTTCAGAAAGTGGCAAGAGCAAAAACATAAGTGTGTTCAAAGTGAGGGGCAGTATTTTGAGGGGAATTAATGGCAATATGTCTTTTACTGTAATAAAATTTTAAAAATGCAAATCTTCACTATACATTTCAATCATTTCTTGAAAACCATGCTTCCAGTAGCTCAAGTTAGAAATATAGGAATGATCCCTGATTGCTCCTCTGTTTATATCTAACTCATGAGCAAATTTAAGTTTATCTGTAACATCTGTCTCTTAGCTGAGTGACTTTTTGTTCGTTTTGGACTTTTTGGTCTATCACCTTAGCCAGGCCACCATCATCTCTCATTTGGATCATAGCAATGACCTCCAGCATGACTTCCTACTTCCACCCTCACCACGCTCTTCTACTCTCCATGTGGTGGCTACCACATTTTGTTTTAAAAATTCAAATTGCAAAAATTTGTATCCTGATTAAAAATCTTCTGTGACTGTGAGTACAAGTAACAACAAACACAAACAAACACATCTAAACTCTTTCCCAAAGCTGATAAGGTCCTCAAGAATCACATCCTTCCCCACCCACTTCTTTGATGCCACTTTGCTCCCCCTGAGCACCCTCTAGCTACTCTCTTTTCCCCTCAAGTCCTTCAGGCTACCAATCTAACTTCTGCTTTGACTTTTACATAAATTGCCTATGTCTAAAATATTGTTTATGTGTCAAACTACTTTTCCTTTAGATCTTTGATTTCCTAAAAGAGTATTTTTAACCATGCTATGTTAAGTAGATTTATTTTTTTCTACTTCATATTACTTGTCTATTTTGTGCTGCATTTCCTCTCATGATTTTTTCAATCTTTTTATCTTTTTCCGTTGTTGAGACATAATTTCCAGGAGTTGGAGGGTAAGACTTTGTCTGCCTCGTGTGTCATTATATCCCTATACCTGATAAAAGTGATGAAACTCTGTGTATCTCATTCTAATTCATTTGGCTAGCTGTTGCAATTTCTAGGTCATACTAGCAATTTTCTTCACTTTTCTAAAGTAAAGTTCACTTTTTATAACCCGAAGTTTTCCTCAAATCTTGGCTAGAAGACCTTTGCTTATGGACAAAAATGATCAAGGATATCTGACTAAGGAAACATAATAACCTTCTTAAGTTTCTTACATTAGAAGTTTAGGTCAAGCTTAACACAAGTGATGTTATACTAGTAACATTAACAAAAAGCAGAAAGATGAAGTATTGCATTATAAGAATGTGATCCTCAACCATGCCATTTAGGTAAGTAAGATCTTAATGTTTACACTAAAGTTTTCCATGTGTGAACTGGAGTGATGTCATAGTCTCTTGGTGCAGAACATGAGAAGGTTCTAAGAACTCCTTCTGATGGGCTTCCATAGTCCACTGCTGCGAAGGAGAGAACATGCTGCGTTGCTACAATAAGAGAGAAGCCAGGAGGGGAAATGGCTTCTCATGGTTCAGCGGCAGCCCATATTAATAGCTGGACTGCTGACACCTGATGCAATTTATTCTCGCCACACCACACTGTTTTAATTACCAACCATAGTTCTTATATTTATCTGTGACGTTACACCTAGAATTAAAAGTCATCGAATTTCCTTTCTGCAAATTTAAAGAGATATGTATCCCCCAGCTTAATTCCTGAAACACTGAATCTGAAAGGAGACCATACTTTCTCCCTTGGCATTGCTCTCTCCTCCTTCAGAAGTTGTTCCTCTTCCATTTGGTCTCTTTAAGGTCTCAGCAGCCTGATGGTGCAAGGAGATTGTCATCCAAGACAGAGTGTGATCATAAACATTACAAGGTGCAAACATACACCACAGGTAGGCGAGGTGTTTATCAGTAACAGCAGAGACTGTCCTACACAATCCAATCAGCAAATCATCTAAATACAAGCTGTCCCTTGGCTACCTTAGGTGAAAATGAAACAGCTGCTTAATTTAGCTTTTATGTAATAAGCTAGTATTTTGAATCTTTGATATCTTTATTATTATTGTAACTTATTTATATTCAGTTATTTGATCCTCTTTGGGATCTTTATATTATTCTAGAATTGTGTTTTTTCGAAGCTCTGACTTGCATTGGTATGGAAAATGACTTTTAAGGTACTTTGATGAATTTAATTTAATGGTGGCATATTTATTTTAGGTATATATTGGAAAACATGCATAGACATCAAATTCCTAATTAATTCCTAAAACCTGATTAAGCAATGAAATTGGAGTTGATTTAAAGAATATAAAAGTGTAAAAATATAAACATAAGCAGATATGGACAAAAATTATGAATGTGGTGACTACCTGAATTTGGGGAAGCATGATAATATTCCCTAGTCATAATCTCTCTTGCTTTATAATGGAGATCAAGTAAGTTGATAAAATAGCAGCTTCCTTTAAATTTAGGCAATTTGCAAAAAAAAAAAATGGTTTTTTTTAATAGAACCCAAAGTGACAAATACTAAATGTGAGAGCTGGGGTGGAGGGTGATGGGGGAGTAGGAATTGGAAAGCGAAAAGGAAGACAATTCTGCAGTCAAAGGTCTGGTTGTAATGGTACACGTTTGTGCCAGGCTGGTAAGTAGGGAAAATGTGATTTTGGACTCTACACTGCTCAAACCCTTAAAACTTCCCCAAAAAAGAGCTTTGGTAGGTCTGAGGCTGTGGAATCGCCAGCCACAACTGAATGCTTTATTGCCGTCTGGAAGTGTTTATTTTCTGAACATAAATTCAGGGGACAGATTCAAGGCATGTCTAGAAATAAAGCATATCATCATGTGAGCTGAGCTGACAAGGACAATTTACTGTACCCTGCATTTGTTCTGGGCCAATCAGAGGGGAGCCAGTGATTAACATTCTAAAATCCCACTGTTCAGTTCTGACTGTCCCTTCTATGAACTTCAGAGTGCCATGGATTAACCCACTGAGGGACTGCAGTGCAGAGCCTTGAGCTAAGGGACCCTTGTTCAATCTCAGGAGAAAAGAGGGGACAGTTGAAAGCTACACTGTTTCCTAAAGACTTTTATTGAGAAAGCTGAAGATTGAATTTTTTTTGTTTAAGTTTTCATTTGATTTGTGAAGATGAGACAAGCATTCATGCTGATCATTTGACTAGGGCTTACAAGATCAGTTATTCTGAAAAGACAAGAGAATGTTGTACTTAAGATGGAGGGGTCAGGGAGTGGGGGAAAGGGATGAAAAAAGAATTGAGATGTGTCATGTACATGTACCAACTTTCCACCAAGAATGTTGTCACTATGTGCTGCAAGTGTGTACTAATAAAAGTACAAATTGCAGAAAAAAATAAAGAATATGACTTAGTGAGTCCAACAGAGATGAATCTGAACAGTAGTTTCTCCACTTAGAGCTATGTGCAAGTGATCAATGTATCTGACCATTTGTTTCTTATTTGCAAACAGGAGAATGTGAAGCCCATCTCATGCACAAGCTAGGGGAATTAAGTGCTATAATGCATGTGAAGGGTCTGGCTCAGTAAGTATTGTGTTCCATACTGGTGTTACTTGTTAATCAGCATTACAGCCATACCTTGGTATTTGGCTGCCTTGAAACTTATTGAATTCGTACTTGACACATTTTGATGTGAAAATGTTATCCTAGTTTGTTTGATACTCAGTGTGCAAGCTAGAACTTGCCTGTGCCCATTGCCTTGTGACTGGCTACCCTTTCCAGCCAAAACAATTTGTTTGGTACTCATTGTTTTTGGTACTCATCACACCTCCCAGAACCAATTAACAAGGAGTACTGAGGTGCCACTATACTTTTGTTCACATGTTGACCAATAAGAAGTGGTTGAAGGAGAAAATTTTGCTAATTTCCTAGAGGTGTGAGTATTCTTTTATACGCCATTTGAAAAACCTAATCTCAGCTATAGATGGTAAAGTTAAGCCCATTATTAGAATGTGCAATTATGAGATATTTTTTTCAAACTTTCAAGACTTCAGAGGCAGAAAAAAAAACATTGTTCAGTTTCCAAACCACCTCAAGAGTATAAATTTTAGGATGGTATGTGGAGGTAAATTCGAAGTTGAAGAGCTTACAATCACTCTGAAGCATATTAAAACAATGAAGCTAGTATTAAGTTTAAGTTGGAAAAATAAATCAGCTAAGGTAGTTTGATATACAATTAGCCCTCCATATCTACGAGTTATGCATCTGCAAATTAAATCAACCTCCGACTTAAAAATATTTGGAAAAAAATATTTGGATCTGTACTGAACGTGTATAAACTTTTTCTTGTTATTATTTTCTAAACAGTACAGCAACATGATTGGCATAGCCTTTACATTGTATTATGCATTAAAGTAATCTAGAGATGATTTAGTATAAGAGAAGATGTGTGTAGGTTATATAAAATTGCTATACCATTTTACATAGGGATTTGAACATTTGTGGGTTTAGGTATGCACAGGGATTCTGAAACCAATCCTGTACACAGATAGTGAGGATCACTGTCTATTCAAGATGAAGATTTTAAGGTGTGCTCTTTTCCATCACAAAAATGACTAAACAATTAAAATTTGAATATGTTCAAGATGGAAATATGTTTGCTACTACTTCCTTGTGGGAGTCTTCTCCCTAACTCCTTTTTCTTCAGATTTCATACTCTACCAAGGAACAACAGCAACAGTCAGATGATGAAAAAAAGGAATCAAAAGGAAGCATTTATAAACTGAAAGGACATAACTTATGCTCTGGCATAATTTTTCCTGAGAGGTCTGAGCATCCTACAGAGTCACTGGGTAGACAATGAGGATTTTAGATATATGGCTTTTATCTTATTTAACATTAATGTTTGGTCCTTAAACATTCATTGAGAGAAAGGGAACGGTTTAATTGAATGTTCTTTAGTAGAAGCTGTAACTCTTCATTGTCTATTTTAATGATTCTATAAACAGATATTTTCATGGCAATTTCATTTGTGAGCTAGAGGTATCCAGGGACCAGACCAGAATTTTCCTTACTTGCTTCTGTTTCTTTCTGTCACTCTCTCTCTTTTTCCATCTCTTTTCTTTCTTTCTTTCTTTCTTTCTTTCTTTCTTTCTTTCTTTCTTTCTTTCTTTCTTTCTTTCTTTCTTTCCTTCTTTCTTTCTTTCTCCTTTCTTTCATATATGTCCATTTTCTGTGAAGCTGAATCTATATTTCAAAATACATTGTTGAGTAATCTTTATTTCTAATTTTACCTTATCCTGATTAATTCAAAGTAAGGATTAAGACAACCTTAGTGAGATTCTAATTCTGACATTAGTAAGCTTATTGCCAATATCTTATTTATGACATCAAAGGTATTTATATAGTTCTCAACTAGCTGTATAACTTAATAAGGCTCCTATTAGAAATACACTAATGAGGGATTAAAGACTGGCTAAATGGCACATTCCATTTCTATTACAGATAACTCCATATATTACTACTTCCATTTAATAATTAATGTTCTTGTTTTTAAGATATCAACAATTTAGTCTTTGCCCTGCTCAATCTACTCTCATAATGAAAAGCTCAGTGTGTTCTATGGGCCTTGTATCACTTCCACACTAACTGTGATGGAATGTTCAGTGTAATGCACCAATAAATATTTGAAAATTGGGTGGAAGGAATGCGGGGAAAGCACTTTGTGCTTTTAATTGATATGCTGAATAACGTTGGTCGCAAATGGATCTAATGCATTTGATTTTTTTCTTCTCTAAACGTGATTTAAAAATTATGGTGTCTGAAATAACCGAGGTTGGTTATTCACTTTAGTGAGAGTGCTTGTTTTGATGTCAGCTGCCCTGGCTTTCTTATTCTATTTTACCATAAGAAACAATTTACTACTAATATATTCAAGTTTGTGATTCAAGTTC
Source organism: Heterocephalus glaber (assembly GCF_053883595.1). Lineage (NCBI taxonomy): Eukaryota > Metazoa > Chordata > Mammalia > Rodentia > Bathyergidae > Heterocephalus > Heterocephalus glaber. The sequence continues at coordinate 9,899,629 of NW_028258305.1, forward strand.
ATTCAGAACAATACAAAGGTTTCCCTAAAATCTCGCTCATTGTGATTTATTACTCCTAAATTTTCCTTACTTTTAAGTCTCTTTTCCCACTTTTCCTGAGTTCGTTGTTTTCCTGAATTAATCTCAAGACTGAGGGGCATTGGGTATCTTTTATTTTTATGTAATGTCAAGACTATGGGCTTAGTCTTGGAACTATGGGACCATTTAGCTGTGGTATTTAGTTTGTGTCTTTATATAAGTCTTTTTCAGGTTAAGAAAGATCTCTTGGTGGTTGCCCTATCATATAACTTTGGCTCTCTGACCCCATCTGCTACCACCAGGTCCCATCCTTCCCCTACTCCTCCCATCTATCGCACCCTGTGATGACATCAAACCACTTGCATGGTTTAGTCCTTGCCATGGATTGCCACAGTTGCCCATTTCTTTCTTAAATGTTGCTCAGGAGAAGTCACTTCCAAATATCCTTTCCCAATAGCCCAAGGCAGAATTCAATTTTCTTACTCCTTGAGACCAGTGAGGCCCTGAATTTATCTATTGGGTTAGCTCTCTCTGTACTGGTCTATCCTGTTTCTTTGGCTGCCTTCCTTAGCAGATTGGGAGACTGTCTTTGAGCTTTGTGTCTTTGGTATTTGACACAGTGCTTAGAAATGCTACTACGTATTTTTTCATTGAATGAATATTTGAGTGTACATGCTATAATTAAATGAGTAAATTCTCCTGAGTTAACTCTACTCTTCCAAAATACTACTAGATCCTAGAGTCCATAGAATTACCTATATTAAAGATTATTATTTTTCTTTCCTTTTCCCTAGAATAAAAAAAAAAACTAATGACAATTTTATAGTATCTACTAACTGTTTTCATTATTACTAGGTATTTTTTAAAAACCAGAAAGAATAAAATAACTTCTTAGGGAGCTTGCATTTCTAAAATTAAATTAAAGCTGACACTATTTGCTGAGATTTTAGTTGATGTCCAACCATTGTGTAGGAATTGACTAAGTGCCCAAGACAGACTGAAAATCTTTTGATTGGAGGTAAAATGAGGGCTAAAAAGTCCTGAGATAGTAGTTCCTGCTTAGTGTTCACAATTTGGGTAGATACCCTTAATTTAGGAGCATTGACAGGTCTACTCTCTCCTTTGGCCCCTCTCTGAAATTTATAACCCATTGGCTTCCTTTCTCTTCTGTATATATATATGAATGTTTCATATTTCTCTTGTACGTTAGGAAGTACTACACATGGAATTTTGGGAATTTTTTAGTGTTACAGTAACGTAGTGCGGCTATCCCAGCTTTCTATCAGAAGTGGCAGGCAGCCAAAAACTAGAATCATTGTTTGCAAACTCTAAATATAGAGTCAAGATTTATATGAAGAAAACAGATATGTCTTGTTATAAAACCATGAATAAGCATTGGCACAAACATAATAGTTTATTCTTCCTTGATATCGCTTATTTTAAATAGCTATCTGTCTTTTACCAAGATACTGTAGAAAGATACATTACAGAAACATTTGTTTAAGCTCAAAGTACTGGAGGCTTGCTCTTTTCTTCCTCCAGTTAAAACTTCATAATTTTCCAGAAGTGATGAGAGAAATAAATGCCTAAAGGTGGTTTGTTCTTCCAAAATTTCAGGTAGCCTGTGGGACTCTTATTGTTAATAATGCCTCATACTCACCTTTGGTCATTGTTGATGTGCCTTATTTTTTATTCTGGATCTTCTCCAACTTTGTATAAAGTTTCCCTTGATCCTGAGACTTTTTTGGCCTTTACTCTACAAGATATCACGTCCAGCAAAGAAAGAAGCCTCCCCCATGCCCATCTGTGCTTCTCCCTCTTCCTCCCCATCCTGCCCCTCTCTTCTGATTTCCATCCCCCTTTAATCATTTCTGCCTGGTTCACAACAAAGGGACAGCAGGGGGAAAAAGACTTTTGGAAGGAGTTAAAGAGAATGTATGAAATTCATACAATGTGCACCATATGGCCTGACATTTTCCAGATTAGGTAAACATTTCTATTGGGGATAAATAGTACTGTATATTGATGTAAAGAAATTACTTGAGACAAGGGCATGTTCAGCATAGTTGTGCAATGGAGTAATGTTTGCTCAGTAAAAGAAATCTAAAAACTCAAAGCAAGTGACAGGAAGGTCCTTGGTTCAGTCTGACTTTTGGAAGAAGGAGTTAAAAACTATGAATCTGTGGCCAAAATAAATACCATCTCCTGTAAGTTTAGCACTAGTAACTGTTTTAATTGCATACAAACACACACACACACACACACACACACACACACACACACGGTGCACATATACACAAGAAATTCCCAACAGTACATTGCCAAACCTCTCTGAAGAAACCAAAGTTCTACATTTTGTCAAAATCCATTTCCAAGTAGATGATTCCTACATAGAGATATTTGCCATGCATGTCTGGCAAATTGATCCTAGGTGAGCTGTTGCCAGTGTGTTTCTTGTATCGGGTATAGTCCGCTCTGCTCTTGGTGAACAGCCCCAGAGCCATAGATTTCATTTGATCTTTGCAAAGGCTAACATCTGTCTGCTGTCATTTTAGTAAGATTGATGACAGGCAAGAAAGAGGAGAGAGGAGGGAGCAGAGGGAACAGAGACAGGGAGAAGGAGCTCTGGGCGGCCCCCACGGTGGTGACCAAGGCTGCCAGGGGTCACTGCTGCAAACCTTTTGGCTGATGAGGGCTGCAGTGGGAAGCAGCAAAGGCCCCACACTGGCAGTAATTGCACTTGGTTGTTACAGCTGATAGCTAGAACTCCAAGACACAAAGGCGGCATTTTGCACCTTATATATCTTAATAGATTATTCACATTGCAAGCAGAACCGAGCTAAATGTTATGACAGCCATAAGAATGTAGTTTACTGTTATTTTAATGTAGCTGGGCAGTGCAGGGTAGAGCTATCAAAAATATTATATTTTTTAAGTTTCCAAGAGAAACTAACTGAGGCAGACATATAGCTATTTTTGCACAAAGCCCTGAATTTTGGCACTTTTCTAACCATAATTTTAAATATATACACACATATTTCACATATGCATATGGATATGAACATTTATATATGCATTTCCTCCATTTGTTAAATATTGTTTTTCTTTCACTACTTCCTTTAAATTGTTATATTAACACCATACAAGGAAGGTTCAATTTAGATATTTTTAAGAGATAATCCCATATTTGAAATTTGTCTAGAAAACAGCAAGCATTATTTTTGCAGGTACACATGACACTTTTGGAGATTTAGCATGAATGAATGAGTGAAGACATAGTCTTCTCCTTAACAGCATACTTTAAATGTAGTAGTTCCATCCAATTTCTCCAGGTACACGTACCTGGTAGGAACAAGCAGATACTGGCCTGTGAAACAAATGGGATTGGATAGAGTTAAATCACACAGAACAGGGGAGACCTGAAGGTAACAGTGAGACCTACTTCTGTGCACCAGCTTGTTTTGGACTGGTGTGGTCAGATGTCTGATTTGAACTTGTCGAAGCAGTGGCTGCAGGGAGTTTGAGACTCATTTTGGCCTTTGTCAGCAGGAGGCAGATTCCATGGATAGAATTTAATCCAGAAACACACAACACTTTCCAAATTTAGTTGGACAGTTAAACAACTTTACTTTATTCAATGTGAGCCCCCAGGGGCTTAGGATTCCTTATGGCATCAGGGTGATGACATGACAGAATGACTTAGTTCCATGGGCCAATTTATGTAAACTCCGGGGCACTCCAGAAAGCAAGCTTAAAGATTAAGTCATCTAGTCCAACCTAATTATTACACAAAGGAAAAAATTGGGTATTTTAGGGAAAAAAATCAATTTATAAAATAAAATATTTTGTTAGAATTATTTTTAATTGGGCAAATGAATTTGTTCTTTAAATATGTTTATATTGAATTGGGTCATCAATAAGAGAAAACTAGTGTCTAAACATCAGAAAAGAGTATACACACAAATAAGTGTTGGTCATTACCCCTACAGTATCAAAGAAATTATTTAAAAATTATAAATATCAGTGGATTAAGTGATTGATCTCCATGGTATCAGTCAATTTTACTACAGTTTGATTGGTTGAGTTTTTCTATTATTTTGCAGAGTTTTTAAGTAAACCTAAATACCTGGGTGTGGTGGTGCACACCTGTAATCCTAGCACTCAGGAGGTGGAGGCAAGAGAATTGCTACAAGTTCGAGACCAGCGTGGGCTACTTAATAAGTTCAAGGCCAGCCTGAATTAAACAGACAGACTCTGTTTCAAAAACAAACAAACACACAAACAAAAAATATAGTTAAAAATCTTTATCAAAGTTCTTCATGGCTTAGTAAAAAGTGGGAAATTTTTCATTGTAAAAACTATCCCTTTCTTTATCCATTCTCCAGTTGATGGGCATTTGGGCTGTTTCCAAGTTTTAGCTATCACAAACTGTGTTGCTATGAACATGGGTGCACATATATCACTGTGGTATGATTCTTTTAATTCTTTGGGGATGTGGATTTTTTATAAAATGGAGTACTACTCAGCCATAAAAAATGAGAAATTAGAGACATTTATAGCGAAGTGGATGCACATTGAGGCGATACTCTTAAGTGAAATAAATAGGACACACATATATAAATACTGAATAGTTTCTCTGGTATGAGAAACTGAAAGTGTAAATAAGGACTAAATGTATAATAGGTAATGTGAAAAAGAAAGAAAAGGGGCAAAGGGGAAGGAAGTGGGAGGGCTAAGGGAAAGGATAGAAGGGAATGGGATTAATATGAGAAAATGGAAAAATAGGAACAAAATCTTTGTGAATAGGGAGGAATGGAGGGGTTGAAGGGAGGGCTGGGCAAGGGTGAAAAATAAGAACCAAGAGAGATTATGTAAAGGTGCAAATTTCCAATGATGAATGTCATTATATTGTATACCTAAAATGTACCAATGATTAGAATGAATAATCAATAATGCAAAACAGGAAGAAAAGGTCCAAAGGGGTAAGGGTAGTGGGAGGGGCAGGGGAAAGGAAAGAAGGGAAAGGAAAAATGATGAGAAATGGAAAAAATGGAAATAAAGTCTTTGTAAATAGGGAAGGGTGGAGGGGGTGAAGGGAAGGCTAGGAATGGGGAAAAAATAAGAACCAAGATGCGTCATGTAAAGGTACAATTCCCAATGAGAAATGTAATTGTGTTATATACTACAATGTAGCAATAAAAGAATTTAACAACAAAAAAATTGTCCCTTTTTTGTACAAAGTCCTAGAAAACAACAACTATGCTGTATCATAGCAGGAGCACAGAGAGAGAAGTAGTTCCTCTGTTTCTTTGGTTTTTTGTTTGTTTGTTTGTTTGTTTGTTTGTTTGTTTTCGTGCTGGGGAATAAATCTAAGGCCTTGTGGATACCAAGCATATGATTTACCACTAAACTACACTCTGACCATTTTTCTGAAATTCAAGTGGTAAATTGTACTGGGTGAGTGAGGGAAGATTTACACTCTTGAGAAAGAGCATCTTTGGCTGAGACTGGGAGTTTAATGTAAGAATTTCAGTTGATAAGATCATGTTTATTTTTGTTTGCTTGTTTGTTTAATGTCAAGATCCATGTATATTTGAAAGGGCAAGTTTAATGCAATGGAAGAAAGTTTAATGTAAGGGTTCTCTTGAGAGCTGTGAACAGGATTAAGGGGCTCTAAAAACAGGATATAGTGAAGCATAGAGGACACAGGAGAGGAGAAAACAATGCTCAGGACTCATGGAAGCTATAATCAGTTGTAGGTTAAATGGTGGTACCCTCAAAAGATATGTCTACCCAGAACCTGTGGAGGTAACCTTATTTGAAAAAAGTTTTTGAAGATATAACTAATGTAAAGATTTCAAGATGAGATCATCCTGGATTGTCCAGGTAGGCCCCAAATCCATTGATGAGTATCATTATAAAAAGAAGAGAACACAGAGAGAGGGAAGGAGATGTGCATGCCATGTGGAAACAGAGACAAAGATGAGAGTTGTGTAGCCACTCACCGATGAACTTTTAGAACCACCAGAAGCTGGAGAGCAAAGAGTCCCTAGAGTGCCTGCAGGGAGCACAAGCCTTTCAACAACTTTATTTCACACTTTGATACTGGGAGAACTGGGAGAACTAGAACTGTGAGCAAGTGTATTTCCATTGCTGTGACTCCCTAGTGTGTGGTAATTTGTCATGGTACCTCTAGGAAACTAATGCATCAAGGACACTGTTCTCACTTCTCATGAGGAAGGAGTAGGACCACACAAATTTGTAATGTAACCTGTCTCTCATTCCTCTCTCCCACTGGATCTCCCATTGGCTGGAATAGCCTAGAAACATCACTGTTATTCCAGGTCAATAAGAACATAAATCTAATTTAAAAACTGAAAGTACAAAAGACCCCTAATTAAGGTATTTGCAGATGGCAGATTTTGGAATACAAAAACAGAGAATTGAATTTATATGAGAAAGAATATTGAGCACAATGACTTATAACTTAGCTTCCAAATGTAAAACTTTACACCATTGCCTTACTGGTAGAGATGTTTAAAAGGTAAACTCAAATGGTGGGCATGCTAGTGCATCCTTGTAATTGCAGCACTTGGGAGACTGAGGCAGAAGGATTGCCTACAGTGTGAAGTCAGCCTGGGCTATATAGTAAGCTCAAGTCCAGCCCGAACTACATAGTGAGACCCTGTCTCAAACACAAAACAAAACAAACAACAACAGCAACAACAAAATCAAAGATAAACTCAAGCTCACAGTTAACAGTGTTTTTTTGAGGACGCATACTCCCAGAGTAAGTGATGGCAGACATGAAGGTTTTGCTTGGAGTTCAAATTAATATCTTTAAGAGCATCAAAAGACAGGTGTTTTAAAATGCTGTAAAAATGGGGTCACTGAGGTAGTAGGAAATTCCAAGCGAATATGAAAGAAATCTTAACAAAATGAATTTTTCTGATGGTCCTGGTACATTCTTTTAATGCTTTATTACATTTTACCTCTAGTCAATTTTCTATACATTTTGAAAAGTTCAGATTTCTAACTGTGTTAAATCAAGAGAGTATTTGCACTTGTCTTTGAGTCTCTTATAACTAGCTACTTCGCAAGATGAGAGTTTTGGTGACTTTACTTATCGTGCTTCCTGGGATGCTCTGTTTCAGAACTTCTAGCTCACTAAGGGACAAAACATTCCCTAAAGTGGGGGTGTGGGTTCCTGATCTTTAAGAAAAACTGATATCCTAATGTGAAAGAGAGTTAAGTTTAACTAAGAAAAAACAGAAAAGTAATACCCAACAAACTATTTTCTGAATATTAATTTTTTCTGCCACAAATTTTTATTAGAAACAGTGCTTCCTTGGTAGGATACACTGCAAAATGATGTCTAACTTATCACAACTTATTACATTTTAAACACTCATTTTACATTTTCAGTGCCATTTTATTATGACAATTTACAATGAAAATGCCTATTTTTGAGTGCTTCATCATATGAGACTTTGGAGAAATACATCTCCAAAGTTTTCCCTGTTGGAAATTTCAAAACAAAACAAAAAAAAATGAAATGAGCCTCATCTTTTTCTGAATCTTCAACTTAGAGGCATTTTCTCTAAAGAAATATATTGATTGTTTCAGCACTGGCCTTTGTATTGTTTGTTTTTTAATTACATTTATTGGTACATTTTAGGCATACAATATGATGACATTCATCATTGCAAATTTGTAGCTTTACATGATATATCTTGGTTCTTATTTTTTCTCCCATTCCCGTCCTCCCCTCAACCCCTTCACCTCTCCCTGTTTACAAAGACTTTGTTTCCATTTTTTTCATTTCCTCATATTAATTCCATCCCCATCTTTCCTTTCCTGAACCCCTCCCACTTCCCCTTTGGACCTTCCCTTCCTGTTTCACCATATCTATTATGCTTTTTGATCCTTATTTACACTTTCAGTTTCTCACAACAGAGCAACTATTGTTTTTTTTTTTAAATCCCTTTTACAGGAGAGAATGAACCATTCTCCTACATTTTAATTCTATTGGTATAGTAGAAAGTGAGTGGGTTTTGAAGTCAGACAAACCTGAAATTGAATTATGACTGTGTCACTATCTGAAGGTGGAATTTGCTTTTCTGTAAACCTCTCTCTCATATATATATATATATATATATATATATATATATATATATATATATGCCAATTACAAGATGAATGCAAGGATTAAGCAAAATTAAACAAAGTTCTTGACCCACTATGGGTACTTGGCAAATATTTAGTGATTAAATATTTGTACATTGCTACAAAAGTGGAAAGCTCAAGAAGATGAGAAGAAACAAACAGTGTGTCTTGAAACATTGCCTTTGATATTATCACCTTGGATTTTTGGCCCTCCCCTGCCTCCTTCTCCCTATTTTTCCATCTACTTTCCTGAAGTTTTGTCTAGCTCCATAGTTCAAATTCCCAGGCTTCATCATGGTGTTTTATTTTCCACCCGTCTTTTCCCCCCTTTGGCTGTTTGGTGCCCAAGAGAGAGCCCAGCAGGAGGATTTGGCCAACTGTATTCTCCCCATTTCCCTCCCCAAATTAAATGCAAGCTCTGACTTGGCAAACCAGGTTTATTTTCTCCAGCTCCGCAGGACCTGTGTGGGATAAAGAACTGGTCTGTTGCTAATTAGAATCAGTGACCCCGGCCTGATTCCAAGATTTAGAAAAAGACAGAGATACCCCTCCTAGCATTGCCTGGTAGCCAATATCATTACTTTCCTTGAGGCTCTCTTTTCTCCTAACTGAATGAATCCATCTGTGGAAGCCCTAAAGTCCATCTAATCAACTGTCTGCTAGGTAGTTTGGAACACATATCCTTGAATTTTGCAGTTGCTCATGTTGGCTACCACAGCAATGTTTAAGGTGTGATGGATAAAAACATGAATGATGTGTAACTCAGAGTCAGGCACTGAGCGAAAGCCAGATGAAAATATTTATCTGTGCCCTCCCTTTGGACACAGTTTCTGTCTCTGTCAAATACTTTTCTCAGGTAAATCCCTCAGTCTTATTAAAGAATCACTTCTGGTGGGGGCAAATCATCACATTCAGGACATTTATATTAATCTGGATTCATTCAGCTGTTTATAATTCTGCCAGAACAGTCAACTTCCTGTTTTCTTCTAGGGATCTTTACAAAATACAGTACACAAAGAAACTACTGATGAAAAATGTATTTTAAAGAATTAGTTTTAAAAACAAAAGAACAAAACATATCTATTTTAGTGACTTAGGCGAATATGATATAGATATTACGAGTTATCATAACTTAAATCCTATTTGGGGCAAGATATTATGTGCAAATAACAGATTATTAGCACTACAAAGGTTTGTTTCCAACTCTGTGTTATAACCACATTTAAAAAGAAAGGCTTCCATCAAGAAAATAATCTTCCTTCCATAAGTTGAACATCACTAGAGACAGTGTGTTGCAGACAAAGGTGATTCTGTCATAAAATTACTAAAACACATGCTTTTTCCCATGGGGACAAGCCATTTATAATGGCTAGAAAAGTAAAAAATGAAATGTAACTGATATGTCATTCACTTTTCCATTATTGTAACAAATACCTGAGCTAATCAACTTATAAAGGGTTCTAAAGGTCCCAATCCATGGTAGACTGGTCCCATGGCTTTTGGGCCTGTGGAAAGGCATCACATCATGGTAGTGAGTGCGTGGCCTGACACCTTATGTCCAGGATCCAAAAGAGGGTAAGAAAGGTAGGAGGTCACAAAACCTACTTTAAGGAAACACTCCCTGTGACCAGAAAATATTCCAGGAATTGGTGTTGTGCCCTATACAGTCCCCATTGACTTGTTCTCACCTCTCCGCTCATTTGATGCTTTCTCACAAAATTTATTACAAGATACATATGGTTAAGAATTAAACTTGATTTTTTTTTGGTACCAGGGATCAAACTCGGGACCTTGTGCTTGTGAGGCAGATGGCAGCACCACTGAGCCAAATCCCTGGCCCTCATAAACCTGATTTTTAGCTCAACATATTGTAGAATCTCCCAAAATACGCAGTAGTTCATTGATCATCATGCACTGGGAAAATTTGGTTATGAATTTTATCTTGATTTTAATATACCTTAGTATATAGTTATTACCTTAATATATACCTTAATATATAGTTATACCCACTTTTTTACAGTAATATTGTTTTAGTCTTTATTTTTAAAGCACATTTAACTAAAATATGAAGAAGCCACTCAATAATTGCATTCTAAATCAAGAAAAAATTTGGTTCTTAGAGGATAAGTAAAGATGTTTTGTTTCTGAATTATCTGTAACCCACAGTAATTTTTATGAAAGCTCTTTAAATAAATGCACATAATACATATGATCTATACTGGTTTTCATTTTACATAATATTAGTTTATGGAGTTGAAGGATTACATGGGTGATTACCCTTCTCATGATTCTTTCACTTTTGTTTTTTTTTTTTTTTTGGATTTCAGGGGAAATCTTTATTTTTGGTAATGAGCTACAAATGTTTCATGCTCTGTTTTATATTTAAAGTAGTAAATGATTTTTAATATCAGTTCCTTCACAGGTCAAAAATATCTCAGGGTAATTGGGTCTGGAAATGGGGTTGGGGGCGTGTGAAGTCATTTGAGGTGCCAGATTCAACAAAGAGCTTCAGGTTTACATGAAAGAGTTTTTCAGAAAATTGTATGTGCCCCAAATGATAGAAGGTAAAATCCTTACCTAGAAGATATGGTATTTTTAATCCCAGATTTCCAGGATGGGTATATGTAAGAAAAGGGGTAAAGAAAATAAATTACTTTAGACCTTCCTGTATTTTAATTGGAAAAGAAAAGAAGGATATACAGTCTCCCAGGCCAAGTTTTTTGTACTCTAGGCAAAAAATAATTTAATAATTTATTAAAAATCTGTTACATGTTTCTAAAGAAGAAGGTAAAGAATCAATCCTGAACACTAACAATGAGCCAATATAATAGAAAAAGAAGCACTTTTTGATTGAATCAACTGTTGTCAAATTACACTTTGAGTATTTGCAAAATTTTTTTGTGTGGATAAATAGTAGCAATATAGTTTGGTGTAGCAGGCTCTTAGTATTTGATCACACTAGCCCCGAGAAATCTTAGAAAATAATGAAGTTACTTTGTTTTAAAAAGATTTTTTAAATTTAAAAATAATCTTTGTATGACATGTGTTGAAACTCCACAAATACTTCTTTATTGGACAGACTTAACCATACAATTCTTCCAGGCATCCAGAAGCTGTGATTTACTTTTTGACTATAGAACTGGTGAAATGTTCAGTGTTTTGAGCTGCAGGAGATGGAACAGGGCCCATTAAAGAGGAAATAAGTGGTCAGAATCAGCTCAGCCACACTAACCAAATACACGTCCTCAGATGGAGACCCACGGTTGGCTCTTTCAGATGCTATTTTCAAAATCTTCACAAAGGACTGCGTGGTGATTATATGTATTCATGATGTGCATATCGTGTGCTCAGCTCAAAGGATATTTGAATGATGCATGGAGAATTATTCCTAAAAAAAGGATTCAGCATCTGTAAACTGCTTCATCTTTGAGGACTGGAAGGAAAAAAATATGGCTTGATTTTCTTTAAAAAATATACCAACTCATAAAGCAGACCAGCTTATGTGAGTTGGTGTTAATGCCCCATTACACACAGACACACTGAGGCATAATCACATGCATTCACGTCCACACAATCACAAGCACACATAAACAACCGCATGGTATTGGTTCTCCCTGATTATTTCCATCTTGAAATTCACTTTTCAAATCAAGGAAGCCCTTAGCATCAGCTAGCAGGCTTTCCCCTTTACACAGCTCTTTCTGCCTCTAGAGAAAAGTCTGAGAAAGATGTCTCAGAATAAACCCAAAGCCAAAAGTTTGTCACTGTGGTTTGGCACAACTGCTTTAGTGTATAGTGTTCATGGGAATATATAATATGTTGGGTGCATGTGTGTTTACAGACACACTGAAGTGTGGAGTTGTCACTTTCTTCCTTATTCCTTTGCTTTGTTCATTCCTTTCTTCTCCTTCTCCTTCTCCTTCTCCTTCTTCTTCTCCTTCTTCTTCTTTTTTTTTTATTTGGTATTGGGGATCAAATTCGGGACCTTGCACTTTCGAGGAAGGTGCCAGAACCACTGAGCTAAATGCCCGGCCTACCTTTGTTCTTCTTCTTCGCGCCTGTTCTCCATGAAACACTGAGGGGAGAACACACATGTCACACCCTAGCTGTTCTCTAGCTTTACTGACATGGAAATGAGAAGACCTGAGGGTGCTTTCTGATGCAAGGCTCCTGCCCTGGTCTGGGTGTTCATCACTTTTTTCTGAGGGGTTCTGACTTCAGACTTCAGTTACTGCCTTATGATTTGGAAGGTCCTACTGGTGTGCTGACTGTGCCGGCCTCAGGGGCATCCCCAGTCCTACTTTAAAAAATAAAGGAAAGAGTTGTAGAAGGAAATTAAGGGTATGATCAATCTGTCTTGGACAGTTAAACTTGCTTCATTCCCTGGCATATTCTAAACACCAAAAGATTATCACCCAAAGACAGTTTTGTGGGGTTGAAGAGAATGTTCATGTCTGGGAATGTCCCACTTTGTTTAGCATTCATCTTATCATTGATCAGTAGATACTCATAGAGTATCTTTCACAAAGTGCAAAAGCCCATCCAAGTGATGCTTGCTCCATACAAATGTATAAGATTGTGAACTACCTGAGAATAGATACCATATCTCCAACATATTTGTACTCAATATGAAGCCTGAAATATACAACTGGCCTCTGTGTATTGAATAAATGAATAAATGCTCCATCTGTCTCCCCGGTTTTAAGTTTATTTAAGAGAGTTGGTTTCTTTTTTAAATTCCCTTTTTACTTGCCTGAATTATTTTATTAAATAAAAAAAGGATTGAGTTGGGGCCGGGGATTTAGCTCAGTGCTTCCGCCGCCTGCCTTGCAAGCGGAAGGATCCGAGTTCGATCCCTGGTATCAAAAAAAAAAAAAAAAAAAAGGATTGTGTGATAGATTAGATTGATGGTCCTGATTAAAGATCTTGTTTATGGATTTCCTTGGCAATGGTACTTTGTATCTCTCCCCAGCAGGAAATGAGGTGCAGTTCTTGAGCTCTTGACTTTGGGTTGGTCTTTCGACTGCTTTGGGCCAGTGGAATCTTTTTTTGGTTTTGTTTTTGTTCTGGTACCTGGGATCCAACTGAGGATCTTGTGCTTGCAAGGCAGGGAGCGGCACCACTGAGTTAAATCCCCATTCCTGGGCCAGTGGTATGTGATATAAATTAAAATGTGAATATGCCTACTCTGAGCATAGAATTAAAGAAAGCTTGTGGTTTTCTGTTCTCTCTTGTACTCCTATGTCTGCCATGAAACTGTTCCCTGGCTTGTCTTTTGGAAAGAAAGAGACAACATGGATCAGAACCCAGCCCATTGTACAGGCAGGAGCAAGCCAAGTTCAGATAGGCAAAGCTACCCAACCAAGAGAGAGATTTGTAGTAACAATACATGTATCTACTATTACATGCTGCTGAGCGGCTAGGTTGTTTTCTATGTTGTATTATTGTGACAAGAAATAATGAATGCAGATTTCTTGAAATTTTCTTTCCTCTTTAACTTTCACTCTTCGGTGTGTGTTAATCACACTTAAAACTCTGATCCCAAGAAAACTTTGGGTTTCAGTAGGAATTAATACAAATAGATAATTAATTTGATATATTTCTTACTAGGAATTAATATTATAAGCATGTATTCTAACTTTGGAATTCCAGATTTATACTGTTTTAAGTTAATTTACTTACACTGATTATCAGAGTTGAGAAACAGGAATGTCATAAAAATGACCAGAGCAAAAATGGGCAACTTGGCCAGTATAATGTCAAAAACTTCTAACCCTGAAACATAATAATAAATCTTTACTCTTTCTCGAAATGACTACATTTGTTTTTATAATCCATGCCTTCTTGGAACTTTTAATCTAAATATATCAGCAGCCCAAGTGCCCATCAACTGGAGACTGGATAAAGAAAATGTGATTTTTTTTTTATGAAATGGAGTATTACTCAGCCATAAAGAATGAAAAACTAGAGTCATTTATAGCTAAATGGATGCATATCGAGGCCATACTCTTAAGTGAAATAAATAGGACACACATGTGTAAATACCAAATAGTTTCTCTAGTGTGAGAAACTCATAGTGTAAACAAGGGTTAAAATGATTAAAATGAATAATTGATAATTTGAAATAGAAAAAAGGTCCAAAGATGAAGGGGTGAAGGGAGGGCAAGGGGAAAGGAAAAGAGGGAAAGGAAAAACTATGAGAAAAGAAAAAAAAATGGAAATGATGTCTATGTAAATAGGGAAGGGTGGAGGGGGTGAAGGGCACATGGGTAATGGGGAAAAAATAACCAAGATACATCATGTACAGCTACAAACACCCAATGATAAATGTAAATGAATTGTATACCTAAAATGTACCAATAAAAGAGCAAAAAAAGAAAAAGAAAAAAATATATATCAGTTTAATAGACGAGATGATAAAGAAAACTAGCATGAAATTGACCTAGTCATAACATTATTTATATTTGTTCAAGCTTAAAACCTGTACTAAAATTTTAAGAAGTTCTTTTTAAGCTTCCACACTAAAGACAACTTATCAGTGAAATGCCTAACATATATGCCTACTGAGTGCACTACCATGGACATGGATCGACATTCTCAAGAGGATGCAGACAAGCAGCAGAAGTGCTGTAGGAAGATGCATTAGCAAAAAAGTAATAAATGAAATGCTGACATATGAATATAACTTTTAGGAAGATGACAAAACTTTATCTTTTCAGTGGAGGATTATTGACACAAAAAGAAAGAAACAAGAGGGAAAATACTTATTCTTTAATATAAAAAATCTCCCCCAAGGAAGTGGAAATCTCTAAACTTTTGAAGTTGGGATTGGAGACTCCAGCCAACAAGTGGGACCAAGGAGTTATAAAGAAGTTTGCTTTTCTGTGTGTCCCATTAGCCCTTAACCAGGAAAACTGCTAGAGCACTCTAAGAATTACTGGTATTACAGTAGCAAGTTACACTGAGTAAACCTTTGCTCTCTTTTTATTTCATGCCATCAGCAATCAATTTCGGTATATCCACAACACACTGGAAGCATCAGAAGTAGGATGGAGTTTGTATAATAGAGAATAAATTGTTACTGTTCACAAAGAGATTGGGCTGGAGGGATTCATTTGTTCACTTAGTGCAATCACTTAATCACCAATTTATCAATCATCAACCAATGCGTCAGCCCATTCCCAACAAATGAGAAAAAGCAGAGCACTAGAGTTTGCTTTCTCTAGGCCTTAGTCATGAGCCTAGTGCTTGCATATCAGTAGGTACATAGCACATGTTTCTTGACTTCATATAAGTGCTCCATATACATTACCTAACTGATTGATATCTTCCTAGTATATCTATGAAGAAATCAAGGACAAGAAGGCATTTGGAAAAAGATTTTCTCTTTCTATTGTGTCTAGATTTCCCCTTAGAACATCAGGAGTTGAGAACTAGTTTTGAGTTCTATAACTTGGCTTTTATCTAAAAGCCAGATCCAATAGAATCTTGTGTTTCTCCATTTTTCTGTGTTTATCTTTGTGGTGTTTAATGGGTCTGTGTCATAGAAAGAGTAGTTTTGAGGAAGATTCTGACTGCTGGTCATAATTTGGCCCAGATTTTTATAGAATTGATTTTTTCTATTATATTCTTTGTTTCCTATAACACACTCAGTTTTTAAGCTTTGTGCTTCAATTTATTTCAATCTGACAAAAATATTTCCTGTAAATTTACCCCAGTATGGTGCCCAGACAAATGGAATATGTGATTTTCAAAGAACTACTGAGGTCTTCAGTAGTTTATGTGTTGGTTCTTACTCCTCAGTTGTCCCTTAACTCTGTGACATCCCAAATGACAGAGGTGATGCTTGAAGGTTGGGTCTCAGGGATTAAAATGAATTACAGACAAGGTATCCCTTTCACATCCAAGGTATAATAAATTAACCATGTAGACCGGGCTAAAAATATACACATTGTCATATTAAAAAGTCCCAAGACAAAATGTGATATTGCTAGGAAATATATAATTTGGGGGGGCAATTTTAATAGTAAGCACTATTGGAGTCCTACTCAGACCTTCTCAATACTTGTCCTTCTAGGCATATGGAAGGCTTTCTGCTGTGAGCACCTCACCTCTCTGCCCACAGACTTTCCCTGGCTATTGGAATATGCCTAGCCTTTATTACGGCGAGGTTAGAGTGTTAGTGGCCAATATCCAGTGCACTCATAGCCTTGATCAACAGAGCTTGGTGGGAAACTAAGGCAGGTTTTCTGGCCCTCTTGTGGGACAGATCCACATTCTCTACACTTGCCACCCCACTGGTGGTTCCTAACAGAATTGAGATCCAGGTAACTACAGTGGTAATCTATTTATGAACACATCCTATGCTAGATGCCTTCCCTTTTTTGTTTTCTTCCTCTATTTCTGGGCCTTTGTGGGATGACCTATGGAATTAATCCCTATCTCAGACTCTATATCCAGAGAAATTCAACTTTCACAACTCTTAGTATGGATTCTGCAATTGGAGAAAAAATAGGTCAATCAAATCCTGAGAAAATTTAAAAAGATATGCTGATAGTGATTTTTCTTTTCTGCTTAATTTATTCCATATATGAATACAGAACAGCTACTATGAAACATTAAAAAGTGTAATTTAAAATATCAACTTTTGGATGTTTGTTTGTTTCTTCCCTCCCTCCCTCCTTCTTTCCTTCCTTCCTTCCTTCCTTCCCTCCTTCCTTCCTTCCACATTCTTGATATTGAGTTTCTGACTTACAGCCACTAGAATGAATGTCTTACATCCTTGAGATGAACTCAGTACCATCCTTGTTGACCTAGCAAGCTATTTTTTTCCATGATGACAAGCTGAGATCACGCCTCATAACGATGGCTGCAAGATTGTCTTGTTAGGAGAAGGGCTAAGGTGGGATTGTCTTTAATGACAGTGAAAGCACTTCATAAAACCTGACTCCTCAGTTTTACAGGCATGAGTCTGGGATTTTAGCAGATGTAGACTTACTAAATCAGTCAGTCAAAAATTATATCAGTTGAAGTGCAATGTTCTTGGCAGCCCAAAAAACCTGAACATGTAGGTGATTTGGAGGGCATTTCGTTAACCCTTTAATTGGTCGTTTCAGTGCTAGAGGCAGTAGCTAATTGCCTGTAGGTCACTTGTAGTCTTGGAGCTAAGGTAAATGTATATTGTCATATGTCACATTTTCATATAGTTCCTTTGCACAGGTTGATAAAAATGATTGCTGCATAATTAAAATTAAGACAAGGTGGGAAAAGTGATTCAATTAAAGCCCTGAAGCCATTGCACAAATTATCTGATATACCAAAAACTAATGAATAATTATAACTAGTTTTTTCTTTTGCCTCCTTGTTCTTCAATCTTACATGCTTCACGGAATGCCTGGGACTCCTTTCAAGCTCTCTGTGGCTGGATATTGAGTGGGCAACTGCTGCCAGGTGCAAACACAAGAGAAGCCCACACTTGCAGAGTTCACACATCCAACAGCTTTGTGGATGAGGATTTAAACTGAAATTAACCAGATGAGAAATTCAGGAGGTCTCTCTATGGCCCAATATTATTCTGAAAACATCTGCAATATTTCAGTCTGCATGGAGCAAGTATTATATACCAGGGTGAGTGATGACAGTGAAAATAAATGAGACTTGTCATACCCAAAACTTCCCATGTCTTACATCATTTATTTTACAAATCTTCCAGAGCATCACAGGAAGCATTAAATTGGAAACAAGGGTGAGAACTTTAGGATGTCATGTTTAACAACAATTTTAATTACTTGATGTTGACATAACAACTGAATGCATATTTTGCTTACACAAAATTAAGCAAAGGGGATGTTTAAAAGTATCAGATAGGTTGTGAATTTGTATTTCCTGTATTCTACACACGGAGAAAAGCCTGTTCACATTTGGCTACTCAGGAAAGAAACAACCTCGGTCAAATATGAATAGCAACTTGGGGTAAACTCTGTGGTTGTCAGGATTCTGATTTGAAATAAAAATCCTTTGGGAAATGTGTTAGAAAACTAATAACCTCTAACAACCTATAATTACTACCATTTATTAACACCAAATGTCAGGAATTTTACATATATTATCTCTAATGCTTACAACAGCTCTGGGAAGTGCACATTACTATTGTCTCATTTTAGAGTTGAAAAAACTGAGCCTTATGAGGGTTCAATAATCTCATCAAGGTTATACATATATAAATGTCAGGGAAGGGGTTCCTATGTGGTCAGTCTTTCCATTGTCACATAACAAACTACCCTGGAACTTCATGGCTTAAAACAATAAGCATTTCATTGCCTCTCGGGATACTGTGGACTAACAGGGTTGAGCTAAGTGGCTCTTTAAATCCATGTTTCATGAGCTTGGTCTGAAACACTTGGGCTTGTGATTGAGATGGGACATCCAGGATCCTTCACTTGTGTGTGAGACCCTGGTGGGATTGGCCAAGAGGTTGAGCTCAAGAAGATGCAAGGATGTCTTGGCTTCTCTCTCCCGGTAGTTTTAGGGCCTTTCCATTTTCATGTGACCTTTCCATGGGTCTCTCTAGCAAGATAGCTGACTACTTACATGGCCCATCACAAGTGAGGACCCGTCAGGCTTTCATAAGGCTAAGGCCTGAAACTGAGTCTTTTAGTTTTATTAAGCCTCTATATTGAGGCTTATTTCTGCATGAGAGGAGAGATGTACCTATAATTTATGTTTCTTCACCTTTACAACTCTATCATCTAGCATAGGACCTGGAACATAGCAAATAAATTAATTCATTTAATCCCAATCAGCAAATAAATAAACAAAAACATTATGAAATAAGTATAGTCATCCATTTATATCTTCAGGAAATTGGTTCTGGGATCCCCATCAGATACCAAAATCTGTAGATGCTCAAGTCTCTTTTAAAAATGGTGTATTATTGACTTGGCAGATGAAAGGCAAGATGTGTCCAGGAGCTCCAAAGCAGCAACAGAATTAGCCAAATTCAGTGCAATGGTAAATGAAAAACCACATGTGCAAGTTTGGGAGCAGATTGAAAGTGAGTCAACAGGTGACTAATGCATGAATGGTGAAGATGATGTTGATGATGATGATGATGATGATGATGATGATGATGATGATGACTTTGATTTTGGACATTTGAGCCAAAGTTCCCATAACAGTGAAACAGAGCAAGAATTGACTGATATAGGAAAAGTGAAGGAAGACTTCTTTGATTCAGATGAAGAAGAAACCAGTAATGTTGAGTACATATTTGACTAGTCTAAATGCAGCAAAATGGTCAAATTCCTGAATGATCCAATGTTAGAACTAGGTCCGAAAAAATGGTGTATTATTTGCACATAACTATGAACACCCTCCCATATACTTTAAACTACCTAGACTACCTACAATGCAATGTAAAAGCTACATAAACTGTTGTTATATTTTATTGTTTAGGGAAGCATGACAAAAAATAATACATACACCTTCAATATAGATGCAATTTTTCCCAAATATTTTCAATCCATGATTGGTTAGACCCATGCATGCGAAACTAGAAACTACAGAAGTTGGGCCATATCATTGTTTTTCACATTTTATTAACAAAGAAACTGAGTCACAGGAAGAAACTCATATGTTCAAACTCACATAGCTAACAATCGACATGGACAGTGATTGAATCATTGCATCTCTATATCGTAATGATTGTCCTACATTTAAAGGTGATTTTTCTCCAATTGGAAATGGTGTACATCCCTTTCAGGTAAGAAGAATTAAACCAGGATAGCATTGAGTTTTGTAGCGTTTAAACAGAATCAACATTAAAGATGAGAAAACAAAATAGAAATGATACAGGAAAAGCCTAGAAGTCTGAAAGGGAAGAAAAACTGCCTCTCCCTTTGCCTCAGTAATTCCCAGACTAGTGTGATCTTACCTAAGGAGGAGTACCTTTCTTATACTCAGTAAGTCAGGCTCTATTCTCCTTTTATTTGAATATTTGAAATAAAAACTTGTGTGTTAAAATGTCACTTTAAAAAGTTGTCCATCCATATTTTCTTTTGTCATTTCCTTTTATGGTTTCGATCTTATGTTTCAGTAAGGCTTTTTGGGGAACCTAAGGCTATTTATGTTTTGCTGAGAACATCCAGGGATCTCTGTCTACATTTGGATGAGGGAGAAGGGGCTGTAAGGAATCCCTGTGAGAGAGAAAGCTGGGACCATTAGGGATGAGTGTGACAAATCTAGGATGGGAAATAAAAGTGTAAGAAAACCCAAGAGACAATTTTTTCCTCATTGATTTTTTTCCTCATCAATTTTTTTTCTCATCAAGAATTTGGGGAGGTCACATTCATTTTTGTTTTTAATGGGAGCAGGTTAGAAATAGATAACACAGTGAGTAACATAATAATGTGCTTTGTATAAATAGACTGTGTCTAGGGGGCTAGGAAGTTGCTAGTTCCTCACTTTGTGACCACTTCTAAAAGTGAAGGAAGCAGAGAAGGACATAGAAGGAGGTGTGTAGGGAAATTTCATCTACTTCATGATTCTTCTATGTTTAGTCGAACTCTAATTTTAGCAGTAAGCAAATGCTTTCTCATGTACATGAGAAAAAAAAATTTATATCCATTGCATATTCCATTTTGAGCATTAAGAAGTCAATGAATGATACACATAATCTTAAATTTGAGACTATTCTCAGAGATGATCTCAGAGAGTAAAGGGGAGATATCTTGGGCTTGAATGGCAAGCTGAGGACAAAGTCCTTTGTCCAGGCAGAAGCATCCAGGTAAATGAGGAAATTGGATAAATACAAACCGTGGGCTACCAAGAATGCTGAAAATTATAGCTGTGGCAAGTGTTGGGTTTTTTTCTCAGCTTTTTCTCCTGCCCAGTCTGCCCTCACGCAAAGCCCCACTCTCTGGAAACTCACCTCCCCAGGGATCAGGGAGGGCCCTGTTTTTCTCAGCTTTTTCTGCTAAGAGTTGGAACTTACCATAAGCCAAACTGGAAGTACATGATCATATAAGAGCAACAGGCAGAATCTTTAACCATCCTCACCCACACTTTGACTTTTTTACTGTAGTAGGAGACAAAATGGGCACCTACATCATCTTCCATTATAACAACTAATCATTTGCATGACAAAGTGTTTATGGGCGATTATGTAAGCTGAGGGCATAGACATTCATAGAATGTTGGGAAATGGAAATTTTGGTACATGAAAACCTACACTTAAGACTCATTTTATACTATTGAGAGGATTATATGGATATCTTTGAACAGTTTATTGGTCATAAAAGAAGTCAACTGTATTGGAAATCATAAGTCTTTTTCTTTTAAAGACTACTGACACTTTTACCAAAAATAAATGCTATGAAAATTTACTTTAGTCAACAATATTTTATTAAAAAGCTGCTATGGGCAAAACCACATTTTAGAGTTGGACACCTACACCTTGTAAAATCCATGAACACTTTTCAGGGCTTTTCTAGGTCTTCTTTTACTCCCCTTCCTCAAAAAATCAAAACCAAATCATCTGTTTGAAAAATAAAGTTGATGTTTTTATTGCTGATGGTGACAATAGAAAAATCCCCTGTCTGCAGAGATTTTTTCTGAAATGAGTCTCTCCAGAACACTGAGATGTCTCACAAAGTATTAAGCGTGTATGGAGAAGGTGTAATTTAATTCTTCCTCACAGCTTTGGCACTGAAGCTAAAGTGATAGAAAAGGTACTCTGAATAGGGAAGTCCAGATCTTTTGATTCACTGGGGAAAGGTCTCTGGAGAATACATTCCAATATATCAAACGATAGAGACAAATAAAAAAAAGAATGTTTTATTATTGCTCCTCTTTCTTTAGGTGACTAAAATTCAGACATGCAAACCACTGTAAGTTTGATGCTTGTCCACTGATATGTTGGTGGGAGTTGGGGGAAGGGGGAAGGGTTGCAGTAGTAGGATGTTGACGGCTACAAAGTTCCCAGGGATCACCAAGCACTCTTTGGACCAAGAAACCAAATCAGTTTTGTATGCTACAATAGAGCTCATACCGAAGGTGAAAGATAATCAATGAATTTATTTAAATGAGAAGATGTGCATGGATAACATTCTGTAATAACAGAACTGTGTGTCACATGATCTTGCAAAAGGAGAGTGAAAATTTTTCTAGTTATGGAGATAAAACAGAAAAGTATGTGTACTAAATAATAGAAAATTTTGAAATTAATAAATGGCATGAGAAATCATATATTTACCAACCTTGAAAGAAGACAAGAATAATAACAAGAGAAGAAATTCATTTTAGGCTTTGTTTGTCCTACAGGACAGGAAAGGAGAGTGTAATAACCCTCAATATGCAGGTGGACATTCTTGTCCCAAATGTCTCTCCAAGTGGGCCCCTTCTGCTTCTCCTTCTCCTCCTTCTTTATCCAGGAGAAGCTTATGTAGGTTATTTTCTCAGATTCTGTCTTTGCTTTTAGTTCTTTGGTAATTTTAAGAGAGTTCTGGAGTAAATCCAGAATTCCTGAAGTCATAATGGATACCTGATGTTTGTGGTTAAGACCCGGGGTTTTCATAGCTATTGTGAAAATTCTGATGGAGTAATAATAGTGAATGAGGGGCTGCCCTTTGAGAGCTGCATTTCTGAAATGGGAAATTGGGGTTCAGAGAGTACACATCTGACAAAACTTCCCGGTGGTCATGATAATGAAGTAGCTGAGTACAAAGTCATCATTTGGCCTTGCCATATCTGAGGCACTGACAGCTACAAAGTTCCCAGGGATCATCAGGTGCTCTTTGGACCATGTTCCATTTCAGAATGAAGAACTTTTGCCTAAAAATAGAGGTGATGTGCTCCTCTAATGGTAGTGCTTCTTAGCCACTCAGCTTGAAATTCATTATTGATGCTACACTTCAGCAGTGTCACTCACTTTTCCCCTCTTGATTAAGCTCATACACTGTCCCTCATTGGAGTCTGATAATTTGAGGTGGAGAGAGGTTGGGAGCCTTGGAGTTGCCTGGCTCTTTCAACTTCCAAGAGTCCAGATCACTGCTAAAGCTTGAAAAATATTATCCTCAATTATGTGCCTATATCATTCAATTCTTTTAAACTTAAGTTCTCTGTTTTCATAGTTAGAGGAATCAAAAAAGTAACTTCAGGGAAAATAACTAATGATCATGTTCTCAAAATGAAGTCAAACCTGATAAGGTCAATACTCTGTCAATTTACTCAATTAGGCAGTACATCTTCATTAAAATCTGATGTTTTATATAGAGAGAATTATGTAAATTATTCAACGAAGGTTGAATATGGCTCTTGAAGCCATTCTACAGTACCTGAATCTCTGTACTTAGAATTTTATACATTTCTCAATAAATCAAGATAATATCAAATTGTGATAAATGTTTAGTTCAGTTTTGTGACTCCCTTGAGCAGTTTTTTGGTTGACTACATTAAAATAGCCCTACAATTAAAATATTTTCTGACTCTGAAGGTTCACCAACAAGGTTTAGATCAGAAAAGTCTTTGAACCCATCTTACTTTATCATTTCTTTGGAGGAAGGTAAAAGTACTGACAGCATAAATTTTGCTTTTGATTTATTTAATAACATGTTTTTGACATTGACTTTTTGGTGACTTGCATAATCCTTAGTTTTATTGAAGACCATGAACTATCTTAGGTTGCAGAGTGCAAAGGGGGTAAAAAAAGGGACTATCCTACCAATATTATTTTTTTTCTTAAGTTTTTTTAGTGGTACATTTCAGGTATACAATTCATTTACATTTATCATTGGGTGTTTGTACCTGTACATGATGGATCTTGGTTCTTATTTTTTCCCCATTACCCTTGCATCCTTCATCCCCTCCACCCTTCCCTATTTACATAGGCATCATTTCCATTTTTTTTTCTTTTCTCATAGTTTTTCCTTTCCCTTTTTCCTTTCCCCTCTTTCCTTTCCCCTTTTCCTCCCTTCACCCCTTTGTCTTTGGACCTTTTTGGCTATTTCAATTATCAATTATTCATTTTAATCATTTTAACCCTTGTTTACACTATGAGTTTCTCACACTAGAGAAACTATTCGGTATTTACACATGAGTCCTATTTATTTCACTTAAGAGTATCGCCTTGACATGCATCCAATTAGCTATAAATGACTCTAGTTTTTCATTCTTTATGGCTGAGTAGTACTCCATTTTATAAAAAAAAACACATCTTCTTTATCCAGTTTCCAGTTGATGAGCACTTGGGCTGTTTCCAAGCTTTAGCTATTACAAACTGTGCCACTATGAACATGGGTGCACATATATTGCTGTGGTATGATTCTTTTAATTCTTTTGGGAAGATACCCAGCAGGGGAATAGCTGGGTCAAATGGGACTCTAGTCCTAGTTCTTTGAGGTGTCTTCATACTGATTTCCATAGTGGTTGCACCAGCCTACACTCCCACCAGCAATGGAAAAGGGTTCCTTTCTCACCACATGCCTGCCAGCACTTTTTTATTGGTTGATTTTATGATAGCAGCCATTTTTTGTGGGGTGAGGTGGAATCTCAGTGTTGTTTTCATCTGCGTCTCTCAAATGACCAGTGATGTTGAACATTTTTTCATATATTTGTTTTCTGCTTTTACTTCTTTATCTGAGAAATATCTGTTCATTTCAGATGTCCATTTTTGAATTGGGTCTTTGAAATTGGGCGGTCTGATTTTTTTCAGTTCTTTATATATTCTAGATAGTAGTCCTTTGTCTAAGGTATAGCTGCCAAAAAATTTTTCCCACATTGTAGGTTGTCTGTTAGCTCTGTTGATGGTTTCTTTTGCAGTGCAGAAGCTTTCTAATAAGATGAGATCCCAGTTGTTGATTCTTTGTGCTAGTTCCTGTGTTCCTGAGATTTTTTTCATAAAGTCTTTTCCTATGCCAATGTCTTCAAGAGTTCTACCTAACTTATCTTCCAGCAAGTTTAGTGTTTCTGTTTTAATATTTAGATCTTTAATCCACTTTGATCTTAGTTTAGTGCATGGTGATAGGTATGGGTCTAGTTTTGATCTTTGGCAAGTTGAAATCCAGTTTCTCCAACACCATTTATTAAACATGCTGGAAGCCATGAATACCCAGTATAAGAAAGAAATGGAAACCATAATTGCCCAACATAAGAAAGAAATGGAATCCATGAAACAAATATCAAACAGATATTCAGGAGATTAAAAACTACATTGAAAGTATCCACAGCAGATTAAGGGAATCTGAAGATAGAATATCAGATGTAGAAGACAGGATCATGGTTAAAGACCATGAAAACAGCGATTTCTTAAAAATAGTAAGGGACTACGAGAAATCAATCCAGCAACTGCTAGATGATGCAAAGAAGAATATCATAAGACTGATAGGAGTCCATGAAAAAACAGGAGAAAGCACAATTGACATAAAAATCTGTTTACAGAATTAACAGTGGAAAACTTCCCAGACAGAGGTAGAGAATTGGACACACAGATAAGTGAGACATCTAGAACTCCAACTAGCCATGATCAAAAAAAATCTACACCTAGACATATAATAGTCAAGATCCCAGAAACCCAACAGAAGAACAAAATCCTACAAGCAGTTAGAGAAATGAAACAAATCACCTACAAAGGAAAGCCCATCAGAAACACAGCAGACTTCTCAACACAAACCCTCAAGTCAAGGAGAGCCTGGAGAGAAGTATTTCAAGCCCTAAAAGAAAATAACTTCCAACCTAGACTGTTGTATCCTGCAAAATTATCTTTCAAAATCGATGGGGAAATTAGATAATCCCATGGCAAAGAACACCTGAGAAATTTCATGAACACCAAACCAACACTATAAGCAATTCTAAACAATATCCTAGAAAAAAACAATGAAGGTCACAACTCCATGAGGCCCAACAGAGGGAAGCCACCAGGCAAGGTAAGACACTAAAGGGAAAGGGGGAAAAAATAAGAAAAGAGCCAACAAAAGTAAAACATCATGACAAGGATGAATCAATATCTGACAATTATAACCATCAATGTTAATGGTCTCAATTTACCAAGCAAAAGAAATAGACTGGCAGAATGGGTTAAGAAGCAAAATCCAACAATATGCTGTATGCAAGAAACACACCTAACTAAAAAAGAAACTCAGAGACTGAAAGTAAAAGGATGGAAAACAGTTCTCCACGCTACAGGAACCAAGAAAAAAGCAGGAGTAACAATCTTATTTGCAGACAAAGTAAATTTCAAACCAAAACTAATTAAGAGACAAAGATGGTCACTACATCCTTGGAAAGGGAACAATCCAAGAGGAAGAGATGACAATCCTAAATATATATCCTACCCATATTATGCTCTACTGGGAAAAAACAGAAAATAAACTCATAAATAAATAATCTTAGGTATCAAAAAGTGCTACACAGAAAGCGATGGAATCAAGAGTGGAGGGCTGAGAGACAGTGCTATTTACACAGATGGTAGAGAACACTTCTGCTATACATGAGCGGAGATGTCAGCTAGGTGAAATATTACAAAAGACAATTTCAGCCAAAGGAAACAGAGCTGGTATACATCATATTGAACATCGTTTCATGGGGATCCCTTAGCAAAGGAGCCTGAAGTAGACATTGGAGATGAGGTTGTCAAGGCAGGGACTCTCAAGAAGTAATTTGATCTGAAATATGAAAAATAAATGGCAAGATTTGGCTAGGTGGGACAGGAATGCTAGCACCAGTGAATGATTTCTTCAGATCATTCCCAATTCTCTTCCTTCCTCTAACTCCAGAGAGGAAAAGCTAAAGCTGAATTTCGCAGCACCCCCTTACTTTAGGGGTGACAAAAAAGTAGTTTTCTAGAGAATTTTATGAATTGTTTTGAATTCTTATTTGAAAAAGAAAAGGAAGGAAAGGAGAAAAGAAAAGATGTGTAAGCTGAGGATGCTCACTCCTCTGCCTCTTTTCATTTATTCACTTAAAATATCAACCAAAAGCTCACTATGCAATAAGAACTTTCTCATCATTGGAGATAAACCAGTGAACAAAGCAAAGACTTGCTTGTAAGCAGCTTTTGTTCTGGCTGAGGGAAATGAAAATAAAAAGAAACACACATGCACATAAACTAAATGAACATTAAATGCCATGAAAGTTGAGGAGAAATAAACATAGGATGCTGATTTATTATTTTATACAGGCAGTTGGAAAAACTATGAAATGAGACAAATTTTGAAGACAAGAAGACCTAGAAATGTGAAAGATCAGGATGTGGATACCTAGAGAAGAGGCATTCTAGTTCAAGGGATTAGCACATCCAAAGATTCTGATGTAGCAATTCATCTTTTCTACTGTGGGAATTATGGAAGAATTTTTGAGAAATCACATTGATGGTTCTAATCCAATTTTAGAAAGCTCACTTAGAGGAAATACATGTACTAAAATAGTCCCAACAGAAAGAAAGCAGACTTGGAAGGAAAACATAATGACTTAGGGTTTGGACACATGGATTTGAAGTTGCCCACAGGGACATCCAGGTATTACTACTTACTATCTATTTGGATATATAAGGCTGGAACTCCAAGAGTAATGTTGGCAGACTTACAGATTTTGTAATCCTTAAAGTATAGGTGGAAGTTGAAACCATATGATAAGCAAGATTGGTTTGGGAAAATATAAGAATGTAAAGACAAGAGAGCTAAATCTGAACATTTTGTGATATTAAATATGTCTATCTCACCCTAAACCAAACAAAATGGCAAATTCAGAAAGAACACAGTTGGTGTCTTCTCATGTATGCATCTACAGAGACGAACACAGGCTCTTAGAATAGGAAACCATAATGTTCCTATCACCATGTCTTGCACCAGACAAATTGTTGCTTTTTGAACATTAAAATTTGGCTTTTCTTTGAAGTCTGCCTTCAATTTATTTTGTTGTAAGATGGGAGGAAACAAAAATTGCTTTTCTGTTGTCCCAGATGTAGGTTACTATTGATGTGCAGAATATAAAAGCCATACAAGCCATAAAAACACTTGCATGAAAGTAAAATTATAAAAAGTATATTTTACAATGCTCACTATCTAATCAATGTCCCCCGTCAGCTCCCAGAAACATTAAGGTTGAAATATTAAGGTCAAGTTCATTTCATGTGTGATCAGGGACTCTGCCTCTACACTCTTTCTTTGTAGTTAGGGAATATAAAATTTTTCATTTTGGGTTAAACCCAGGCAATGGGAAATATACCATTCAAGTACATGGAAGAAATTATAATGAGGTTGTCTAAGACAGTTCTTATATTAATCAGAATAGCCCACAATTTCAGTTGCTTAACACATCCAAAGTATACAGGTATAAGAAAAAAATGTTATGGCTCCAGGCATCCTTCCTGCAAAAATGGGACAACACAAGCTGATTTGCCTTTGTTATTTTGTTGTCTTAGCCCAGTGCTTTTATATCATAGTCACTAAGATCAAGAAGAGAAAGCACAGAAATCTCTTACTTTATTTCTATCTGCTTCAGCTTGGAAGTGATTGAAATGGCACAGTATTCTCCTGTTGGAATGAAAGGACAGAAAAACTATGTTCATGAGCCAAGTAATGTCTATCTTTGGTCAAGAAAAAAGATCATAGAATTTCAGGGCTCATTTGACAAATAGGAAAAAACATTGAAAGGTTCAATGATTTGATAAAGGTGATAGAACTACTTAGAACTAAAAGAAAGTAGCAGGACTTTTGGGAAGATGGTGGAGCAGTAAGCAGCAACAAATAAACCTTTCCAAAATTAAAATCTAGGCACTAGAAAATAACAACTTGGGGAAGAAAAGAAGGAGGGAGGTGGATCCCTGGAACCCAGGAAGGATTTGAAGGGAAAATTGGAGCCCACAAAGAGAAAGTGAAGAAATAGATCACAATACAGAAAAAGGCAGAGGCAAACTGTACTTTCTCCCTGGCTCCTGGCTCACCACGTGAGAGAGGAGGATCTACAGAAATACAGTGAGGGCAGGTGACTCCAGAGGCCTCCAGGGAGAAATGCACCAATGAAATGGAGCAGTTGATACTGTGGGCTACAACAGCTGGTGAATGACTCCAGTTCAAGTAACTGCCATGTTCCCTGGAGAGGGTTGTTGGCTGAATGCTATTTTAGGAAGGAGCCAATTGAAACTGGGACTCAGAGCCGCCATGGGTTGGCTTCATTTTAGGGCTCTCACTGTTGAAATCCCACAGTGACTGGGTGAGGGACAACTGAGGGTAAGGGAGCCATGGTAAGGCTGGCAAGAGACACCCAGCATATTGTAGGCTGAACAACTCAGGCCCTAACTACACAACCAAAGGCCAGTATCAGGCTGAACTTCTGTGAATTTGAAAGCATCAGAATTGGAATCTCATCCTCATCCTACTGAAGGCTTGGTGGGATTATCCAGCATGGATCAGGGTTCTGATGGCCTCCTTTGTCTACCAGTGACAGCAAAGTTGCACCTTGAATTAGACCCTACCACAAAGCTGTAGACCTCAGAAGAAAATCACATGCTTGAAATCACAGAGAAATTTTTTGTCAATTTGCCTTTTTTGATTGTTTGTTTTTGTTTTTACAGGAGTGGGGACATTGTTTTTAGTTCATTTTTATTTTTGTTTTGTTTTGTTCTTTTTGCTTTTTTTCCTTCTTTCTTTCCCTATTTTCTTCATCAGTTTCCTCAAGCTTGGATAATCTGCCTTCGTCTTCAGCCTTGCTTCTAACCTCTTTCTTTTCTTTTCTTTCTCTATTTTTTCTCTTATTTCTTTTAAATTTTCTTCTCTGAGAGTACAATCACTCTATAGAATAGATAGTTCCTATATATAATTTTCTGATTTGTTTTAGATTTTGTTGTGTTACTATAAATCTTGTGCCTGTGTTTAAAGGTGGCAAATTAATAGTTATTATAATTTGTCATTTTCTAGACTGTGCTTAATGCTACTGTTATTACTGATTGTATTACTTTAGCCAAGGTGACATTGTTGTGATCAATTGTTTTTCCTTGGTTACCAATACTGAGATTGTCTGAGGATCATACAATTAACTGGGTGCTAGGCCAAACAGGCAGCATCATTTCATCTCTAAAAAATTGAATAGGCAGAATCTTTGGGCAGACTGAAAAGCCAAAAGCCAACTATGCCTAGAAAGCATAGCTGAAAAGTAACCATTTCCTAAAGAAGCCTTGATAGTAGTAAAGCTACCTACCATAAACAATTTACAAGCATCTCCACAGAAAGCAAATTTTAAAAATAGAAAACACAGTAGCTAGATGCAACCCCAGACCTCCAACTCGATCAAGGCCAATCTATGAGATATTGAGATGGAAGAAATCAAAAGCCATCCAGCTGAAGTGGTACCAGTGGAAGTAACAAAGCAGTTGAATGAATCTCTAGAAAAAAAACAAATAAGAAATAATTACACAGATAATTAAAGTGATGATGACTATAATGAAAGATATGGTTAGTGAATCTAGAGTAGATACAGTTAAAGAAAATAAAGGAGCTTAGGAAAGAATTAGATCAAAGCAGGTTCCTGACTTGAAATTCAATAATTAATGACATTTAGTAATATTAGAGAGGTCAGGTATTTTTTTCTTTTAAAATTGTTCTTAAAGTATAACATGTTCATAGAGAAGTAAACAAGTCAAATATTCAGTTGACGAATTTTCACAAAATGTATACCAGAAATGGAACATTATCAGTATTCCAGAAATGCTCCTTTATTTCTTCCTCTGTTATCACCTTCCCACTCCTTAAGTATACTCTGTATTAACTTCTGAAGCTAAGACTAATTTTGCTAATTTTTAAATTTTCTATGTGAAGAATAATATGACAAAGTTTTTTGTTTCCAGTGCCTTTCCCTTAATTTTTACTTTGTGAAATTCTGTAGAATGACCACAATTGAATTGTCTATTTTACTCTGAAAGGACAATAGGTTATTTTCAGACTGCAACAATTATGAATAACACTGCTATAAACATTCTTGAAGTTTCTTTTGATAAATATATGTATGCGGTCCTATTAATAGGGGCAGGTCCTTTCAAACTGTTAATTGACACTTAATCTACTGGGTAGCAGGGAGAAAGTTGCAAGAAACCATCGCTTCCTGCTCTTTAAAGAAGATGATCTATATAAGATACAAGATTATAGTTTCTAATAAGTCATAGAGCAGAGAATATGAAGAAACTTAAAATAAACTCTGAAAAGTAGAAAATATGACAATAAGAAAAGTACAGGTAGAAAGTGATTCATGAAATTATCCTTTTAAAAGATTCTTATATTGTTCTTGAAGTAATATAATACTATTTGAATGTAAACTTTCTAAATATCAGATTTGTATTATACACTCTAAAGCAACTACTAAACATTTTTTTTTTTTTTTGTACTGGGGATCAAACTCGGGAACTTGCGCTTGTAAAGCAGGCTTGGCATCACTGAGCTAAATCCCCAGCCCATTAAACATTTAACTTCAATAGATATATAGAATGTCCACTGAGTAGTTAAAATGGAACACTAGATAAACTAACTTGCAGAGTCATGCGGGTTGAGGACTCCAACTGAGTATAAAGTTCATATAAAATAGAATACAAATAGCCTGCACTAAGGCATTTTATTTGATACGAATGGTGCCCCTAAAGTTGTATAATGCAGCATACCTTTAATACCTAGGGTGTCAAAGGACATGAAGCAAGCACTGACAAATCTAAAAATCAGAAATAGACAAATATGTAATTATACTGGAGATTTTAACAATTTTTGAGCAATTGATAAAAGAATAAATGAAAATCAATAATTGTAGAAAATTTAAACATTTTTATTTAATTTACATGTATAGAATATTATATATAATATTAGCAGACTAATACAACCTTTTCCCATACATATGTAATATTCACCAATTTATATTTTAGTTTGGACCAGAAAACAAAACATATACCAATAAATGTCAAATGATCAATATCAACCAGAGTATACTCTTTGAATAGGACTACTAAATTCAAAACAAATAGTAATAAGATATCTATAAAACTCCCAGTATTTGAAAATTAAGAAATACACTTTTAGATAACCCATGGTTATGGGAGAAATAACTAAAAAACTCAGAAAATGTTTAAAGTGAAATGAAAATTAAAACACAGCAACTTGACATGTGAGAACTGTTGATAAATCAACACCTAAAGGAAAGTTTTAATTCCAAATGCTTAAGACCAATTCAAAAATTAATAATTTAAATTTCCACTTTAAGAATGTAGGGGGGAAAAAATCTAACCCATAATAAATAGAAAGAAGGAAATTATAACTCCAAGTGCAGAAATAAATGACATAGAAAAACTAAGCAACAACAATAATGAATATATCTGGTATTTGTCTTTTGAAAAATATTAATAAATTGATAAAACCTTATAGAAATTGTTCAAGAGAATAATAAAGAAAATATATAATACTAATAAAAAGAATAAAGGGTGAGCTATAACTACAGAGCAACAGATTATAAAGTTATGATGACACAATGCTCTTGACATTTTACCAATTCATTTGACAACCTACCTAATATTCAGAGATTCTAAATTGAATCTACCACAAATACCGTTTCATCCAGAGAGCCTCCACTGATCTATTTTCATGTACCCTGACTGTATTCTACCTGTTCAAATCCACTGTTGAACAACTCTGATGGTTTCTTCATTTGAATTATTTGACTTTTAACTCCATACTTTCATTTGACTCTTTTAAAAATATTTTTCTCTCTTTATTGCTAGTATTTACTTATTTATTTATTTTCATAGTATTTATTTAGTGATTTGATATCATATTTAGTGTGTTGGACATGGTTTTCATTAGTTCAAACAATAGAGAAACAAATCACCTAATTTAAAAATGGCAAACACTTTTTTTTTTGAGACAGGCTCTTACTTTGTAGTGCAGGCTGGCTTTGAACTCATATGTAGCTCAGGCTGGCCCCAAACTTATGGCTTTCATCCTGCCTCAGTCTCTCATGTGCTGGAATTTCAGGTATGCACCACCATGCCCAGCAAAAAAAGGCAAACACTTTGAACAGATACTTTACAAAAGAAGATACACAGTCAGTTAGTAAAATATTGCTTAGTATCATTAGTCAATACAAAAATACAAACAAAATATCAATAAAAACTATACTAATACACAATTTTACATCTTCTGGAATGGAATTTTTATTATAGGAAATAGCACCCATACCAAAAGTTGGCAAGTTTGTGGGGCAACTGGAATGATCAAACATTTTTGATGGAACATAAAATGGTAAAAAGATTTTGAAATATTGCTTGACAGTTTTTTCAAGTTAAATAAACATGTTCCCTATGGCCCACCAATTTCAATTCCAGGTATTTTCCCGAGAAGAATGTGTTCACAAAAAGACTTATGTAAGGCTACACATCAGCCTCTTTTATGGCTACTAAATACTGAACAACTCACTCCATCAACAGAATACACTGTGATACAGACTTACAGTAGCACCCTATGTAGAAATAAAATGAACATAGTGTATATACAACAAAGGGATGAACTTCTAGAACATTATTTTGAATAAAAGAAGCTAAACATAGAATAATATACAATATATTACATAGGAGTTAGGAAAAGGTAAAATTAACAAAGGTGACAGGAAAAAGAAAGTCCTCTAAGGGACAGGAAAATTTGATAAGGAGGGGATAGAAATAATTATTTTTGTGGTGATAGAAATATTCTTTATCTTATTTTGATAGCTTTATGGATTTGTCAAATTCTTACAATTAAATTTTTAGTTTTATTGTGTATAAATTATACCTCAATAAAAAGCAAAAGTTTAAAAACACACATGCATTTAATGAAAATTCATTAACACCCATAAGATAGTTAAGTTATGTCTACAATTACCAACCAAAATTTTCATGCTAAAAAATTGTCAATTGGGTGCGATCCTATTTGGATTTTTATACCCATTAATCTGAAATGTAAATATTTTCTCATTATCTCTCTTGTTTAATGCCTGAAAGATCCAGTTAGTGCTATAAACATATGAGGTGGAAAGCTGTTAAGAGACAAAAACAACCTTAATAGAAAAAAAATGCAAGAAAATGCATAAGTTTTCTTTCCCCTATTTCCCTTAAAAATGTCCAAACAGATTTTCTCTTTCAATTTGTGAAAAGAAGGAAGTTGCTTTTCAGCTGAATCTTATTAAGGCACCAGAACACTGTACAGCCAGATGAGAAGGCTGTGAATCAAAGGGTTCATGACACTTGTGCCGACAACCCTCTTTCCGGGGCTCCATGTGGAAAGGGAAAGGTGGTGGAGACCCACCTCCACATTGTACCCCATCGCCCAGCCTTGCTCTTCCAGCCTCCAGTCCCACCCACAGCAGCTCAGAAGTACCTTAGAACAAGGTGAAGAACATGACTTTTAGGAGAGTTCCATCCATCTCAATTCATAACCTCTAACTGAAGATAAAATTGGGAACTAAGATGTCTTTTTAACTCTAGTAGGAGTTGGGTAGATTGAAAATCCTGTTCATTTTCTATGGTTACCTAGCCAGTATAATATCTTCCCATTGATTGTATTTCAAGATAAAAAGGTGATAACTATTTTGGACCAGAGTTTTCTCTTGATTTCATGTTTATTTGTTCTACAAATATAATTGAGCACCTCCTTTGAACCAGCCACTAAACTAGTAGTTGTATTTGCTCTGAAGGACAAACTGAGACATGAAGAAGAGACCATGTTCGGAGCATCTGGAGGGACTATTTCATGGATGGTGGGGGCTACAGGCTAAATCCCATGGGATAACAGGTTATTGAGGGATGTTTTTAATCCAATTAAAATATTGGCAGGGAATCTGTGTTGCAATAGCCTTTGAGATTGTATTATGAAATTTAACCAAACACACAATGTTACACATTACATGAGTTCCAAATGTTAACCCCTGGATAGATAACTTCACTGCCAAGCATATCTGAGACTAAATTGTAACAGATAATGCTTTGGGAGGTTTGTTGTTTTTCTTGGATTTGATGGAGGCCCACCACTTTTTTTTTAGTGTACTTATCATTGTACTGGAGGCAGATGTTACACATCAAATGGTTTGATGCAACAAGATTCCAACACTGTCCTGAACTTCACGCTTATTGCAAATTCAGGTATACATAGACATATTTCCAGGGATGGAAGCGATTCTTTTTGCATATCCTCTAATAATCTGTAGGGAGAATAATAACTAGATGCAATAACTCATCTTAGGATCAAAATGATGAAAATTTAGGCAAGGAGAACCACACTTGAGCTTCTCTAATGCATAATTGATGGGGAAAGAAATTACCTGCGGGAAAGAAATCAGAATTCTCAAGCTTGGAAGAAAGATAATAGCTGGATAAAGGACAAAAATCATTTCATTCCAGAGTTGTGCCAAGTCATACAGACTTTTTGTCTTTGGACCCAAATTCCTAGGAACTTGTTGCAATTCTGGGTGATGGCAGTGATGGTTGTCAATAATCAGTCAAATAAATAATCTTATCTGTGGGAATCTGAAAGATCCAGCACTTCTTTTTGAGACCTGCTAAGAAAATATAATTGAGGACAGTGTACTTTTCTTCATGTCATTGTGATGGCTATTTAAGCAGGAAATATGAAGACATCAAAAGTAATGAGTTTATTAGCACCCCAAATAAATATCTAAGTGCTGGGTCTGTTGTGTATACCTCTGAAGAGTGATGTCAGTAAAACAATCTGAATAACATTGGTGGGATGTTTTGGAATAACACATGACAAACACACTCAAAGGTGAGCATGAAAGTGCCTCCCAAGAAAGAGCATTCATGAGAAGCCTTCAGTGCTCCTGAACTCAAAGATACGAATTTGAGTTCCAAAAATATCACCAGTTCTGTAATTGGAGCTGGTGTAGTTTGAGATATGAGAGGTATACTTCCAGCCAGGGCTCCCAAAGCCAACAGGCACCTTACCATTTACAAGTTTGTTCCTTTTCCCAGTTTGCCCATCTTTAAGCAGCAGCCTCTGCCAACTCAAACAAGGTACTTCTAAACCTCTTTGTGCCTCTTTGTACCTATTTCTTCACACCTGTAAAATGGGAGATGTCATTTCACATACTTCTCATTTGTTGTTGTTAGTGTTTTAATTTACATGGGGGAAGAGAGAAAGAAAAGAAGAGAGAGAGAGGGAATCAGTAAAAAGGACTTTCTCAAATCAGGTAATTCTTAGGGTTAATGAAAGAAATACATTTTTATGCAAGATACTCTATATAAAATTTTTCACTATTGACTGGGTATGGTGGCACATGTCTGTAATCCTACCACTCAGGAACCCGAGGCAGAAGGATTGCTAAAAGTTCAAGGCCAGCCTGGGTTACATAGTGAATTCAAGTTCAGCCTGACCTGCACGGCAGACTCTGTCTCAAACAAAATTCACTATTCAATTATTTGCAAAACTAGTTTTATTAGTACAGTTATGAGCTAAATTATGTTCACCTAAAATTCATATATTACCTAAGAATATAATCATATTTGGAAGAAGAACCTTTAAAGTAGTCAGAGGTCCTGTGCACAGGCCTAATCTATGTGATTATTTGGTAGGGACAGAGTCTCCAAGGAAATTACTGATTTAAATGAGGCCAACAGGATGGGCCCTAATCTCTTTCAAGAAGAGAAAGGAACAGCGAGATGCACTGTTACAGAGAAAAGGCCATGTGAAGTCACAGGAAGGTTCACTCCTAGAATACTACAGGACTAATTTCCTTCCTCATGAATTTCTCACTTTTTGTATAGTAATATTCAATGAGCAAATGTTATACTTGTAATTATTTTCTAAAAATTGCTGAAATGTAACCAAAAACCAAGCCAAAGCAAACTTACAAAAATCTTTACTTGTCATATCTTTGCCAAGAGAGCTAATTTTACATGTCTACATGTCTACATCTTGAAGTATATATCTGAGTATGTTTTAGTGATATAAAAATAACTTAAAATTTTAAAGATTAGAACAATATGATTTTTCCATAGCTTGAATAATCCTCACTTCTATTATTTTTATTTTTACTTAGGTGGAAAACAATGTTTAGTCACCTTAATTAAATAGAAAACAAAGTCAAGGAGGAAGAAAAGAGGAAGAATGGAGGAAGAGCTTGATGGAGAAGGAAAGAACTTGCCAGTTCTGAGTTCAGAGAAACTAAACTTGCACAAAATCTGTATTTTAGTTACAATCCTCCTATTTGGACAATATAGACTATTCTTTAAAGCACTAATACTTATCAGAACTTACCAAACTTTGGCTCAGTGGAAAAATGTAGATTTGGCAAGTTACTTCACCTCCCTTGATGACTTTCCGGAAATGAAACAAACATTGCTGTTTTAAATTGCAACAAAAATTTAAGACACTTCAGCAGGACCAAGCCCATGTTCCTTGATAGACCCTCTTTCTCATAAAGTAGCTTAAAAAGATGCAAGAAATTGAAGAACTGTAACTTCTGGGGTTGGGGGTGCCTCCTGAAAGGCTGACAGACACTTCAGAAGGGTGTTGACAAACAGACAGGGCTTAGATAAGGGGAGATGCGAATAAGGTCACTCCTGATGCAGAGCAAAGGCATACAGGTAAGAAGATATGGAACATGATGTAAAAAAATCAGTGATTTTGTTTGCAGAATCAGAAATATATACTGAGATTAGTTAGCAATTAATTTGGTGATTCATGTGCCACTTTTCCCATTATCGTGAATTTGTTCCCACTTGGCCATAAAATAATGCCCAGCTTTCTGACCAGTCTGGCTACTGCATTCTGCAGGGTGTAAGCTGATGCCTAAAAATTTACAAATGATCACAATATATCTGAGGTTCTTTTATTGAAAGTAGTTAGTATTGTTTGTATTAATAATATTATAATGTAGCACCTGAACTCAAAATGCCAGAATGACACCATGAAACAATACCCAAATACATTTATGCCATCTTTCATCCAAGAATCTCAAAGTGCTTTCCAAACATTAATTAATTAAAGCTCAAAATTAATTAGCATGTATTAATTTTTCATTGTATAGAATAGAGTTTGCAGCTTCATTGATTTTTACGTGCTAATAAGCTTTGCCTGAGTCTCTTCATTGTTTTCTTTTTTATTCTCCATGTGCAAGTGGGTAAAAAGAGGAGGAGGAGAAGACTATGACATTTAGGAGAGTAGAATTTGATTTGAATTTGGACTTTTCAGCTGTCTGTGTTTTTTAAATGCCGACCCTGTCGGAGCAAGGGCTGACTTCATGGGGTCAGTTCTAACTTTCTCTGCGTGACACAGGACAGCTGAACTAGGAGCTGAATTTGCATTTTCTCATGGGTGTTTTTCTTCTTTTCCTGGCATGCCAGGTTTTTAACATTTTGCTATTCCCTTGACCTAGATTCATATGGAAATAGTGATGCCGATGATGTCTGGACAAGACATGGACAGTTTATGATTGTGTGGTTTAAGTGCCTATAAAATATGACCTAGGTGTCTGAGAGAGGGAAATGCTGACAAGTCAGATCTTCTCATACTCAAGGTTGGTTTGAATCTAAGGATTGTAAAATTTTCTCCAGAAAGTGGGTGAGAAAGAAAAAAGAAATAAGAAAAACAAAATGAGGAAGCAGAAATAGAAATGCCCGTCTTGAAGGATTGCAGTATTTCTTCTTTTGTTTTAATCATATGTACTAGTTTCTAGGAGCAGAACAGGACTGAAGTTTGTTTATATTTACAACTGGCACTTTTAAAGATTCATGATGAAATGTGTTGCTGTTTTGAAAAGGGAGGCTGAGGCCCAGCTGATGCATCCTGACTGGGCAAACGGAGACTCCCCCACGTGTGCTCTGTGAAGAGTGTCCTGACCCTGTGGCAGGCTTGGCTGGGCTGGTATTGGTTACACATGTGTCTGGGAGCTGAGCGGGGCCTTGGCTTGCAAATGCTTTCTCCCCTCAGGGTCAGACCCAGGCCAGGGCAGATTTAGCCTCCTGGATCTGACAGATTGCACATGGCTCACATTCTCCACCCCTTCACCCGCGATGTGGCTCAGCTGTCAGGTCCTGGCTTATGCCTTCCTGATCTCCAAGCTTTTCAGTCCTGCCATAAAGAGGGCAGCACATTTTCCAACATTCTCATCCCTCTGTAGGAGAGTTTTCCCTGAGGGATCATTCTGTGGAATTCAACAGGAACGCAATTTCAGGGATCTGCTTCTGCACTTCAGAGTTGCCACCAGTCACTGGCAAAGGAATAAGTCCTCCTTTGACTAAGGCGGATTTAAAGGCAGTTCTGAAAGAGATTGGTGTGAAACTGGTCCTTTCTTAGGGGAGCTAAAGAAACTTTTCCCTTTGAAAGAAAAGGATAAACTGGTTTATTGAGACTAGAGCCTTGTTTGTTGTCATTTCCATCCATCAAGCGTCCCTTAGACAAAGAGTTTTGGGCATCTGGGCTCT
Source organism: Heterocephalus glaber (assembly GCF_053883595.1). Classification (NCBI taxonomy): domain Eukaryota; kingdom Metazoa; phylum Chordata; class Mammalia; order Rodentia; family Bathyergidae; genus Heterocephalus; species Heterocephalus glaber. The sequence continues at coordinate 9,939,245 of NW_028258305.1, forward strand.
ACCTAACTACATTTCTTCATGGTAGTCTTCACATAGAGGACTTCTCATTCCTTTTCTGCTGCACAAATCGCAATCATTCTTCAAATTCCAACCCTTGTCCTCCACCCTTATTGAAGTTCACCTGTCTACCCAGCCCTCTGCTTTTAGCAGCCTCTGAACTTATGCAGCACTATTGTCTGGGCCATTTGGTGATTAATCACTGACAGCACTGCCTTGTGACATCTTCTATGTTATATCATTATTAAACCCAAGCAATTTAATTTTTCAGGTACTAAACAGCTTCTAAATCTTCTGCAGTGGAGACCCAATGTATTTTTTAAAAGTTTTCTTCTGTGTACATCAAAAGTCTGGGGCAAATGGTCTCAGTGATTATATTTTGATTAACTCAAAATACTAGGGTAAGAGGAGCCAATTATTTCAATTACTTATTTATAAAAAATGACATTCTCTGCTGAATTATCTAACATATGTATATGTAAATTCATATCTTTTATATTGAGTGCAGGTTTTAAAAAATAATTCAGTTAATTAATCAGAGAGAAGAGAAACTGGTCGACACATTCTGGATTCTGGAGTATCTCTAGGAAGGCAAAGGTAGCAGGGCTTCTGGGGTATTTTATGCAGAAACTGAATAATCCTCAGGAATACAAGCTGTGCTGGCCTCCATCTCCATCCAATGTTTCCTTTCTGTTTCTATCTGACTCTTATTTTTACTCTCTTGGCATATACACTGACTTCCTGTGTTGCTTATTACAGGGGACAACCCACAGTTTGAGGATTTATGGTACCTCAATTCTAGCCACACCCACAGACTGACAAGCTATTAATTCCAATTCCAAAATTGCAGGGAAAGAGTATGATTGGCTCAAATTGGATTAAATGACCATTACAGAGCCAGCTGGCTATTACTAAGGGACCAAGTTATATAAAAATATAGTCACAGGGGGCCCATCTTTGTAAGAGGGAGCCATTCAGAAGAAAGGGCAATTATCATTGTCTGGTCAGACTCCCTCAAATGTTATCAATTGCAAACCTTAAATTTTGTCCTCATGATTTTCAAATTGAGTCAATAATGTCCTCATCCACTCAGTTGTTAAAAACCTAGACCTAGTTTCTGACACCCTGCTCTTTATATTATCCTCAAATCCCATTGATTCTACTTCCCAGTTGTATGTTCCTCCTCTTTGTACCCCTTTGTGTTGTCTTCATCCAAGTCTTCTCCACTTATTACCTGGATTATTAAAATAGTCTTTGAATTATTTTTCTGGCCTCTAATTCTACTCACACTTCCCATCAGAATTTACATACAGTTATATTTAGAGCTCTAATAGATTGAGGTCAATTTCCTGTATTGAGATATATAGTCACCATCACATATTCATTTTTTTCAATATTAATTGTTACATACATGTGACAACTCCACACAAGGAATGTAATCATTATGTACTGCAAACATATAGCAATAAAGTAAAATATTAAAAAAAATTATTAATATTTGTGATCACCTATTTTGAATCATACATGGCTTAATAAAATGAAAATAGAGAAAAAGTTGAGACACAACAGGTCCTAGGGGCACAAAAGGTCCTAGTACCTTGGGTAAAGGCAAACATAATACAATTAACTACTTTTAGACAAGAATAATCCAAATAAATGGAATAAATAATATGAGGAAGAGTATGTGAGGAAAGGAGACCAATTTAAGTGAAGTCTTGAAGAATGTCTCCATGAGATATTTGGTGTTAAACTGTATCATAATATGAGAAGAGTCATTATGATGAAGATGTGGGGGAAAAGTATTCCAAGCAGAAAGAAGTAACATATATAAGATTGGTTTGTTCTAGTAATGGAAGGATGGCCCACATACCTTGAGCACAGTTAGTAAGGAGCAAGTTGGCATGAGATGTGGTCAGGGAGGCCAGGGAGGGTCTGCCGGTGTTTGCAGCCAAACATCTCCCATGATCAACAGACATCAAGCACATGGAGAGCAGTCCTTAAGAGAGAAGTTGCTTTCAAAAGTTTCACAGTTTGAATATTTACTGTAGCTGCTAAGAAATGGATTGTTGAATGTCAGAAATGGATGAGGGAGGTCAGACAGGAGAGGAAGAAGATGATGGCATAAGCCATGCTGAAAATGGAAACCTCATGTGATGATTAATCTCTACTGTTTACTCCCTTGACTTGAGAGACACCTAGGAGACTAGTAAAGCACAATTCTGGGTGTGTCTGGGTGGGTCATTTCCTGTCCCTTTATGCTCTGGTTCTTTCCTGGCTCTTTGTTTCATGGCTGCCATGAGTTAAGCAGCTTTACTTCACCATGCCCTTTGGCCATAAAGGTTCTGCTTTGGAGCCAGTTGAATAAACCTCTGCAATCCTGAGCTGAAATAAACTTCTTCAATTTTAAGTTGTATGTATCAGGTATTTGGCCATAGCCACAAAAATCTGACCCGTATGCCATAAGACTGGATGAAGAAAATTGAAAGGTGAGAGAAAGGAAAGAACCTCTCATAGTTTTGAAATCTGGGAGTCCACCATCAAGGCTCCAACAGATTTAATATCTTGTAAGAACCCACTTCCAGGTTTGAAGACAGTATCTTTTCCCTGTGTTTTCGAATAGTGGAAGAGGCAAGGCAGCTATTTCCATTTATAAGGATACCACTCTCCTGAGCTAATCTCCTCCAAAGATCTTGCCTCCTAATGTCATCATCTTGGACATTGAGATTTTAACACCTATGAATTTGGGGGTACATTGCACCAGACATACCTTTACCTAAGACAGGGAAGTTGAGGAAAGGATCTGATTAGATGTGGGAGTGAGGGAAGGGAGAGGAAAGGAATCAAACATGTAAACTCAGAGATGTCCGGTGCATATTGAGGAAAATGTCAATCAGAGAGCTAAATCTGTGAAAGCCAGAGAATATTAATTGGAGACTGTTCCAGTAAAGATATGGCATTTAAGTCTTTGTACTGGATGACTTTATGAATCCTCAAAAGACAGAGAATAGAAAGTGAAGAAAAGACCCCTAAAGGAGGCTCAAGGCACTTGCATATTTACATGTTGGGTAGAAGTTGAGCCAGCTGTAGGCACTGAATGGGTCTGTCCCATGTATCTATCAACTTAGAAATTCAGTCACCTCTCAGTCTTGAATAGTATACATTGTCACAACGTTATGGTACCTAACAATGAATAACTATCTTAGCTTCTTTCTCCTAAAAATGCAGAAAATTGGCATTTGCACAAAAATGTGTGTTTGCAGAACAAGGATAATATAAAGTTGATATCCTCAGTGGTAAGCCTTCCAACCACCCCCCAGGACAGTATGAATGAAAAAATGATTATGTACTTAATGTCCACTGAGCACCCTGGAGAGAAAAAGAGCATACTATAATTGCAAAGTATTATTTTTACCATTATTAATAATACATGAATCATTCATTAGAAAAAAAAGAAGTAGGAATCAGAAAGTCAGGAGATAATAGGCTGTGTTTCTAATGTTGCACAGAAGGAATTACCCACATAAATCCCCTCCCACTAGGATGTGTAGCCCGATTCACACATGCTGAGTGTGTTCTCTTGCACAGACAAACCCTTAGCAATAGCCCAAGAGAGCTAGGTATTTGTAGTCAAGTGAGCGTCTGTCTTGAACATCTTATTTCTCCCTCTTCACCTTTGCCTGCCCTGCAGGGCCTCTTGATGAAAGGTCCTAGGAAAGATATTTTCCTTCTTAGAGAAGCAAATGTTTTCAAATGGAGTGACTCATTTTTTTAGAATGAAGGAATTTATAGAAGTTCAAAAAGACTTTAAGAATAACAAGCACAAGCCAGGTATGATGGCCTATGCCTATAATCTCAGCACTCAGAAGACCGAGGCAGGAGGACATCGAGTTTAAGGCAAATCTCAGCTGCATATGAAGGTTAAGGTGTGTCTGCAATCCACAAAGAGACCTGGTTTCAAGCAAATGGTGGTTTAAAAAAATCCACACTAATTACCTCAAATAAGACATCATAGAAAATAAATTAATACTGACAGGTCTTATGAAATAAAAGATAGCCAACTTTGTTTTTCCTTATGAGTGAGAAAGAGAAAAGAAAAGTGGAAATAATAGACTCCTTCACAAACTGTACTGGAAGGTTAGAAGTGAGAGAATACATTGATATAAATTCCATGATATTATTCAAATATCCCATAGCTCTAAAACTGGATTGATAAAACTCTTGAATTCATTATTCAAGCAATTCTGTACTTGAATAATAATGTTAGACAGTCCTTCCAGCCCCCAATTATGAAGATAATTTTATTACTGTGTTTTCATTCATTTGATTGTCCTTCATTTCTCCCTATGAACTGTGAGTGGCAATTGGAAGGTCTACAATATTGGTAATCATGAATGAGAGGTGGCTATTAGGCAATAATCCTTCCTTGTTTAATTGGTTTATAAGCCACACATGAAATCATTCTCATTTTTGACCAAAAATATTATTCCCTGCATAACCAAGCATCTCATTCACCAGACTTTTAGCCAAATGATTTTTGGCTACATCAAGCAATCAAATTCTCTCCATAAAAGGAAAATGTGTCACAGTTGAGTATATTTAAATAGATGTCATGAACTCAGAAGGTAAATCTTCTGAGGTGTATTCCAAAAATTGGGGAGAGGAAGAGATTATTATTATTATTGGAATAAGAGTAAAATTTCCCCAAATAATAACTTTTGATAGGAATGCCTTTATTATTTGAAGTAAAGAGTCTTATCATTTTATTATATATAATCTGAACTTCCCATGGGAGACAAGAAAAACACACTTGTGTGTTTTCATTGTGACTGTAGGTTTTTAGCTAAATTTATTCTTCATTTACATATTGATTAGCTAGGCAGCAGATACTTTGGTCCTAACCTACCATATTATTCCCTTCAACATTGAGATGCCTTCTGGAATTGAGTTAGTCAAAATGTATATTTCTAAAACCAACATCTTAACTCTGAACACAAGGTTAAAAAAGTCTATGACTACAGCTCTGTTTGCACCTGCTGCTGTGCCCTCAGAAGCTCTGTGCATATGGCACATATGGCATTCTGTTCCTCCAAAATGAGGTGAGTCACACATACTCATATTCTACTCTCAACAATACCACTCTCACTGCGCGATGAAAGTCACACAGGAAAAGTAGCATAGCCGATAGAACTTGAATCATAATTTGGGTCAATCCTACGGATGAGAAAATATTGTGTTTTCTGTAACTTACATGCAGTATCTGGAAGTGTCAAATTCTTTAATGAATGAAAAATACATAAAAAGTTGACCAGAACCAGAATTCAAATTCTTGACCACATTGATATCACTACCAGTTATTTAAAGACTTGCAGTCTTGAGATAACCCTCTTTCCATACAAGACATCCAATACCAACGGTGATACTCAAAACCTTAGCTGGGGGGTCAGGTGCTCTAAGAGAAACTGTTTGTCCTTAAAAAAAAAAAAAACAACAAAACCCATTCCTACTTCTAACCTCAGCTGTCTCTAATCTCAAAATTTATCAATTATAAAACTGGAAAAACTCCTTTTAATTGGTCTTTTTTGAGTGTTTGGAGTTATTTCCTATATTTAGTCTTTTGTGGTGTATCAGCTCCCATCTGCTAAATATCTTCCAGATTTCCTAACTGATCAGTCATCTAGGACCCCAGTGGGGTACCTAAAACTGACATAGATTTATTTTAATATTTCTGTCATTTCAATGCAATTTGAGGAGAAAGAAGAAAGCAGTTTGTTCAGTCAGCCATCTTGATTCAGGGTTGATAACCTTGTACCAGGGCAGGCACAGAGGGATAGCACTCCTGCTCCAGATCCTTTAAAAAGTAATTGTGAGAGACATTTAGCACATTCCGAAGACTAGCAATCTGACCTACATTCTTTCAGTATATTGATTTGCAAAATCCAAGTCTTTCTCTACTTTCACATTTTCTGTGCTTCAATTCCTTAAGAAAAAATAGCAATAGAGAAGAGAAGCTATTCATTGTATCAACTTTGGCTCTTACCTCTTCAAGCATTATAAACATAGAAAGAGTTTGACATTTTTACCATGAGAGTATGTATTTTTACTTATTAGAGCTATAGTCTGGAGTAAAACTTATGCTTTCCTTGAACCAGTGACTTCTAGGATTGTTATAATATTAAAATGAGACACAGTTTATCTCGTGTTCATAAAAATATTTGTTTAATGAGTATGACTAATCAGCAAAATGGACATAGTCTCTGATCTAAAACATGAAAACATAAGACAAAGATATCACTCATTTTAGTCTCCATATATTAATAGTAGCAATCGTGTGTGTGTGTTCTGTGTGCACACTCACACATGCATACCTTTAGCTTCCATGCAAGACTTCAACAGAAATCATGTTCTGGTTAAGTATGTTCTTACTAGAACCCAACATAAAGATCCACTGCAAGCCAAAGAAAGGGATACTGGCCTGTATGGATGTGTAAAGCCTACTGGAATAGGAAGAAAGAGAGCAAGACAGAGCATGGAAGAAATAAAGGTGGATTTCTCACAGCAGACTCTGTTTTTTCACATGCTTGGTATCCTGGACTATGTTCTGTGTGCCTTTTCTTTTGAGGTAAACTTCTTTGACAACTTTTGCCAGTACAGAGTGCCCTTTTGTTCCTGAGCACTTGTTCAGAAATTCTACAGTGATTCTTCCTCTGAGGCAGCCCTCTCCAATGAACACTCCATTGTTCCTGACTTGTCTATCTCTGTCTTAGTCACCTACTTGAATGACTTTTACTTTCTTCAAAAATTGCCTCTAATTTCCTCCCTCCCCCATAGAATTTCTGCCTACCCTTTGTGTTAAATTTTTTCTCTTCAGATTTACTTCATCATATATACTTCACTTCCATAATAAAATTAAATATTTTCTGGTAATAGTAGTAGTGGCAATATCATCATTCAATCGTTGTACACTGCTCTGAAGTTTACACTGTACTTTCATGTTTTTAATCTGAGTTTAAGGGAGCATTACAAACCCACATCAATGCTAAAGAAACAGAAAGTGAAAAGCAATAAGGAAGACATTGCTTAACTATTTATATAATAGCAGAGTTGGGAGAGGAAGGTGATAGAACTCTAAGGCTCACATAAAACTCCAAGTCTCATCACAGTCAGGCACTGAGTACTAAGTATTTTCAACGTTGGTCCACAACCGTGCTTGAAGCTCATCAGTTGTGTGATCTTGAGCAAATCCCTAGTCCACTGTGACCTTTAGTTGGGCAAAGTTATGTTTATCTAGTGCTGCATTAACCATTTTATTTCAATGTAAAGGAACAATGTTTTCTTATCTCATGGATATGGGGGCTGACAGTTGCTCAGCACCAGTATTAAGGTGGTTGGAACAGGTGTAAGCCAATTTGTCTTTGCTCTCTCCAAGTAGGCTTGTCACATGGAGAAACTGCACTTTCTTACAAATTGCTGTCTCAGGGATTAGATTTCTTGCTTAGAGGTTGGCCTTTCTTAGAATAAGAGTTCCAAGCAGCTTATGGGAAAACTATGAAGTTTCTTATGACTTAGACTTGGAATCTGGAATAACATTACAGCTGCACCCCGTGAATTAAGAAAGATCTAATTGTCCACATTCAAGGGAAGGGGACAAGCAGGTTGCACTTCTCAGTGGAGCAATGCTGTGATGTACAAGAGGCAAGGGAGTGAGGGAGAACATCTTAGAGACAAGCTACCATCACAAGCTCTCTTCTATCCTCCACCTGCTGGCTGAGAAATGTCTCAAAGTGTACTTGTTACCATACTGCCCACTGCCCCATGTTACCATACTGCCAATGCCTTCATCCAACACCAAGGTTATCACTACCATTGCTCATCTGGGTTGTGCATACACATGCACACATGTGGAACTTCACTGTCTGCTGCTAAGAAATCTCATTCACATACCTCTCTACCAACCTGAACTTTTGTTTTCAGAATGCACTCTGTTACTAAAATAGTTTAGATTTCAGTACTAAATACCTACATAGACCAAAAATGTATTCCTTATTTATATTTATTTGTCTAATGCTAGAAAACATACATGTTTGGTCACACACAAAAAAAAAAATAGGAAAAAGAGTGTAGACAGTTGTGTTAATGTGACTAGATCTAAGAAATTACCAGATCAATGTGCATGTGTGTGAGTGTGTGTTCACACAAGTGCATATATGAACACATATATATTATGATATGAATATGGATAATACATGAATATAAATGTATGCATGTTTTTATGATACTTAATGGTACGGGCTAAAGAGTAGCAGTATCATCTTTATATAGAAAAATAAATCCTTGTATTTTGAAATTATAATTCTATAGATCAATATTAATTTTCACTTGGCTTTAGATTGGTAGATAACTCCTGGTGGGCTTTATTCATAGGGTAAACTAAAACTAACTTAAATTACTGCCTAGTTGTTTTAGGGTATTTTTGTATATGTCTATTTTTTATAATGAAACAAGTGGGATGCACTTTTATACTAAATATTGATGGTAATAACCCTAATGAATGCCGGCTACCTCTGCATTGTGTGTCAGAGAAGCACAATGACAGCTATGAAGCTGCCAGGCATATTCTGCCAAGGAGATGTACATAAGGAAAGTCTATGGAACAACTGTAGGAAAAGCCATAAGAACTCTCCATATCTCCTTAATATGGTATTAAAATGATTTTAATTGTGTGCACACACCCACAGACCTCCAAGGGTTAACTGCACACAATGTAATGAATTCAATAATGATGAGTTAAAAAAGGTCTAATTAGCAAGTAACCACTTTATTATGAAAGAAAATGGTAATGAATTTAATAGCTCAAAATCATTAACAATATTTAGTTTGCTGGTACTTGTTCTCTATTATCCTCATTAATATGAACATTTAATATGTTTTAAAATGGATTTGTAATACTTTCTGTGCCATGAGGTTACACTGACAGAAAGAGTGTAATTATTCTGCTAATTGTTATCACTGTATGTTTGTGCTCCGAATAGAAGTATATTTAGGTGTTAATACTAAAAAAAAGTAATTAAGAAAGGAAAGATTTAAAACCTAATTAAACAAAAACTAAAAAAAAAAAATCTTAGGCCACCACAAGAAAAGAATTTATGAAGTAATCGCTTTGGAAAGTTTTTTTCTTTCCTTATTAATTCATTTTTCTATTGTTGTGAGTATCTTGAAGGAGAAAATAACGTTATCTAAATGAAAACTGAAATAAAAAGAAACAGAAGAATTTCAAGATTTGTACTCTGCAAAGTGAAGTAAGTGCTTTACAGTGATACAAAAATTTGTCACGGGACCCTCTGTGGAGAACCAGCATACCACATCTGGAGAAGTAGTAGCTTTGCTCTCTCACCTGAGCTTACCTCACAAACCTTATGTGTTCCTGTTCCCCAAGCACCCTGACACACACCCTGGTTCAGCTTCCAAAGTGTCATTTCTTCCAAGATTCAGTACAGTGTTGTCCTCTGATTCTTTAGTCACCATACCCACTAAAGGTAAAACAAACAAAAAAAGTTTCAGCCACAAGTCCTCACAGATGGAAATATCAGAGGGTGAAAATAGAAATAAATGTTATTTGCACATCATTTAACACTGTCAGAGATGAAAGAAAAAGCTAAAAAAAAACCCAAGTCAGCAGGTTCTCAACAAGTTGTGTGAAATTTTTTGTTAGAAGGACACTCCAAGATACCACCAATAGTTGTTGGTAGTACACTCTTCCTACTTAAGCCTACTTGAAAATAGAAGTTGGAGAAACTTCTCTAATCATATTAACCTAATGTGTAACCTGACTGTACTTGCTTGACACAGTACAAGCTTGCAACTTTTTTTATTATTACACGCTTGCAGTGCATATTGTTTAGAGTCCTTGCGTGGAATTGACATATGCAGTGTATCTGAATTCCTTTTTCACCCCCTTTCCCTTCCCTCCTTGCTCTGCTCCAACTCTTGATCCTCTTCCCCTTTGAGAAAGATCTGTCTCCCTACTTCTGTTATCTTTTAATTTGCTCTTTATTTATAATTTGGGTTTCTTATATAACAAACTATGAGATATTTAACCTTGCAACTTTTTAAATCAGTTTATACTTAAGGCTTTATTTTTTCTTTTGTATATAAATAATTTTGATTCTTTTTATCATTCTATTTTTTGAGGGGGTCAATATTCATTGAGTAGGTACTGTTTTATATTCTCTACAAACAATTTCATTGATTTAAATATTTCAATCAACTTGGCTTTTGTGTTGCAGAGCCAGACCTTATAGCAGTGCTATGGTGACTGACCAGCAATGAGTATGTCTGAGGCAGGGATAGCCCTGTGAATACTGGCGTTTACCACCATCTCTCAACAGCTTGCATCTCTACCAGCTTGATATATTGCTTTACATTCATCCTATTGTTTTTCACGGAGTCATCGCTTGCAACAGCATACTCCCAAATTGTCATTATTTCCTTGGATGTAGATTTTTAAAACTTAACTATATTGTAGGCAGACATTTTATGTACCTCAGTCTATAAAGATTAGATATAGCAGCAATATCTTCACAGAAGTCATTTCATTCTTGGTAAAAAGAGACCAGTGAGAGAACTCTTAATAAAATGATGACTTTACTGACCCACAAACAGAGTATCAATATTTATGGACTACTCAGTAAGATCTCTAATCACAACATCTTTTCTCACTTTTTCTCTTTGGATTTAGAAAATTTTCAGTGGTATTGCCTGATTTTAACTACATTTGGATGACTCATAGTTGTACTCAGTTTGATGATTCAACTACTGATCAAAATAGACACAAAGGAAAATCTTACCTAATTTTGGAAAGAAATGACTGCAATTACCTAGGTATGTATAACAGCTTTCTAGACCAGTGGCATACTTAATCACTTGTCCCTCAATTAATATCAGTGTTATAATATCAGTGTTATAATACAATATGCTTTCTATAGTCAAAATTATTTTTTTCTTTCCTGTTTCAGTAATGTTAAGAATGCTATCTAAGAAAGATAGCAAAGAAAAATAAGGAAGACCTGTTTTAAAATGCAAATAACTTCTAATATGCTTTATTCTACCCCCTTAATTCTATTTTACTTTTCTTGCCCTTCCTCCACCAAAATGCAGACTACCCTCACTGCACATCACTCCTCAGGCTTCCTCTACTTCTGGTGTCACACAAATATTCCCTGACCAAATTTACATGAAGCAGGCAAATTTTAAGATTTCAAAGGACCTTCTCAATTCTGTTTCCAAAGTGCATGAAGATAATTTAATTCCCAGAATCAATTAATGCACATCTATATTTTGAAAGCATTCTCTTGAACTTGAATGTTTTAAACACAGTATCAGAAGCATAGGGGTTCCAATGAATCGGCTCCAATGAGTCGGCACATTCATTCTTCCTCTCAATTACCCTATTAATACTGTAATGTATTTTCTTTAGAGTCAGTAATATATATGTCTTCATTTCTGTCTTCGACAAACAGGTTTTTCCAATATGGAGAATTTAATAAACGACTAATGTAAATTGTAATCTACACTTACAGTAGTTAATTATTTTCCAGCCAAACACTGCTCCAGAATGCCACCATATACATGCCTATTCAGAAAGATAACAGAACAAATTTCCCAAAGAATTTGATGGTACATGTTGAAAAGAGATTATTCGCTGAAATAAAACAGTCCAGCCAGGTATGGTAGCACATGGATTTCTATGCTCTAAAGTTCTCTATTCTCCATTTCTTTCCACCTTCCTTTCTGTGCTTAGAAGATGTTCTATGTGGAAAACATTGAAAGTTCTCTTGGCTGAGCTTCTAGTTGAGCTCATAAAATTGTAAGCAATATCAAGAGATTATAGGGAAGAAAATGTGGTACTTGATTTTGTTTATCAAATTGACTAAATTAAGGGACGGCTGAATGTTGAATTAAATACTGTGGAATCAAGTCATAAATTAGGTCAGCATTATTAGAAGAGTTATCATTCTAGGTTCTGTAGAATGATGATTTTCATCAATTTTGTAAAATTTCAGAGCTATTTTCTCATTAGATAATTCCTTTGTCCTATTCTCCTCTTTATTTCTGGTACTCCAGTTACGTGTGTTTGGCCCCTTGATATTAAATCTGAAGTTTTTTTTCCATCATTTTCAGCTATACAAGGTGTCTATTAGTCTATCTTCAAGTTTACCTGTCTTTCATCTTACATGCCCTCTTTTGTGCTCGCTTCTCTAGTGAGACTCTGTTAACTTTATCAAGTGAATTCTGGATGTCTAATATATGGACTTTTCTTCTAGAATTTCCATTTGGTTAGTTTTAGAGTTTATACTTCACTGATAAAATTCCTCATCTATTTACATAGTCATTGTTGGTCAGAATCACCGTAACACTGGGAAAAAGCCTGGCTCTACAACATAAAATCCAAAGAAGAATCCTAAAGCAATAAAGTAGATTGTAGAGGACAAAAAACAGTACCTGCTCAATGAACATTGTTCTAAAAAAGTAGTGACAACAAAATTCAAGATTATGTATATCCAGAAGGAAAAATGAAGCCTTAAATACAGTCTGATTTTAAAAGTTGCCAGAAGAGTCTAGCCAACTGTATTTTCAAGCACACCTATAAAAGAAGAGTGCACTGTGAAGAACTGTTAGTGGGATATTGGATTGTTGGACTATCTCACAATATTTAATGTTTATATTATATGTTATATGTTAATATCTTTTGTTTAGTCTATTGACATTTTTATGTTTTGAAGAGTTCTTATATTTTATATCTGTCTGCTATATTTCTTAGAATTTTTGTTATTTATTATAATGTATATTTTGTGGAACACTAAGGAAATTAAATACCATTTCATGTTTATGTCTAATTTGTGATTGGATTTATTATTTTTGTACATTAATTTCCAGTGCTATTTTTCTTTGGCATTCAAGATTTTATCCTTAAAATTATTAACTTTCTTTATATTTTTAATTTATTTCTTAATCTTTGATTATGGTATATTTGAAGTAAATAGATGTTCTGCTTTTCTTTTCTGACTTTCTAAATAAATTATTTATAATTTATGGCCTTGATAACATGTTGAAAATGGTCTTATCTACACTAAATATGTGAAAATTTCTCCTAGTATTTTCGTTTGTTTTTTTTAACTTAATGTTTATATTTATGTTTTATTTTATGTTGGTAGGTAGGTGCCTGATATTACTTTCTCTTCCCCTTCAAATTAGCAATGTTATCAGCTGAATTAATTAAATAATAAATCCTTTCCCATAGTGATTTGAAAAGCTACCTTTATTTTGTCCCATGTTGACATGAACTTTATCTCATTGTTTTCTTTCTCTGATCATGGTCCAGGATCACACTATCTTATTTATCATTTTTTATAATACATTTTAATATTCTTCCTCTTTTTCAACATAATTTAGTTTCTTACCATTTTTTTTTTTTTTTGTACCAAGGATCGAGCTCAGGACCTTGCACTTGCGAGGCAGGCGGTGGTGCCTCTGAGCTAAATCCCCACCCCAATTTCTTATCTATTTTTAATCCAAACTTTTAAAAAAATTAGTAGCTTGAATTTAAAATTTAAGATTCATACAAAGCCAAATTAGAGAACTGATATTTTAACAGTAAACTCAGTATAACATAATTCTATTTTTTATGTTAACATGCTCTTAGTGTTAGCTATTTCATGTATTACATAATTTATTGAAGACAGAAAACCTTTGGCTTGCAGTATGTTTAATAGATTAGCCTCATAAAAGAAACTGATTCATGGAGAAAAAGATGTCAGATATCAAGCCAAACCCCCAAAGTTTTCCAAATCTTAAATATAAAGACAAGTATAAACTTTAATGAATTTGCTCTTCAAATGACCACCCATTCACCATTTTCATTTTCTTATCACTCCTCTCATCAGCATAACAACCCACAATGCATAATAAGCAGTGAGAAGCAATATCAGATGAAATGCAAGCCAACAGCAGGGGACCCTTATTTGCACATGTTTTCCTCAGGACAATAATCTAATTTGGTTTACCTTAAAGGAAACTTGGGGTACCCCAATAAACAGATCCATCTGGTTAGAATTTTAAGAATTCCATTTGGCTCATAGGCTAAGTGAAAGTTGTACGTGAAGCATGCTGCCTGGCCTTCTAGGTGCATGCCCCTAATTGCTTATCAATCAATAGGTAAGAAAACAGACATTTCCTCCCTCCCTCTCTTCCTTCCTTCCTTTTCTTTTTCTTCCTTCCTTCTACTTTGTTTGTTTGCTTATTTATTTATTGTTTTTTTGTGAAACATGGTTTTGCTATGTAGTTCAGGTTGGCCTCAAACTCACTACGTAGCCCAGCCTGGCCTCCAACTTGTGGAGATCCTCCTGCCTCAGACTCCTAAGTGCTAGGGTTACAGACATACACTGCCACACCCGGCATAGATTTTATTTTTAGAGAAGTTTTAGGTTCACAGAAAAATTAGATAGAAGGTACAGAGATTTCCCATATACCCCATGTCCTCACACACACAGGATTACACATATCAGCATCCCCTAGCAGAGTGGCACAGTTTTTATAATCAATGACCCTTCACTAATATAGCATTATCACACAAGACCATAGATTAATTGGAGTTTATTGTTGATGTTGTACAGTCTATGTGTTTGGATAAATTTAATAAATTGAATAGATGGTGTATCTACCATTACAATATTATACAGAATGTTTCAGTTCCTTGAAACCCTTCTGTGCTCTGCATAGATCTTTCTTGATAAATATGGAACAAATTTTATGTTGCAATTCTGATACACTCTGATCACATAGCAAGAAAACCCAAATACTTTGAAGGGAAATATAAATTGTCAATTTGGATCATTTAAATTAAAACAAATGGGACAATTCTCCAGAAAGCAAGAGATACTGAGAAAGGAAAAGAAGGACAGGGCAAACATGGAAGATGCGAGGTGCGTGCTGTCGCTCACACAGTTCCTTCCGGGAGGCCTTGGCACACACTGACCAGAGTACGCACCTCCATTATTCTGTGGAATCCCACTGAGGGTTCCTTAAAGTGAACACCACCCCATCATGCCCTTCTGTGTTAGCTGGTTACACAAACCATGTGTATCAGCCTACAAATGCATAGCTCAGAATTCTGGCTTGCAAAGGTTATTTTATAATCTGAGCTTGAGTTTAAATTCCCTTTTTCACCAAATTCTTTTAAAAGAAGGTATTTAGTTTTTGTTGTTGCAGCCATTTGTTGTTTTTGCTTTATTTTTTAGCATAGCTGTTGCATAACATGATTGGCTTGGCATGCTTTATAGGAAAGCAAGCCACCTTCCCTCATAAAGGGTGAGGACACTGATGTGCCTTCCGATCACTTGGTTCTATTGTTCTAAGCAGTCCTTTCAGTGGATTTGGCAGGCTTGGGCTTCTGTGCTACCATGTCCTTATTTTATTACCGGGAGGAGGGGTGTGCAGTGTGATTACCCATTCTTCCTTCAGGCAGAGCAAGCCATCTGGAATGTTGATGAAACACGCAGGCTGATCAGGAGGCTAGAACTCTGGTGGTATACAAGAAAGCAAGGTTGTTCTACATCATCGCGGCTTTGTTCCTCTGATGATGTAGCATGCAGAGAGGGCCCTGCTAATGGATTTACAGCGCTTCCCAGTGGAGGTGTGCCATGGGCTGAACGGGGGAAGAGATATTTTCAGCCTCTAGGTAATTGACTGAGGATGGTAGAAAATGTTTCATGTAAAGCAAGAAGGCTTCAAAACTTTTAAATGTTTAATTTGGGGTGATAGAAGGGCAAGTGATCAGCAAGAGGTTTGAGGCTCGGCCTTTGAAGCCCAAATCTTTGCGATTAGGTCAAGCTCCATAAGCCGGTCTGTTGCTCTGTGTAAAAAAGATCAGTCGAGCTTATCCAGAAATAAAATGCTACTATTCTAATTTTAAAATTTAGGCATTTCTTAGCCTACACTAAGCAATACTTATATTTCTTTCCTTTTATTAGTGTCACTGCAAAGAAAGAAGAACATTCTTCCTTTGCTATAAATTTTGGTCTGTAATTGTTGCACATATTTTTTGCAGGACGGCAAACTTTGTCTCTACATGCATTTGCTGTTTGTAAAATGCATGTTAGTAGAGCTTGGAAGAATAATTTATAATGAGGGTTTCAGCTTCTTTTCAACTTAATTTGGATTTTACAGTGAGTCAACTTTTCAGTCAATTATTGAAGTATGATTAGTTACCAGTCACTTAAATCAGCACCTTTTAAAAATAGACCTATAAAAATGATACAGGGATTAATCACTGATGTGAGCAAATCTTATGCAGGGCCATCTGCACCATAATAAGTGGAAAGAAAAGGTAGGTGAGCAAATAGAACCTGTGTTGGGCTAAATTACAAGATACGTTACTTACCCACCTTACAGAATAAATCTCCTCGGGCCCAGGCTGTGTCAGTGTATGAGGTGCTATCAATAGTGCTGTTAGTAAATTTTCAATGACAGAAATGAGTTACTTGCCTTTATATGAAGATGAATGGCTCAGGTTATGCAAAGCATCACTTCTGATATTACAATCTGTGACTATTACTCCAGAAACAGGTAAATATGTATGCTTAATGTTGGTTATACTTACAGACATGTGAAATATATATAGCACGTATATAATGGATATTATATATATATATATGTTCTCTACATATATATGTAGATGAAGATACATATGTATGTGTATACATATATTTATATTCATGTCTCTATATTTTTACTGACAGTCAAATTAAGAACAGTTCAACTACTCCCTAGAAGTCAGAGACATAATACTCTAGAGGGAGTCAGTCCTTTGAGACACAAATATTTCTTTATCAGTTATATACTGTCACAATAAAATGCTATAACAACCACCCCTCCTCAACTGATATGACTTAATACATAGCTGTTTAGTATTGCTCATGAGGCTATTGGTCCATCAGGTAGTTCTGGTCTGAGTATAGTGACTCATGCATCTGAGTTTAGGTATCGGTCAGCTAGGTGGCCTTGTCACATGTCTGGGGCTTGGACAAGAAACTTGGCTGACTCACTTTGCTTTTCAGGGTCTCTTCTCTCCAGCTGACTATACTAGGCTTGTTTTTATGAAAAGATAGAGCAGGGAAAGAGAGAGAGAGACAGAGAGAGAGAAGGAGGAGAAGGAGAAGGAGAGGAAGAGGGAGAAGAAGAAGAAGAAGAAGAAGAAGAAGAAGAAGAAGAAGAAGAAGAAGAAGAAGGAGGAGGAGGAGGAGGAGGAGGAGGAGGAGGAGGAGAAGAAGAAGGAGAAGAAGAAGAAGAAGGTGGCTTCCTGAGGCGCTAAGGCTCTGAATTGGCATATTGTCACTCCAGCCACATTCCACTGGTCAAGTCACAATGCCATGTAAGATTCAAGAGATGGAGGGGTAGACATCACTTCATGATAGAAGACCTGCAGAGTCAAGCACAGGAGGTATGATGATAAGAGGGCTAGAAACAATGGCTCCTTCTCTTCAGGTCAAGCAATCCAGAAGTCAGGGCAGGAACACTTGCCTTTTACTCTTACTTCGTTCTAATACATGCAGCATATCTCTTCTAAAATTAAAAAACAATTTAGAAATGTTTGTCCCTGAGCATCTATAAACCATCTACAACTTGCAAGTATAAATGTTCTCAAGACAGAATATATAATGACTATTCACCAAATAATCTTGGTCTTGTCTATACTAAGTGGAATCCAAAGATTTATCAGTTCAAATGATTCTGTATGCTATTCCCAGAAGCCTAAGAAATTATCTAAATTCATTTCTTTCCTCTCAATACTTTCTTAAGCTAATTACTCTATACATAATTCTTGGAGGAATAATATTTTGGTTTCATGTATAACCTCTCCCTGTCACATTTAACTCATCTCAAAATACAAGTGTATCTAACTGTGTGGTTCAAGGAGTTAAGCCTTCTTACACTTATATTCCATTATTTTCCTATAAAAATTGAGATACTTCTCAATTAGTAGTCCTCATCTGGATTTTTTCCAGACTTCTCCAACTACCCACCATTCTTCCACTTCCATGTAATATGTGGAACAACACTTATGGAGAAGATTTATGTGGATAAAAATAAACAACCTAAAAGTGGGTTATGTGCTACTAAAATTTGGCTTACTCTGCAACTTTATATTTGAATTAATATCAAGCATACCAATTATCCAATTAATATGGAAGTCCATATATATGTTTCATACTCAGGGGTATGAATAAACTTTCAGTTTATTCTGATTAAAATAAACTGTTTAATTTCAGCTTCTTTTTCTGGTGATATGCTCCCATGGCTTTTCTTCTCTTACTCCTTCCAATCTCATGTTCTTGACTTTCTTGTGTGTGGTAACTCTCAAGCATTTATTGAGTGTTTTGACACTCTTATACAAAGCCTGATAGACAAGAGTTCTATTATTCAAGAGTAGAATTAGGAAAAATCTACCTAACTTTTGGTACACTGATTTCACAGGAGTAGAAAGATGCTTGAGTAAGAGGACTTTGGATAGAGAGGTAGAGATAAGAAAGGAAGGAGGGAAAGAGAGAGAGATGGAGAAGGACCCACACACACACATCAGCCACACAACTGAGTAGACCTATGTGGAGGACAATTCTGTATTGAGGCTTGCTCTTATGGAGGCCAGATCTATGTCAAGATAAGATCACAGAAGGAAATGGTGTGGCACATGAGCCACTGTATAACAAGCAAAGGTAAAGTCTAACCCCTAAGTAGACCCAACACTAGAGATTGGGCAGCAATTAGTGCTCTGCTCCAGCTACTCTGGTGACCTTTCACTAAGAGAAGATTATACTTTCCCAATTGTAAGACTCCAAAATGGAAAGATACGATACTTCAATCAACTTTGTTGTTGCATCTTCTCTCACCCGTCGCATTCAAACAACTCCACAAGAAGGGACTACTTTGTTCCTGCTCTGTGAACACAAAGGAACAGTTCACCAGCCCACTGAGCAACATCAAGGCAAGCACAACTGAGGGCCTGATGTGCTGGAACCACTCCATGGGTCTGGCTCCTACTCCACTGGCAAGATAGTGAATCAATTTCTGCCTCAGCTAGTGCCTCTGCTGTACAGTGACGAGAGTAACGCTTCCATTCGCAGCATGACTCTTTTGAGGCATTTTCTGTGTCTAAGACTATTGAGTATCAACTGACATTATTGTAACAGGGATAGAAAATGAGGGCAGATATGTAGACATAATAAAACATGCCTGGTGTTGGAGATAATCTGAGTTGAAAGAACTGTGTCCACCCAATCTTTCTAAAGATGCAAATTGGATATCGGAGCAACAAGATTTGAACATTGGTATTAATGAAGCTGCATGTTTCTATGTCATATTTCTTAGACCCTGAGACTCTTGTGTTACCTGAGTTTTAGTATAATTTGATTGATTCTAATTCTTCTAATTCTAATAATTTGATTGATTCTAATTCTTCCAATTTAGATGTGAAGAAATGGAGGCTCATAGAGGCACTGTGGCTTGCCCAAGCCACCTAATCCAGATTTGAAACAATTCTCTGTGACTCTGAGAACGGAATACTTTTTATTGTTCTGTGGAGCCACAGAGTCCTCTTTCTCTGCTTTGGAGTATTTCTTTTGAGTTTGAGTTGCTTGCCTAGTGCCATTACTAGTGTTCTCTTAACCAGTGTGTTTGAGGTATGTGTAGCATTAATTCACCTACATTTTAACTTAATAGACAAAATATATTATCAACTGAACTAGGAACAATTTCTGAACATTTACTCCTTATTTTGTAATAAGTGAATATTGGACTCCATAATCTGTAAGGTCATTTCTTACATTGTAAACTCTCTTAGCATTTCTTTTGGTAATTATACCAGCCACTAATGAATATCACCTTAACATTTAACTTTCCTTTTCATAAGGTCTAAACAAAGCATCAGAGTTACTATTGGAGAAATTTATCTATGATTGCAACCTTGAAGATACGTCTTCTCTGAGCCTATTCTAACTGAGAACCTACCACCACCCAAGCATGATGCTAAACACATTCCTGTCCTAAAAGAGGTTATGGATCTCACTAGATACACAGCAATGCAAGCCCCAGTAGGTTTGGTTGTATGTTCAAGTAATCTATCATCAAACTAATTACTGTTACTCTTCTGAGATGGAAAGTGGTTAGAATTTAGAACAGTAATCAAAGCAGTTGGGAAGTGGTTCAGGGGAGTTGACTTAAATGAACCCTGAGGAATAGATGGATATTGAAAGAAAAACATTGTAGAAAATTTTCTAACGTGGATAATAATCACTCTGACAGATTTAAAGAAGGTGAAAATTGGAACTCTTAAAGGATAATGATGGATACAAAACTGAGAGCCCAAAGCCAGGGCCTTTCTTTCTGAAAGGCATGAAATAAGGTAGAGAAGATATTCGTTGAGGGCAGATTATAGAGGCCCACATTCTATGGACCACTGCTATAGTTTGGATCTTAGTTTCCCCCAAAGGCCATGTGTTAAAGGCTTGGATGACCACCCATGACTCTATCGCAAGGTGGTGGGACCTTTAAGAAGTGGGGCCTGGTGGAAGGATGTTAGGGCATTGGGAATGTGCTCTCCAAGGGGAAATTGGAACCCGAGGTTCTCTCTCTCTCTCTCCTTCCCTCTCCCTCCCTCTCTATCTGTCTCTCATTCTCTGCTTCCTGGCCACTAGAAGAATGTGAAAAAACAACTTTGCTTTATGATATGCTCACTGCCATGATGTGCTGTCTTGCCACAGACCCAAGCACTAGAACCAACTAACCATAGACTAAGACCTCTGAAACTGTGAGTGAAAATAAACATTGCTTCATTTTAAGTTGCTTACCTAAGATATTTTGTTATAACAACAGAAGCAGACTAACATTGATACTAAATAGTTCGTTTGTTTAAAAAAAAGATTCTCAGCCTATGTAACTAAAGGGATTGTCTTCTATCATCTAAAATATGTAAAATATGAAAGATTTGCTTGGAACTCAGCAATGAGTTGTCCAACATATGCACAGCGGGCAAGCGAGGATCAGCTGAGGAATATACAGCAGGGAAGCCCTAAGAACTGTGAACTTGGTTCCATGTTTTTATGTATTAATGAGGACATATTACGCTGATATTTTTTTATTTTAAGGACCTAAAATTTTATAATTAAACACTATTGACTAGATGCCCAGTTAAATAGACTCTTGTAAATGTGCAAGTCTCTGTTAAATAGAAAGGAGTAGGTTTCAGTTTTGAAAAAGTAAATCTAGAGACTAGAAGTTGAAAGATGGTTTAAACAGCAGAGTTTTACATTCTAGTTAAGTATTTGCTTCCCTGTTTCCCTACCCTCTCTCCCTCTCTATTTGTGCTTTTCTCTTCATTACTCTCTAGGCATTTTACTGCATGTATAGAAGTACACTGAAAAATTAGAGCAGACTGGCTTCTTTTCCAGGTGTAGTTAATTAGTAGAGAATTTAGGTTTCCCCTGCTGATCACCATAGGTGAGAAGGATTTGAAGGAGGATTCATGTTCTATTTCAAGGGTTTCAGGATAAATACTATTGATCTGAATTTGTTTGGGGCCATGGGGCACCCTCTTGCTATTTAGATTTCCCCAGGTATACTTTCCTTCTATCTGTAAGATTCAATCCAGCTCATGTGTTCTGTGTAAAGTGGTTATTAAGCAAAGTATTAGTTGTATCTACTAGATCATAACCTCTTCTCAAGGAATTATGAAATTTCCTCTGGCTTGAGAGGATGTTTGTCAAGAATGGAAAATCCAGGGTTAAAGCACTTCTAAACAGTTGCATTGGAAATTGCCCTTATAACAGAAGAAGCCATCTCTTTAAATCTGCATTAATGAACTAAAAGCACAGAAGTTAAAGAGAAGGATTTTTTTCATTCGGGGAGAAGTTTGGAAGTAGAAGCATTGATTTGTTAGACATCCCAGTAATTGCCTTTGTACTTTCTTGAGGTTGGCAAATATGTTTCTTTAAAGCAATTTAAAGGAATAAAACTTAGAACAGGGAAGGTTCTGGATTGAATATGACCTACTGGAAGCATGACAGGAGAACACAGTGGCAATTCTATGGTGGCAGATGTAGGATAAACAGTGATGCTGTGTGCCTGCATGCTGGATTGCCTTCATCCGTTTTGTGTTTCTGAGGCTGGGTACTTTATAAGGAAAAGAAGTTATTTAGCTCATAGTTCTGGAGGTTCAAAAGAATGATGTCAGTAACCCCTTGGCTGTGGGAAGACCTCATGGAGGATGGTATCACTTAGGTGTCAAAGTTGTGAGCAGCATATGTAGAAGAGGGATTCAGGAAAGTTCGAGGCTTACTTCTAATAACCCATACACACAGTAAACAGGAACTGATTCTATCCCATGACATGAGATCCACTTCTCTTAAATAGCATTAATCAATTTCTAAGGATGGAGGCCTCATAACCCAGTTAGCTTCCAGTGGGCTACACTTCTTAAAGGCCCCATCAACCTCAACCCCACTACACTGGGGACCAAGCTTCTAGTACATGAAACTTTGAGCCAAAATTCAAATCCAAACCATAGCATACACCAAGCATACCAGTGTGAATATTTTCAAAGTATCTGACAGTGCATCTATAGTTTTGGATCATTCTAAGCTTCGTAAGAAACAAATCCAAACTATGGAGGGAAGTGTGAGGTTTGAATCTCAGTGAGAAGGCAACGTCTATTAAAAAATAGAAGTTGTGGTTAAGATGGAGATCACAGGGCTGGATGTACCTTACCTCGCCTGGGTGTTTACAGTGTCTATAGTTCTGTGTCCTCTTAAGGCCAAATACAAAGCTGCAGAAACTAAAACAAAACAAAACAAAATCTTAGATTCCCTTTACAGACAAATAAAATTTAAAAGCTATGGATCTTTGAATGGGTTCTGTAGTCATAAGTAGACTTCAGAGTAAGCTGCCTATATTTCCTTTCACCATTGACTCCAATCTGCTGTGAAAAGTTTTCAATCTCCAAGTCATCATGAAACATTCTCAGCTAATTGAGACATTCCCAAACAATTAAGATAACCAGATGCGTCTGTTATTTGTAATTACCTGAACATGCATTCCTTTCTTTGAGAATAGTTCCATTTTTTTGAGCTTTTGAACTACTCCAGATAATGAAAATGAAGATTACTGTGTGTGCATTTTTCACTTGGCCTAATTTTGACATGGAATTACCTCTTTCTAAAATTAAGGAGCAAAACTGGAAACATGTGTGCAAAAAGGAATTTATTTTTTCATTTTGCCTTGTCCTGAAATAATACTTTCTATACAAATCAGATCTCTGACAATTTCTTAGATTTAAGTTAAGGCAGATTTAAGTGTAAAGATGGGAACAAATAGTTAAAAGAAAAATAAAACAATTTACAATTACTCCTCATGACATGCCACATTTAATCTTTTAGATTCATGATAAGTCTGGATGGAGCATCTTACATAATTTTTGGCATGTAGATAAAGTAGGTTTTTTGTAAGTGATAACTTACAAACCATAACTTACTGTTACTCACTACTACTCTTCCCACTAATCCTGATGACAATTTCTTTAACTGTAAATCTTCATTAGTGTTAGAAAATTTTGTGACTGATTTGTCAGATATCTATTTGTTCAAAATATTCTGCCACTTTAATCCAATAATAATTCTACTGCATTTTAACTTTTTCAACTATGCAAACCCTTATAAAACGTCCAACTGAAATTCCAGTTTTATCACTGTCTTCTCACAAATTTACATCTGTCTTTACTATTTATTTACAAATTAATCACATTACATTTCAACTATATTCTGTAATTGCCTCAATTAATTATTTAGCTTGCATTGTAACTTAACATTCTGTATATCCAATATGAAGGCAAGGACTATCCTATACTTGTTTCCATTCCGTACCTACAGAATGCACATTGTAGGTGCTCATTCAATGTTTGATTTGTTTTTATTTGATGAGTTCTTTTACCTTTCTGATATTTTCATAACTTACAATACATATGGAATTCAGTAGTAAACAGTTTTGGATTCTTGGGTGCTGGAGTGTTATAATCCACCAATAAGATAAATGAAACATTCTTCCCTACCCAGAATGATAGAATTGGTAAACATCACAAGTCACTCTATGAGTGCAAAATTTCCTAATTAAAAGATCAGCACAGGAGACATGTCTTTGAGGATGGATGAAGATATCAGAAGATGTGTGAAGTAGGAAAAAGGGACAGAAAAAAGTGCAAAGGAAGGTTGAGGAGGAAGAAGAGAATGATAGAGGAGGAGGAATAAGAAAAAGAAGAGAAAATAGAAAAGAAACAAAGATAAGAAAAGCAACCATTTCCTTTTAAATTATATTTCTTAATAATGAATATTGATCTTTCACTATGAGTAGTAGAAGATTCATATTTATGCAGAAGTTGCTAAAACGTTTTTCATTTTTGATGAGTACATCTGAGGTTTAGTCTTGTGCAAGTGACCTTTTTTCATTATGAGTAGCTGTAACTTCATTAGAATTCTGGCTCTATTGTACAATTACTGTCAAAGGATAAGGACTATAGGTCAACTTTTCCAAAACCAAACTCATTATTTCTATTAATCATTCCTCTGTATTCTGTTGTTTTGAAAAAAATAGAAAGCTCCAGTCATGCATACCTTATTTCAAATACTTCTTTTATCACTTAGTAATTGTATGACTTTGGACAAGTCATTTATTGTTTCAGAATATATATTTTTATTTTTAAAGTGAGAATAATAATGTCGATTGATGTATGTGTAATGAGTATTCTATCAAGGTTAAATTTCACTAATAAAAATTTAACCATAAAAACTTCACTTGATCTTAGCCAAAAGGCTGAGAAATGATAACTATAAAAAACATGAAGTACTAAAGAAAAGAGAAGAAAACTTTTGGAGAAAAAAATAAATATTATCATAAACCCTCATTGTTGTCTTAATTTTTGTAGTATATTTTACCTAAGTAAGCACAAACATGCCTATAATTCTTACACTGTAAAATATCTTTTTTTTTTTTTTTTTGGTACCAGGGAGCAAACTCGGGACCTTGCACTTGCATTGCAGGTGGTGGAACCACTGAGTTAAATTCCTGGCCCCACTGTAAAATATCTTAACAAAGCTTTGTATTACACATAAATAAAATTATGTAGCCAAAACTACTCAAAATAATTTAATGTGACAGAAGATGTTTTGTTATTTTGCTAAATTAAATGTTCAATGGGGCTAATTGTATTTTAAAAGTACATATAGACATTTATTTCATTGTCAACTTGTATATTAATTTTGAGCCCAGTGGATCATTCCTTGAATCACAGTCATTACTGTACTCATTTTTTCTTCTTAAAGAAATAACTACATTAAGCCACAAATCCTAGATTTAATGGACTCATTTGTATGGCAATCCACCCAAAATTTAAACTAAAAATAATTTTGAAGTATAACTTAATGGAAATTTTTTCATTGTTTATTACAGCTTAATCATCACAAACCACTATAAATTGTTTTATATGGGGATAGATTTGCAGGGAATACCCACAAGTAACAAAGATCGTGTCTGCCACTATACTTGGATTTCTTTTAGTTCAGCAAGCTTATACTCCTGTGCAATGTGCCCTGTGATAATTTAATTATTCAATCATAATTTTTTTTGTTGTTGTTCCAGGGGTCGAACTCAGGACCATTGCAAGGCTTCTCTGTTTTTGTAGGGTTCTCAGAAATGGTGTGGTGTGAGGAGATAGGCTGATCCCAGTTGCTTTATAATAACTCCCAAATTCTTCCAGATGGGAGGATTAAATGGGTGAACATATATAAATTATGGATGGGAATACCTGACATACAGTCGCATATTTTAGCAGGAGTTGGAAAAAGGGGATATCCTAGATATAGTTCAATGGGGAAAAGCTGCTCCAGAGGCTTTTCTTTTATTCTATTTGTACCTAAGATGTCTTTATATGTCACCTTTGCTTATCAACCTCAGTTTTACTTCATCTTAAATAATGATTCAACTGACTTCTCATTTTTTGGAATGTATTTGCATTTTTTCTACCTTAGTTTCTCATTGTCATCTTCATACTATTATCAACTTCAGAAAAACAAAACAAGATGAATAAATTTCAGACTCCTTTGCATGAATAGACTCAGTCTGAGTCTGGACTAGATCCAACTTTCCCCTCTTTAAGGTCTAGAAAGACAGATAAGAAGTAGAAAATCTGTATCTATCTCTGCAAGAGGCATGGCGCAGGTATATTTTCTTGTATAATTCCTGCTCTTAAGCAATTCTAGAATCTTCTTTGATAAATCTCTGTATAAGGTCATGCATTTCCTCCTTAATGGGCTGAAATGGTGAGAAACAGTAGGCAGAGCAAAAGTGCATGCCAGACTAAATAAGGCATTCACCCTTTAGTAATAGTTACACAGCCTCTCAGAGCTTCAGTTTCTGCCCCCTGGAAAATGGACAGAATGCCATCTACACCACTATAGAGTTATTTAGATTAGGACTTATTATTAAAGTATTTTATTTTACTGTATCATTTGTGTTTTCTTTCTTGCTTTCCTAAAAATCTTTACTTATGGCAGAATATTAAGCAGGTGAATGACATTTTTATATGTGGTGAGACTGAACAGTTGATCTTAAAGCACAGATGGAATCCACCCCTTCAGGAATTTCTCAGTGTTAGTCACATTCCCATCACTCGGACAACATACTGGATATCTGCTATATAAAGGAGGTGGAGTTTATTTTGGCTCACTATTTCAGTCTATGGTCAGCTGTCTCCAAGGCAGAAAGAGCATGGTAGAGAGGCATGGCAGAGGAAAAGTAATCATTCCATGGCAGCTGGAAGCAGAGAAAGAAAAGAGGATCTAGGGACAAGAATATATCCTTCCTGTTCCAGCCCCCAGTGCCCTACCTCCAACTTGGCCCTTCCTCCTAATATAACACATTCAGCTACTCAGATGAATCCACTAATGAGCACAACACCCCCTATAATCCAATCATCTTCCAAACATATGAGACTTTGAGAGAACATGTTATATCTAAACCATAACACGTCTCATCAATGGTTTTCTCACTTGGGCTTCTAATATGTCCAGAGAGGTAGAGTTCACATTCGAACTCCCTGAGAAGTACGTAATACATCAACCCTTCCCTGTTTCAGATTTGTACAAAAACATAAGACTTAGCAGCCTCCCAGGATGACACATTATCCTAGAAATATTAAAAGAATGTGGAAGGATACTTGGCTGAACTGAAGGCCATTTTTCCAGGTCATGGAACTTGCAATCAGGGACAACTTTCTCCCGAAGTATTTTTGGGCCACTCCTGATTCACAGACGAAACTCAGTCAAAATCCTCGTGTTCTATATGTTGGATGTGACTATAAATAACAATATAGAAAATTGTTAAAGTAGACATAACCAAACGCCCATATTAATCATAATAAATTCATGAAGATCACAAAAAGGAAAGCATCCATAGCACACAGAAGCTCAACATAACAAACTCATCGTGTACTCCTCAGCGAATAATCAATTGATATTGGAATTGAATGCTTTAATTTCTTGTGTCTATTTACCCCTGAGAGTCTGTGACAGCATTATTAAAAGTCAAGGAGATCTGCCATGGTAGGTTTTCAGATAGAAAATTTCAGATTTTCAATGATAATTTTTAGATTGACTGCAATTTTTAAAATATAAAAGAAAAATATATTTTGAACCATAGCAAAGACTTTCTTATGACCCAGTACTGCCACATGATTTCACTGGTTGGGTTTATATGTGAGTTTACATGTTGGTACCAAATTATCACATCCAGTCAGAGCATTTCTGGCTGGCATTAGGTGATCATGTCCCAGTGTTAATGTGACAGCAATCATCATATCATCATGTGCCTGCTATTGTACTCTTGTTGGATTCTTTTACTAATTATGAAGACAAAACTTCTTTTTTACAGTGATCAGCTATAATTGAAAGATATTTTCAGACTAGGATTTTAGCTTCATAATTTATTTAATAAATCTTGAATGTTTTGACATCATGAAAATGACAGTGTGGTGGAATAATGTTCTACATTAATTGTCACAGGCTAATGAGAAAAGAACAGAGGCAGACTTAAAGTACAAATGGAATTTTTGTACCAAATGAACAGCAAATGACATCACAGAACATGGTAAAAACTCACAAAGGTTTTATAGTTCAAGTAAAAATGTATGATTGAGGGGCGGGGATTTAGCTCAGTGGCACTGCGTTTGTTAAATGGGTTTGATAAAGTTCTATAGGAAAGCCAGAATCCATGTATCTCTGAAGCAGAAAATGAAGACAGTGGTAATAACAAGAAACAATATTGACTGCTTATGCTGTGGTAATCACTAAGATATTTCCCTTGTAAAGACGAATCCATTTATCCTTGTAATAATGCTTTAAGGTAGGTACTACAGTTTTGTTGCTTCATTTTGTATATAAAGAAACGGCATAGAGCTTGTGAACCAGATAGTCTTATTCCTGGGTCCATTATTGCTGCAATTACATAGGGAAAATCTTGATAATATGTACTAGAAACTTAGATACAAATAGACAACATTAAGCACAATGGTGTCTATCCGGATAATCTATACTATCTGGTGTCAGGTATAAATCTTCTGAATAAGCACAATCCACCTAGGTCACAGTGTTTTGACCAATGGCTTCCTGGAAACGTCTGTATTAAATCCATATTTTTCAAGTTACAGAATGATACTGATAGAACCCTGGGAACAGGGCACAGCAAAGAATATTTTCTCTGGTTTACTTTTGATGCAAGATGACAGGAAAAAGTTCAAACTTAGCCAGTGTTTGGCATTGCTATGTGCTGGCTTCAGGAATGGAACATGGGGAGGAAGCCCTGGGCCTCTCTTCAGACCCACAACACTTCGGGTCATAAGGAAATTTGAGACAACAGTTAGGGTGATAGCAGAAAGGAGAAATGGCAGGTCAGTTCCAGGACTGATATAATTAAGGAAAGGGGAACTTCTCTGCAGTGCTTACCTCGTAGGATTCTCTGGTTTTCCACACCTTCTATTGTCACCACCTGGTTCCTCCTCACTCTAAGGGCCATTGCCTGACTCTCAAAATTTTCACACCTCTAGGCCTCTTCCTCCGGAGATAGGATATTAACTGGAGGCTGATGATTTGGAGCCTGGAGATCCTGATCCACAGCAGTAGTTGAAGTAGTGGAAGCTGGGATTTGGAGGTGTCTCAGACATTGACTTTCTATCTATCTATCTATCTATCTATCTATCTATCCATCTATCTATCTATCATCTTCTATCTACTATTTATTAATTTTACCATAGAGACTCCAGGATACCTGTCACTACATATCTAGTCGTTTGTAGATAGACTTGAACTTTTAAACTCATTTGCAAGACTTTTTCTCTATTGAGAACTTGAATCATTATTCTAAACTACTTCCTTCAAGATAAATTTAGAAGACAGCTTGTTCATAATTTGGAGACTCTCAACCCATAAATCATCACTGAACATTCCATACCATGTGTTCTCTTTTATTATCAACAGAGCTTAGTAATGTTTAGTCTCTGTCACTGTAACAAAGCAACCTCAGAATCATGGATTTGTCCTTGCCTTCTGACACCAGTCTTCCGCAGAGGTCTCTGCAAAGTAAAACATGCATGGCACTTCACAGTTTTACTTTCTTTGCTCCCTCCCTTTGACAGGTGCAAAACAATCAGATAAAACAAAGTATATAATAAGTGTTTGAGCTGAAAATAAAGTTGGCCATAATGCTTTATTATATATGCAGTATCTGAAACTGGAATGGGCTTCACTGGACAATAACTGTGATAGAGGAGGCAGCTGTTTTGGTTCAGAAACAGTTTTGGACTAGGAGTGGCAAGATAAAGGATTAGTCCTGAATCTGCCTGGCTTCATAAGGCAGCTATTAGACTCGTTAGCCATTTCATCATCCATAAAATGGGAATAATTCAACACTATTTGATTAAGTATTATATATTTATATATAGTTATATAACTATGTGTCCATCAATAAAGAATATTTTATAAACTACTGAGTGAATAAGAGCTGTTAAAACTGTTAAGTTGAAGAACTATAAACTCTTATGCTTTGGGTCAAATGAAACTATTTTTTTAATTACAAGATATGAATGTATTTGGCACCTCTTCTTTCCTATGTCTTATGTCCATACACTCTCCTTCTCTCTCTTCAAAAAACACAAATGAAAATGAAAACCAGGAAGTTTTCCAAGCTTTAGGTACAGGTTGAGAGAAAATACAAATTGTTGATAATGTCATAAAAAGCTGCATAGCAGTAAAACTGCATCATGACTATACCAAAAAATGTCTGCTTTCTTAGAATTTCTCACTGGCATGAAGGGTTCAGTTTTAGGCATTGTCTTTCAAAACAAATGAACAGAAGAGCAGCAAGAGGAACTCCAGGCAAGAGCATCAAGATGATTAAGCCCATAGAAGAATCCAGTTATATGAGTGGATTAAAGAAAATGGTTAATTCACTGAAGCCCTTGCCAAGATGGAGAGTAATTACAGTCTGCAAAAATTTCAAAAATAGAAAAGCAAAGCAAGGAAATGCACTATTTTACTGGATCCAGAAGATGCTGCATTATAATAGGCAGAAATGAGAAAAAAGAAAATTTGGGAAAATGATTTTTGCTAATTAGAAAACTAATATGGAGAGTCTCTAGAGGACCCTAAAATTTTGAAGAGAGGATGAGGGTCTTCCAAGTAGTGATGTAATATCCATTATATGTCTTTATCAAAATGTCCCTATCTCTAATACACAAAGAGCATACTCTGTCACAGTAATTTAACTGAACATGAAGGTCAATGCCCTTGATTATTTTTTTCCAGTGCCAAAGATTGTGTAAACTAGGAAAGCATTCTACTGCTGAGCTATATCTCCAGTCCTGGACTTGATTATTCTCATACCCATTTGTAAACCCATACATATAATAAGAAGCAAATTTTACAGGAAGAAAAGTGGTTGAAAAATATCGATAACTGGTACTTCCCAATGGAAATCCCAAAATATGATAGCTGAGAGTCACCATGTTGTTGACTACAATATATTTTAGTCATTTAACCAATGTTTACTGAGCATCTACTATGAACCAAGCATGGTGCCAGGTTCATTTATGTCATGAAATCCAGCACCAATTCCTCTACTGTTTCCCTTGGTTCTGCTCACTGAATCTTCTCTTAGACTTTTGTCATATTTATTTACTATCTGAAAGCAATAATAAGCTCTGTGAAGGTAATGACTTAGACAGAAATGATTTTTCTTTCACAGCAGCCAACCCTCTGCATAGACTCTGTATGTGAATATTAGTCAATCTTCCCTTTTCCCAACATGAAGGCAAAAAAAGGAGCAGGTGTCCAGATGTGTAGTGAACTTATTCTTAATGCTCCACAATGTCAAAAAGCCTAATCTTTTCTTAGACTCACAAACATGTCAGAAAGAAATACTCATTTGAAAATGTAAGAGTACTTCTTTTTCTAGGATAAATAGATAAATTCTCAAGTTGCAAACAATATCAAAGTCCAATATGTACAACTGGAACAATCCCAAGGCTATTCAGGTACAAATATATCTAAATAAAGAAAGACAGAGTCATTAGCCGACATCAAGTGCATTAGTTAAATCCTGATGACATCCTAAGTGGGGGCAGGAAATGGTGATGAATTTCCTTGGTTCTCCTTCCCTCGTTTTGTGTGCATAAGCCTACTTTATTTCTAACTGTTGATCAACTGTAAGCATCTATAATATGGTAAATACCAGAAAAAAGACACCATTAATTCTGTCTTTTAGCATAGAAAAGACCAGCTAAAGAGAAGTTATTTTATTAGTGCTTCCCGCTCTATGCCAAATACCCACACATGTTCTCTACAGTGTGTGCTTTAAATTACTTACTGAAATGGATATTTGTCTTTACAAAGAAATAATGGTTTCCTCGTGTCTTTCAGTAACAGGAAAAATTTCCATCCTTGCTAGGGTAAGATTAAAAAGCTAATCAGCATTGCGGTCTCTCTGAGTCTGCAGATGTGCGCTTCTTGAATCCACATGGATTTGGATTACCTGGCGATATTTGAACTGCCCCTTCTGCTCTGCTTGTACGTTTGTTTAACACTTTGTTCAGCTTTCTGTTTAAGTGACTCTGACAGCTTCTAACTAAGGAGTAACACGCTCTGGCTAGCTGTTTGGGCCAAGGATTTTAATGATTTAAAAATAATCTCATATTCACTTTGGTTTCAATGTAGAAATGCTTGTAGATGGGAGGAATTCCAAATGAAGAGCAAGGGGATATCTATTATGTAAGCTCGGTCTATATTTGTAGAGAACTGTAGGTTCCCCTGAGGTGAACTTAGCAGTCAGCCACCTACCCTAAACTACAGAGAAGCAGCATTTGAATTGTTGTTATCTATTTCCATATTTGGAGAGCAGATTCATCAGGGGAATGGGGGTCCCTGTCAAATTCTTCTTTCTGGTTCCTCAGTGTTCACTACCATGTGTGGCACACAATAGGTGTGTAGGGAAAAAAAGATGACTCAAATTGCTGTCCTCAGTGTGTTGTTAAGTGGCTTGGGGTCAAGTCTCTGACAGGACCTGGTGTCTTGAGCATTGCTGTAGGTCCTCAACCAAGACTTGCTGAGTGATCCAAAGACCAACCTGTTTCTCATTCCATTCAATGCCAAGCCATGGCTGGGGGAGTAAACAGAGTTAATAAGAGATGAAAAGAAGGATTGCTGAGCCACACTAAGGGGTTAGAGAACATGAATTTGTGGCAGAGCCAATCAGCATGTTTTCAAAAATATCTCTAACAAAACTTGGCAGCCTGGGAGACTGAAAAAGGGGCTGGGGGGGGGGGACCCAAAACATAATAAAAGAAAACAGATGGCAGTGGCAAGGGTTTCCTGGGTAGGGCTTTGTGTGGTAAATGGAGTCATAAGCTTCTTGTCCTTCCTTTCATTTATCTATTTGGTCTTTATTGATTCCTTTTAGAATAATTCTCAGAGAGCAAGGGACACTTTACAATTGGACAAGCTCTCAGAGTGTGTCCAAAAGTATCCATAAAGTTTACCATAACTATCTGGCTGAACTAGGCTGCCATCTATATTTTACTTTAGATTTGAGCTGTCTTTCTATCTCCCTACATCTTCCTGCTTCCCACTTCTTCCTCATACTCAGGGTTTCCAAGAGACAATTTTGAAAGGGGAGAAAAGATGCTAATAATAATTAGACCTAGGGTGGATTTTTTACTTTCATAGGGCTTTAGGTAGATTTCTTTATGAAGGTGCTTACTCCAGAAAAAAAAATCAATATCATATTATATGACTGTGCTGATATAAAGATAAATATAATACAGGCTAAATTTGTTATGGTAATATTCATTTATCCTGATTTCAGAAGGAATTTACAGATTTTGTGGACTCTGAATATTACAGTGTACCCTAGGCTGTGTGTCTATTGTGAGACAGAGAAGTTAGTGCTGATAGCACCAGGACTATAGGAGGGAAATGTCCCGTGCTGGGAATAGTCACTCCATAGGCCTAGGAACTGTATTAGTAAAGGCTGTACTTACTGGGGTCCAGGTTTCCAGGTGATGGACCTCTGGGCCATTCAGAAGGTGATACATTACTGGAATTATTGTAATCTGAATTTTTGGAGTAGAAAAATAACATGTGAGATGTTAACAAGTAGGTCTGGTTGTCTAATGCAAAGACTGAGTATGGGGTATAGTGGGTGGTGGGTAGAGGCAGATTCTAGAAGGCTGTGCTAAAAATCCTTTGAATGGCAGGGTCTGGGGTGGGAGGCTTGCTGTGGGCAAGGCTATGGTTCTTTCTGAAGTGAGTCTTTCTCGGACCAAACTCATTACAGGGGTGCTGTCTGCAGCATTGAAGTCTGTCAATGAAAAGTCTTCTAGCTAAACTGCAAGCTGGTTGAGGAACAACCAAACAATGTTTTCCTGTTTCTTCCACAAATTTTTACTGCTATTGTTGTTACATTATTTTTTCTTAATTGTATCAGGTCAGCAGTTTAAGAATCTTCATCAATGTCCAAAGTTAAACCTGTTGCAAAATTCTCCTAACACCTTCAATTTTTACGAACCTGATATTAGCAGACTTCTTCGACCTTCTACTTGTAGCATTTCAGGTTCTCCTATTCTTGATACTGACCTAACTTCAATAATCCATATTTAAGAGTTCCTGTTTCCTACTACAACCATCATGTCTTCTAACTTCTCTATTCCTTCCTGGCTCCTGTATCTGACTTTTGCCTTTATTATGTCCGCTGTGTCCTCAGCTCCATACCATTCACCTCAGTTTATCACCCTAACTTCAGCTTCCTAAGTCTTCTTTAGGTATCAAAAGGCCATGGAAGTCACTTCTCAGCTGTCTTTTCTAACACTCGAGAATCACTCTTTACAGTGGCCTAAATCATGCCAATCCCCAAAGTGAGTTACCTTACCAGGTTTAGGCTGATAATTCACTCCTTGGGTTCTATGCTTTACTGGATAAATTTAAAACTTTGCCAGTGAGTCTGCTAAACTCTTGTTCCTAAATCTCACTTCTAGGCATCTTTTTGTTCAGGATCTAAGGATCTTATGCCTCTCTGAACTTTATACTGTATCCATTTTCTCTTAAGAAGAAAAACAACTGTTCTAACATTTTTTTTTCTACATTTTTTGATCCTTCATTCTTAACCATGCTGTCCTCACTCTGAACAGATGACCTTCCTTCCTACTTCACTGAAAAAGCAGAGGCCATCTGGCACAACCTCCCTAATCTTTCCTTTTCTCCATCTGGCACTAAGCTTCACTTTCTGAAAACTTTCTCTGGTATCTTCCTCTTTCCTTCTCTTCCCTCATGTTTCTATCTCCTTTCCAAAAAAAAAAAAAAAATTCTGGGTTTAAAAAAATATTAGCAAGTAAGTGTGTAGGTCTCTCAGTAACATTTAGAAGTAGATATCTCATGCACTATGTCAGGAAACAGAGAATCGCATTAACACCTGCCCCCCAACCTCCTGGTCACCTGTACCACTGAACACTGGTTTTCTACTGCTTGGTTTCTCCAGAATCTAAAGGAGATACCTCTTCTTTCTCCACCAATATTAGGCTTTCCTCAAAGTGTTTGTGTTCAATAAACATACTGAAGAGCTGCTGATTTTCCAAATAAAATTATTTTCATTTTGCCAAAAAAAAAGAACAACTCTCATCTTCTATCTACTGATGTTTGTATTTATATTGATGATCATAAAATGAAATTTTCTGTGTCTGCTCTAATTTTATTCTCTATGTAATATTTTAAATGGTCTTTAATGACCCCTGCCCCCTTGGTATTTTCTTGTCTCTTGGGTCCTAAGGACTGGCATTAATCTACTTTTTTCTGTCTTTTCTTGTTCCTTCTCTGACTGTTTGCTGTTTTTACATCCTGAAAAATAATTATTTCTCAAGGCTCTACCTTCATCTTCTTCCTCTCTCTTTCTGTATTCCCTCCCCTGGAGATACCACTCTTCCCCTTGTTTTCAGAAATCATTTCTAGGTTAAATAGTTCAAAAACTCCTCACTGTTGTCTCATGAAATACAACAAATAATATCAAGCAAATATTTATACAGTTAGTCAAAACATTAGTGTCTTGGTGTAAAACAGAAATTAGTGGATTATTTCCCCCAAATCAGCCCTTTCTGTCCTTTTCTGATCCTGTTATTCCTTACAAAAAACCCTAGGAAACCAGTTTTTTAAAACTACTTCTTCATCATCCATCACAGCTAAACTGTGACCAAATCTCTTCAGTCTGCAGCATTCAAGGATTCTCATAGCAATAAAGACCTAGAATCTTAGAAACATACCTACACTTTTGTTAAAAGATGGTCATCTTACCATCTTCTCCTACACCTCTAACAGTGGAGGGTTCATTCTTCTGTGAAGCAGTCTACTTTATTTGAAAGCCTTCTTCTCAATGAGTTGCAGTCCATCAAAGTTCAAGTATCTCACAGCTTTTCAACTTAAATTCAGGGCTTCATATTTAGTATAAATTAGATTGTATTTTTAAAATAGCCTGTTGGCTTCCCTTAAGAGTTTTTAATTTTTGAATTCTTTCATCTGTAGTACAGTTCTTCCCAAAAATTTATACTGATTTTATACTGATTTAAAAGAAGATCATCATACAGGTAGGCTTTCACAAAACTGTATTTGAATGATTCATAAAATGTAGAACAATCCAGACCCTTGCATAATACCACTGGAGACCATCATGGGAATGATAATTCTTATGAAGAATATAAACTTGGCCTACTTGTTTTGAAAAGCTACTAATGTCAGGTCAGAAAATCATCTTGCCACATGAATTTATTTAGCTAGGGAAGTTTTAAGAGAACTCCCAAAATCTATCCATCCAGAAACTAGAAATCAGATCAATTTAACAATCAAATGTGAGGATCCTCAGTTTTCTTCCATTTCAAAATTTTCCATTTCAAAATGTTGGGAGCTTTGTCTTCACATATAGCTTCAAATCTTTCCAATTCAAAATGTTGAGTACTTTGTTCATATCTGACTCTCAGAGGTAGCTCTCATTCTCTTTTAAAGACAAATCTGTCTAAAATTTGGCCAGAAACAACACTCTCTTATTCATTACTTTTTCTTACATAAGTGAAAAGAGCTACTATGTATTTGGGAGAGAAAAAATGCATTCACATCTCAATATCTCTACTTCTAATTTTCTTACTGGGGAATTTTGGATAAAAGGTATAGTAACGCTCGTATTGTTTTGATGAACATAGGAG
The DNA here is from genome assembly GCF_053883595.1 of Heterocephalus glaber. Taxonomy (NCBI): domain Eukaryota; kingdom Metazoa; phylum Chordata; class Mammalia; order Rodentia; family Bathyergidae; genus Heterocephalus; species Heterocephalus glaber. The sequence goes on from NW_028258305.1 coordinate 9,976,119, forward strand.
AGGATGAATGAAATACCTTTAGCACAGTCTGAGATTGCTAAATAACAAATTTTGAATTTGATTGCCTGCCAGACCCATACTTCGTCAATCCTAAATTTTGCTCCGTTGTCAATAGTGGCCCGTTGCAGAGACTTTCAGATCAGCTCTGGCTCAATTTTCAGTTCCAGTGTAAGTTTATAGCAGCCTTTCTTTCAAAGCCTACCAAAAAATTCACTTATTATAGGCAAAAATATTTTCCTAAGCCCAATGGAATGCTACATATTTATAGATATTTAAAATTAATATGACCCTGTCAAGCCGGGTATGGTCACACACACCATAACACTAGCAGGCAGGAAGCTGAGGCAGGAGAATGTTGAGTTCAAGACCAACTTGGACTACTTGGTGGAGCTTGCCTAAAAAAAGTTTTCATTTAAAAAATCAATTGCTGTACAATTTACATAAAATTAAATGACCTATATTTAGCAGACAGTATGAAGAAGTTTTACTGTATGTGTACATTTGGATAATTGCCATTGCAAAAAAGACATAGAACACTTTCATTACCATCTTTATGTCTATTTGTCACCAATTCCGCTCTCCCCACGCCATGCTACCATGAACTTACTAGACAAATGCTTATTTGTTTTGGTTACTATACATTATTTTTTGCCCATTCTATAATTTCATATGGAAGGAATTCCACAGCCATGTAATCCTTTCTATCTAGCTTTCTATACAGCATAATAGAGTAGATATATCATTAGTCTCTTTTTCTTGTTGTATAGTATTCCTTTGTGTGGATGGATGTACTAGGATGGTTTATGCATCCAAGTTGAGATATTATGAAGAAAGTTTTACATTTATTCCCATACAAGTTTTTATTTCTCCCAGGTAGAAAATTTAAAAAGTTAAACTGTTTGAATATGTATATATATGTATTTTTTTTAATTTTACAAGCATTTTATACTACCACCAGCAAAATGAGGGCTCCATTTCCAGTTATTCTACATACTCACCAACTGGTAGTCAGTCTCCTTAATTTTAGCTGTTTTAATAGAAACATAGAAGTCATTAATAATGACTTCTATTTTCATTTCTTTAATGCTTAATGATGTTAACCATTTGTTCAGGTGCTTATTGGTCATTTGTACATCATCTTTTGTGAAGTGTCTGCTCAATATTTTTGCCAATTTTTATACTGGATTGTTTGTCTTCCTATAATTACACTGAAAGATCAGCTTCTCAGGGAAGGATTTAGCTCAGTGGCACCAAGCTTACCTCACCAAAGCAAGGTCCTGAGTCTAATCCCCGGTACCAAGAAAATGATCAGCTTCTTACACTTGATACAAAAATATTATTAGGTATACATTATTTTCCAGCCTACTTTTCATGTTCATTTCCTTAAAGTGATTTTCAAATATTAGAAGAAATTTTGAGATGTCCAGTGATTTTATTCTTTCTGGCTAGAGTGTGTAGTGTGTATGCTTGCCTGGGTATCCCATCCAGAAGTCTTTGCCAATCCCAAGACCACAGAAATTTTCTTATCTAAATACTTAGGTTTTAGTGTTTGTGTCTGTTTTCTATCTAGTATTAACTTCTGAGTATAGTGTGAGGTAAAGGTTAAGGTTAATTATAATTAAGTACAGAATTTAAAATAAATCTTCAATCAAGTATTTTTTCCCCTCAACATTATTTTGTATTCTCTAGATTTTATGTTTTCATTTAAATTTGTCATATAAGTTTTATAAACTGCTATGCAATTTCATGAAATATCCTCCTTAAACTTTATTAGATTCTTATTCTGATTATATAAAATTTATAAACTTACTTAGGATGATCTAGTATCTTAAAAGAAGATTGTCTTTCTTCCAGTTTATGAACATTATTAATCTTTTTATATATTTTGACTTCTTTTCTATTACTAAGGATTGAACCTAGGCTCTTCCCAATGAACTACATCCCTAGTCCTTTTTTAATTTTAATGGGAAAGAGTCTCACTAAATTGCTAAATTGCCCAGGCTGGACTGGAACTTGGGGTCCTTCTGCTTCAGCCTTCCAGAGTGCTAGGAGTACAAGCATGGACCACCATGCTCTGCTGCATATTTAGATTTGTTAATTACAGCAAAGTTTATAATTTTTCTTTGCCATTTGTAGTACATGTCTTACTAAATTTATCCTTAATAATTTATTACATTAAAGCAAACATAAATGAAAACATTTAATTTTTAAAAAAATATTTTGGGTACATTTTAGGTATATAAGATATTTACATTTATCATTGGGTGCTTGGACCTCTACATGATGTATCTTTGTTCTTATTTTTTTCCCCATTACCTGTGCATCCTTCACCACCTCCACCCTTCCCTATTTACATACACTGTGTTTCCATTTTTTTTCTTTTCTCATAATTTTTCCTTTCCCTTCTTTCCTTTCCCCTTCCCTTCCCACCACCCCTACACATTTGCACCTTTTCCTATTTCAAATTATCAACTATTCATTTGAATCATTTTAATCCTTATTTACAGTTTCAGTTTCTCACACTAGAGAAACTATTCGGTATTTACACACGTGTGTCCTATTTATGTCACAAGAGTATGGCCTCAATATGCATCCATTTAACTATAAATGTCTATGGTTTGTCATTCTTTATGGCTGAGTAGTACTCCATTTTATTTAAAAAAACACATCTTCTTTATCCAGTTTCCATTTGATTAGCACTTGGGCTGTTTCCAAGCTTTAGCTATTACAAACTGTGCCACTATAAACATGGGTGCACATGTATCGCTGTGGTATGATTCTTTTAATTCTTTTGGGAAGATACCCAGCAGGGGAATATCTGGGTCAAATGAGACCTCTAGTCCTAGTTCTTTGAGGTATCTCCATGCTGATTTCCATAGTGGTTGCACCAGCCTACACTCCCACCAGCAATGGAGAAGTGTTCCTTTCTCCCCACACCCCTACCAGCATTTGTTATTGGTTGATTTTATGATAGCAGCCATTCTTTCTGGGGTGAGGTGGAATCTCAGTGTTCTTTTCATCTGCATCTCTTGAATGACCAGTGATGTTGAACATTTTTTCATATGCTTCTTTACTGCTTTTACTTCTTTGTCTGAGAAATGTCTGTTCATTTCAGATGCCCATTTTTGAATTGGGTCTTTGAATATGGGTGGTCTGACTTTTTTTAATTCTTTATATATATTGTAGATAGTAGACCTTTGTCTGAGGTACAGCTGCTAAAAATTTTTTCCCACATTGTAGGTTGTCTGTTAGCTCTGTTGACGGTTTCTTTTGCAGTGCAGAAGCTTTTCAATAAAATGAGATCCCAGTTCTTGATTCTTTGTGCTAATTCCCGTGCTACTGAGGTTTTGTTCATAATGTCTTTTTCTCTGCCTTCTAGCATTCTACCTAACTTATCGTCCAGGAAGTTTAGTGTTTCTGTCTTAATATTTAGATCTTTCACCCACTTTGATCTTAGTTTAGTGCATGGTGATAGGTAGGGTTCTAGTTTTAATCTTTGGCAGGTTGAAATCCAGTTTTTCCAACACCATTTATTAAATAGGCTATCTTTCCTCCAATGAGGGTGGTTGGCTCCTTTGTCAAAGATCAGGTGGCTGAGTATGTCTGAAGTTGTTTCTGCATCTTCTAATCTATTCCATTGACCCTTGGGTCTCTTTTTTTGCCAGTATCATGCTGTTTTTATCACAGTATAGTTCCAAGTTGGGGATTGTGATACTCCCAGCCATGTCTCTGTTGACTAGAAGTGTTTTAGCTATTCTAAGTCTCTTATGGTTCCAAATGAATTTTTGGATTGTTTTCTCTAGTTCTGTGAAGTATATTGTTGGAATTTCATTAAATCTATATAGTAGCTTTGGAAGTATGGCCATTTTCACTATATTGGTTCTTCCTACCCAGGAACATGAGATGTCTTTCCATTTTCTTATATCCTCCTTGATTTCCTTTTTCAGAGTGTTGTAGTTTTCAGTGTAGAGGTCTTTTGCTTCCTTTATTAGGTTGATTCCTAGATATTTCATTTTTTTGGGTGCTGTTGTAAAAGGAATTGTTTCCCTAATTTCTCTCTCAGTGAATCTGCTATTTGTGTACATGAAGGCTATTGTTTTTTGAGTGTTGACCTTATATCCAGCTACTCTACTGAATCTGTCAATTAGGTCTAGAAGTCTTTTGGCCAAGTTTTTTGGGTCTTCTATGTAAAGTATCATATCGTCAGTAAATAATAACAGTTAAACTTCTTCCTTTCCTATCTTTATTCCTTTTATTTCTTTCTCTTTTCCAATTACTGTGTTTCATGTTTCCAGAACTATATTGAACAGGAGTGGTGATAGTGGGCATCCTTGTCTTGTTCCTGATTTTAGCTTGAAAGTTTTCAGTTTTTGACCATTTAGTATGATATTGGCTGTTGGTTTTTCATAGATAGCTTCTATCAGTTTGAGGTAGAGACCATCTATTCCAATTTTCTATAGTGTTTTTATCATGAATGGGTGTTGGATTTTGTTGAATGCCTTTTCTGCATCTATTGATGTTCATATGGTTTTTGTCCTTGACTCTGTTAATATAGTGTATTATGTTTATCGATTTATGAATGTTGAACCATCCCAGCATCCCTGTTATAAATCCGACTTGGTCAGGGTGTATGGTCTTCTTGATGACCCTTTGTATTCTGTTTGCCAGTATCTTGTTGAGGATTTTTGCATCAATATTCATTAGGGAGATTGGCCTGCAGTTCTCTTTTTGGGTTGTGTCTTTCCCTGGTTTTGGAATCAAAGTAATACTTGCTTCCAGGAATGAATTTGGAAGCTTTGCTTCCCTTTCAATTTTCTTGATGAGTTTAAAGAGTAATGGCAATAGTTCTTCTTTAAATGTCTTGTAGAATTAGCAATGAAGCCATCAGAACCTGGGCTTTTCTTTGTTGGTAAATTTTTTATTACATTTTCAATTTCACTCATTGTAATTGGGGTGTTTAGAATTTCTATATCTTCTACATTTAACATTGGCAATTCATATGTTTCTAGGAATCTGTCTATTTCTTCTGTGTTTTCCATTTTATTAGAGTACAGGTTTTCAAAGTAGGTATTGATGATCCTCTGGATCTCTGCTGGGTCTGTTGTGACTGCCCCTTTTTCATTCTTCATTGCATGGATTTGAGCCTTTTCTTTCCTTTTTTTTGATAAGGTTGGCTAAAGGTTTATTGATTTTATTTATTCTTTTGTAGAGCCAACTCTTTGATTCATTGATTTTTTGTATCATTCCCTTAGTCTCCATTGCATTGATTTCTGCTCCGATCTTTATAATTTCCTGTCTTGTATGAGCTTTGCATTTGTTATGCTTTTCATTTTCCAGGACCTTGAGGTTCTGCATTAGGTTATTTATTTGAGTTCTCTTTGTCTTCCTAATATGAGAATTCACTGCTATGAATTTACCAAGTAGAACTGCTTTCATTGTGTCCCATAGATTCCTGTATGTTGTACTGGCATTATCATTTACTTGTAGAAACTATCTAATTTCTTCTTTAATTTCCTCTGTGACCCATTGGTTGTTCAGGAGGGTGTTATTCAGTTTCCATGTGTTTGTGGGGGTTTTGTGGTTTCTTATGTTATTGATCTCCAATTTTATTGCACTATGATCTGATAATATACAGGGGGTAACTCCAATTCTTTTAAATTTACTTAGACATGTCCTATGAGCTAGCATGTGGTGTATTCTGGAGAATGACCCGTGTGCAGCCGAATAGGATGTGTATTCTGATTTTGTGGGGTGGAACACTCTGTAAACTTCTCTTAAATCCATTTGTTCAATAGCTTGGTTCAGTTCTAGAATTTTGGTGTGAATTTTTTTGAAGACAAAAAAATCATCTGTCGATTTGTGATAGTGGGGTATTGAGGTCCCCCACTACAATTGTGTCAGTGCTTATTTGGTTTTTCATGTCCATTAATATTTGTTTTGTATACTTGGGGGGATTCATATTTGGTGCATATATATTTAGAATTGTCATCTCTTCCTCTTGGATTGTTCCCTTCACAAGGATGTAGTGACCATCTTTGTCTCTCTTAATTAGTTTTGGTTTGAAATCTACTTTGTCTGCAAATAAGATTTCTACTCCTGCTTTTTTCTGGGTTCCTGTGGTGTGGAGAACTGTTTTCCATCCTTTTACTTTCAGTCTTTGAATTTCTTTTGAGTTAGGTGTGTTTCTTGTATACAGCATATTGTTGGATTTTGCTTCTTGACCCATTCTGCCAGTCTATTTCTTTTGATTGGTGAATTGAACCCATTAACATTGATGGTTATAATGATAGATATTGACTCATACTTGTCATGATGTTTTACCTTTGTTGGCTCTTCTATTTCTTATTTTTCCCCCTTTCCTTTAGTTTCTTACCTTGCCTGCTGGCTTCCCTCTGTCGGGCTTCGTGGAGTTGTGACCTTCACTGTTTGTTTCTAGGATGTTGTTTAGAATTGCTTATAGTGTTGGCTTGGTGTTCATGAAATTTCTCAGGTGTTCTTTGTCATGGAAGTATCTAATTTCCCCATCGATTTTGAAATATAATTTTGTAGGATACAACAGTCTAGGTTGGAAGTTATTTTCTTTTAGGGCTTGAAATACTTCACTCCAGGCTCTCCTTGACTTGAGGGTTTGTATTGAGAAGTCTGCTGTGATTCTGATGGGCTTTCCTTTGTAGGCGATTTGTTTCTTTTCTCTAACTGCCTGTAGGATTTTGTTCTTCTGTTGGATTTCTGGGATCTTGACTATTATATGTCTAGGTGTAGTTTTTTTTATTGTGGCTAGTTGGAGTTCTATATGCCTCACTTATCTGTGTGTCCAATTCTCTACCTCTGTCTGGGAAGTTTTCCACTATCACTTCTGAGATCAGTTTTTTATGTTAATTTTACTTTCTCCTGTTTTTTCACGGACTCCTATCAGTCTTATGTTATTCTTTGCATCATCTAGCAGCTGCTGGATAGTCCCTTACTATTTTGAAGAGATCTCTGTTTTCATATTCCTTAACTGCAATATCCTGTCTTCTATATCTGATATTCTATCTTCAGATTCCCTTAATGTGCTCTGAATGCTTTCAATGCAGTTTTTATTCTCTAGAATATCTGCTTGAATCTGTTTCATGGTTTCGATTTCTTTCTTTTGCTAGGCATTCATGGCTTCCAGCATGTTTCTGAGCTCATCTATTTTTTTATCTGTTTCTGTTCTAGAGCCTCTAATAATGTCTTTCACTCTGCTCACCATCTCTGCAGTTATCTAGGAAATTATTTCTGTTTTGAATTTTTCTACAGCCTTGTTCATCTGTTTTGTTACTTCCTGTGCTATCAGTTCAGGATATCCAGGTGGTTGATTATCAGACTTTTCCACCTTGTTTCCCCCAGAATTTGCCTTTTGTGGAGTGGAAGTCTGAGTTTGTGCCTTACTTAAATGTCTTCTCATTTTTGTTTTTGGTACTGTCCTTGGTTTAATTCCTGCATTGATACTTTGAAGTTGCTTATTGTAAATATATTTGTTGATGTATTTAGAACACTTGTGGAATGATTGCTTCTCAGAGGTGTCTTCCAGATATAGCTGGCCTTTATGTTTTGAGTTTCTAATGACTCTGAGGCTGTCTCATTTTCATTATACCAGGAAGGACACCTGATTAGATCAATCACAATACCTTAGTCCAAGTGATACAATCAGCAACACAGTAGCCTCAAGTACCTCTTAGAAAATGACAATTTGTAGTAGTTATTAATCTATCATTTTTAACTGTGTGAATTAAATCAAAATCAAGGACCAACCCAACATATGTGTATAGTGAATAAATTCTTCAATGTGGCAACTTTACCCTTCAGGATGGGAAGTTAGAAGGCATTGGGGAAGGAGGAATAGGTAAGTAGGAGGACAGGGAAAAGTTAGCAGTGAGGCCAGGGAGCACAGGCAAGAGAAGGAAAGAGAAGAAATGAAATATAAAGAAATATGAATTAAGGGCAGAACAGCAACACAAAGGGAGATGAAGAACAATGTGGGACAGCAAGGGAGTGAGGCAGAGATAGAAAGAAAGAAAAGAGAAAAGAAAGAAAAAAGAGAAAAATAAAAATTTTAAAACAGTAGCAAAGAAGAAAAAAATTAAAAATAAGAGCAAAAAAAATAGTGGTAATTTTGAAAATAACAAATAAAAGATAAAAATCAAGGACCTCCTTCAGTGTATGTCTCTGCTGTCACAATAGACAATGTGGGCAGCAGTGTGCAGTTACAAGTCAATGAGTCTCAATAAGCCAGTCACAGACTCGTGAGATACAGGCAGATTTCTGGCTGAAAGTCCCAAGTTGAGCTCTCTGTCCTCCTGCAGGGTTGAACTCTGAAAGTTTCTGCTGCAGGTTTCAGCTGCCCTTCCCCTGAAGATAGTCCAGGTTCCGATGGGAGGTGATGATCCCTCCAATTTACCAAGCACGGTGGTTTGTTGTGCCTTCATTGCAGATTCTCCTCACTTTTCTAGTGGGCTTCAGTTTTCATCAGGGAGCCTAAGAGAGGCCCTCTCTCTGTTGTTCACTTCTCCAGCTCAGGACAATGGCCTTTATGCTCCCCTGTGCCTCTGCAGTGTGGATCCAAGTAGCTGTACAGTCAAAAGGCGAGTGGGAGGGGCAAGCTGGAGGCTGCTGGGCATGCCCAGGAGTCCTCACCAGCTCGGTCTCCTGCTCGGTCTCCTGGTTCAAAAACAATTAATTTCATTTTCAGTGTCCATAGCTAGTATGTAGAAATGCGATTAATTTTTGTATATTGGCTTTTTACCTTATGATTTTGCTAAATTCATTTCATATTTATAAAGAATTTTCTGTAGATTTAAAAAATATGCATATGATATCATTCATAAATGAAGACAATTTTACCTTTTTATATTCAAATTTGTACCTTTAATTTCCTTTTCCTGGTTCATTTCATTAACTAGGAATTCTAATAATGAATATAATGCGATTGGTTAACTGGCCTGCCTTTCCAAAAACATTGGGAGAAGTATTCACTCTCATACTTAAATACGATGATTGCCCCCATTTTTTTTATACATACCTTTTGTCAGAGTGAGAAAGTTGTGTACTTTACATTTATCTTTACTGCTTTATTAATTCCTTCCAAATTAGTTCCTACTTAATTTGGTTTTAATTTGTTCTTTGTCTTAATATTGACTATTCTGTTCCTTAATGTAGAATTTAGATCTTTCCTATTTTCTAATTTAAACATTATAAACTAAAATATTTTTCTCTGTATAGTATGTTAGGTGTATCTGATGCATTTGATATATTACAGTATTTTATTTCATCATGATATTTTTATATCTACCTTATGACCTCCTCTTGACTTGCATAATTTAAATATATGTTTTGCTCCAATGATTGTAGATTTTCTATAAATTAAAAATTGAATATTTTAATTTTCATATAACCAGATAACATACATAGTGTTCTTGGACACTTTTTAACTCTTCTCTTTTGGTTCAGTATATGGTGTTTTTGAGTGGATGACCCATGTATGTTTAAAAAGAGTGTTTATCTTGCTCTTGTATATCATTTTCCATAAATGATAATTAGTAGATATTGATTAATAGATTTTCTATTTATTTTATTAATTTGGAAGAGGGGCTTTGAAATTTCTATGACTGTGGATATGTCTCATTGCAGTTCTGTGATTTTTTGTCTTATCCGTTTTAAACTCTAGTATAGTATTCTTCTATCCTTGTAATGAAGTGACCACTTAAGAAGCATCTTTGTTTTTGCCTTGAATATGCTTTAACTGCAGTCTTTTTTGTCTTGTATTAATATAGATAATTCAGCTTTCTTTAGTGTGGTGATTGCATTATATACCTCTTTCTATCTTTTATATTTTATTCTCTTTCCATTTTTATGGCTCCTATCTCTTTTATATAGCATGTAGTTAGATATAGCTTTCATTATCTTAGTCTGTCAATCTGTTATAATTATAGTGCTAAGACATTTACATTTATTGTAATTATTGATGTTGCTATTTTTGCACTTTGTCCTGCCTTTTTTTTTTTCTTTACTTCTTTCTCTTTCCCTGGTATCTTTTGGCTTACCAGAACTTGTTTTTTAGTACTCCATTTTATCTTCCCTTTATATGTTTGGATGTATACCTTGTTTTTTAAAAATTACTAGATGTTATAATATTTGCCATATGCATTTTTAACTTTCTAAATCTAGACTCAAATAATGTAAAGTACATTAATGTATTCTCATTTAAGTGTACTATAAATACATATAACAATATTTTTCTATTTTTTTGTCTTGTCATGAATGTTACATATACATATTTACAATCCTCAAAATACTGTATTAATTTGCACTAAACAGTAAATTCATTTGACCGAATAAGAAATAAGAGGAAAAGCCTTTTATAGTTACTTACACTTCCCTTTCCAGCTTTCTTATCTCTTGTATATATTTAGATTTCTCCCTGGTATATTTTCTTTGACTTAAGAACTTAATATATTCATGCTTCAAATTTGATGATGATGAATTCCTTTTCCCATTTTGATGGAAAAATATATTTTTTCACCCTCATTTTTTAAGTATGTTTTGGTTGCTATAAAATTTTTATTTACCAGCCTTATCTTATCTGTCTACATTTTTTACTTAAAATATTATTCCATTGTTTCTCGATTGCATTTCTAATAAAAATGTAGCCTTTATTTTTATTGTTGATCCTATAAGTAATGTATATTTTATTCTGTTTTTAAGATTTTTCTTTATTGCATTATAACTAGTTACAGTGTGTCATTATATTATTTTTATTTTGTTCATCTTAAAATTTCAAATTTATATATCTACATTATTTTGGATAATTTTCTGTTATTATTTCTGCAAAAATAGTTTTGATTTTTCTTTCAGAATGCTAATATCTCTTACATTAGAACACTTTAAAAATTACCCACAGATTTCTGATTCCAGTTTACTTGTTTTCCTTGGTTAGTTTTCCTTTTATGTTTAATTTTTCTATTGTTGTATTGTCAGATTCGTTGGTCTTTTCTTCCTCAGTGTTTAATCTGTTCTTGAGCTAATCTAGTGAATATTTGCACCAAACATGGTGTCTTAAGGTTTGAGGACTTCTATTTCATTCTTTTCATGTCCATATTTTACTTTAAATACTAAAGCATATTCAGAAAACTGTTTTAAATTCTTTGTCTGATAGTGCTACATTTCTGAAATTATTGGTCAGATTTCTCTGTTTCTTCATATTGTACATTTAATGATTTCTTAGTGAATGCTAAAAATTATTATTTTTATTTTTTGTAAAGTATGGATTTTGTTGTCTTCTTTTAAAAAGGCTGAAATTTTTCTCTTTCTTTTTTTCTTTCTTTTCATTTCATTACTTTTGTATCAGTTTTATTTTTCTCTAAGTTGAGCTCACCTCTTTTATGACCAACCTAAACCTTTACACCAGGGATAGCTTATTGAATAACTTTTATGAGACCTTTGCTCTGTTATGTTCATCTTCAAGACATTTTAACACTTGACTCTAAACTTCCATTCCAATATTATCACCCAGTGCCCTTTTAATTCACATTATACTTCAGTCAGTCAGGTCCCTGTGTTTATTCTCTTTGTTCTTTTTGTCTAAAATTCCTTATTTTTTGCATATTTAAATGATGTCTTTCTTCCTTCACGTAAGTTATTACACATCAGCACCTCTATGAAGCTTTCATTTATCCCATGAGAATGAAAAATAATTTATTTATCTTCTGAAATTTTAAGCTTCTTGGTTTGGCTCTAATTTACTATACTTTATGTTGCAGCTATTTATGGTCAGATCATCTCATCTTTTCTTAGCCTACTCATTTATACGATGAGAGATCAAGCACAGATTTCTCAGATAGCTCGTGAGCTGTGTCTATTATAATGAAATAAAATATTATAAATGCAAAGTTATTATTGTTGTTATATTATGATCCTGATAATGATATTGTCATCTTTATAATGCCAAAATGTTCTTGGGAACAACACCTAATTGTCTTCAACATTTTGTAATTCTTTATATTTTGATCTTAATCTTCAGATATTATGATTCTTTTATTTTTCTACTCTAAATCTTTCAGGAAACACTGATTCACTTTCTCTATATTCATGAAGAAATTGTAAACCAATACAATTACCTATATAATGTTCCCAAATGCATATTCTTCAAGAATTTTGTTATGTTAAATAAACTGTAGTTTGATTTCAGTTACTTGAATGGTTATATTAATATGCTAAATTTTCTCTAATAGATAATGTGAGTTAATGACTGCATGACCCAAAGTTATTAATCAATATTCATTTATTAAGTGCTTGGTGGACTTCCAATGGCAGGTACTTTAGGCCAAATAATAATAACCTTAGCAATAATAATACTATTATTGGGATTATGCTCTTGTCTAGACATGGTGCTCATGACTTTTATATACATAAACTCTTTTAATTCTCTAGGAAATAGGTGGTTACAATTTTATTCCCACTTCTTGCATAATGAAATCAAGGCCTAGAGATGTTAAATAATCTGTCCAAGGTAAGACTCTCAATTCTGGCTGCAAATTAGAATCACTTGAGGAGTTTTTAATAACATTATATCCCTTTGTGCCCTACACTATTTAAATAAAAATCTCTGGGAAATGCAGTCCAGTCATCAGTATTTTTAAATATATTTTCAGTTCATCCTAACAGGTAATCAGGTTTGGGAACCACTGCTCTGGAGTGTCTCTTTTATTCTTAATAACGATTTATAAAAGTTTCTGCCTAATATGAACTTATAAATTAATTAGACATAGAGAAATGAAATAATAAAGAACCAGTACAAAGGAACTAGGTTACAAAAGTAAACACTGAATTACATAGCCTGCCATAAGAGCATCAGAATTTAAGAGAATGTGATTCATTCTAAGTGTGAAAGGCTTTGAATATAAAGAAAACCAAATGCTTTCTCCCTAACAAAACAGGAGATGCTTTTAAATTGTAGATAAGATCATGTCTAGTCTAAGAAAAGGTTTCAACATTTAGTTCGACTGAGGGGCCTAGGTTGTCTTGAAGGCTCTTAACATAGAGTATTTTAAAAATGATTCTTCGTCAAATGCAAGGCATTGGACTGTGTGACCCCTCACAGCCTCTCTCAGCCCAGGAATTTTGTGACATGCATTGGAAAACAGACAGTTCATCACTGGGATGAAAATGACATAGCCATTGTGTCTTACTAGATCAGACTGTGCCTCTTTCAGCCATCTCCACAAAGTTACCCTAAGCCATCAAATCATATTTCAGTTCTAGTTCCCCAGCAGCAAAATTCTGAGGAATAGTGTGGTATTTGGGAATAGCGGAATAACTCACTGTACCCAGTGTTGATCAAAGCAAAACCATCTATGTAAATACTCAACATTATTACAAGTTCACACCATTTCAGAATAAATAAGTTAGGTCAGGGGGCTGAGTAATCAGTGCCCCATAAACAAATGGATAGAAGACAAGTGAAGTGTGAGGATTCATGAGTATTGGGAGTATACCAAGTCCACTGGGGGTGAAGAATAAACCAAAGGAGATGCTCTATAGATAAAAACACTGAGCATATTGTGCAACCTGAAAATATCTGGTAAGTATAAAGGTTCCCAGCACTCACTGTGTTCCCCAGCACTGACCTATTGTGAGGGAAATACACTTAGTCCACAGCATGCTCCTCCCACTCTGTGCCATTCTTTCCTTTATAAGAGCTGGCCATCTAGTGCCACCTGTGTAGAGAACACACAGGAAGGGCAGCGATGACTGCTGAAGGAAAGTGAGGGAGGCAGATGAGGAATCTGTATAGGAAATGACTGTAGACACATCTGATCAAAATGTAAAATCTGACATTTATCTGTTTGCAATGCTGCAGAAAGGTGGTCTTGCCAACCATGGATGGGCCAGGAAGCAATGGTTTTTCTATTAAGGGTAAATAAAATGAGGGTAAAATTTTAAGTTAAGGAATTTTTCTGTTGCTAGAAGGCAAATTACTACATGCAGTAGTACAAAAGAACAGGGGTAAACAATACAATATGCTGTGAATTGTGAATGCATGTGTGGTAATGTCATGAATATATTAACTTCCTTCATTGTCAAGGGAAGTGACAGAGGCTGCCTGAAATTCAGAGAGGAGCCGCCTGTCACTCTGCAGCTCAGACGCTTGGAGTCACATCTCTCCTAATAACAAAGTCTATTCTGTTTACATTTGACATGGTGAGCAAGAAGTGGTAGGTTGCTTTTTTTTTTATCAGGAAATGAATGAAGGCATGAATGAATGAAGGAGTGAATGTCCAGATGGAGTCTCTCTACCCAGTCCATCCTGAAGCTATCCATCCTCCCTGTTTGGATAAGAACAAATCATCTCTGACAGGAGCACGTTTAGATGAATTTTTTAATATTTCTGGCAATGGGCTGTATTTATTTATTTTAACTATGTCAACATACTGCATATTTCTGACTCTAGGTCCCAGTGGTGTTTAATAAAAGAAACCTGCAAACCACCACAGTGTCAGAATCGGGGGTTGGGGGGATTTAGAACTAATAGACAGAAGAGAATTTCAGGGTAATGTCAGTGTGGGTTGGTGACAGGTTAACATTAGTTCTGCTTAGATTGGAGGGTCTGGTTTTCTGGCTGATTCCCCTATCCTAATGCGTAACTGAAACAAGGAGGTAAATATCCCATTGTGCTTAACAGCGGAATCCTGAGAAATGTTCTCAGAGTGCGGGAGGGAAAAGAGCCCGAGGCAGATTATTAGGTTGGAATTAAAATGCAGACGAGATTCATTAAATTGTTGACCCTCCTCCCCACTCCAAAAAAAAAAAAAAAAAAAAAATCAGGTTGCCATCTTAAATTGACAGCATTAGAGAGGAATTATGTGTGCTGATTAATAAGTGAATGTTTTTACCATTATGATCGCGGGACCTGCTAGTTATGTCGACATTGAAGAGGCTCTCAAACTACAGTGTTTCCGATAATAGAGGTACCATGAGCTGAAAGTTGTGCACATGTGTCAGTGCAGGGACACATCATTTTCTTACACAGTTGTGATGTATAAAAATATTGCCACTATTCCTCTTGCCAGTTTCCTCTGCACCTTCCTACCCACTCTTACCTGTGTATTCTGTGCAAAAACACATCGTTTACTTGCATCAATAAAGCACAGGGAATTTATAGTCAAATCAGAAAATGCTAAAAAGAGTGCATTCCAAAGAAGACAAACAGGCAGCTCACCATTTAGAACCACATGATATAAAGTGATTTCAAAACATGTGTTATTCTTTCCAGGTTCCAAGAAAAATGGCAATTTTATCCAATTTGGGTGTTTGCCAAAGGTGCCATTTCACCAAATGTAGCTACGATCATAAAAAAGGAAGCTTCAGAGTAGATTAACTAGCATTGCTGTACTATAATGGTGCTTTAAATGAGCAATTTGAGACAATTAACCTGGAACAGGCACTTCTGAGTGCTTTATTCCTTCAACAGTTTTGGTTCTTCAAACAAGAACAGAGAAAATGAAAATTGGCTCCTTCCCATCATAGAATCTTCTGCATAACTTGGTGAATATGCATATGATCCATAAGGAGCGTGTAATGGGAAATCTAAACTATGTAATTTGGAGATGTAATACTCCATCAACCAAATAAAATCATTAAAAAAATTAATGGGTATTTATGTGGCTGACTTAAGATAAAACTGTGCTCCATCTTTTGGTAATGCTTACTAGCTCTTCCCTTGGTTATAAAGCATATATTTTCCCTCTATGTATTTATTATTTACTATAAAGTATAGGAGGGAAAAGATCATTTGGAATTATATGGTATTATTAAAGAATTAAAATGCTTTCACACACTATCTGGAAATATTTTCATTATATTTAAAAATAGCTAGGCAGAGAACAAAAATAAAATGAATCTAATCAATAGGAAGAGACACAAGAACATACTTATGACAATTATCTAATTTCAATTCACACAACTAATATATGAGTGCCTACTATGCACATGAGATTGTGATAGATAACATGGTGCTGACTAACAGCAGCTATCATCATCATCATCATCATCATTATTAATTACTGTTATGAAAGTGCTATTCTGGAAAGGATGATCTAGAAATGGTGCGCAGAATGGAAGAGAGCCAGAGAAATAAGAGACTTTTACACTGATTGAAGCACCCTGTCTTGTGGGGGTAGACCAAATTAAAAAAGAATGGCTCTAGGAAAAGCAAATATTAAAAAAAAAATTGATTTGAGATTTGGAATTCTTAATAGGTACTCCCAAAAGCCTAATACATCTTTGTAACATGGAAACGGGATAGAAGAAAATACTTCTACTGAGAACTGAACTTTCCTTAACGATATGTGACTCCGGCTTCAGATGCTTGCAGTTTAAGCTCCTTGCCAGGAAGTTAGGAAAGTCTCTGCATTGTGCAGTACCAAAGTCAGCAAACACAGAAGTATGGAAGGATGATTTATCAAATGAAAATTTTTTTCCATAAATTTAGTCTTCCATATTGCTAAATCCAGTTTTCCATTCTCAAACTTGATCTCATTTGACACTTTTGCAACATTTGACAACCCTATTCACTGCTTCCTTCTTGGAACTTTCTACTTTTGGCTTTTTGAATACCACTTTATTCTGCCCTAATGATTAGTACTCCTTAGATTTCTCTGGTATACATTTTTCTTCTTTCAACCTCTAAATTTTAGAGCATTCAGTTCAGTCTTCCTTACCTCCTTTGCCTTTATGAATTCCTTAAACCATCACATTCAGACACATGCTGTGAAAGTCCTGCCATTGACTTTCTAGTTCATATCTCTAACCATGGCCTCTCCCTTGAGACTTGGATTCACTGTCTACTCAATATCTCCCTTTGAATGCTAACAGAGGTCTCAAAATGAACATGGTGAAATTTAACTGAATGCAAACTATGCTTCTCCTAACCTTTCCACCTTGGTAAATACTGCTACCTAACCTCAATTATTCAAGATTAAACTCCCCCAAGTTCGTTTTTCTTCCCCCATGGAGTTCAACTTTTGTTTTGAATTTGGAAAAAGTAAGGAGCCAAGATTATTCCTTGCTTAAAGGAAATCTAAAATATCTGAAATAATGAGTTGCCTAATCTGCCTATTCATTTGACAAACAGCTGTTGGGCATGGAATATGTTAGATTCAAACTCAGATGGATTAGACACATAAGTTGATCTCATCATGCTTATAGTTATGTACCTAAAGAGACTACTATACACATTGAAAAATTAAGGGCAAGCAAGATAATTTATGAGTGTTCCAAGTAAATCAATAAAATTCCCCTATCTGCAATTAATATTTTAGATGGTTGATCTCTATTTATTAATCCATTGGATTTTAAAGCATGTACCTTGAGAGCTCATCTTTGGGTTTGTAAATCTCTTGGTGAAGGAGGGGCAGACCAAAGGCTACTACTTGAAATGGTTACCTTAGGTAAGCAGAGTGTGTGGTGGCTCAATGTATTTACATTTTCAGACTATGAAATTGGTGATGTTGGGTGGCTGAGGTTTCTCTCTGTTTCTCCTGGGGCTCCTATACATTTATTTCTTTCTCATTGTCCACATCTACTCCGTATCTAATGAGTACTCATTTGCATGGACTAGCTAGAGATAATAGAGCCTTTCAACAGATTTTCAAGTCTATTGGAGTTTAAAAGTAAAATCAAGGCAGAAAACCAAGGAGATAGCTTGTAAAACCAGGGCCGGAATACACTGAGTGAAGTCAGGGGCACATATTGGCAGTGTGGACTGTGCCCCCTGGTGGGCTCAAGGCAGACGTATGAAGAAAATGTTCCCTATTTGGGGCCAGGACAAATTAGGACAAAGGCAAGAAGATGTGAAGAGCAGGGCCTGTTCATTCCCAGAATGAAATGAGACAGTGAAGAAAGCATGTTGAGAGGTAAGATGAGGATTAGGTCTTTGGGATTGGAGCTGCCAAACTAAAAACCCTGGCCTTTATCCTATACAAGTCAGGAAGCCCATGAAGTCTTTACTAGAGAAGAAAATGCAATTAGATTGGCATTTATGCAGATCATTGTGACAACTGTGGGCAGGTGAACTGGACATGAGTAGTAGGGAGGCAGTCTTCCTCATAATGTGACTGAGCACAGCCAAGCACAGAGCTGTTCAGCATTTCAACATACCTTCAAGGCCTTAGTCTTCATCTGTTTGCTTGGAGGCCTTTGTATGTTTTCACATTATTAGTATGCTCTTGAGATTTAAAAATCTGTGGCCACTGATCTATGGTTTGACTTTAAGCAAGATCTGATTTACTTATAAAATGAAGAAAATATTACCTTTTTAAAGTAATATTACCTCCTTTGGTACCTCTCTCATTTTTGGAGGGGTGAAGAAGCTTTTACATGTAAAGGGCATAGCCATACCATACTTACATGAGTTAATATTAATGTTAATTTACCTAAATAATGAGACTAACAAAGAAGCACACTTTTCAGCCACCTCAGGCTGGGAGTATGACTATCCCTATATTTTTCAGGCCACTTGACATTTAGTGCTTCAATAGATTGTGAGTCATTTGAAGCATATCTAAATCTCAAATCATAATCCTAACTCTCAACTCTGAGCTGGAAAGAAAAGTTCCTACCAAGCTTGTTAAGTGCTGTTAATGGCAAAGTACAGTTCTGCATTAGTCTAATCACAGCTTTGTCCGTGAACTTTGGAGAGACCATTCCTTCCATGAATGTGGAAATAGAGACATTGAGCGACCCACCCATGGTGTACTTCAAAGTTGTCTCCTCTTGCAAGACATCTTGCTACTTTTTCCTATTCCAGCGTATAAGAAGTTCATTCAGAAATGTGCTTACCACTAATAACAATGCTGGCTATGTTTTTTACAATCCTTGGTGCAGTGGTCATTATATTGCATGTATGCTTTGCATCTATTCATTTAAAACTCATTACAATGTAGTGGAAATAATTATACAGGTAGGTGCCTTTATTGTACCCATTTTCCAGATGAAGAAACTGAGAAACAAAACAGTTTTTGATGCCTTTCTGACTTCAAACCCCAAGGAGTTTTACCTTCATTAAAATAGTGTCTACTAGCTGCTGAAAAATCATACATCATTTCATTTATGAGTTAACTGATGGAAGAATGATCACTTTTTATCTTAATATTAAGATAATAATTTATACTTTGTAAAAAACCCACTTAGTTAAAAACACAGTATGCTTTGAAAATACTAGAGTGTAGCCAAAATCAAAATTAGAGGTATTAGCATGCTAAGTTGAACCACCCCTTAACCTATTGATTACTAAAACAGAAGAAAACAGCACCTTTTCAAGTTTTTTTTTCTTTCAGAATAATTGGATTCAAATTCACATCTGTAGCATTAAGCCCGTGTTTTCAAGATTTTTTTTCTACCCAATTGTTTAACCTCCATCTACTTCTCTGGCATAAATTTAAGCCTTTATTTGTGAATATTCGGATAAGCACTTTGCCTCTAACGGTATTGTTCAGGGCCCAGCCTCATTGTTACAGCTGTAATTGTAACTATCAAGACACAGTTCTTTGTAATTAGAAAGTCAAGATGGTATTCAGCAGTATGGCAGCACAGACTTACATTTGTTAGGCTATTAGAAAAAAATGTTTACAGAGAAAACAGTGTCATTGTTTAGTGCTCTTAATTGACCATCTGCCTGGTAAAGAAATGTCCAAAGAAGGATAAATAAGACTATAGTACACTTATTTATTTATTTTCTTTGTGCAGTGAGGAAATTAGGAAAAGCAAAAGAGGAGGCAAACTAGATAAGACATTGCTAAATCAGGCTGCAAATGAAATCATGCCAGGCATGCGTTCCTTTTTTCATTTCTTTCAGTGTGAAGACAAAGACCTATGGCCTCCTCCAAGGGTGTTTGGAGAAATATTTTAGAATGCCCTCATGGGTTCCTTGGAAAATTATTTCTAGCCTTTTTCCTCATTTTTTCACACCAATTTTCCCTACATGGACACTGGGCTCTAACTAACATGCTTTGTTCTCTAATATGAAATTTCTATAGATAAAGATGTCTCTCTTGTCCCTTTTCTTAAATCAGTTCCATTCTTCCTGCTAACTATACCAAGAGCACCCATTCCTTGAAGAGCTAGTCATGCTTTCCCACCCCCACCACCAACTGTCCCACCCCTGTGTCTTTTTTCTGTGTCTTCCATCCAGGAAGACAGAACTCTCTCCCTGCTCTGAACTTCTGTAGCACTTATTATTTTTCCATTCACTTGGCAATGGAAGGTGACCTGTCTGGTGATGTTCTTCTGTTGTGCTGGAACTGCTATTCAAATTCAGCCTTGCCATTTGCATCCTCATATGCTTCTGTTTTGACTCTCCCCTTAGACTGTAGAGTTCTCTTCCTAAAATCATGTCTTATTCTTCTTTGAATTCCCCCCAAAATGCCCATCACTTTTTCTAAATTTTTTTTACTTGATTCCAAAAAACAGACTAGCACTTGAGGTCCTGTGAAATGTCTATTATTCATCCTTTGACAAAGCCAAACAAACCCAGGCTGATTGGACCCTCGAGACATGTTTTAATTCTTTTCGACAAACATAATGAACACCTATCATGTGCTAGCTTTCTGCTAAGCAATGAGGGTGCAAAGAAGAATCTGCTGCTGGTCCTTGCTTGGAGTTAATTACCTCTGAGAAATGGCCTCTGGTGGAGTCATGTGTCTGGGTAAAATACATCAGAAGGTATGCTGCTTGGAATTTCATTCAAATTAACAAGAATTGATTTTGGCCAAGGTTTTCTGTGGTCTTCAAAACCCCAGGTTCACATTTATGGGCCTGTTCTGTTGGGTCACACTGGTGTGAATCTTGTGGCAAAAACTACTTCAACTGTTATGGCCAGGAAGCAAACAATGTGCAGCACCTGGAACAGAGCCGGTCCCAGTTTCAGCAATTTGGGTTCTAGTCCATGTCCAAAAAGCAAGGAGCAGCTGGTCTTGAGGAGATTATCTGTTGTGCTATATGGATGTCCTTCTGTCCAGGGTCTGAACTGAATTTCCTCCAAAGACAGTGAGTGACCAGCTTATTCTCAGAGACCTGGCTCTTCCAGGATCACAGATGGAAGCCCCCATTACAGCCATGCACAGATTTATCACAATATGGAAACACTTTGAAGAGGAAATGGAACAAAAACACAAAATATGACCTGACCCAATACCAGCCTCAATTTTCAGTAGATTCCTTTACTGGTTATTTCTTCCTTATAGTTTCCTGGAGACAACAGAAACCTAGTTTGTTAGCAGATATTCTTAAATACTCATGCAAACAGTTTTTGTCACACTTTTTCTGTCCCAGCCTTTCTCGTTCCAACTCAGTCGTTCTTGGAACATTTGATATCCTTTACACATTTCATAGTGCTTCCTAGACAATGTTTCCACCAGTCTTGAGGTTAAACTGACCACACCTTATGCATAAGAATTAATGTTCCAAGTAAGTTTGTATTTTCTTGCTGTCTTATTATCTTAAACTTTGATAAAGGCCATTTGATCTTGTGCTTATCTCCTTAAAATCTTCTCTCCTGGATTTTTTCATAGTTCATTTCCCTTTTTCATAATGGGCCTCAAATTCTCCCATATCATTAAGTTCTTTACAACCTCACTATATGAATGAGACCCTCATGTCAGACAACCCCAACATATCCTATATCCTATCTGCCTAAATTTTCTCCACAGTTAAGCTCATCAAGGCACCAGTTTTATCTCATTCACCCCCACTGGTATATTTTCAGGGCACTCTGTAGATACTAAATTAGTATACCTTTAATAGCAATTCACTTTCAGAGATTCCTGGATCATTCCCTCACAGTGAGAGCAGAGGAAAGCATTCTTTAGAATCCCAGGGCTTTCAAGTCTCATGGCCCAGGGTTAAACCCCATGTCAATTATTTAGCGATTATGGGACCCTTAGAAAATTTTACTTCCTATGCCTGTTTCCTTAACCTCAGAATAAAGATAATAATATGGACATCTTTAGTGTAGTGGTGAACTTATGTTGAGACAAGCTCCATGAAAATATAAATTCAATTTATGTGATCACATACAATCGTCTGGTCCATTGACAGTCTCTAAAACAAAAATATTTGGGAATAAATGAGATTTTTTTGGAAAAAGGAATGAGTGGGGCATTTTAAAGCTAAAAGACCACATATACCAATTCCTTTATTTTACCTGAAAGAACATTGCTGTGATCGGTGGGTAGGAGAATCTTTTAAGATCACATAGTGAATTAAATTCTCAGATAAGACCTAGCTCAGCTGACTACTAGGCAGGTCCTCTTTCAGGACAGTAGAGATGGCGGCTACCTGTTGGTCCTTCACCTTCCTTGTCTTTACCATGCAGTAATATCTCTGGGGAGGATAAAGTAGGAGGTCAGCGTTGGCCCTGGAAAAAGCCAAAGTGGTTCCATTTCTCTGTGGGCACACCTGTGACAGTGATAGAGATTGTTCAGCATGCAGAAGGACCTGAATTCATTCCCCAGCATTACAAAATGTAAGTTGATTGATTTAAAATATAGACACACTGAAGCTCAGAAAATTAGGTTACCCTGAAAACCACCCAATTAGTAATGAGTAAGTTGAACCTTTAAAGTCAAAAGTTTTGCAACATATAGACTCTAAGGGGCCAGGGATTTAGCTCAGTGGTTTCACCACCTGCTGTGCAAGCACAAGGACCCAAGTTTGATCCCCGGTACCAAAAAAACCAAAAAACAACAACAACAACAACAACAATATATATATATATATATATATATATATATATATATATATATATAGAGAGAGAGAGAGAGAGAGAGAGAGAGAGAGAGAGAGAAAGACTCTAAGTTGCAAGGAAAGAAAAAGAAAACATAGTTAAGAGAATATGGCTACATATGAAACCTAACGTATTTTTCTTACTTAATTTAAATGTAAGTGGCTTTTACCATTGACATTAGTATTAAAACATCAATTTTACTTTTACAGATAAGTATAATTTATTTAAACCTATTATTATTTATCCAATAGACTCATTCTTGTCTAAGCAAAATGACAGTGATATTAAATAAATAACACTACATTGGACAGCAGATATGCTTTTTTTCCTTCACAGTCCAATGAAACATACAATCCATCTGTGGACTCATAGCCTGAGTGTTTTGTACATACAAGAGAGTAGGAGGAGGGAAAAGTCTTTATTTAGTCTCTCCCACCTTTACCCCATTCCCATCTTATCAGCATTGAAAGAGGAGTAGCCAAGTTCATGCTTAAAGTTACCGAGACCAAAATAAATTGAACTGTACTGTAGGGCCTCTCAAACTTCAAAGCTCATGTACATTACTTTAGAGCCTTGCTAAATGTGAATTCAGATCACTAGGTTTGAGGTAGGGCCCTAAATTTTATATTTCTGATTAGTTGCTAGTAATGCAAATGTTGCTGGCCCTAGAACCACACACTGAGCAGTAAGTGTTTAAACTGCACTTAAGGACTTGTACTTGCACCCTAATCACCCTTGGAGTGGCCTGTGCCAAACTTTCCACCACTGCTCTGGATGGAGATCTGATCCAGGACAGACTGTTGAGAGGCACCTCCCTGATCTCATGGTGGACATATTATTGGCCTAGCAAAACCTTATATTTTTCTATTGTGCTGCCATTGAAAGCAGCATTAGTGCATTTTGTCAAAAAAAAAAATGCTGAATGAGGTCAGTGTGGCATGTGGTCAAAATATTTTTTCAGTAAAATGATAACATGATGAAAGTATGATGAGTTCAGTCAAAGGAAAAGGCATACTTCAGATATTAGGCCAGAAGAAAATAACCAGCAGGTGTTAGAGTGTTCATCCCAAATATCCAAGGCTCTGTCAAATTGTATAGATTAAAGATTTCCTGAGAATAAGACCCATACTTAGTGTCTTCCTCCACTGCCAAGTTCCCAGTACACTGCAGCTGTGTGATGAAGTCTTCATTTCAATGGTTTCACATCTAGTCAAGTTGGATACTTCACTGCTCCAATGCAGAATGTCTCTATGATTTTGTTCACCTGAATTTTAGAACTCCAGTCCTCATCTTATCCATATCTCTTACACTTTAAGTCAGGTTTGCAGTATTTCCAAGAAATCCCAAGTTCCTTAACTATCTTCTAGTAGAACCTCACCACCAACACAGAGAAAAAGCAGTCATGGAATACATATCTGTACAATAAGTGGATGAAGGAATTAATGACAATGAAGTGCCGTGTTTTGGTACCCTCACCATATAAACCAATTCACTTTTAATTCTCAGCTCAGCCCTGTAAAGGGTTTTGCTAAATGGAAGGGGAAAAAGAAACAATTTAAACCCTTAATATGTATTTGGAATAACTTAGCCAGATATATCATTGGAAAAAATAAAGTTGAGGGAACCCTAAGAAACACTGATGACTCTTCATTGGCATTTATAAAACGGCTCACAATTATAAATTTTCCCCTTGTTTTAGGCCTTATATGAAAGCATGAAAATCATCTCATTTAGCTCCTTTAAAATCCTATGAGGCATGTGGTATAATAATATTATACAGATGAGGATTGTATGGGTTCTACAAAGCTTGCTGTATTTAAAACACATATCCCAACCTAGGGCAGTCAAAACATCAACTCCATATATCTTAGCACTAGGGTATTGCCAATTTTTAATATCCCCCAGCATCCCATATGGCAACTGCATTACTTTAATTTGTACATAAGCAATTCTCCAAAAAAGAATGAAGGAAGGAGGAAAGAAATGAATGAATGAATTCTAGTAGGTTAGCACATAAGTTATACCTTATAATTTGCTATCCTATTAAGAGCATGGGATATTATGCTACTTTGTGGTTTCAGCAGAAGTTGAAATTTGTGTTCATTTAAACATCAAGGACACACATGTCCCTAAAGAGTTTTGAGAATGTGCAACTCTTGCAAATGGCAAATGCAAATGACCCTTTGGAGGAGATTAAGACAAACTATAGGCTTGCATCAAATTAGACGAAAAGATATTTTGAAATCAGCAATAACAAAGAAGTTCTGATATTCTCACAGATCTTTAATACTTCTCTCTGGGAGCCTGGCTGGTTGCTAGAGAAAACAACAACTTCAAATACATGGTCCTCAGCACAGAGTTTTGCACTTCTGTTCTCGCTACAGAGAATGCTCTTCTCTCAGATTCCCACCAGGACCTGTATGACCTATCTCTACATTCAAGCACCAGCTCTAATGTTGCCACCTCCAACAGCCCTTCTTGGACCTAAAAGAAGCATCTTTTGTCACTTTCTAACCCATGACCTTGTCCTTTTTTTCAGAGCATTCATTATCTATTGAAATACTGTGTATTGATATGGAAGTACTGTCTCCTCTCCACTAGCAAGCTAGATCTCTGAGGCAGAGCAGGAGTTACTGTTCACCTCTGATTTCCAGAGTAGTGGTTAGTTTATAAAGATGCCCCCCAAATATGCACCAAATAAATGAACTAAGATGCAACATATACCTTGAACAGAATGCCCACCTTCCCAATAATGTTGCTCACTCCACCTAGCTACTAAAGCCTAACAACTTCTTAATAATTCTGTCCAAGAGGTACTTGGTTTATTCATAGGCTTCACTTCTCCTTTACTTCACCTCACCTCACAATTATGCTGGTCTAGATCTCTTAGGTACAATTAGTATTTACATGAGATAGATTCAGGAAAATGTCCTGATATATACAAAAAAAATGTCCTGATATACACAAAAAAATATCCTGGTATATACAAAAGAATGTCATAGGATGGAAAACTGCTTTTTCCTCCTTTAGGATTTTTATTAGGTCAGTGCTTTGCATGAGGCACAAGCCTCTTAGGGGGATAATCTTCCCAGCTCATCCCATCACCCTTCAACTCAGTGCCAATAGGTAATGATATGCTCTGGCTGTCATCTCTATCATCCTTGTGCAAAAAGGGCAGCTACCTCTTTTCAACATCAGTTTGTTTGGAGTCCATTCAGTATCTGCACTTGGGTGAGAAATTTTTTCTTTTCAGTGCTGGGACCCAGTACTTTGTTTATGGCTATGCAAGCATTCTATCACAAAGCTATATCTCTAATTAACAA
Organism: Heterocephalus glaber; assembly: GCF_053883595.1. NCBI lineage: Eukaryota > Metazoa > Chordata > Mammalia > Rodentia > Bathyergidae > Heterocephalus > Heterocephalus glaber. The sequence continues at coordinate 10,002,243 of NW_028258305.1, forward strand.
TTTTTTTTTCTTGGTACCAGGGATTGAACTCAGGACCTTGCACTTGTGAGGCAGGCAGTGGAACCACTGAGCTAAATTCCCAGTCCTCCAATTAACATCTTAATTTGGAAATGTTCAGAAATTACAACTGAGAACCCATGAATGAGTATGCATTCATACAACTTCCAAGTGAATATTGCATGAATCTATAGCAAATACTATTTTTGGTTTTCATGTGATGACATAATCCAATGAACTTGATGTCAAAAAACCAAAAACATTTTTGACATTGTTTGGAGAAGGTTATGAGAATTATATACTTGTATAGTCAAAGCCACATTCATACAATCAGATTTCTTCCTCCCCCAAATCTATTTTATCCTGCAGTAGATCTTGTTTTAAAGGTACCTGCCCATTTATTGTGGATGATGGACTAATAAAATGAAGTCATTTTAATAAACGCCTTATCAGAATATCTTATCTTCTAAAGTGGCAATGTGAAATTTCAACACTGGAGGAAGCATTTAACATTCTGACTATTTTAATACTTTTAATAAATATTTGCAATTCCTATGATAAAGCATCCCAGTAGAAAATGCATTTCCTCCAAAATTTATGTGGCTGCTGGCAGGTGGCCATTTTCTAATTTTCTGTCTCACTTACATACATTTATTACAGATTTCTAACTACCCCTCTTTGCTCTTTGGCTATAAGCATGCTGTTTTTTTCTGAGTAGGGATGTATGTTATTAAAACTGAGAGTGGTAAACAAGAGCTTTCTGGTTTGCAAATTGGAGGGTTGGTCATATCCTTTGCGGGGGGGGGGGGTCCTTCAACATCCATCTCATTCACCTCTACAATTCATTTTGAATCAAGTCTTTATGACGTGCATGAAATTTGAGAGCCTTTTTCAGCTCCTCAATACATGGAAAGGCTGGGGACAGGTATTATTGATATATTAAGCTATGATCTTACTAATGGAATGCTACAGAATTTGTGAAATATTTGAGTTATAAGATTTAGAAAGAGAGAGACTAATATCCATATTAAGTAAATTATATTTCAAATACAAAGTGAAGGCAGTTAAGGAATTTCTATTGTGAATCTGGTTATAGAATTTTAAAAAATAACATTTTTAAATTTGTGATCACTCCTTCGTGTGCATCTCTAATCTGGGTTTTATTTACACATAAAATCAGTGTGTTATACACCTTAAAAGTTTCAAAACAAAGCCCACTATTGCTTCTATTTCCCATGTTCTACCTTCTGATATGGTCAAAATCTAATCCTACATGCTGGATTTTACTAAAAGTCATTTTCATTCTCTATTACAACAGAACAGAAATCTGAGTAATTTTTAGGCATTCCCTTTCTATATTACTTGAAGTCTTTCTTGTTATATCTGTTCCCTCTCTTTATTTATTTCCTCCTGACACTGTCCTAGTGTATTTGCTAATTATCAGTAATGACTATGATTATTCAAGAATCATTTAATCAATGCATTCTCTCACTTAAGTCATCCAACAGCCCTATGAGTTAGATGATCACATCATCCTCATTTTACAGTCAAAAAGAGAGGCAGGAATTATGAATGACTGCTAAAATTTACTCAGCTCCGAAGTCGCAGCACTGAGACTTCTGACTTCTGACTGAGAGTCTGACATCAGAAACAAGATTCTAAACCACTCACTAAGCTCCCACTGGCAGTAGCTATTATAGAAACTTCATCTCTGTTTTCTCCATTTACTTTCTATTAACTTGGCTATTTTTGCTCACATTTCTGTCACTGTTAGCTTACAAAACTATGAACTCATATTACAAGCTACAAAACTTCTGATGGTAACTTTAGGCCCATCATTTATTCACTTAGTCACTCATTTATTATTTACTCCATTGTTTCCTTTATCAGTAAATATTTGTGAAGCACACATGATGTGCCAGGTAAAGTTCAGGCACTGAAACTATGGTACAGATACAAATCATCCAAAGTTCTTGCCCAGTGGCTAAGTAAGGAGATGGTGATATAACATAAACTGCAATGGTGTTAAGTGTTTTGAAAAGAAGGAAAGCAGAGGAAAAGATTGACTGAGGGAAGAATTGTTGTTTTAGCCAAGAAAATCAGTGAAGTGCTCTGCAATGAGTAAATTCTAAGTGTAGAACCCAGTGATACGAGGGAGGAAGGATGCGTTCAAGGCCAGGGTGTGGGTGGGTGTTTGAAGGATGCAGGGACTACATCGTAATGCAGGGGAGAAAACCTGTGCACAGTGCTTAAAGCAGGGCTCTGCTGAGCCTGTTCAGGAGCAGCTGGGAGACCAGGGGGACTGGAGACAGGAAATAGTGCTGAGAAAGACTGGAGGCCCAGGAGACCATAGTAGCCTCTTGTTAGTCCCTTCTACTCATGCCTCTTTATTTCTGACCTCCTCCGAAAAGGAGACAATTCTTTCAACAATGCACTCCTTGCTGTATCCAAAATAGAACATGCCCTTCCCACCTCCCTGACATCATGCATTCTAAAGCCCCTCTTTTCTGACCTCCAAAATCATCTCATCCTTTAAAGCCTCTTTCCAATGCCACGACCTGAGTTGATGCGCTTCTTATGTCAGATCCTGCTGGAGATTCCTTCTCAACAGGGGAAGGGCAGCACTGTTGAGGAAGACCTCTGAGATCAGGCAACCTCAGATCAAATCTCAACACACACTTTGTTGGCTGGGCTTCTCCAAAGCAAAGGGCATCTTTCCAAATTTCAGTTTGGTTTTGCTATTTTTAAATGCAGCAATAAGAGAACAATCTCATAAGGTTTACAGAAAGTAAGTTACATTGTCCTTGCACATAGTAAAAATCCAATAAATTTTAGCTTCAAATTATATTAAAGGATTTTGAGAGCTAGTAGCTCTTCTTGATAACTCTAATGATATTCTCTAATTTTATTAGTCTACCCTGTGGTTTTCCTGAATGATATTTCAAGCAAGATGATATCTAAAATATCATAGTATTTCCTTCCATAGATGCTAACAAAATGGGTTAAAATAACTTTTAATCCAACTCACCACTTTAGTATTTCATCTAAAATATTTAGACATAAATGATGGAAGGATTTTGAGAAGTCTAAAACTAAGTGTTTTTCTTCTTTATAGCAATGCTGAGATAAATGGCTTAGGAAGTATAAACATGTAGAAATTATCTTTATGACCCCTGAGCAAGAAAGATTCCTTGAACAAGACACAAAAAAGTAATAAACTTAGTGGGGAAATTTAACTTATTACCATTAAAATTTCAGTCCATCAAAACTGAGTAAAATAATAAAGTATAATTTAAAAGAAGATAGTTGCAATCTAATAGTGAAGTTTTGTATCCAGAATTTGCATAAAACATACACTGAGCTTAAAAAGATATATGCCTACACTAAAATGTATAGTAGTACAAAATAGAAATTTTACAGAAAGTGCTACATAAATTGGGAATTAAATAAAAAATGATCAAAATCTTTTGTATATGAAGAAAAAAAAATTTGGTACCAGGGATAGAACTCAGGATCTTACACTTGTGAGGCAGGTGGCAGAACCACTGAGCTAAATCCCTGGCCCATAAAGAAGAAATATTGAAGACCTCATTTAGGTAATAGTTTATCAGGCAAAACTTGATACAACCATGTTGGAAAAAGATTTGATATCTGTTTTTGAATTTGAACATTCTCATTCTTCACGGACCAGCAGTTCTGCTTCTAGTTACATGAATTAGAGAAACTTCCTTATGCAAAGGTAAAGTTAAATGAAATCATAAGGGTAGAGTCTTGAATAGGATTTAAGTTCTTTTAAAAATAGGAAGAGACATCAGGGGTAGGCAAAGAGAAAGACCAGATGGGGACAAAATGAGAAGACAGCTGTAATGCAAGCCAGGAAAAGAGGTTGCCCTAAAAACCAACCCTGTCTTTACTTTAATCTTGGACTTCAGCTCTCAGAATAGTGAGAAAATAAATTTCTGTTTAAGCCACCTCATATGTGGTATTTTGTTATGGCAGTCCTAGTTGACTAATCTGACACATCAACCATTTATGACATATGCACAGTGGAACATTACATAGCAGTAAAAGTGAATAAACAATAGCTCCACACAGCCAGGTCATGAATCTTAGTGTATATATTAATAAAATCATATCAGAGAGACTAAATGCAACACTATAGCATTTTTATAAATCATAAAAATAATAAACCATATGTAGTATTTAGGGATATACATATGGATTAAGACATTTTTAAAGCAAGCAAATAGTGGGAAGATTATGGGGTAAGATAAGGAAGACCTGTAGAAGTGATGCTATTGTAAATGTGGTTTTCAAGTCAGATAATGAGTTTATAAATATTCATTGTATTATTTTCTTCAAATCTGTATAGATAATATGATTGTAAGTAGCAATTGATATCAGAAAGGAACAGAGAACTATGCTTTGTTGGGATGGGGGAGTAATTTGTCTCTCACAGGCAAGTATCTTAGGCCATGCAAGCTCCTATAACAAAACACCTTAAGTTTGGTGACTTAAAACAGAAGATTATTTCACACAATATTAGAGGCTGAGAATTTCAAGATCTAGGTGCTAGCATATAAAGGATGTAGTGAGAGATTGTTTCTGATTCATAAATGAAGCCTTTCCATTTTTTTTGTTGTTGTTGTTAAATTCTTTGGTTGGTACATTTTAGGTATACAACGCAATTACATTTCTCAATGGGAATTGTACCTTTACATGATGCATCTTGGATCTTATTTTTTCCCCATTCCTAGCCCTCCCTTCACACCCTCCACCCTTCCCTATTTACAAAGACTTTATTTCCATTTCTCATCATTTTTCCTTTCCTTTCTTTCCTTTCCCCTGCCCCTCCCACTACCCCTACCCCCTTGGACCTTTTCTTCCTATTTTACATTATCATTTATTCATTCTAATCATTGGTACATTTTAGGTATACAATATAATGACATTCATCATTGGAAATTTGCACCTTTACATAATCTCTCTTGGTTCTTATTTTTCACCCTTGCCCAGCCCTCCCTTCAACCCCTCCACTCCTCCCTATTTACAAAGATTTTGTTCCTATTTTTCCATTTTCTCATATTAATCCCATTCCCTTCTATCCTTTCCCCTATGCCTCCCACTTCCTTCGCCTTTGCCACTTTTCTTCCTATTTCACATTACCTATTATATATTTTAGTCCTTATTTACACTTTCAGTTTCTCACACCAGAGAAACTATTCAGTATTTATGCATGTGTGTCCTATTTATTTCACTTAAGAGTATTGCCTCAATGTGCATCCACTTAGCTATAAATGTCTCTAATTTCTCATTTTTGATGGCTCAGCAGTACTCCATTTTATTAAAAAAACACATTTTCTTTATCCAGTCTCCATTTGTTTCCAAGTTTTAGCTATCACAAACTGTGCTGCTATGAACACATATATCACTGTGGTGTGATTCTTTTAATTCTTGGGGAAGATCCCCAGGAGTGGAATAGCGGGGTCAAATGGGACTTCCAGTCCTAGTTCTTTGAGGTATCTCCATACTGATTTCCACAGTGCTTGCACCAGTCTACACTCTCACCAGCAGTGGAGCAGGGTTCCTCTTTCCCCACAGCCCCGCCAGCATTTGTTATTTGTTGATTTCATGATAGCAGCCATTCTTTCTGGAGTGAGGTGGAATCTCAGTCTTGTTTTCATTTGCATCTCTCGAATGACCAGTGATGTTGAACATTTTTTCATGTATTTATTTGCTATTTCTACTTCTTTGTGTGAGAAATGTCTGTTCATTTCAGATGCCCATTTTTGGATTGGGTCTTTAAATTTGGGAGATCTGATCTTTTTAAGTTCTTTATAGATTTGAAATAGTAGACCTTTGTCTGAGGAACAGCAGGTGAAGATTTTTTTCCCACATTGTGGGTTGTCTCTTCACACTGCTGGTGGTTTCTCTAGCTGTATAGAAGTCTTTTAATAAGCAGAGGTCCCACTTGTTGATTGTTTGTGCTAGTTCACGGGCAACTGAGGTTTTGTTTACAAAATCTTTTCCTACACCAATGTCTTCAAGGGTTCTACCTAACCTCTGTTCCAACTGGTTCAGAGTTTCTATTTTAATATTTAGATCTTTAATCCATTTTGATTTCAGTTTAGTGCATGGCGAGAGATATAGGTCTAGTTTTAATCTTTGGCAAGTTGAAGCCCAATTTTTCCAGCACCATTTATTAAAGAGTCTATCTTTCCTCCAGTGAGGGTGTTTTGCTCCTTTATGGAAGATGAGATGGCTGAGTGTGTCTGGAGTTGTTTCTGCATCTTCTCATCTGTTGCACTGGTCCTCAGGTCTGTTTCTTTGCCAGTACCATGCTGTTTTTATCACCATAGCTTTGTAGTATAGTTTCAGGTTGGGGATCGTGATACCCCCTGCCATGTCTCTGTTACCTAGAATTGCTTTTGCTATTCTGGGTCTCTCCTTGCTCCAAATGAATTTTTGGATTGTTTTCTCAAGGTCCATGAAGTACGCTACTGGGATCTCAATTGGAATTGCATTGAATCTATATAGCAGTTTTGGAAGTATGGCCATTTTCACTATATTAATCCTTCCTACCCACGAGCAGGGGATGTCTGTCCATTTTCTGATTTCATCTTCAATCTCTCTTTTCAGAGTGCCATAGTTTTCAGAGAAGAGGTCTTTGATTTCTTTCATTAGGTTGATTCCTAGGTATTTCAGTTTTTTGGATGCTGTTGTGAAAGGAATTATTAGCCTTATTTCTCTCTCAATGAGTCTGTCATTGGTGTAGAGGAAAGCTATTGATTTGTGTGTGTTGACTTTGTAACCAGCTACTTGACTGAATTTGGTTATTAAGTCTAGAAGACTTTTGGTGGAGTTCTTGGGGTCTTCTATATGGAGTATCATGTCATCTGCAAATAATGACAATTTGACTTCTCCATTTCCTATCTTTATTCCTTTTATTTCTTTCTCTTGTCTAATTGTCGTGTCTAATGTTTCCAGAACTATATTGAACAAGAGTATTGATAGTGGACATCCTTGTCTCGTTCCTGGTTTTAGTGTGAAGGATTTCAGTTTTTGACCATTTAGTATGATATTGGCTGTTGGTTTTTCATAGATAGCTTCTATCAGTTTGAGGTAGAGAACATCTATTCCAATTGTTTGTAGGGTTTTTATCATAAATGCATGTTGGATTTTGTCAAATGCTTTTTCTGCATCTATGGAGATAATCATATGGTTTTTATCCTTGGCTCTATTGATATACTGTATTACATTGATTGATTTGTGTGTGTTGAACCATCCCTGCATCCCTGGGATGAATCCCACTTGATCAGGATGTATGATCTTCTTGATGATCTTCTGCATTCTGTTTGCCATTACCTTATTAAGGATTTTTGCATGTATGTTCATTAGTGAGATTGGCCTATAGTTCTCCTTTTTGGTTGGGTCTTTCTCTGCTTTGGGGATCAAGGTGATGCTTGCTTCCAGGAATGAATTTGGGAGTACTGCTTCCCTTTCAATTTCATTGAAGAGTTTAAACAGTGGTGGCAGCAGTTCCTCTCTAAATGTCTTGTAGAATTCAGCAGTGAAGCCATCAGGGCCCAGGCTTTTCTTAGTTGATAAGTTTTCAATTACATTTTCAATTTCATTGGTTGATATTGGGTTGTTCAGAATTTTTAGGTCTTCTTCGTTCAACTTCAGTAATTCATATGTATCTAGGAATCTGTCCATTTCTTCTGTGTTTTCCATCTTTTTCGCGTATAGGTTCTGGAAGTAGGTATTGATGATCCTCTGGATTTCTGCTGGGTCTGTTGTAATTTCAACCTTTTCATTCCTAACTGCATGAATTTGGGCCTTTTCTTTCCTTTTTCTGATAAGGTTAGCTAAGAGTTTGTCAATTTTGTTGATTCTTTCAAAGAACCAACTCTTGGCTTCATTGATTTTTTGTATCATTCTGTTAGTCTCCATTGCATTGATTTCTCCTCTGATCTTGATAATTTCCTCCCTTGTGTGAGCTCTGGGGTTGTCCTGCTCTTCTTTTTCTAGAAGCTTGAGGTGCAGCATCAGGTTGTTTAATTGGGCTCACTCTGTTTTCCTAACTTGTGCTATGAATTTCCCTCGTAAGACTGGTTTCATTGTGTCCCATAGATTCCGATATGTTGTATTGTCATTGTCATTGAATTGAAGGAACTGTCTGATTTCTTCTTTAATTTCCTCGGTGACCCATTTGTTATTCAGAAGTGTGTTGTTCAATTTTTACGTGTTTATGAAATTTTTCAAGTTTCTTTTGCTATAAATCTCCAATTTCATCGCACTATGGTCTGATAATATACCGAGGATAACTTCAATTCCTTTGCACTTACTTGAACATGTTCTATGTGTGAGTATGTGGTCTATTTTGGAGAATGACCCATGTGCAGCTGACAAGAGTGTGTATTCTGATTTTGTGGAGTGGAAGACTATGTAAACATCTGTTAAGTTCATTTGTTCAAGAGTTTGATTGAGTTCTAGTATTTCATTACTTATTTTTTGTCTAGTTGATCTATCTGTTTGTGACAGTGGGGTGTTGAGGTCCCCCACTACAATTGTATTAGTGCATATATGACTTTTCATGTCCATTAGTATTTGTTTTATATAGTTCAGTGCACTCTTGTTTGGTGCATAGATATTTATGATTGTCATCTCTTCCTCTTGGATTCTTCCCTTTACAAGGATGTAGTGTCCTTCTTTGTCTCTCTTAATCAGTGTTGGTTTGAAATCTACTTGATCTGCCAAGAGGATAGTTACTCCTGCTTTTTTTCAGGTTCCCAGCGCAAAGAGTGTTGTTTCCACCCTTTAACTTTCAGTCTATGAGTTTCCTTTTGAATGAAGCATGTTTCTTGTATGCCGCATATTGTTGGATTTTGCTTCTTGACCCATTCTGCCAGTCTATTTCTTTTGATTGGTGAATTGAGACCGTTAACATTGATGGTTATAACTGAAACTTATTGACTTATCATTGCCATGACTTTTTCTTTTTGTTGGGTTCTCCCCCTTTACATTTAATTTCTTGTTGTGCCAGATGGGTTCATTCTGCTTTACTTCCTGGGGTTGTGATCCTCAATGTCTGTTCCTAGGATATTCTGTAAAATTCTTTGGAGTGCTGGTTTTGTATTCATGAAGGTCCTAAGGTGCTCTTTGTCATGAAAGTATCTTATTTCTCCACCAACTTTGAAAGATAGTTTGGCAGGGTACATCAATCTGGGTTGGAGGCTGTTTTCTTTTGGGCTTGGAATATGTCATTCCAAGCTCTTCTTGCCTTGATGGTTTGTGTTGAGAAGTCTGCTGTGATTCTGATGGACTTTCCTTTGTATGTGATTTGTTTTTTTTCTCTAACTGCTTGTAGAACTTTGTTCTTCTGTTGAGTTTCTGGAATCTTAACAATTATATGCTTACGTGTAGATTGTTTTTGATCAAGGCTATTTGGAGTCCTACGTGCCTCACTTAGCTGTATGTCAAGCTCTTTTCCCCTGCTTGGGAAGTTTTCTGCCATTATTTCTGTGAGGAGTTTTTTTATGTCATCTGCACTCTCTCCTGTTTCTTCATTGACTCCAATCAGTCTTATGTTATTCTTCTTTGCATCATCTAGCAGCTGCTGGATTGATTTCTCATGTTTTCTTATAATTTTGAAGCAATTTTTCTTTTCCTGGTCATTAATTGCAATCTTATCTTCTATATCTGAAATTTCATCCTCACATTGGCTCATTCTGCTGTGTAGACTTTCAATGGAGTTTTTCATGTCCTGGAAATCTATTTGCATCTGTTTTATGGATTCCATTTGTTTCCTTTGTTGGGATTCCATCATGTTCCTGAGCTCCTCTCTAGATTTATTAATCATGTCTTGTACTAGGAGCACAATTTCTCCTGTTATCTGAGACATTATTTCTGATTTCATTTTTTCCAGATCCCCTTTTGTTTCCAGTTCAGTGGGCCCAGGTGGCTGAGTATCAGAGTATTCCATCTCATTTACCTTTGGGGTTGCTGTAGGTGATCTGGAAGTCTGGTTTTGAGACTTATTTACATGTTTTCTCATTTCAACTCGGGGCGGGGGGGGCGGCTGTTGGTGCCTGCACATATTACCTCCTCTGAGCTGGGAGAGGTGGGACAGAGTCTAGGAGCAGTGGTGGGGATAGTGGCCCAAAAGCCCTTTCCTCTGGGCTGGGAGCAGCGGGAGGGATGGTGGCTGGGAAGCCCCTTCCTCTGGACCAGGAGCAGTGGAACGGCAGCTCAGAAGCCCCTACCTCTGGGCCGGGAGCAGTGGGACTCAGTACTATGGTCTGGTGGTCCGGTGTCCTCTGCGTCTTTGTAATGTGGAACCAGGTAGCTGTACAGACGATCCGGGGGGGGGGGGCAGTGGATTGTTTGCCTTTTCATTGTTTATACACATAGCAAAAGGAAGCAGAGGAGATCTCTCTCAGGTCTCTTTTGCAAGACGCTGATCCCAGTCATGAGGGCTTCATTATCACAACATAATCACCACCCAGGGTCCCACCACCTATTATTGTCACTTTGGAGATGTGGATATAAAATGTTGAGGTAGACACATTCACACTACAGCATCACTATATATAGCTTCCAAGTTTTTAAAATTTGTGATTGTTTTCTTTTCCCTTTCCTTTACAAACTTTACCTTCTCTTTTTACATTTGACTTCATTCTTTATAAAATTTAACATTAGAGAAATAGTGAATTTCATTATTTTGTTATGGAAAATATCCCACTAATATAACAGGTGTGTGAGAGCACAATACTCAGAATTGATTCTACTGTAAAATTAATTCTCAGTTACTTATAATATTTAATTTGTGTATGCAAAGCACCCCAGTCACTGAAAAGATAATTGACTTTCCTCTGAAGTCTCTCATTCTACATATTAATTTCATCTTCTCTCTCAGAGCCACATACTCTTTGGAACTCATTGGTATTATCTCTGTGTACTTAGAGGAGTTGCAATATCAATAAGTTTGTCAAACATCATCATATCTGGTCTGTTGGGCAGAATTTGTTTATGTTATCCCAATTCTATAACCACACAACATTGAATAACTGCCTGCCAAGAATTTATGGATTCTTTTCTATTTTACAAGTCACATTTGCCTTTGAAAATTAGGTGTTTCTATAAAATAGCTACATTAAAATACTATAGCAAAATCTCTAGCAGCCAAGGAAGCAAATTTTCTGGTGCCTGATCTTTTTTTAAATTATAATTTAAAAATATTTATTAATGTATCACATTCCTCACAAAATCATGGGACCACAGCATATATAGAGAATAGGCAGAGTAACTATTTTTAAAGGAATTTTCAATATGATGTATATAATGGTATGAGCTGAGGATGTTGCAAGGATAAGGTGTGCTATTTCCCCATACTAAAACACTGCATTTTACTGATAATTTTTTGCCTTTTCTGCTACCCTAAAATCTTCAAAAACAAACTATCAGTCATACTACATGGAATATCTTATGACAATCATTGACACATTTAGCTTTAATTAGATAGTTCTGTGTAAGATTTTATCCCCAAAACAGCTTGGGTTGTTAGATTATTATTATTATTGTTATTATTATTATTTTGTATTTTTCTTCAAGAAATATGTTAAGTATGAAATATTATTTTAGTACTACAAATTCAGAGTGACTCCCATAAACACCATTATAACAATCTTGGAAAGTCTGATGCTTGAAATTAAGTTTCTTTTTCCCAAACTCCGATCTATCTTGTTGGCTGGTAATGTCTGAGGAGGAAACACTGAGGCAATGATGGAATGTTCACATCACCAGAGGGATCATAATAAAAGGGTTTCTTTTGCAGATGATTCTAAAGTTTAAGCTGCATTAATTTCTCTTTTAAAATCAGAGTTTTCTCTGTTCCTTTATTCAGTGAAGTTCTTTTTCCTTCTGTTGCTAAATCAGTACATCCCAAAGGTACGAATGCAAAAGCAGACTTCCATATTCTCTAATTATCTTTGGAGGAATTAGTATCATCAAAAGAAAATCCCAGAGAAATCAACCGACACAAGTAGAACAGGAAACAGTATGTCATTTAAAGTTATCTGTTGTTGAGACCCACCCACAAGAGTACAGAGTTTGGAGCTAGTACTCTCCCTAGGGCTCACTGTAGGGTGTACTGGGAGCAAAGAGTAAGATGATAAGGCCCAGTACTAGGTCTCTCAACTGTCCTACTGTGTTATTTTAAGAAGCCCTTGACCCTGGCATGGTGGTATGAGCAATATTTTGCAGTTGGTCATATCTATGCTCAAAGAGCCACACTTCCATTCTCAGGTTTACAAGTCCTGGCATTTGGATTTAGGCTTACATTTCCTGTGAAATACATTAAGTGTCATTGTGGGACATTGCACACACAGCCATTGAAGTTTCTCCTTCTTTGAAAACTTATCACCATCACTTGGAGAGTCCCATCAGGGCTTTTATGTTCTTTTGTAATGAATTTTCATTTAATTTTTACTTTTGTTGGGTGAACTGGAATCCATAAATTTAAACAAGAAGGCTACTGGCTACTATGGGAGCTGTAATTCAGTCCACAGGAGGTCTTGATAAAATACATACTAGCTAGAACCCCATTCCCACAACTTATGTTTATCAGAAATTATATTGAATTACAACCAGGTAATGTCTGTTTTCTCATACATTATCCTATCTGTAGTGATAACAATCATGATAATCCATTCCAGTTTTTTTTTTGGTGACACTGAAACTGAATTACCCCCCACCCCCACCCCAGCTAGCTTCTTATATCAAAGTGCTTCTATCCTATCATGCCTCTCAAGAACAAAACTAGATTCCACTCTTTGGCACACTCTAATCTTTCCATTTCTATTAGAATACTTCATTAATTTGCCTAATTCATTGCTTTTAGCTTTGAAGAAGAGGAGAAGTAGAAAACACTTGAATTCAGTCACCTCTGGCAGGGAGGATCTGTTCTTCCAAATATTTCAGCTATTTCCTCCCTGCTGGCTTACCATCATGTCTGTGTTCTTGTGAGGAGCAGATAGGAATTCATGCCCTCCCACCTTAGGCATCATAAATATCTTTCAGATAATAGATAATTCACCAGATCTTCTGCGTTCCTGTGCACTTAAGAGATTCTCAGTATGAAGAGAAAAATGCATTTTGATTTGAGGCATTCCTGTGTTTTATAGGGGTGCTAAATTATATCCCTATAATGGTGGGGGAACTAAAAATTTCTCCCATTACTAAATGTCAGTTTTATCTCTTTCTTTCCCCCTTCTCCAACGTCAAAAGAAACATCTGAAAAGCTATTCAATTCAATAAACAGCAATATTTCCTATATGTAACCCCATGTTTCTGATATTAAACATATGTGTGTGGGCAACGTGGACTACATATACATGTGTAAAGTAGGGAAATATATTTATTAATTCTAAATCTTTGAAAGGAAATGTGAACCTCTGCACAAAGCAGTCTAGTCCATGTTGGTATGCTCTAAAGATTAAAAAATGTGTCTTTGTACTGAACCCATATATTCCTGGGTCAAATTTATTAGGTTTAAGCTTGTGCTCTGAAACTGATCAGTCAGTTGTATCTGTTTCTGTAGAATATTTTTTCCAATTTTGATTATTTTTTGTCAGATTTATCTTAAAACTCCTCTCTACAGTCTCTGTATGATTTACTTTTCATTAATTCTGGATCCTTCACAATCCTGATCAACTACTCTCATAGTGTAGACATTCAGGATGGCTTCCCAGTAGAGTGCATTTGAATACTGTCTTATGTTGGTTTCCTTTGACAGAAACCTGAGGAGTCAATGACTCAGTGCACATAGTATATTTGGGAGGCGATCCTATGAATCTTGAGTGAGAGAAGGTCGAAAGTTAGTGAAAAAGAAAAGCCAATAGAGTATGTGTTAATGAGCCTACTACTGCTGTGGGCCGTGAGGTTCCATTGCACTGAGGACCCCTGAGAAACCATGTGGAATGAGCCTCAAAATCATTCCATAGGTGTTGGGGCGTCTGAGATGTGTTTCTAACCTGTGCTCCTCCCCCAAAATGGAGAATAGTGCACCCAGGGGATGCCAACACCCAGCACCTCTTTTTTTGTGCCTTGCTATATGCATAAAGGTGCTGGGGGAAAATCTCCAGCAAAGGAGAGATGCTGGGCCTTTTGAGGTAGAGAGTTGTGAGTCTACTGCAAATGGTCTTGGCAGTAGGGCATTCAGACAGTTTGAGGTCACAGGGTTGAACATCAGGAAGGGATGTACAGATGCTAAACTGGTGATATAAATCCATGAATCTGGCCAGGTAGAGAGAGAGCAATGGGAACACTGGGCCTATGGATATACAGAGCTTAAATCCTACCCAGCAGCATTATAATTTAAACAAATAATACTAATTATTCAGAGACTATGCCAGGCAAAGCAAATATATCTGCCAGTTTGTAACCCTTGCAACAATAAGGAGGGACAGTGGCAAATTTGAATGTATGTTTTATCTAAAAGAGGCTGTCCACCATCTGCTTCAGTCAATTATGACCATTCCAGAATATGGGCCAACGTTGTTAGAATTTCTGATTTTTTTTGCACACAAGATTCTAAAACAAAAATCACAATTTGTAGAAAATATCTTAACTTTTAGGTACTATAAAAACTGAATTCGTTTGGGCCCCAGGAAGGCCATTTAAGAGTATCCCTCTCCCATGTATAGCCTTTGCTCTCACAGAAATACCAGCTCTGTGGGGATGGTGAGAATTCAGAACCTCGGAAGCATGATAAATGACTCATTGGTACAATTCTTGGTAAACTGGTTTCAATCCTGAATGCTTATTCCATGAAATTCACATTTCTGAAAGAGCTAAAAATGAACAATGATTAAGAACATGCAATGTGAGCTGAAGCTGGGCAGTCTCTATGACTAAATAAGCTTCAGTTCTTTTGAGCCTAACATTATCTTTGGGATGGAGTGAGGAGATCCAAAATAGGTAAAGGGTTTTTCACCCTTGTTAATACAATCCAGGTTAAAGCAGCAATGTTTTGCATCAGGGAAATTTAAGATAGAGCTTTGATCTCCTTCCTATTAAAATAAACTAATGTATTATCCTGACCTCAAAAATGTAGTCTTAATTAGGGGCCTTGAATGAGATAATTGACCTTGACATTGCCTTCAGCTCAGGGCACAAAGCTGTTATCAAAATGACTTACCGAAAAGTAAGCCATGCTGCAATAAGTACTGTTTATTTAATAATTTTATGTTTTAGAATTTTAAGCTTCCAGAATCCATATGCCACAAGGGCAAATACTAGCTTTGCTGTGGCCAAGAAGAGACAACAGTGTATTGGAGTGAAATCTATGTTGAAATTATGAATTAGTAAGAAGTAGAGTCTTTGTTTAAATATAAGTATTTTTTGCATTTTTCGACCTAGCTTGTTTGCATCTTAAAATTACTTGATGGGGAAACGTCTCTTCTGTGTATCTCGGTATTTTTTTTAAGTAATAGTGCAAACATTTGAAACAAAGAAGTGCAGAAAGAACACTGGACTAAAAGTCAGGAGATGTCATCCTTGGTTCTCATTTCATTGCTAACCACTGTGGCCTTGGGAAAATGTTTTATAGGATCATCTTTAAATTCCTTCAAGCTTATATAATTATTGTCTTTTTACTTTGATCTTTTTTTTGTCTCATCTTTTGCCTGAAAATCAAACTATGTTCAACTTTTACTTAGGAAAACAATGGGCAAAATGTAAAGGGGAAAAGCCTATCTTTGTACTTCTCAAGATGTTCTTTCTGGTTCTTGTTTCTCTTCCATGACCAGCTTTCTCCCTCAGTATACCCTCGCCATATCCACGTACCACTTTGTCTTACCAGAAACTTCTATTTTCTCCCCAAATAGGGTTCTCCTTCCAGATCTCCACTCAACTATTTACCTCATAGTAAAAAAGAATTAACCAGTTGCAGCTCTTTATTGAATGTGCAGTTATATCTGCTTGCAGAATTAAGATTTTACTCTCCTGTTATAGAAATTTGAGAAATAAGTATCCAAGTGGAAACAGTTTTAGAGTGCTAGTGAAGAATGGTATCTGCTCCCCTTCAGGCCAGGAAATAGTGTGTATGCACAGAATGGAAATTCAAGGCTGAATCTGGGTCTGGTTATAGAGAAAGACTGTAGTAGGGCCAGGAATAGAGCTCAGGTCTTCTGTACCTGTCACACCATAGACATTCAATATTTATTAGATGGTTATCTACTGACCAAGCAAGTGTTGGGATCACAGAAATGAAGGAGGAAGGAGGCATAGGGTGATGGATCAATACAATGCTCGTACTATAAGGCCCAGATGCTGCCTTGTAAGACAACTTTTGGCTGAGGTCAACAGACCTCATTCTGATTTTCAACTCTTTTGCAGACAACTTCTGTCCACACTGATCTAACGAGAACATGCAGTATTTCCCCCCGCAAGTTTGTATCTTTTGATACATCATCTTTCTTTTCCAACACTGTTTCTTATCCCTGCTGTGAAATCACTACCTCTTTTGTGGTCCTACTCCCCAACTCTTACACCACAATCCTTAGCTCTGATTTGGACTCCTCAGAATCATTCCTGGGTCTTCCCTGCTGTGTATATCAGAGAGCTAATGACATTCTCCAGCTGCTTCTCTTTCTCTGGGTTTCAATCCAGGGTACTTGGCCTGGTGCTTCATGCCCCAATACAAATGATATAAAAAAAATCCTCTGGGAAACCAGAAGAAGGAACATATAATAGAAATAGAAATAGAAATCACAAAGTGTGATCTGGGGTTTGACCCGAAGAGCAGGAAGAATGCATTTAGACAGAGGGCTCAACATGCCAAAGGTGGGGCGGGGAATGGCCAATTTGGTATGCCAGGAGAACAAGAGGTTTCACAAAAAGTTATGTCAGCAGACTCGACCTGTTACACTAGACTGTTTCATGAGGAACACTGATATTCAATCAAAAGGAATAGTTTTTCTCTCTCTTTAGGTTCAGACCCCTTACTCCACAATAAATATATGGAAAATAGAGAAAGAAATTGCCTTGCAAAAGCGAAATTTTTAGAAAGAATCTTGCAATTGGGCTAATTTGATATCATCAGTATTATAGTTATTGGTAGAAATAGCTATAAAACCATCTAGGCCCCCAAAACTTTCTGTTCTTGATCCCAAAATCTAGCACACACACACACACACACACACACACACATGCACGCACGCACGCACGCACACACCAGACCACAACAACCACCCATACCTCCCAGCATTTTCCACTCATCACCCTCCAAAGCAAACTCCTCTCATTTTGCATTTGGTCCTGAGACTTTTCCTTAACAATGGGAGAGGTCCATCTTTCTGATTTTAACTTCTCCCTACCAGGAGGTAAAGATTTGTCTTGACAAATTATTTGGAATAGCTAGAGGAATATTAATAAAATGTGAATGTGGTTCCTGCAGCAATGAAGAGAATCCCTGAGAAGTTTGAAAGCTTCCATGGGAGATTCGAGGAGGCTGGGAGGAAATGTGCTCTCCGGTAGTGAGCTCCCAGAGCGGATCTCTCGCTATCCAGGAATCTCTAATTACTAATACAGTACATGAACAGTATGCTAGGCCCTTACAATTTCAGACGCCTTTTCAAAGATAATCTTTAATAGTTTATTTGACAACCTGTAAAATTATAGAAAATTATTAGTCTTGGGAATTACAAAAATCCCTGTAGTACAGTCAAACAATAAAATTATAATTACCTGTAGGTAATTGAAATTTAACTGTTTTTTTATTGTATATTACACATCAATAGCAACATAAGTTCAAGAGGTTTTTTTCTTCTTGCATTTTTGTTACAGAATCTGAGAAAATGGACAGCATTGTTGGGGACCTGTGAGTTCCTGTCACAGTACTGAGCTTGAACAATTTCGATTAAAGGCCCATGGTTGAGACTGTCATTAGACCTGCATTAAATTACATATCTGGAGTGTTAAAAAATAAAGAGTACAGTAGCTTTTTCTCAGCTACCTAAGGTAGGTAGTTAAGGCACTGATTATCTTTAAAGGTCTATTTTTTCCCTCCACTGAAAGTCATTGTTTCTTTCATTAAACATAAAACACATTTAAGAACACTAAACTGTGCAGACAGGAATATTAGGATGGCATATTCCAAAGTACCTTTGTTCTATATTCATTGCTGTGGGTTGACTTCTGCATTGTATAATGTGATTTTATTATTTAGCTCTCACTTAGGTGAACTGACAGACCTGGCGTTGCTCTTTAATTCTTCTAGACTTTGGATAAAGTGGATACTTGCTTTCCTCCTCTTCCTCATTAAACCACTCATTCCACCACCCTCCAAGAAAAAAAGTAATTAAGAAACATATGAGTGTCTTTAAGTTAAAGCAAAATGCTGACATTTCAATTTTACCCTATTGCTTCTTCTTTGAATGACAGAAAATTCAAAGCATTTTCAGGCTTTATTCCTCTGTTTCCTTTGTTTGAAAGGAACTTATAATGTTTCCCAGCTGGAACAGTGGTTTAACTGTGTGTAAAGTCAGTAATTGACCTGCCCATGGTTTAAAAAAAAAGTCACTGGCTAAGGGGTTGTTCTTTTGCACAAATTATCTCCGCCCTTTGTTGCTCCTCCTCACCTGGCTCCCCCCTCCATCCCAGTCCCAAGTCCTGGAGCCTTATTGCCCTGCCACTTCCTCTCTGCTAACATCCCTGCAAGAACTGGTTTTGTTTTTGTTCTTTTTGGTACCGGGGATCGAACTCTGGACCTTGCACTTGTGAGGCAGGAGCTGGAACCACTGAGCTAAATCCCTGGCCCCCTGCAAGAACTTTTAGAGAACCATGGACAGCATTTTGAAGCCTTTATCCAGAGGTAATGACTTTAGGCCAAGTGGTCTGACCCAGTTCCACGTCTAGGGTTTGGAGAGCAATGGAAATTTAAATCTGCTTCTATTTCACCTGGCACCTTCTGATTTTCACCTCTTTGTCTGGAAATAAAGAAACAAGGTCAAAGAATGTAGAATGTTTGAAACTGATATAAGAAATTAGCCAGCATGCTCCTGCCGTCCTTTCTTCTGTAAATAGCCTGAGGGTCCACTGTGGGAGGACAGAAAGCCTTCATCTTCCATAGTCACTGCCGGAGATTGAGTGATACATGGGAAAAAAGAAGGAATATCTCCTCTTTCCAGGCTTTTGTCTTACTTACATTAAGTAGACCAAGAGAAAGAGGATGAAAGAAAATGATGTTCAGAAGCAGTGGCATCAGATTGTTTCTTCTCATGTTTTCCTTCATCAATGCTAAAGTTGACTGTACAATGGCAAACACTATGAACACATACACACTAATTTTTAAATGGGATATCATCAAGATTTACCATCTGCCATGGGCTATATTATGTTCTTCCCAAATTGGTATGTTGAACCCTTAGGCCCCAGTATAAGGGTTAGTTGGAGATAAGACCTTTAGGAGATAATTAGGTTTACATGGGATCATGAGGATGGGTCCTGATAATTAGTACACTTAAAAGAGGAGATATCAAGGAACTTGATCTATCTCCTACCACATATGTCCACAGAGATGATGTGAACACAAACCAAGATGGCAGCCATCTATAAGCCAGGAAAGAGCCCTTACTAGAACTTGATTATGTTGGTACCCTGATCTCAGACTTCTATCCTTGAGAACTGTAAGAAAATAAATTCCTCCTGTTTTAGCAGCCTAATCTATTGTATTTTCTTATGGCAGCCTGAGCTGACTAATGCATTAGCTGACAGCTGAAGTCATAACTTTATTAGTTTTACAAACCAATGTTGATAAGTGATCATATCAAGTGTTTGTTTTGAGAAAAGATAACTCTATGAAAATTAGTTCTATATAATGATTTAATGAATCCCCTTAGAGCACTTCAAATTATCTTCTAAACAGAAGCAGATTAGAAAATATATCTACTTAAAACCAGATTGTGACGTACTGACCAGCTAGCATATTGGCCTCAAGTCCATGAAAATTCAACATGGATAATATCCCTCTACAGATTGGGGAAAATTCCTCAATTATGGAGCTGATAAATTCATGATCATGTAAAATATTGATTTGGAATGATTTTTTAAAAACAGGATGCATCTCACTTTTGGTTTCTTTGCTAACCATCTTTCTTTACCTACTGGAAGACAAGCTCCATAAAGGCAGGAGCTCTGTCATGTTTATGACTTTCATTCTCACAATTCTTTTACTATTCTCAAACTTAAATTCAAACTGTCCAAATTCTGGGCCCTAACTGCTTCACTCCCCCTGCCCCCACCTTCCCTCATGTCTCTTCAGTTACGAAGCCCCTGGTTATTCATGACCCATGAACAGTACTTGTTCTGCTTTTGTCTGCTTAAAAAAGATATTTAGCTCTCTGTTCACCTTCTCAAAGAGATATCTTGGACTACACTTCTGAAATTCATATCTCTTTGAATTAAGCATTCTATTTCTTAGTCTGCTTTATTTTTTTCTCTGAATATTTATCAACATTTAGAAAGAGATTTCAGCACTTATAAGCACTCAATGTTTTTTGAATGGTTAGAATTTAAGTAAGTGCAAACACGCCAGAGTAGGAATCGGGCAGAGAAGTCCAAGTGATTCCAAGTTACTCAGTGTGGTCCCCAGAGTCATTAACTGAAACAGGGTCTGCAGGAGGGATTTGTGTAGAGGGGAATAGCGGATCACTGATGAATTATTTTGGTTTTTATATAGATATTTGTCACTTCTCATTTCTAAAATGAAAATAGGTGATCTATGCAGCGTTAAATATTCTGCATTGGGTCCAACAGTTCAGCATTACATTGAGGGGATAAATGTGGAAACTATCAAATTCATAATAAGGTAAAACCTGGTTTCCACCAATTTAATCTCTATTAAAAGCCTCATAAACCACATTTTGGTAAAACGGACTAATATCTTACTCACAGCTATGCCCAGCTTCTAACTCAATTGGCATATGTTTCTTCATATTCCTCTTTAGAAAGTCAATGGTTTATGAAATTATCCAAATATCTGAATCCCTCCCTAGCCAGAAAGAGTCACTAAATGCAAAAGAATTTAAATTGCACACATAATCTCCTCTGACTCCTCCCAAGCATCTTGCCAAGCATGAGCTATAGTTTTAAGAAAAGAGCACAAGTAAAACTAAGTGAATTTTGGGTGGGCAGCTCCATGATTTTGACTCAATGCCCTGATTTTAATTCAAGCTGTTGAAAGGTGAGGCTTAAAAATAGCAAAATGCTAATCTTCTCATACTGTTCCTAGTTCCTCTCAATTCCTCTTTCTTCTTCAGGCAGTGTGAACTTTTCCTTATTCAGCACCTGCTCCCCACTTCCAAGGTCCTATGGGAAGAAAGGGGGGAGTACCTCCAAGAAGACAAAACTCTCAATAGACATTTTTCCTGAGGTCTCTTCAGAGAATACCAACCTCAGCTGGAGTTCTGATGCTCAAGGGTATTTGAGGGACCAGTGTGTCTTTCTCTTTTGGTCTGGATAATATCTTTTGTGCAGTTCAGCTGGAAGCTCTTTGAATTTTATCTTATGGGAGGTTTGAAAGGTATCAAAATCAAGTTAAGTTCCCACCTCTGGTTTTCTGAAAAAGTCACATCTCTTGCTGTCCACTTTAAAATAGCCATCCCTTTCCAACACACCTATGCCTTTGGGAATCTCTTCAAGAGCTTATCAATGTATATTATGCTGAGGTCAATGTTTTTTCCCCATTGTGCACATGCAATAGGTGGCAAATTCCTATAGATTCATAGTTATCAAAGACATGGATTTTTCTTCAGTCTGGAAGGTACTTCACTCTTCTAAGTTTCATATGTTTTTTAAGTGTTTCCTACTGAAATCAGAGGCCTGGTTGACAGAGCCTTTGCCATCCCTTCCAGCTCTAGGAGTCCGGGTTTTAGCTCAGTCCCAGATAATTCTTGTAGTGAAAAAGTGAAACTTCTGTTCTAGCTAATTCAGTCTTTGGCACGTTTGCTACTGTTTTTGAGAAGCCAGAGGCGATTTACAAGAGAACTTGCAAAGCCATTTTGCCTGAACAAATTCTCCATCTGGTGATTCACTGAGCATTATCTCATATTTCTTAAAGGAAGAAACTACGAATGGACTTAGAAGGCCTCACACTGACATTTACCTGCCAGGAGACCTTACATACTGACTCTCCAGGAACAGTTATACATTTACATTTAAAAACTCTTTGGGTGTAATTTCTCACTATTCTTTTGCTTCTAGTATCCTTAGGTTAATGAAATTGTAAGTTGGAGGCCCTATCGATATATACATAGTAGAATAGCTGAATTAAGGAGAATAAAAATGAATCTGCTTTTTATTTCATTAGACCCATTAATGAATTTGAATATTTTTAGTCACTTTTGTGGTACCTAAGAAAAATGCCACTGCAAAGGCCTTTCACATTGCCTTGAGATCCTTGTTATCCAAAGCTGAAAACAATGTCTGTCATGACGAAAGGAGCGCCATGATCCCATATGGGATCTGCTATCTTTTTGAATACTCTGAATTTCCCAAAGCACTAAATCCCTCAAATCCAGCCCTTTGTCTACTTGTCACTCTGGTCATTCTGTCACCAGTTAGTGGGACCTTGCTTTAGTGATAATGGAAATTAAAATTAATGTGACAATAAGAATTTATAGGCAAAGGCTTTAATTGGAAAGTAAGAGAAAATAAGGAAAGGACTCCTTGTTTGAGTAGTAGCTAAAGGGGTCACTGATGAAGAGGATCAGACAGCCCATTCACAAAATCAGGAGGCTAGATTTTAAGTATTAGCTGAGGTGGGCCAGGGTCCCAGGGATCATTACTCAGTTCTGGTTTCCATAGCTCTGGAGGAATCCTTACGATCTGAGAGGGAAACTAAATTCTCATAAGACGATTGTTTCTTGGGGCAGTTCCCAACATGTGGTGCTCTGCTGGAATCCAAGGTGCCCTAGGTTTAGGGTAGTGGAGGCTTCTTGCCATAGCTGACTGTCCCCATACATTTCTTACCATGGTGTCCTCAGTCCTGAAAGGGGATGCGATAGACTTGCTAGATTTAAAGCTAACAAACCTTATTCTCTTGACTTTTCCTACATTATTAACAAACTTATATGAAAAGTTTTATGCCAATAAAAGATACAAAATGAACGTCAAGCTTTTTTTTAACTTTCAGTTGGCTTTTGTAACCTATCTGTAGTCCCATACGAAACCAATGGTTTTTAGTAAAAACTGCTTTTTAATTCTTTGTTAATCTTAGGACAAAGCACAAATCATGTTTTTAGCGAGCAATAGGATAAGAGTCTAGGGGGTTTATTTGTCTTCTGTCCCTGTAGTGATCTCTGCCTATGTGAGAGACATAGTCAACCAGGTCACCTTGTGGGCTGCTTGGTGTCCTGGCAGACGTTGCTTTGATCATGTTGATTTCTATGCTTCCCTTGCTTTCTTAAAGCCAGATGTGTCCTGTTTTTCCTCACTCATCGGTTGTGTTACTTCTGTTTCTGCCCCCCTTTTCCCCAAAGAGAATATTTTCCCATCAAATTGGTTTGCTTTCTAGCCAGATTGTGCCTAGAAAATCAGAATGGCCCTGGCTCCTGCTCCTTCTCAGATGTTGCTTTCTTAAGGCCACATTCTGGTTCTTGTTCAGATGATTTTCTTTGTGTTCCCATTCTTTAATTTGTAATTCTCTTTCTTTCTGACCCTTGCTGATATTTGACTTTGAATCTTACCTTCCTTTTTATAGGCCTTCCACACAATTACCTAGGGGGGCAATTGTCCGGGCCAGACTAATATGGAAAGAAAGCCAGGAAAAAGAAAATAGAGAAGACTGGATTATGAAAGGGTGTGACGTTCACAGGGCCCAGGAAAATGGAAATGTTATACATAACCTTACCTAAGGAAAGAGACCAAGAATGAATTGTACTCACTAACTGAGACATGCATTCATTTGATTATCAACCCAATACCTCTTTGGAATAAATACTCCTTTTTTTGGTTTGCTTTTTTATAAGATTGCTCCATTATTATTTCTTCTCACTGTAAAAAATCTTAGATTTACACAGCTATCTTCCAGCTCCTCTAGAATATTCAGAAAGAATAAATTATTCCTACTCTGAGCCAGAGACAAGAGTTGATTCTGGTTCTTTTTACTCACTTTGTCCCTGGAAAAACACAGGGCACTGATCTAAGGCACAGAATGACAAATCTGGGGATTCCACTTAGGGGTTCATAAAATATTTATCCTTGCACTGATTCAATCAACCAATCAATCAATGACTCAATCATTTAACGGATATTTATCAAGCAAGAACCTAATGTGTATCAGATATCATTCTTGGCATTCAGGAGATAGAGATGAATTTAAAAATTTCCTGGTCTCTTGCAACTTACTTGTTAGAGGATTAGATTGAAGGGTGACATAGGTATTCTTTCAGGTGTTGACAAATTCTATGAAGACAAATCATGAAGGGAAAAGAGAACGCAAGCAATAAAGAAAGAATTTATATCATTAGCTTCAGTGACAGGAAAAGCCTGTATCACCATAGTGTCACTGGAGTGAATAAAATGTGGGAATGGGCCACATGGATGTCTAGCAGGAGAGAGCCTTAGATAAATAGAGCAAGAAATAAAAAATCCCCAAACAGAAGTGTGCTTGTCATATTAGGGAAATAGCAAAACTTAGAGTTACCTAGATGTTTTGCCTCCTATGAGCACCCATAGATTTTGCATTTTCCAAAAACTAATACCTACATATTTATGATCACTTGTTTAATGCTTATCTTTTCCTCTAGGCTACAGATTACATGAAGCAGGGAATAGGACTGCTTGGTTCCCTCTACATCACAGTACTTCTTCAATATCTACTACATCAGAGTTGGGCCATAAATAGTAATCAAATGAATGAGTGGATGTCTGAATAAACTGCCCTATAAAATGAGATAATGCACATAAATCTTTTAGCTCAGTGTCAAACATATACTACACATTGAATGGATTTCAGGGACAATATGTTGCTGCTGATGCAGGTGATGGTGCAACCCAGGAGAAGATGTGCTTCTCTCTGAATATGGAAAGATTGTTCTGATCTAGGGATGAGCTTAGGCCCTGCAGCAAGAAAGTCACTTTAACTTCTTCTCCCTAAAATACTTCCATTTGGCTTGTGGTCTGTGTAGCTCCAGGGTAGCTGTAAGTGGACATACAATGACATAGACAAATTCAGTTTTCTCTCAGTATATGTGGAGGATTGGTTCCAGGCCCCTGTGAATTCTTAAATTCATGGATGCTCAAGTTCTTTATATCAAATGGTGAAGTATTTGCATATAACCTATCCACAAACTTCTATATGCTTTAATCATTTATAGGTTACTTAAAATGTCTAATACAGTGTAAATTTTATGTAAACAGTTGTTATACTGTGTTGTCTAGGGAGTAAAGATAAGAAAACAAATTCTGTAAATCAGTTCCTATACAATTTTTTAACCTATTCAATTTAAGGTTGGTTGAATCCACACACGTGGAACCCATGATTATATAAGAACAACTGTAATAGCACCCAAAAAAGGCAGAAATATTTATCACGTTTTTGTACCAGGGATTGAACTCAGGGTCTTCACACTGAGCTACATCCCTAGCTCTTTTTTTTTTTTCATTTTTAAAAAATTTTTTAGACAGGGTTTGCTAAGTTGCCTGAGTCTCCCAGCTTTCTGTTACAGGGATGTGTCACAATGCCTGAACACTATTTAGCTCTTAATTTTCCCCAACCTTTCAAATGGGAGCAAATTCTTGAGAGAAAGAAAAACAGTTGAATTATGCAAAATGAAAATTACTGTCCAACAGAGGGGTTAATGAGGAATAACACAGGACCTGGAAAATCACTCTTTTGGGCCAGGTAAAGAATGGACAGATGTCATTTTAAAGGTCCAACTCTTACAACTTCTGAATCATCACAACAGAGGAAGTCTCAGTTTTAGTATAAGAGAGAACTATGTATCTGAGAATCTGAAGAAAGGTAAAAAATACTCCTGCATTTAATCTTAAACAAATCATCTGGTGATGATCAAATCACATAAATGGAATACTAGAGCTGTTAGGTACCATAGGGTTTATTTCACCAAGTTCCATTAATATTGTATTTCACAGATAAGGGAACCCAAGTGACTGGCCTGAAATATCTCTTTCAGACTCTATTCATATCTCAGTAAGGGGTAGGGCCTAGATCTTCTTTACCTGATGTCAGTGACCCTTTAATTAATATCCATAACCCCATCACCATGCTCCCAATTTCTATTCTTGCTCTTTTATAATTTGTTCTGTACATAATAGCAAACTGATCTTTTAAGCTTGAAATTTAGATTATTTTATTTGACTAACAAGCTTTCTAATGGTTTATCACTGCAATTGAGATAGAGGCCATTTAAATTCTATATATAGAATATATAAAATCCATATACAGTCTACATGTATCTCAGCTGGCAGTAATGTCTAGCATATAGTAGGCACTAATAAATATTTGTTAAATAGATGTAAAAACTTTTTTTTCCTCCCAAGAAAGCCATGCATTTGGCCAATGTCTTAGTTATTTTGCTTGCTGCTGAGACAACAAAGGTAAAGGAGGTTAGGTTTATTTCAGCTCACAGTCTGTAGAGGTTTCAGTCCATAGTCTGCTGATTCCTAAGCAGGATGACATGGTGGAGGGGAATCACAGAGAGAAACAGTCCAGTAAGCAGAAGGCAGAAATCAGTGAAAGCAGCAGAAGAGAGTCTATCTTTCTATTCTATCCCAAACAGGCTATAAATCTTTTAGGTGGTGTCACTCACACCCAGGGTGGGGCTTCTGTTTTCAGTAAATCCATTCAACCAACCCAGAACTATGATAATTCCAATCAGTGGACTAATTTAGTACCTCATACCCTTAATCCCAGTATCACACACCCTGAATCTTGCCCGCTCTAAAAACCCCATCTATGAGCATATGAGTCTTTGAGGTGACATCTAGATACAAGCTGTAACAGTGAATCACAGTAAATCTGTAGAAACCTCTTCATTTAAATAAAATAATCAATATTTCCTCTAACATTAATGTATATAAGGACATGAAAACTGGGTGAAAGCGGGTTAACTGAATTCAAAAGTCAGCCCCAAACAATTTACTTTGAACCCCATCATCTAGTGACCAGCCACTAGATCCTTCTCTGGGTCAGCCTAATTAAGTATGTTTACCAATGATTTTGATGACAATATGGAAAGGAAGTTTATGAAATCTAAAAGGGACAAAGCTGGAAAGGATAGTGAATTTAATAATCAACATTCAAAATTGTTCTGACAGGCTGAAATTCTGAACAAATGC
Organism: Heterocephalus glaber; assembly: GCF_053883595.1. Lineage (NCBI taxonomy): Eukaryota > Metazoa > Chordata > Mammalia > Rodentia > Bathyergidae > Heterocephalus > Heterocephalus glaber. The sequence goes on from NW_028258305.1 coordinate 10,029,603, forward strand.
CAATAAAATGAAATGTACTAGAGATACATACAATGTCCTGAATAAAAGTTCAAATAATTAATTGTAATAAGTACAGGATGGAGAGACTTAACTTGGCAGAAATTCATGTAAAAAAGATCTGGAGGATTTAACTGACCACAACTTTAATAAGACCCATCAGTGTGAGACAGATGCTTTAAAAAATCATATTAATAGGTTGCATTAGCAGAAGTCCTTTTTCTAAATTACAGACTGTAATAGTCTTCCTATATTTTGTAGCTCAGACCACATCCGGAATATTTTGTTCAGTTCTGGGTGCCATATTTTAAGGGGAACACTTAATCCAGAGGAGAAAAACAAAGTTAGGGAAAGTTTGAAATGCAAGCTGTGGTTGAAATAATTGAAATCCAAAATCATTCTAATATTTCATGTTCAGCAAGATATTAGGCCTTCATTTTTGCTCCTCTGGACATTAGAACCTGAGCAATGGCTCTAAGTGAGTAGTAAATTAACTTTGGCAGCAAATTTTTTAAGTTACTGAGTAATTTATGTAAGGAAAATGGGAAACTTTTATTACACATAGGGGGAAATTATGTGTACCTACAGTAGTTTGACAATTGAAACAGCCAGGTTAAAAAATTGGAACACATAAACTCTTTGCCTCTGAGGTTGTTGAAACAACATAAGAGCAAACAAATAAATCTCAAAAGATTTTAGAGACATTGAACTATTACATGCATCTTCAACCTTTAAACTAAGTGTAGTTTCTTCTCTACCTCACTAACTGTCCAAGATGATCAACTCAAAGTTCCCATTCAATTCCACAGTCAACAATTCTCTGTACATGTAATCAGTGTCTTTGAAATTGAAATAATTTTGCAAAGAACTTGACTTTTTTGTCTCCAAATAAGAAATCCAATGATAATCTGGAACCTGCAAATAGGAAGAAAACTCTGCCTCCTTTGACATTAATATAGAAATCCTAACCCGAGTGTTATGGTTCAGACATGGAATGTCCCACAAAGCTCATGTGTTGAGGACTTGGCCCCAGTAGCAATGCCCCAGAGGTGGGGTTTTTATCAAATGATTGGATTGTGATAGCTCTGAGGTCATGAGTAGATTAATCCTTTGGTGGGCAAATAATAATAGAATGGACAATTGAGGAGTGATGGAAATCATAGGAAGTGAAACCTAGTTGGAAAAAATATGTCAGTAAGCATATCCTAGAAGGGTATGTCTAGGCCTTGGCTCATTCCTCTTGCTCTTTCTTTGCTTCCTGGCTGACATGAGGTGAGTAGCTTCCATTTCCACATGTTCCCACACCCATCATCTTCGGTCTTCCCTCGGGCCCACAATGATGAGGCCAAGTAACCATGGAATGAAACTCCTGAAACAGAGCCCAAACTAAGTCTTCCTCCTTTAAATTGATTTCTTTGGGTACTTTGTTACAGCAACAAAAAGCTGGCTACTGCATCAAAAGAAAAAAGAAAAAGGTGTAAATGTATTGTTTCAGGCTGCAGTCTTAAAATGGCCTCATGACACACAATTGGAAACTTCTAGAGAATTGCAGGAATCAAAACATCATAGCTGATGAAGGTTAGAAGGGCATTACATCTCTTATCCAGTCATATGTAGTTTTTAACTACTTTAACAAAGCTACCAAGGAAAAAAGAGGCTGTGTCTTATGCAAATGTTTATCTTATTTTTCCTGGTGCTGAGAACAGAATCTGGTACTTAGGAACTATATAATTAGTATTTGTATAAAGAAAGAAAGGAAAAAGGAGAAATAAAGGAAGGAGGGAAGAAAGGAAAATGGGAAGAAAAGAGGAGGGGAGGAAGGAAAAGTGGAGGGAAGGGAAGGAAGATAGAGTGAAGAAAGGAAGAGGGGAAAGGAGATAATTTATTGAAGGCAGAATCAGCAGTGTATCTAATAAATAAGCTGTCATCAATCAAAACTAATTTTTCATATGAAGACTTGCCTTCTCATCTTAGTTCAAATGTGATAAGAGTCAGTGCTTTCATTTTTTCACTGCTCATAGCTTTCTGGGTCTAAAAATACTCTTAAGTGAAATAAATAGGACACACATGTGTAAATACTGAATAGTTTCTCTGGTGTGAAAAACTAAAAGTGTAAATAAGGATCAAAATGTATAATTGATATTGTGAGATAGGAAGAAAAGGTCTGAAGTAGTAGGGGAAGTGGGAGGGGTAGGGGAAAGAATAGAAGGGAAAGGAAAAAAATATGAGAAAAGAAAAAAATGGAAACAAATTCTTTGTAAATAGGGAGGGGTGGAGGGAGTGAATGGAGGGCAGGAGAAGGGGGAAAAAATAAGAGCCAAGATACATCATGTAAAGGTACAAGATCCCAATGATGAATGTGACTGTACTGTACACCTAAAATGTATCAATGAAATAATGGAAATAATGGAAAAAAATTAAAATAAAATAAAATTTCAGATGAAAAGGACAAACTCAATTTCTCTATCTAAAATCATCTTCTTTTCCTACTGACTTTGAGAAGCACCAAGTAAATCATGCTAAGCTATATTTGGCCCCTGAGAATATTTAAAATATGAAATAATTGTCTTAGTTTTACAGTATTGCAGCCACTTTAGGTAACCTATAACCAAACCCAGAAAAGGAAGCCGTCTTTTCTAAAGAAATGATGAAATGAATTAGAATGAAGTGTTCTCCTGCTTATTGAATAATATAATAAAATATTTAGCCTGGTCCACCTGCTCCTCTAATTGGCCAACCCCGTGTTTCCTGGAATTGTCCCAGCCAGGGAGAAATGTTAAACACAGTTTCACTATTTGCTGTTCCAAGAAAAACATGTGGATTGAAGGTGTATGGCTTGTGTTTAGTTGTCCCCCCAAAGCCTCATGTGTTTTCAAAGGTGGCTGAATCTAGAGTGTGTTATTGATTCTTGATGGGGCTAGTCCCTAGGGCACTAGGGTTAAGGGTGTGAGTGCTAACTGCCCCAAGTAGTCTGAATAAGATGCTGGGGATCTTCCCCAAAGAATTAAAAGAATCATACCACAGTGATATATGTGCACCCATGTTCATAGCAGCGCAGTTTGTAATAGCTAAAGCTTGGGAACAGCCCAAATGCCCATCAACTGGAGACTGGATAAAGAAAATGTGTTTTTTTAATAAAATGGAGTACTACTCAGCCATAAAAAATGAGAAATTAGAGACATTTATAGCTAAGTGGATGCACATTGAGGCCATCCTCTTAAGTGAAATAAATAGGACACACATGTGTAAATACTGAATAGTGTCTCTGGTGTGAGAAACTGAAAGTGTAAATAAGGAATAAATGTATAATAGGTAATGTGAAATAGGAAGAAAAGGGGCAAAGGGGAAGGAAGTGGGAGGGCTAGGGGAAAGGATAGAAGGGAATGGGATTAATATGAGAAAATGGAAAAATAGGAACAAAATCTTTGTAAATAGGGAGGACTGGAGGGGTTGAAGGGAGGGCTGGGCAAGGGTGAAAAATAAGAACCAAGAGAGACTATGTAAAGGTGCAAATTTCCAATGATGAATGTCATTATATTGTATACCTAAAATGTACCAATGATTAGAATGAATAATCGATAACGTAAAATAGGAAGAAAAGGTCCAAAGGGGTAGGGGTAGTGGGAGGGGCAGGGGAAAGGAAAGAAGGGAAAGGAAAAAATGATGAGACATGGAAAAAATGGAAATAAAGTCTTTGTAAATAGGGAAGGGTGGAGGGCGTGAAGGGAGGGCTAGGAATGGGGAAAAAATAAGAACCAAGATGCATTATGTAAAGGTACAATTCCCAATGAGAAATGTAATTGTGTTGTATACCTACAATGTACCAATAAAAGAATTTAATACAAAAAAAAAAAAAGATAAAAGGGGCAGAGAGCTGTTAAGTTCTCTTGTTTCTTTTGCTCTGTTCCATGGCTATGAACTGTTGCCCCTCTGCTATGTGCCGCTCTGCCTTGGAACCAACTGACTACGGACTGAAACATCTACAAACTGTGAGCTAAGTTAACCTTTCCCCTTTAACTTTGGATGTTGGGTATTTTGTCTTAGCAACAAGAGAAAAGTAACTAAGACATAAGGTGATGGATGTAGTGAGTTCATTTGACTGGACTAGAATCATCAACATATCTCTACTCCTAAATTCTTCTTCATATGTCTGCCTCATCCCAGAAGATATCTTATCTTACAATATCTCTGAATTTCAGCAGCACTTAGAGGACTACTTTACTATGTTTCATATGTTAAAATTTTACTATGTTTCTAGTTAACTCCTGATTCTTGTATATTGTCCTTATGGTTAGACTAAGAGGTGCTACCACACTCTGTTCTTTGTCTTTGTCCCTTGTTGTGCCTTTGTCACTGTCCCCCCATTCTTTTCAAACATAGCAAATGTCCTTTGATGTTATCAGAAAGGGGTCAGAGATATTTTTTCAGCTTAAAAACATTTTTTCACATTAGAACAAAGATTTTTCTTTTTTATTCTGGACTAGACTGAATCTAATTAGTAATGTGCATGATCTCTTCCATTGGGGAAAGCAAAAAAAAATTTTTTTCTTTTTTGCCTTACTGTGATTTGAACCCAGGGTGTTTGCACTGAGCTACACCTACAGCCCCTTCCCCCTTTTTTGAGGCAGGGTCTCACTAAGACACTAAATTGTCCAGGCTTGGCTTGAACTTGTGATCTTTGTGCTTCAGCCTCTCAGATTGCCGGAATTACAGGTATATGTCACTATAACCAGTTAGCAAATTTTTTTTTAAATACAAGTGAATCTCAAGAAACTATTTTAAGGAATCAGAAATGGTACATTAAGGGGTGAAACAGCAAATAAGTTTTGGTGAGGTTTCATCTTAAAAATAATTTCTTAGTCTTTTAAAAAATTTATCAAATGCTCATGTTTCTCACATTACATCTCATATAATTTGAATGTACTTATCTCAAGGCCACATATGAGCACATCTAGGACAGGTCTTATGATTGTCATTTGTGGGCTGAGTAAATTGGTTCTGAGAAGTTCTTTGTTTTAAGTACTAAGAAAGTAAGTAAAAAAAAAAAATGAGAATGATTATCTAACAGGTTCATATACTAGCGTATCAAAAGGTCTATAGCCACCTAAGTGGTTTCTCTTCCTAGTGGTCTCTTTAAGAATTTGAATATTCATTTCAATGACACTGCATTAATTTTTAAATTTTTATTTCTATATCATCAGTTTCTATTTCAATCTGCTGCATACCCTTGTAGGTACCCATTTACTTTCTGAGAATTGATATAATAAGATTTAAAAAGAATACAAATCAGAAACTTATTTGAGCTTGTTTTATTTTTTAAATGTGAACTATTACAAAGATATGAGGCTAATTTTTGGACCCACTGTCTCAGTTTTAGTGTCCTTAGTGTTTCTCTTCCACATTAGGTGATGAGGCTATTTGGCATTTTTTTCCTAATAACTGTATTATCTTTTAAATGTAATTATTTAAGCTATATGAGTCCAGTTCTATGAGTGTTATAAAACAAGAGGTTCTTTCTAAGACTTTTTACTTTACAAATTGTCCTTTGGTCATTGATTTATGTTGTCCCTTATATAATTTATCAAGTTTCCACATACACATGGGCCTTCTCTGAACAATGCATTCTGTTCTGTAGCTTTACTCATTTGTTGCTTTAGGAACACAAATATGTTTTTATTGTATGGCTTTAAATTCTTAATCTCTAATTGGCAAGTCCCCATTTTTTACTTTTCTTGCTCAAAGTCATCTTAGTAATTATGGTTTTTATTATTCATTCTTACATGTAATTTAATAATATTTGTCAAGTTTTTTAAAAGGCCCAGATGATACAAGGATTATTTTGAAATTACAGAATAATTTGGTTAGAATGAATAGATTTACAAAGGTAGGCTATCTCACAATTATGAAATGTACTTTAATTGGGTCTTCTTTTCCATCCTATAATGTTTAAAATTATCTCCACAAAGATCTTGTATATTTTTGTTAATGTAATATCCAAATGATCTAGAATTTATCTTTGCATTCCTAATAGAATCTTTTTATCATCTATGTAACTGGTTACTGGTATAGTCAAGGAATACCAGTCATTTTGGGATGAATTGTCTCCTTTCATGCAAACTAATTGAATTCCTTTATTGAAGTAGTTTTAAATATTTGCTTTATTTTGTTTAATTTTCTAAGATTAGTGAAGTTTTGACTTTTCTAATTTGTTACCTTATATTTTATTATCTTGTAGATTTTTCTGAAGATAGGAAGTATTATGCAATAAAATTATGAGAATTCTCTACATCTTTGTAATCTTCAGTTGAATTCCCCTAAATTTTTTCCTTTAAGTATGTTTTCAATAGGTTTTCATTACTTAATAAGTGTCAAGTTAAGAAATTATTTCCCCATTTTTCAGATGCTTTGCCTTTTAATCACCAGTAAGTATTGATTTTATTAAATGATTTATAAAATCGTGTGATTTTTTTCTGTGATATATATATAATTAAATTAGAGATTATTTGATATTGAACTGTCCTTGAATTCCTTCCCTCAACCACTGCTTACAATATATATATTGCAATCTACTATTACAGAAAGTTGATTAATATTATACTTAAGTATTTCATCCAGTTGTCCTGGCACAGTCCTGTAATCCTAGGAGTTAAAAGGAGTGCAAGTTCAAGCCCAACGTAGCAGCAACTTAAGAGCAACTTAGCAGCTTGGTGAGACCCTGCCTTAAGATAAAAATAAAAATAAAAATAAAAATAAAAATGGCTGGAGATATAGTTGAGTGCAGATGGTCTAGGTTCAATCCCTAGTGCCCCCCCGCCAAAATCTTATCTATGCCTACAAGTCAAATGCAAGTATATATTTTATAAATATCATATTTGGTTATTTGAATTAAAGTTTTTCTGATCTTATGAGGAAGTTTCATTGCCTTCTGAGGCAACTGTTGGTTTTCTCCTTTTCTGATTTTCTGAAGCAACTATGATATATCAGAAGTGATATATTTCTTGAAAGGTTTTATTGAACAAGTAAATTAGCTTACTTCAATATTATGAATATATGTTCACGAGAATACACCACAGTGAATTAATAAACCGTTTAAAGATAAAGAAAACGCTGTAAAACTGGGTTCATACCTTGAATATATATGGAACTTACAGATCTTATTGACAAAAAGAGACCCAATTGTGAAACAAATAATACATATGAACATGTAATTCTCAGAGGAAAATAAGTAAATGTAACAACTAAAGAAAAGGATGTTCAAATTCATTACAAACAAGTGAAAGAACAAGAATGAGATGCTCCTTTATAGCTTTGAGAACTGTTAGAACTGTTCTCTTAACAAGAGTGAAGCTTTTGTAATTTCCCAGAGAACCATCTAACAGTACTTTGTCATATTCATATGCTCTATCATCTAGCAATGTAAAACGCTAAAATTACATAGTGGGACGTGTTCTGGGATGTTAACTGTAAAATTTACGTCTGATACCCGAAAATGTAAGACTATTCAGTTGGATATTGAGTAGGTAGATATAAGGAATGTAGTAATTCACAGTTTAGAATCCTATACCACACTTAAAAGCAACCAACCAAGAACCAAATGGATAGTTATAGACAGCAGCACGAGTGGATCAAAAATCATAGAGATGAAAGGAAATCATAAACACAATTAGGGAGATAGCACAATGCCATTCACATAAACTAACACACACACACACACACACACACACACACACACACACACACCAGACCATATACATTGCAATGTTAAATGTAATTTCGTTTACTGGAATAGTTGTTTATAGGTATGAAGAAAGTAGGAATGGAGAATAAAACTAAGGGTGCATATATACCTTGCCTGTATTTATGCATTTATAAATCTGTAAAATAAAAGGGGCCTATCACGAGCCTACAACAGAGTGCCATGAACTGAAGAATATAATTAACCACTTTCTGCACCTCAGACAAAACAAGACACAAGGTACAGAGGTATCTATCAGAACTCAAGGGACTCCAGGAAACAAAAAATGAAGATCCAGGAGGAACTCTCCTCTCCCTCCATCCACATCTTTCCTTGTTTCTGTACCTTTGCTTTTCTATTTTTTTCTACTACTTATTCAGAGTTACTGCTTTTTCTTTTCCATACACATGATAAGAGCTATATTTCATACACCTCCTTTCAGTAGACTAACTCAGAGTTTTTAATCTATACATGTTTGTTGTACATAATAATTACATTCTTTCTGGGGAGTTGGAACATATACATGACACATCCTAAATCTTTTTTGCCCCCTTCCTTCCATCCTCCATTCTCCATTTTTTATACCCTTCTATGTATGTATATATTTTATCTGTACCTGTTTATAGGACACAATGATCATGTTCCTCAATGCTGAAGGGAAAAAAACCCTCTTCATTATTGATGAGTGTAAACTAGTACAACCACAATGGAAATCAGTATGGAGAATCTTCAAAAAACTACAAACAGAAGTGCCATTTGACTAAAATATTCACCTTCTTGGTATCTTCCTGAAAGAGTTAAAGACATTTTATTACAGTGATATATACACACTGATGTTTATAGCAGCACAATTCATAAAGCTAAATCTTGGAAGCAGCCTATGTGTCCATTGACAGATGAGTGGATAAAGAAAATGTGGTATTTATACACAATAGAGTACCTTTCTTCCATAAAGAAAGATAAATTTCAGCCATTTGTAACCTGGATTGACTTTTAGAAGAAAAAAAGAATTCACTGTTGAATACGGTAACACATTTTAGTTATTATATTGCTGAATATAATATACAAAGATTACTTTTCTTTTATGAGAAATAAATTATCTTGAAGACAATTGTCGAACAGAAATTCCAACTACCATCTTGTTTAAATATATGCAGTCTCTTGAAAGACAATTTTGAAAGCCGTATTAGTTTATTTTGTGAAAATGCAAGACTTCACTTTTTTCCTTTATATCTTTCTTCCTCTTTTGCTCTCTTCTTTTTGTCTGTTTATTCTTCTCTGTTCTTGTACCTCTTCCTTCTATTCCTCCTCCCACCTCCCCATCCCAGCCTCTTTTTGCTCTCTCAAACTCTTCATCAATCCAGTTTTGACACCAGAATTGTTCAAAATATGAGCTAGCTGATTGGATTGCACTTCACCAATTGACTTAGGATAATTTATTTCTAAAATGCCCCCTAGTGGCAAGCTGATGGGCCTTTAGGAAGTTGTCAGATCACCAGAGTAATAATTTCATGAATGGGTTAATGTATTGATGAATTCATAGATGAATGGACTTTCAGGAGACAGGGTCTAGTTTAAGGGAATGGGTCATAAGAGTGTGATCTTGGGAACTCTGTCTTATTCCTCCTTCCCCACCTCTCTGGGGCTCATTTTGCTTCCTATCATGTGGTGAACTGTTCTTCAACACCACATGCTTCCCACCATGCTGTTCTGCATCACCAGGAGCCAGAAGCAATGGAGTCAAGTGATCATAGCTTTTCCTCTTTTAAGTTGTTTTTCCCCAGATAGTTCATCACAACACAAAGCTAACTAACACAGGTAATTTCCAAAAAGACTTTTCTTTAGGAACATAACATTGCTTTTCACTGTTTTCACAAAGTTTCTACATAGACTTCCTTTTAAGTGTAACACTACCACAAGTCAGAGAGATATGGTTCTGAATTCTGAAACCCTGTAGCATGTCCTGAAACCTAAAAGTCCCCAATAAAACAGACAAACTAAAAGAATATTTCTCACTGGTGTTCCTTTATTTCCGTAACTAGAAATAAAGCTTTTGCACTAAGCATGACATTCAAATAGAAACATGATCATCAAGGTTGCCATAATGCGTATCACTTTCCTGCCCTCCTCAACAATGGGAATGAGCTGAAATATGAAGCTTGGATGCATGAAGCTTCCTGGCCATGTGTTGCATTCACCCACTTCATTGAGTACTTCGAGCATATGATGAACACTTTAAAATTCAGAAAGCCACTCAAAAATGCCAACCATGTTATTAGGCTGTTTATTTTTATTTTCACTCTATTAGAATTGGTAGAATATTTTTACTTTAACACCAGGATGTCAATGAGACCACAGGGTAGGGTGCAAAGGTTTTTACAGCCACCAGAATTGGAAACAAAAAGGATTTACTTTCTCTGCTGTCCATACTCTAGTCATGAAATTAAATAAATGACTATTTACATCTTAGTTTTCAGGAAGATAATGAATTGTTAACTGAATCCTGACTTATCCCTCTGCCTCTACTCTCTTAATGGGGGTTTAGAAAGTTTTGTTTCTTGTAAGTGCTGTTATTAAATCACAGAAAAAGCTCATTTCAGGAGCTAGTTGGGTGGTCATAAAGACACCCCTAGGGCTTTCTCTGTGTGCTCCAGAAAAAAAGAAATAGTAAGAGGCTTCACAGCTAGTTCATTTTCTTCTCTTAAAATATACCATTGTTTTTCAAACAAAATTTGTTTAGTTATGTATTTGCTTTTGAAGAAACTTCATTATGAAAATCTTTCCATATAGCAGTGTGTAGTGGTGAACACCTATAATCTCAGCTATACAGAAGGCTGCAGCAAGAACATTACAAGTTTAAGGCTAGTCTAGGGAACTTGAGTGAGAACCTATCTCAAAAAAAAAAAAAATGAATAGGTCTGTGGATGTAGCTCAGTGGTAGAATATCTTTGCCTTGATTCCCAGCACTGAAGGAGGGGGAGGAAGGGAGAGGAGGAGAGGGGAGAGGATGAGAGGAGAGGGGAGGAGAAAGAAGGAAAGAAAGAAAGAAAGAAAGAAAGAAAGAAAGAAAGAAAGAAAGAAAGAGGCATATAGAGAGACAGCGAAAGGAAATAAGGAAGGACAGAAGGAAAGAAGGAAGGAAGAAGGGAGGGAGGGAGAGAGGGAACAGCAAAGGTGGGAGGAAAGGAAGGAAGGAAGAAAAAAGAAAAAAAATCCATCCACACATTTTCTTCATCTGACAGTTCATGGAATAATTTCATGAAATCTATTGATAGAAGAATAAAAATTCTAGTTTTCCACTCTGAGTGTTCAGAGCAAAGTCATTACCTAATAAGAATTCTCAGAATCAACTCTGTCAGAAGCGCCTTTTAAAGAATTGTCAGAAGTTATAATTTTGCTATTAATGCCACACCTTGCTTATGTGACCTAGGCATTCCTGCCCACCTAGATCAAATCCTGCCTTCCCAAAAGGCAGATAATCCCCTTTCAGTTCCAGTTTATTCTTACTTCTAAGCTTTTCTTTGCTCTCCCAGTTTATTATAAACTTTCCTCAAAAGCATTCTATTTTCACTTAAAGAAATAAATTTTTTTCTGATTATGTGTGCAAAACTGCCTTTTTCATGGATAGTCACAAAATATTGCCTTTATCTATTTCCTGGCCTTGTTTTCTGTTTTCTTTGTGAGCCATATGTCAGTAAAGGTAAGGAATCTGTCATCTATTGGCTGATTTAAAAAAAAAACCTTCCCTATAGCCTAAGAGCTGATAAAGAAGAAGACATTTGACGATCACCTTTATACCCAATAATTACCTACTTTGTGTGGTTACTGCCTTAATATGAGAATATTTACCCCATTATTAACTGCTATTTCTTAGAAATTCAAATATTTGGATTATAAAATAAGGACTAATCAACTTATATCAAATGTATTCTTGTGGATACCTCCTGTTACTTTTATCTATATGTAAATTCTAGTAGTTTGAAGAATATTAGTATTTTTGATGTGAGATAATTTCACATATATAGAGACTAGAATAGAAAAATAAGGATTAATTATACTTCACAAATAAAAGCATAAACATTAGTTATATTTTGAGCATTCCTCATAAATCTGTACACATACTAATTCATCAAATGCTCAAAACAATCCTGTGATATTGTATGATTATTTAAATCCCCATTTTCCAAATGAACATGGAGATAAGTACTTTTCATACAGTCACAGATTATAGGTGCCAATGGACACATCTGAGCCAACATCTTTTGCTTAGAAACTGTGCCCCAAATCCCCATCTTACACTACATTTCACCTTGCATTCCTGCCAACCATGACATTATGGCACACTTGCTTCAGATTTTTAAAAATAAACATTTCCTCTTGTTTGGATTCAGCTTGAAATAACTGCAGTGCATTGAGTTGTAACAGTCACGATTGATCAGTTTCCCTTCCATACTTTCCCAACAATATAAATAGGCAGTATGTGGAGCTTTACAACTGGACCCTGGCACCGAGAATGTGCCTCAAAGTTTGATTTTAGTTTGAGATAAGCCAGTTGCATTCCATCTTGGATGAAATCACTTTTGTACATATGCCCATTCTTCTGACTTAAAACCTAGGAGTCCACCTGGTCTAGCTCCCTCCTAGGGCAATGCTTCTGACAGCAAATTCCCAGTAAGTTATAGTCTGTGCAATCATGGCTCCATTTCCACTTTTCTTCAGACTCACGGTACCTTGAGGCCAGTTATCACACACTGGGATTGGGTTCCTCCCTGAACTCCTGTAGACCCCTTTCCCACTCTGTTACATGGAAGTTCCCTCTTGAGTGAAGATTATGATAAAGTCAAGCTTCATCAATCCAATGTTTTTGTGATTTTACTACATATTTCTAGATTTTTAAAAAATTTTTACATGATTTGAATGTGAATAATTTAGCAATTTCCTTGATTTTGTTTCCTGTCTCTTTTAAGATCTAGATCCATTGACATAGATGGTATGATCAAAACTATGGCAAATATTTACTTTTTCAAAAATTTATTACAGTGGATCATGCTGATGCTCCCAGAACAGAGGAAGGGGCTGCAGGGCAACAATCCATCCCCCTGCTCCTGGCCCAGAGGAAGGGGCTTCTGAGCTGCTGTCCCACCGCTCTCAGCTCAGAGGAGGTGAGCCTCGAGGACTCCAACAGCAGTCACCTCCCCGCCACCGGTCCAAATGAGAAGACACATAAACACAAGTCACAAAACCAGACTTCTAGATCACCTACAGCAACCCGAAAGGTAAATGAGATGGAACACTCTGATACTCAATCACTTGGACCCCCTAAACTGGCAACAAAAGAGGATCTGGAAAAAATGAAATCAGAAATAATTTCTCAGATAACATCAGAGATTGTGCTCATAGTGCAAGACATGATTAATAAATCTAGAAAGGAGCTGAGGAACATGATGGTATCCCAACATAGGAAACAAATGAAATCCATAAAATAGATGCAAATAGATTTCCAGGAGATCAAAAGTTCCTCTGAAAGTCTACACAGCAGAATGAGTCAACGTGAGGATAGAATTTCAGATATATAAGATAAGATAGCAATTAGTGACCATGAAAAGAAAAATTGCTTCAAAATTGTAAGGGACCACAAGAAATCAATCCAGCAGCTGCTAGATGATGCAAAGAAGAATAATATAAGACTGACTGGAGTCAAAGAAGAAACAGGAGACAGTGCAGAAGATATAAAAAAAAACTGTTCACAGAAGTAAAGACAGAAAACTTCCTAAGCAGGGGAAAAGAACTTGACATACAGATAAGTGAGGCATATAGAACTCCAAATAGCCTTGATCAAAATATCTACATATAGGCATATAATTGTTAAGATTCCAGAAACCCAACAGAAGAACAAAGTTCTACAGGCAGTTAGAGAAAAGAAACAAATCACATACAAAGGAAAGCCTATCAGAATCACAGCAGACTTTTCAACACAAACCATCAAGGGAAGAATAGCTTGGAATGATGTATTCCAAGCCCTAAAGGAAAACAGCCTCCAACCCAGATTGATGTACCCTGCAAAATTATTTTGCAAAATTGAAGGAGAAATAAGATACTTTCATGACAAAGAGCACCTTAGGAACATCGTGAATACCAAATCAGCACTCCAAAAATTTTAGACAATATCCTAGGAAAAGACAATGAGGATCACTACCCCAGGAAGCAAAGCAGAATGAACCCATCTGGAGTGACAAGAAATTAAATGTAAAGGGGGAGAACCCAACAAAAAGAAAAGGTCATGACAATAATAAGTCAATATGTTTCAGTTATAACCATCAACATTAATGGTCTCAATTAACAGAGACATGGCAGGGGTTGTCACGATCCCCAATTTACAGCTATACTACAAAGTTACTGTGATAAAAACAGCATGGTACTGGCAAAGAAACAGACCTGAAGACCAGTGGAACAGATCAGAAGATCTAGAAACAACACCAGACACACTCAACCATCTCATCTTCAATAAAGGAGCCAAACACGCTCACTGGAGGAAAGATAGCCTCTTTAATAAATGGTGCTGGAAAAATTGGGTTTCAACTTGCCAAAGATTAAAACTAGACCTATATCTCTCACCATGCACTAAACTAAAATCAAAATGGATTAAAGATCTAAATATTAAAATAGAAACTGAACCAGCTGGAACAGAGGTTAGGTAGAACTCTTGAAGATATTGGTGTAGGAAAAGATTTTATGAATAAAACCTCAGTTGCCCATGAACTAGCAGAAACAATCAACAAGTGGGATCTCTTCTTATTTAAAAGCTTCTGCACAGCAAGAGAAACCACTAGCAGTGTGAAGCGACAACCCACAATGTGGGAAAAAATCTTCACCTGCTGTTCCTCAGACAAAGGTCTACTATCTCAAATCTATAAAGAACTTAAAAAGATCAGGCCTCCCAAATTTAAAGACCCAATCTGAAAATGGGCATCTGAAATGAACAGACATTTCTCACACAAAGAAGTAGAAATAGCAAATAAATACATGAAAAAATGTTCAACATCACTGGTCATTCGAGAGATGCAAATGAAAACAAGCTGCGATTCCACCTCACTCCAGAAAGAATGGCTGCTATCATGAAATCTACCAATAACAAATGCTGGTGGGGCTGTGGGGAAAGAGGAACCCTGCTCTACTGCTGGTGGGAGTGTAGACTGATGCAACCACTGTGGAAATCAGTAAGGAGATACCTCAAAGCACTAGGACTGGAAGTCCCATTTGACTCAGCTATTCCCCTGCTGGGTATTTTCCCCAAAGAATTAAAAGAATCATGCCACAGTGATATATGTGTACCCATGTTCATAGCAGCACAGTTTGTAATAGCTAAAACTTGGAAACAGCCCAAATGTCCATCAACTGGAGACTGGATAAAGAAAATGCAGGGTTTTTTTAATAAAATGTAGTACTACTCAGCCATAAAAAATGAGAAATTAGAGACATTTATAGCTAAATGGATGCACATTAAGGTGATACTCTTAAGTTAAATAAATAGGACACACGTGTATAAATAGAGAATAGTTTTTCTAGTATGAAAAACTGAAAGTGTAAATAAGGACTAAAAGGTATAATAGATAATATGAAATAGGAAGAAAAGGGGCAAAGGGCAAAGTGAAGTGGGATGGGCAGGGGAAAGGAAAGAAGGGAATGGAATTAATATGAGAAAAATGGAAAAATGGAAACAAAGTCTTTGTAAATAGGGAGGAGTGGAGGGGTTGAAGGGAGGGCTGGGCAAGGGTGAAAAATAAAAACCAAGAGAGATTATGTAATGGTGCAAATTTCCAATGATGAATGTCATTATATTGTATACCTAAAATGTACCAATGATTAGAATGAATAATTGATAATGTGAAATAGAAAGAAAAGGCCCAAAGAGGTAGGGGTAGTGGGAAGGGCAGGGGAAAGGAAAGAAGGGAAAGGAAAGAAGGGAAAGGAAAAATGATGAGAAATAGAAAAAATGGAAACAAAGTCTTTGTAAATAGGGAAGGGTGGAGGGGGTGAAGGGAGGGCTAGGAATGGGGAAAAAATAAGAATCAAGATGCATCATGTAAAGGTACAAGTTCCCAATGAGAAATGTAAATGTGTTGTATACCTGAAATGTACCAATAAAAGAATTTTTAAAAAATATTTACTAGAGTAAAAGATACAGTGCCTTTAATTCCCTTCAAAATACTCCCCATCCCTCTGAACACACTTATCCCATCATTCTAGCCAATTTTTGAAGCAGTTCTGAAGTACTCTTTCTTGTCTTTAGTTGTCCTGAAACTGCTAAAAACATTTACCTTTCCTATCATTTTGAGTTTGAGGAAATTCAGAAGTTACATGGTGCCATATCTGGTGAACAAGGTAGAAGAGGACACATTACATTATAACGTTTTTACTACTCTGTCTTTGCATTAGATGGATCTTGACAGCAGCATTCACTGTATTTTTTATCATACCTCTTAAAGACTCTCTTGAGAGACGACTTCCAGAACTGCTTCAGAAAGTAGCAAGAACAATGAAATAAGTGTGTTCAAAAGGAGGCCAAGTATTTTGAAGAGAATTAATGCCAATGTGTCTTTCACTGTAATAAATTTGTTAATTTAAATATTTACTGGATATTTTGATCATCATTTTTATGAGCCCCTTGCTCTTCATTTTAATTGTTTTTCAGCATCCTGTTATGCCTTATTCTAAATGTCCCCCCAAAGCCTCATGTGCTCATAGGTGCGGGTTTGGGGAAGTGGCTGGATCATGTGTGTGTGATACTGGAGTATGGGTATGTGGTAACTAGATTAGCCCACTGATGGGTTTAACATGGTTGTGGATGATGGGATTACTGAAGAGGGAGACCCCACCCTGGGTGTAGGTGATATCAACAAATAGGCTTATACCCTGGCTGGAATATAAGGCGAAAGATGGAAGGCAGGCTTGCTGTCTTATCCCTGCCCTACTATTGATTGTTTCTCCTCTACCATGCCCCCCTGCCATGCTGCTCTGCTTTGGAGCCAGCCAATTATGGACTAAAATCTCTACAAACCATGAACTAAAATAAACTTTGCCTCCTATAACTTGGGAGTGTCAGGTATTTTGTCCCAGCAAGGAGAAAGTAACTAAGACACATCTCATTGAAAATATATCATAAATTTCCATATAGGTATGTTGATTCTGCAATTTTGCAATAAGAAATAGTGGGAAATGATCATTTTTATATTTGTCTCTTTTAGTTCATGTGCCTGAGTTATTTTAGAGACTACAACATAAGAACTGAATTACAGGGGCATAGGATATGAGATTTGGCCAAGTAGCTTTCCAAATTGATTGCACCAGCATGCATGCCCCAATATAGTAATTGTGGGAGTTCCTATTTCTATACTTCATTGCCAACATTGGCATTCTTAGATCTTTATTTTATCAGTCCTGTGAGTGTGAAATTGTCTTATCTAATGTTTGCATTTCACAACTACTTATTGAAGCTGAGAATCTTTTTATAATCTTTATGGTCATTCAGATATCCTTTTCTATAGAGTATCATTTCTATTCTCTATTTTTCTATTATGTCTTTTAAAAATTAATTTGTGAAAACTGTATTTATAGATTATTGATAGTAAACTTTGGTTGCTATTAAATTGTTAACATATCTCTTACTGGGTTACTTTTGCTTTCTACTGCATAGTTCTTACTATAGTGCAGACATTTTAAAGTTAAATAGATAGTTAAATTTATCAGTTATTTATGTTATGGTATGAGTAATTTGATATGTTTCAATATAGTCAAAATATGTGAAACCATCATCACAGTCAGTTTTAGGACATTTTCATCCCTTCATAAAGGAATCTTGTACCATTTAGCTATCACTGCCTTATTTTCTTCAATCCCTCCAACAATCACTAAGAAACCACTAATCTACCTTCTCCCTCAATAGATTTACATATTCTGGCATTTCAGATGAAAGGAATGATATAATACATGGTCTTCTGTGACTAGCTTCCTTCACATACACATATAGATACATTAAGGTTCATCCATGTTTTCCACACACAAGTATTTCATTCCTTTTGTGATCTAATAGTATTACACTGTATATTCATATATTCATATGATTTTATTTATTCATTTATCTATTAACTTGACACTTGGATTATTTTCATTCTTTTGAGACTATGAATAATACTCTCATAAATCTTCATTTAATGTTTCTTTATAGACATTTTTCTATCAAGGTCCGTGGGACCTCTTGACCACCTGATTGAGGGTATGGTGAAGGATAAAAGATAAAGATAAAGGGTTTACCACATAAACAGGAGTCTGGGACGATAAGAGCTCTATCAGGCTAATACCCTAAAGGCTCCGGACTTGCCACTATTTATTGATTACACAGCATTACAGGAGGCATAAAAGTAGATTTGGGGAACAGCGGGGCTAAGGCACTGATGTGAGCTAAGCCTATAAAAGGAGGAACGATGCATTTCTGCTAAAGACAGGTTGTGATTAACTAGTAACTTGTTTGTTCTCTTTAACTAACACTTGTTCTGAGAGGGAATGGCTGCACAAGAGTCATGAAGTCCTCAGCTGCAGTGTTATCTTGCTTTCAGAGGTGCCACAGTGTCACCGACCACTGAGGCCTCAACTGTGACTGTTGGCTTAGGGAGTTCTGTTTCTGCATGCCAGCCAAAGGCTCATCTAGCAAGTCACATAGACCTAGGACAGATTCACAACTTAATCAATAGCCAATTCATAAGACAATTCAATAATGTTTTGTAGCCCACTCAGTGCAGTTTCAAGCTGGTCTGCAGCAGTTTCCATTTCTCTTGAGTATATACTTTACCAGGGAATGGGCAATCTGAGTCATATGATAATTTTTTTAATGGTTTGACAGACTTCTAAGCTCTCTCCCAAAATGACTGCACTATTCTGTCACTAGCATTGTATAAGGGCTCTGATTTCTTACATATCTTTCCTGTCTGTTGTTAACTATTTTTAAATTCTAATTAATGTAGAGTATAATCTCATTGTAATTTTGAATTATTGTAGAATCCTCCAAAATTAATTGTGTTTAGCATCTTATTGACCATTTGTAAATTTTACTTCAAAAAATATATTCAAATCATTTGCCCATTTTGGGGGGGATTATTTGTTGTTAAATGGTAAGGCGTGCTTTTTGTATGTTTTGCTGTACTGGGGATTAAACCCAGGACCTTAGCATTGAGCTATATTCCTAGCTCCCTTTTAAAATTTTGAGACAGGGTCTCAAGTCACCCAGGCTAAACTTGTAATCCTCCTGCCTCAGCCCTCAAAGTGCTGGGACTACAGATGTATATGACTATACCCAGCTGTAAGAGGTATTTTAACTAAAATATGGGTTCAAGTCCCTTACCAATACATGTTTTACAAATATTCTGTCCATTCTATGAGATGTCACTTATTTGATGGTATTTGGTGCACTTTTTAAAAAAATTTTGATGAGGTTCCATTTATCTATTTTCTTGTACCACTTATGTTTTAAGGTCATGTATCTTAGAATCCTTTGACAAATACAAGTAAAGAAGATTTACCTCTATAATTTTTCCTAAGAATTGTATAGTTTTAGCTCTTACATTTAGGTATGTGATCCACTTGTGTTGATTTTTGAATGAATTTTTAGTGAATTTTTGTATAAAATATGAAGAAAGAATCTAACTGCCTCCTTTTGCATATGGCTATTAGTTGTCCTAGGATAATTTGTTGAAAGACCACTAGGTGATCTTGGGATACATATTGTGTATCAGCTGGTTAAAGAAATTCAGGCTTCTTTCTGGACTCCCATTAATGTGCATATCTATCCCTGTGCCAGTAAGTACACTGTCTTGATTACTATTGCTTTTTCCTTTTTGAAATTGAGAAGTGTACATCTTCTGATTGTGCTTTTCTTTTTCTAGATTTTTTGGGGTTTGTGGAGTCCTTTGAAATTCTATATAAATTTAGAATCAGTTTGTCAATCACTATAAAGAAGTCATCTGGAATTCTAAGGAGGATTTTGTAGAATCATAAATCAATTTTTAAAGTATTGTCATTATGTTACTGTTAACAAATATACATATATTACATTTTCTATGCCATAGACCCAACAATGCATATTACAATTTTTATACAATTCCTTTTTTATTAATAAGAGAAAAAAGCAAACCTGTATTTTTATTGTTAGGTAATTATTTTAGTTGTGCTTTTTGTTTTTCATATGAATCTTAGTATCTAGGTTATTGGCTTTGAGACTGAAGAATGTTCCTGAATATTTCCTTAAAACTGAGCCAGCCAGTAAAAATTTTCTACTTTGTTTTCCTAGGAAAAATAGTTTCTAGGAAGATTTGTTAAATGTAAGATCCTGATTGACAGTTTCGTTTTGTTTGTTGAGTACCTTCAGTAGATATTTCAGTGCCTCTAGTCGCCATTGTTTCTGTTGAGACATCAACTGTTCATCTTTGGCATTCCCTTTTAAATTATGTATCATTTCTCTTTCATTTCTTTCAAGTTTTCTTTCCTTGTCTTTGACTTTAAGTGTTCTTACTTGATGCCTCTGCTTGTGCATCTCTGCATTTATCCTCCTTTGAATTTACTAAGCTTGTTTATGTGTATATTATTGTTTTTCAGTAAACTTGGGAAATTTGCAGCCATTATTTCTTCTAAAAGTGTCTGCTCCTTTGTCTTTCTGCTCTTCTTATACTCTCTTTATGTGTGTGTCGGTATGCTTATTCTATAACTGAATCTTCTCCCAATTGTCTTTTACCACAGCCTCTGCTATTCTTGAAAGTGCCTTTAGAGTTGAATTTCTTCACTTATAGTAGCAAAAGAAGACAGTTTCTTTGCAAGAGATCCTGCTTCTTCTTTTGTGGTAGGTTCTTTTTAGGCAAAATCTCTGAGTCAGGGGCCTGGGGCTCAGGATGGAACAATGGTAATCTTATTTCTGAGTGACACCCTCCTCTTAGAGCCAAGAGCCCATAGAAGAGGTGACAGAAACCTGAGGTCCTCTTAGCTTGACCTCCTGATGTAGAATCCCTCCCAAGCTGGAGCATGAGTGATCAAGGTCTCATTGCTCTCAGAAACTTTGGTGCCCAGTAGATGTAGACCCTCCATTACACAAGAGGGAGGTGGGCTCAAAAGAAAACCCCAATCTCTCAATTACATTTTCCCAGGATTTAGCCTCAATAACAGTAAACTGGGGGGGGGGGGGAGATGAGAAATGCTGACATACTTTTCCTACTAGGAAGAAACCTCTTCCCTGGGGCCTGGAAGAGGATGAGACTCCTCTGCACTTGACAACAGTCTGGAGTGAAGTCTCTGCCTCACTATACTAGGAGTAGGGGAAAGAGGGAATTATCTCTGTTCAAATTCCACAGGTTCCTACTTTTATTAAACTTTGTAGCTATTTTTAGGTGGTTTTGTCATATGCTGTTCATCTACAAGGGCAATCTCCAGAGCCTTTAAAAATGTTTTTCCTTTTTCATTAGTTAACTATGGAGCAGACCAGCTATCATGATGCTATCATGAAAGCTTATCTTATCTTATCTTATCTTATCTCAAGTACCTGTTTTGGCACACACCAGTTGATGTGTGAGACAGATGTTACATGAGTGTTTGTGAGCTGAGTGAAATAATGAATCAATCGATTAATTTAATAACTATTAAACTATTTATATATCCAGAGGTTAACAGATTTAACTTTCTGATAGGCCTTGATAGTCACAATGGCTGCAACCTGTCGTATCTGCCAAGGAACTGGGTAGGAGGTAAATCTCAATTATTACCAATATTGTCATTGCAAGCTTGAAAACTCTCAAATGTTCTTATTTCAATACATTTCCTTATTATTTTCTGGCTTTTTTCACCTTTTGGCAACACTAACAGTTGGACTTGTTTTTAGGGATTTATTTTCTTTCTTTTCATTCTAAGAAAAGACATCATATATTATAGCAAACAGAGAACAACTGAACTATGGAGATACTGGCTAATCCTAACCACTGTGGATGTAGTCAGCTGTCACAGAAATTTCATTTGTGTTTGACTTGTTGACCAAGGAAGTGGAGTGCTCTTTCACTTGTATCAGGGATACAAAGATATGAAAGTATTAAGATATCAATCATAGAAAAGATAATGGCAAAGACCAAACCAATGGCCCAAACAACTAGCTCACTCCCATGATGTCAGAAAAAGTGCAGACCTACAAGTGAAAAGACCCTAGAAAGTGAGGGATGATGTGAGGAAGCTCAAAAGGAAAAGGAGCTTGGATAGATTTCCTCAAGAAAGGTAGTTTGATTCAAGCCCCATTTCCTACATGCCTGTAGCTTTACCTAGCTTCATCCCTAACATTTAGAAGGCTAAAATGAGAAAATAATTGAAAGCCCATACATAGTAACTCTAATACTTAAAAGTATAATCAGTCTAATAAACTATTAAATTTTATTCTCCTAACTTGAAAAACGTATCTTCATAATGATCTAAAAGCCAAAGTCTGAACCTGGTGTTCTTGGATTCCTGGGAGTTCTACACAAGGGCAGCGGGCAGATCATGGCCCCTTTATTCTGAGAAGATGTCATGTGCTAATGGGCACCGACCCAAGTGCACACAGCTAAGCTCTACCCATTTTCCTCACCAACTGCACTCCCTTGAAGTACATGAGTTGGGTGATTTACTCGGAGCCATTGTGAGGAATTCAAGATCCTGGTACCCAATGTCCCTCTAAAAATGGAGTTTGTCTTCCTGGTCTCACAAATTCTTCCCCTGAGAAGAGGAGCATGAGCAGAGAGCATTTGATCAAAGGGATGGCAAAAGGCTTCTCTTCCATACTTGAGGGGAGTGCTGTTTCTAATTGCTAATCAAGGTCATATAGGAGTCCTCAGTTCTTCATATCATTCCAAATGTATAAACACTGAGTTAGGTTAGATTCCATATCTTAGCCAAACTTGAAAAAGAGATGGATTGGAATAATTTAAACAAAATATTTTTCTCCATTCTAAAGACTTTCTCCAATGACAATTAATAGGATTCACAAAAATCTTAATTCCTCTTTCCTTGCTATTTATTTGCTCTTGTCAGGGGTTTTATTTTATTTTAATGAGCTGCAACATTTATAGTATGTTTTTAATAGAAAGTTCTTTGAAGGCGAGAACTACAGCAGTACTTCAGTTTATGAACTTAATTGTTTCCGCATTTCTGATTGTAAACTGAATTGGATGAGAATCAAATCAAATTTTAGGTTCAGTGTTGACCTTATGGGAAAATTTGATTCTCTTCTCATCCAACTCAATTTGCAATCAGAATTGTGGAAAGAATCAAGTTCATAAACTGAAGTACTACTGTATACTAGCACCTTTTTATTTTTTCTTTTCTCTTTTGTCTTTCTTCCCTTTTTCCCTCTGAAGATCT
Source organism: Heterocephalus glaber (assembly GCF_053883595.1). Taxonomy (NCBI): domain Eukaryota; kingdom Metazoa; phylum Chordata; class Mammalia; order Rodentia; family Bathyergidae; genus Heterocephalus; species Heterocephalus glaber. The sequence goes on from NW_028258305.1 coordinate 10,052,752, forward strand.
TGCATAGTCGATGCTCAGTAAACATTTGTTAAACATCGTAGTGGTTGTGAGTCAAAGATTAAAAACAATGTAAAAATTTCTGAAAAGCACAACAAAACCAAGAAGCAATTCACTTCTGTGTTTTTGTTGCCAGACAGTAACTATTTGGAATGAACTGAAAAACTATTTATTTCCTATGAATTTTATTTTTGTAGGGAAGCATGCATGGGGCATGGAGAGCAATCTGGAATATCAGTGTAAAGGAGGCTGTTCATCACAAACAGAAGCATACACAGAGGGCCATGCATGGTTAGAATGTTCATCCACAGTGGTGAAACCGAGAGAGACAGCAGATTGAGTTGTCAGTTAGCTTGGGCCTCTGCTACATAAAGAACTAGAAGTGAAGGAAGTCAGTTCTCCATAGAGCAAACAGGAAAATAAGATACGATTTTCAATGTTAGGTTTTTTGTAGCTTAATTATTGAGCATTTTCTGTGTGTCTCACATTCTCCAGACTTGTATTTTATACCATAAATGTGTTGATATTTAGGAAAAAGAAAAAAAACAGAACTAATGTACATTCTAATTGATCAAAGCTGGTTTATAAAGGAAATTGAATCAGGGTCTTGAAAGTTAAATAAGAGTTAATGAGATAAAGGAATAATCTAAACTGAGGGAGTACAAGAGATAAGAATGAGTTTTAAGTAAGCATTTTGTGGGGGGAAGAGATAAAAGACAAGTCCACACAGGGAGGGAGATATTGTAGGAAGCGTATGTGGATGGAAGGGGTTGAAATCATAGCATGATAGTTTTGAACTCAATGTTCAGACTTAACATATCTTGGTCTAAGCACCTTGACAGATCTGGATTCCTATTTTAAAATAATGATTCAATACTTACATAGTATTCATCTCCTAAGGATTTAACAAATACCAAGTCATTTACACTTCACAAAATGTGAAGTGTACATTACACTCCACAAAATGGCTTTTTATAATATCCTTTTAGTTGTGTAGAAACTGAAATACAGGGAGGTCAAGTAATCAGTTGTATGCATCACACCATGTTGCCTTGCAAACCATAAGGTGCACATGTTCCTCAGAAATCTTTTACTTCCTGATAGTCCTGAAAACCTTCCACTTGTAGCTTAATTCTTTCAGTTTGAAAGTGGCTCCTCCTGACTGTTGCAAGTTCCCCTAGATAAGGTAGATAAGGCACTCTAAAGTAGAAGTGTTGTGGCAAAGAGGGATCATAAAGGTGACAGAGACAGCTGCTAACAGGAGAGAAGGGAGAGAATCATCAGCTAACTGAGCTGAACTCACATCTGTGCTGGGTGCTGACCTGGTACAGGAAATCAGAAATGATTGTACCCTAAGTCTCAGTAGGGGCTTAATGAAAGTGATAGTTTAGAAAAAACAACAAATCTGTTCATTTCATGAAGAGCCAATATTTTGGGAGTAGTAGACTTGAGTAGTAGTCTTGAGTTAGTCAGAAGAAAGTGAGAACCAGGCAAAGGTGCAAAGGTGATTAGAAACCAAAGAAAGTGATTTACTGCCTAATATAGGAGGTGTTCTACCTTGAACTGAGTGTAAATCAAGAGAAACAATTGCAAATCAATATATTTTAAACCTGAGCATCCATTTCCTTTGTTAGTATAGACTTTCTGATCTGACCCTACTGTTCCCACAATCATGCAGATGGATAGGATGGTTCTTCCACAGAATGCCTCAATCCTCTCTAATCTGAAGGGTTAGGCCCAAGAATTCTGTAAACTGGTAGTAATTGTGCTAAATGTAATAAAAAAAACTTCCTTTAATTAGCTTAAAGTAACTTAGTTCTTGCATACTTTTAGTGTTTATTAAATTCATGGGATAATTTTAAATTCTCCAATCATTTTGAGGAGAGTTTCTGTCCATTGGCAATTAGTCTTCAATATCACTTCTCTTGTTTTCCTCTTCTTTGCCCTGTTGTCCATGAAAATTCTCTTCCGTAGTAAATTATCTTCTGTAGTAAAAATTCTGCCTTATTATATATTTTTTTATTAAATACTTTTATTGGTACATTGGAGGTATACGACACAATTACATTTCTCATTGGGAATTGTACCTTTACATAATGCATCTTGGTGCTTATTTTTTCCCCATTCCTAGCCCTCCCTTCACGCCCTCCACCCTTCCCTATTTACAAAGACTTTGTTTCCATTTTTTCCATTTCTCAGCATTTTTCCTTTCCCTTCTTTCCTTTCCCCTGCCCCTCCCACTACCCCTATCCCTTTGGACCTTTTCTTCCTATTTTGCATTATCGATTATTCATTCTAATCATTGGTACATTTTAGGTATACAATATAATGACATTCATCATTGGAAATTTGCATCTTTACCTAGCCTCTCTTGGTTCTCATTTTTCACCCTTGCCCAGCCCTCCCATCAACACCTCCATTTCTCCCTATTTACAAAGATTTTGTTCCTATTTTTCCATTTTCTCATATTAATCCCATTCCCTTCTATCCTTTCCCTTAGCCCTCCCACTTCCTTCCCCTTTGCCCCTTTCCTTTCTATTTCACATTACCTATTATACATTTAGTCTTTATTTACACTTTCAGTTTCTCACACCAGAGAAACTATTCGGTATTTATATATGTGTGTCCTATTTATTTCACTTAAGAGGATGGCCTCAATGTGCAAGCACTTAGCTATAAATGTCTCTAATTTCTCATTTTTTATGGCTGAGTAGTACTCCATTTTATTAAAAAAAAACAACACATTTTCTTTATCCAGTCTCCAGTTGATGAGCATTTGGGCTGTTTCCAAGTTTTAGCTATTACAAACTGTGCTGTTACGAACATGGGTACACATATATCACTGTGGTATGATTCCTTGGGGAAGATCCCCAGTAGTGGAATAGTGGGGTCAAATGGTACTTCCAGTCCTAGTTCTTTGAGGTATCTCCGTACTGATTTCCACAGTGCTTGCACCAGTCTACACTCCCACCAGCAGTGCAGCAGCGTTCCTCTTTCCCTAAAGCCCCACCAGCATTTGTTATTGGTTGATTTCATGATAGCAGCCATTCTTTCTGGAGTGAGGTGGAATCTCAGCTTGTTTTCATTTGCATCTCTCCAATGACAGTGATGTTGAACATTTTTTCATGTATTTATTTGCTATTTCTACTTCCTTGTATGAGAAATGTGTGTTCATTTCAGATGCCCGTTTTCAGATTGGGTCTTTAAATTTGGGAAGTCTGATCTTTTTAAGTTCTTTATAGATTTGAGATAGTAGACCTTTGTCTGAGGAAGAGCAGATGAAGATTTTTTCCCACATTGTGGGTTGTCTCTTCACACTGCTGGTGGTTTCTCTTGCTGTGCAGAAGCCTTTTAATAAGAAGAGATCCCACTTGTTGATTATTTGTGCTAGTTCATGGGCAACTGAGGTTTTATTCATAAAATCTTTTCCTACACCAATGTCTTCAAGGGTTCTACCTAACCACTGTTCCAACTGGTTCAGAGTTTCTATTTTAATATTTAGATCTTTAATCCATTTTGATTTTAGTTTAGTGCATGGTGAGAGATATAGGCCTAGTTTTAATCTTTGGCAAATTGAAGGCCAATTTTTCCAGCACCATTTATTAAAGAGGCTATCTTTCCTCCAGTGAGGGTGTTTTGCTCCTTTATCGAAGATGAGATGGCTGAGTGTATCTGGCGTTGGGTCTGCATCTTCTAATCTGCTGCACTGGTCCTCAGGTCTGTTTCTTTGCCAGTACCATGCTGTTTTTATCACAGTAGCTTTGTAGTATAGTTTCAGGTTGGGGATTGTGATACCCCCTGACATGTCTCTGATACCTAGAATTGCTTTTGCTATTCTGGGTTTCTTCTTATTCCGAATGAATTTTTGATTTGTTTTTTCAAGGTCCATGAAGTATGCTGCTGGGATCTCAATTGGAATTGCACTAAATCTATATAGCAGTTTTGGAAGTATGGTCATTTTCACTATATTAATCCTTCCTACCCACGAGCAGGGGATGTCTGTCTATTTTCTGATATCATCTTCAATCTCTCTTTTCAGAGTGCCGTAGTTTTCAGAGAAGAGGTCTTTGATTTCTTTCATTAGGTTGATTCCTAGGTATTTCAGTTTTTTGGATGCTGCTGTGAAAGGAATTATTAGCCCTATTTCTCTCTCAATGAGTCTGTCATTTGTGCAGAGGAAAGCTATTGATTTTTGTGTGTTGACCTTGTAACCAGCTGCTTGACTGAATTTGGTTATTAAGTCTAGCAGACTTTTGGTGGGGTTCTTGGGGTCTTCTATATAGAGTATCATGTCATCTGCAAATAATGACAATTTGACTTCTTCATTTCCTATCTTTATTCCTTTTATTTCTTTCTCTTGTCTAATTGTCATGGCTAATGTTTCCAGAACTATATTGAAGAAGAGTATTGATAGTGGACATCCTTGTCTTGTTTCTGATTTTAGTGTGAAGGATTTCAGTTTGTGACCATTTAGTATGATATTGGCTGTTGGTTTTTCATAGATAGCTTCTATCAGTTTGAGGTAGAGACCATCTATTCCAATTGTTTGTAGGGTTTTTATCATAAATGCATGTTGGATTTTGTCAAATGCTTTTTCTGCATCCATGGAGATAATCATATGGTTTTTGTCCTTGGCTCTATTGATATAGTGTATTACATTGATTGACTTGCATATATTGAACCATCCCTGCATCCCTGGGATGTATCCCACTTGATCAGGATGTATGATCTTCTTGATGATCTTCTGCATTCTGTTAGCCAGTATGTTATTAAGGATTTTTGCATGTATGTTCATTAGTGAGATTGGCCTATAGTTCTCCTTTTCGGTTGGGTCTTTCTCTGCTTTGGGGATCAAGGTGATGCTTGCTTCCAGGAATGAATTTGGGAGTATTGCTTCCCTTTCAATTTCATTGAGGAGTTTAAACAGTAGTGGCAGCAGTTCCTCTCTAAATGTCTTGTAGAATTCAGCAGTGAAGCCATCAGGGCCCAGGCTTTTCTTAGTTGATAAGTTTTCAATTACATTTTCAATTTCATTGGTTGATATTGGGTTGTTCAGAATTTTTAGGTCTTCTTCGTTCAACTTTGGTAATTCATATGTGTCTAGGTATCTGTCCATTTCTTCTATGTTGTCCATCTTATTGGCGTATAGGTTCTAGAAGTAGGTATTGATGATCCTCTGGATTTCTGCTGGGTCTGTTGTAATTTCACCCTTTTCATTCCTAATTGCATGGATTTGGGCCTTTTCTTTCCTTTTTCTGACAAGGTTGGCTAAGGGTTTGTCAATTTTGTTGATTCTTTCAAAGAATCAACTCTTGGCTTCATTGATTTTTTGTATTGTTCCCTTAGTCTCCATTGCTTTGATTTCTCCTCTGATCTTGATAATTTCCTCCCTTGTATGAGCTCTGGGGTTGTCCTGCTCTTCTTTTTCTAGAAGCTTGAGGTGCAACATCAAGTTGTTTAATTGGGCTCGTTCTGTTTTCCTAGTATGCGTATTCACTGCTATGAATTTCCCTCATAAGACTGCTTTCATTGTGTCCCATAGATTTTGATATGTTGTATTGTCATTGTCATTGAATTGAAGGAACTCTCTGATTTCTTCTTTAATTTCCTCTGTGACCCATTGGTTATTCAGAAGTGTGTTGTTCAATTTCCACTTGTTAATGAAATTTTTTGAGTTTCTTTTGCTATGGATCTCCAATTTCATCGCACTATGGTCTGATAATATACAGGGGATAACTTCAATTCCTTTGCACTTACTTAAACATGTTCTATGCATGAGTATGTGGTCTATTTTGGAGAATGACCCATGTGCAGCTGAGAAGAATGTGTATTCTGATTTTGTAGGGTGGAAGACTCTGTAAACATCTGTTAAGTTCATTTGTTCAAGAGTTCGATTGAGTTCTAGTATTTCATTACTTATTTTTTGTATAGTTGATCTATTTGTGACAGTGGGGTGTTGAGGCCCCCCACTACAATTGTATTAGTGCATATATGACTTTTCATGTCCGTTACTATTTGTTTTATATAGCTGGGTGCACTAGTGTTTGATGCATAGATATTTATGATTGTCATCTCTTCCTCTTGGATTGTTCCCTTTACAAGGATGTTGTGTCCTTCTTTGTCTCTCTTAATCAGTGTTGCTTTGAAATCTACTTGATCTGCCAAGAGGATAGCTACTCCTGCTTTTTTTCGGGTTCCTGTCTCATGGAGTATTGTTTTCCACCCTTTAACTTTCAGTCTATGAGTTTCTTTTTGAATGAAGTGTGTTTCTTGTATGCAGCATACTGTTGGATTTTGCTTCTTGACCCATTCTGCCAGTCTATTTCTTTTGACTGGCAAATTGAGACCATTCACATTGATGGTTTTAACTGAAATGTATTGACTTGTCTTTGCCATGACTTTTTCTTTTTGTTGGGTTCTCCCCCTTTACATTTAATTTCTTGTTGTGCCAGATGGGTTCATTCTGCTTTGCTTCCTGGGGTTGTGATCCTCAATGTCTGTTCCTAGGATATTCTGTAAAATTCTTTAGAGTGCTGGTTTTGTATTCGTGAAGTTCCTAAGGTGCTCTTTGTCATGAAAGTATCTTATTTCTCCTTCAATTTTGCAAAATAATTTTGCAGGGTACATCAATCTGGGTTGGAGGCTGTTTTCTTTCAGGGCTTGGAATATGTCACTCCAAGCTCTTCTTCCCTTGATTGTTTGTGTTGAGAAGTCTGCTGTGATTCTGATGGACTTTCCTTTGTATGTGATTTGTTTCTTTTCTCTCACTGCTTGTAGAACTTTGTTCTTCTGTTGAGTTTCTGGAATCTTAACAATTATATGCCTATGTGCAGATTTTTTTTGATCAAGGCTATTTGGTGCCCTATATGCCTCACTTAGCTGTATGTCAAGCTCTTTTCCCCTGCTTGGGAAGTTTTCTGCCATTATTTCTGTGAAGAGATTTTTTATGTCATCTGCACTCTCTTCTGTTTCTTCATTGACTCCAATCAGTCTTATGTTATTCTTCTTTGCATCATCTAGCAGCTGCTGGATTGATTTCTCATGTTTCCTTATAATTTTGAAGCAATTTTTCTTTTCCTGGTCATTAATTGCAATCTTATCTTCTATATCTGAAATTCTGTCCTCACATTGGCTCATTCTGCTGTGTAGACTTTCAGTGGAGTTTTTCATGTCCTGGAAATCTATTTGCATCTGTTTTATAGATTCCATTTGTTTCCTTTGTTGGGATTCCATCATGTTCCTGAGCTCCTCTCTAGATTTTTTAATCATGTCTTGCACTAGGGGCACAATTTCTCCTGTTATCTGAGAAATTATTTCTGATTTCATTTTTTCCAGATCCCCTTTTGTTTCCAGTTCAGTGGGTCCCCGTGGTTGAGTATCAGAGTGTTCCATCTCATTTCCCTTTGTGGTTGCTGTAGGTGATCTGGAAGTCTGGTTTTGAGACTTATTTACATGTTTTCTCATTTCAACTGGATGGGGGGGGACTGTTGGCACCTGCATGGATTACCTCCTCTGAGCTGGGAGAGGTGGGACAGGGGTTGGGAGCAGCGGTAGGGATGGTGGCCCAAAAGGCCTTTCCTCTGGGCTGGGAGCAGCAGGAGGGATGTTGGCCAGGAAGCCCCTTCCTCTGATCCAGGAGCAATGGGATGGCAGCTCAGCAGCTCCTAGCTCTGGGCCAGGAGCTGTGGGAGGGATGGTTGCCTGGAAGCCCCTTCCTCTGGACCAGGAGTGGCAGGACAAAAGGTGGCCCAAAAGCCCTATGGTCTGGTGGTCCGGTGTCCTCTGCTTCTTTGTAGTGTGGAACCAAGTGGCTGTACAGAGGAGCGGGTGTGGGGGTCCAATGGATTGTTGCCAGGGCGCGGGCTGATTCTGCGTGTTCCGCGTGACTCTGGACGTTGGTAGGGCATGCCTGCCTTATTATATTTTAAATTATGGTTTCCCAAGCAACTCAGCATCGTTGAATAAAGGGAAATCTTAGTTTTACGTTCTTAAAGTAATTCTAGATCTTAGATAGTGCCCTCGGCATTAGTCTACATATATGATTTTTTCTTTTTAAATCAGGGCTCAACTTCTTTTCCTTGCTTAATTATTAGCTGAGTACTATATTCTAAAATAGACTTCTGAATGTTCAGATTCTCTTCTACCTTTATTACAAGGAACACTGGTATTGTAAAAGGGCCATGCTACATGTATGAAAAGTTTTATGCCTCTTCACATATGCCTCAATGTAATAATCACAGAAGTCTGTTTCTAGTAAAATAGTGAACTATTGTTAATCCGGATAGAGATTTAGTTTTATAGGAGAAAGGTTGTGCATCACATTTTGCCCACCCACTCCCTCAAAATTTACTCCAATAACACCACCCTGCACAGAGGAGGGGAAGTAGAAAAGCACGATGGAGCCTGGACTTCTTACATGCCAATTGCATGCCCAAGTCTACTGATAGAGTAGCCTAATAGGTTTCTTTCTTTGGTACTAAGTGTCTAGTAACAAAGAAGGGTAGTTGATTGTGGTTTAAAATTTCCTCCAGAGTTCTGCAGATAACAACCAAGCTAATAATTGCCAGGTGGATCTTTTCCCAGATAGTTATATGCACAAACTATTTTGCTGGAATTCCATTTTTGAATTGGCTGAAAATCATTTAGCCAATCATTTTATCAGGATAGAAAATTCTAGAATAATAGTAATTCAAGAGGTATTAGATCCTAGGCCACAAAGAGGAGTCCCACATCATAATTAACAGGGCCCTGTCCTCTGGAGCAAGTCAAAACCTTAAAATGGTCATGTGCACTGACTCTTCAGGAGAGAAAGACTTTCCCAAATTTATCTGGCTCCAGAGCTGTTCTATAATGCGAAATTTTGAAGAACTACTATCCATGAAATATACATTGGTAAATGTTGACTTTGTGAATATTTTCTTCTTGATAGAAAAAGTAGTACATGACACGGAAAAAGGGTGGGAGGAAGACATGCAGGGAGTCAGGGAAATGCATCAGAAAGGGTTAGCAAAGGGCTTGCACAACTAACTTCACTTGTTTTCTCTTTTTTTGCCCAAAGCCAGTTCTGCAATTAGACTCAAAGAGTTATCAACAAAGGCCACTTCTTATCATCAGAGCCCATGTGAACCAGAACCGTGGATATTCTTCACGGAGCCTCTTTTTGATTTGTAGTAGAGGAAGCAATGGGATGTGGGCCAGATTTGATTTCCCTGCACTCATAAGCTATTTTCCCTAAGACTGCAGGAGCAGTTCGTGAATAGCTGGGAGCAAAATTTGGCCCATTTAAAATATTATTGCATTGTCCACCATAATGATGGTAATAACCTTGTAATGAGTGTGCATAGAGCTGGGCCCTGTACAAAAGCCAGAATGAGCCACACTCCTTGTCTGTGCATAGTGAATACCAAAGAGGCCTTCCATTCCCCATCTAGGTGCAGTTACTGTTGAAAAAGTAGATGATCACTTTCTTTCTGACATTCTGGCCTCTGGCCATGAATATTGAGAGCTGTTATCCTCTGAGGGTACTCATTTCCTTCTCCAAAAGACTTTAATGCTTACGGTAAGTATACTACCTTGTAACCCACGAGACCTTAAATAATGTCAGATGCCCATTCAAGAAAGCATTCCTCAAAAAAAGGGTCAGATTCAATACCTAATATTGATGTAAGAGCTTCGGCTAATTCCACTGAATATAGAAATCCATCTACAGATTTCTTTTTTCACATATAGATAGATTTGCATTCACTCACCTAACTCCTCTGGCATCTGGCAGCCACATCTCAACAGCAATTTTCTTCATTTTTTAAACCTTTCTCTCTTGATTTTCTATTTTTTTTGAGGAGGGGGTGGTGGATTTTTTTTTGAGAATTTCCAAGCTGATAATTTACGAATTGTCTTTTTTTGTAAGAGGATATAGGATAACTTTCAAGAAATAAAATCTGTGTAAATCTCTATAAATAATATCTAGTAAAAGTGTTTGAAGGAAATGAAAGTAAAAGAAAAGATGGAAAAGAAGGTAGATGAGAGATGTGAATGACACAGTGAGAAAAAGAGAGTGGCAGGCTTCAGAGCCAGGGAAGTTAATATTAAGCTGATGCTATTCTGTGACATGATCACTTTTTTAATAATTACGTGGAGTACTAAGAGATGTAAAGAAGCAATGAACAAGTTAATTGATCCTATTTGAATTTCACAGGTAGGATTAACAAGCTACCTGTCTCCTAATGCTATGTCCCTGGGAATAGCATTCTGTAACAGTAGTGATAATCCTGTAATTATCACTAAAAAATGACAGAAGAGTTTAGTGTTACAGCAAAGGTCAACCAGACCATTGCATTCCTTCTCTCTATTTTTATATTGGTGTTGAGATTCATTTGCAAAATTGAAGAAGTGACTAAAAAGAGATGATACAGATATAAGATCAATCACTTAGACATTTCCTTATGTCAAACTTTGTTTCGGGCCATGCTTGTTCAGAAACATTCTGCATAATAGAGACAAAAATCAGTAATTGAGATATTTGCCAAATGGCTGCTTTCAAATGCATGCTACATGGAAAGTTCTGGATTCTGAAAACTTCTCACCCATTCAGAAAACCTGTGCCTATGAAAAATATAGGCATACCAGGTCTGGGCGGGCAGTGTGTCAAAAGCCTGGATGTTAAGGTCATCTAAAAATTACTAGCAGTCCTGAAAATGACATTTTTCCACAAAATTAAATATATCTGAAGTTCCTAACTTTTCCTGGATGTTTCAACTTGTTGCCTACCAATCATTTACCTTGGCTGATTGAGTTCATAGTATCCTGAATTGTGAAGTAAGGACATTCAGACTATAAATGAGAGATGGACTGAATTACACAGCAGAAGGATTATGCAACACACAGAATTTTCTCTCCTTTTTTGCCTTTTATTATAATAATCCACAACCCAAAATATTTATCTTAGTTAGGAGATAGAGTGTGCAACTTGTTAGCTAATGCAAATCTGCTCTTTGCACGATGGCTCATTTTATGGAACTCTGGCCTAGTAGTATGGGTATCACACACTGTATCAAGACACTCAGGGCAAAGGACCCATGCCCTTCCATCAGTCCAAATCCTTGATTATTTTTTATAGCCTTCAACAGTGCTACAAATAGAAGAAAACAACTGAATGGATAGAAATCCAAGTGTTTTTTGTTTTTGTTTTTGGAATATTCTGGGGTTTTAATTTTTTTTTTTTTTACCATATTCTCCAGTAAAGAATAGTACAAAGTTGGTCCACAGTACTTTTTTAACACAGCATTCTGACTTCTTTTTGAGGGTTTCATTTGTCCTCCTGGAAGCTTTAGAAAGTTACCACTTTCAGCTCACCTAGAGTTGATCTCATTAATAAAAGAATGACTTTACAAAAAAGAGTTTCTAAAATTACACCATAACTCAGAATTGCAAGTTGGCTTTTTCAGCCTGAAGATAAATTTCTTAAGCATTAAGCTTTATCAAGCATTACACCTGACATTCTCTCATAAATGTTGCATTTATTTTAATATTGTGTGGGCTTGGTTTGTAATATTCTCATGCAGTTTCTAAAGTTGAATCTTCTTAGCCATATATTACTATAGGAATTCTCATCCCCTTCCAGAATATCACTCTGGAATTTAAACAATATAAACTAAATTTCATTTTGAGTTTATTTTTTGTTGTTATTTATTTATGTTGAAACCAGCCGTATAGTCATTGTACTACTTTTATAAGACACCAATACATTTTGACAAAGTTGCTATTGGAAACACTTCTTAGATACCTCACGTGTCCCATCAAACCCAGCAGCACCACCTGCTCAGGTAGATTGATTTCAGGAGGCTGTAGAAAGTGTTGCTAACAGGGGTCACAGACATTAAGGTTGGAGCAAAACTGTCACAGACGTTACTTTTGAAGACCCAAAGAACAGTGTGAATGGAAAGACCATACTTCAGCCAGCTATGTTTTCTAGGGGCCTGCCTTCACTTAGCCTCACAATGTAGGCCTTAGCCTCAGCGCTAGAGCTGCACCAACACCTGGCCTAAGTGTTATGATTGAATTGATGGGTCGATCAACTCAAACAAAGGCCCACTTCAGTGAGAAAGCATGAACTTTAATATTAGACTGAATGGACCAGCCTATTCAATTCATATGACAGATTTGCTAAAAAAAATAGGCAGAAATTAAGATATTTATGAAATGACTACTCTATTTAATGGATACGTGATAGGTCCTAAAATGAGTTAATATGGCCAATTTTTATGGTTCTATGTGAACAAGACTGAAAAGAATTAAGAGATAATACCAGCATATTGGAAAGATTACTTCACAAAGAGCTAAAACAGCTCAAAACCTATGGTTCATATGTACAGAACTAAATTTAAAATAATGTTAGTAATAACACTACTGGACAATAACTATGTGTCAGGTCTGTTGTTAAGGGTTTACATTATTTTATTTCGTGTTCTCAACATATGAGTTGTACAGGGTCAGGATTAGGGTAGGTGAGAGTGTGATATATAAACTAAGTAATCAAGATAAATAATATTTTAATAAAATTTATTTTAAAATCAAAATTAATGCCAAAAATCTATGATGAAAAAAAGTAAGAATTTTAAGTAAAAACAGCCTATATTTTGTTATTTTATGACCTTGCATTATTGTGCGATGGTATTGTAATTTCCAGCTGGCCTGGGTTCTAGAGCTATAGAGCCTTTTTGTAACCACTGGGTAGCTACGTGAGGTTGACAGTAATATGCGAACAGCCTGGAAAATGCAGAGCTTTAAATTTTGTCATGCTTTCTTGATTGTAGAAATTTTATTAACTTTTTCTTTTTCCACTTGATTTAAAAATATGGGGGAATATTTTATAAATCTATGAACAGGTACATAGTTTTCTTTTTTGCTTCAGGCTCAAATATAACTTGGCACCAGACTGGAGATAGATGTTATCATTATGCTCATTTTATAATGAAGACTCCATGATTCCAGAAATCTTAATAAAATTCCCTAAGCTCACACAGCTACCAAGTGGCAGAGCCCAGCTTCAGATTCAACTAATTTGACTCTAAAGTCCACCTCCTCATCAATATGCTATCTTGGAAATTATAACACTTACTTAACCATAAAATCCAAGTATCTGACACACTTCATTCTCTGGGCACTCCAGTTATTAATATGATGTTGCCCACCTATGTCCTCAGCCTTTTCAATTTTTAACAGCAATTGTTCATGGAAAGAAACTGATCCTTTGTAAATAGCACAGTATCTAATGCATCTGCCAATATTATTGTGAAACAGGTATGAATACTATATCTAAGGGTACCACCATTAAATAAATATTTAATATGAGCAGAGTTTTAAAATAGGGTCCATATATAACCTGCCTTGGGAACAGCTGCTCCCGATCCTGTAACTATAGAACACAGTGTCTTGGCCAGACACAGGTCTCTTTTCAGGATGAAATGTAAGAGATCTAAAATTAAACCATTATATCCAAATAAGACTCTGCTAATTTTAAAGGCTGACAAAAAACACATATGTAGACATATGAATTTTTCTTTTTGGCTATACCATAAAGTTAGTATCATTTATTTTGTTTCTTTATGATGATTTTTCTTGAGCTGGGAAAATTGGTTTTCTTTGAGACATGAAAGTTTATGTTTAAATTTCTTTTACTTTGTTTTGATGAATAGAATATGAAAAAGTAAAATCTGGCTTATATATATATGTATATATATACATGTATATATACACACACATATATATATACATATATATATATACTGATGACAAAGAGGAGGAGATGGAGAAAGAGGAGGAGAATGACATTGTATTTGTGAAAAAAATGTAACTGTGGTTCAGAGTAGTGAGGAAGACTATCACACCAGCATCTCAGAACTCCAGCTCTAAGCTAAATTATGCTATGAATCATTAAGAGAGAGAAATTTGGCACATAACTTCTTTTATCTCTATGTGATTTTTTATTGCCATGTGCTTAAAATTATAAATTTATTCTCTCTCTAACTATTATTATGCGTTGGTTTATTTGTTCGCATACTCAACAAAATTCTTTCAGATCGTGAATATATTGGATACTATGTGAGGCACTAAAAAAATAAAGAAGAAATTGCATGATTTTTGCCCCCAGGAAGTTTATAACCCTGCCCTCAAGAAACAGCTATGTTGACAAGTACTTTCAGTGACAGTAGTATGTATCTACACAAAATCTGATGGGGTTCCTTGCAGTCAAAGGAGTCTGCTGGGCATATGAGGAAAGGCCTCTAAGCTTAGGTTTAGAAAAATAAACAGAAGTTTGTCAGCTGAGTAATGTTAAGGCCTTCTAGACAAATGCAAAAGCACAGAGACCAAAGAGGGATGACATGTTTCTAGAATAAATAATCCAGTGCTGCTGGGCCATAAGAGGTGATGGGGAATGTTCTGGAAATAAGATGGCAGAGCTAGACAGAGGCCAGAGCCGCATGGATTTGTAGTGTTGCCATTCAAAGAAGCTGAGCTTTTATCCTGGAAGAGGAGGGCAACAACTGAAGAATTTTTCCATATTCAAAGGTGAAGATCACTCAGAAATGCTATAGAACATGAATCATAGAGATTGATACAGATATTAATGATGTAGGCATTTTTCTTTTTCTTTTCCAGGGCCACTATTTTCTTCCTTAAACAAAAGCTATGTGCATAAAAAATGCAGATTAGATTGTTTCAAAATTGAGACACACAATACAGTTTGATATACCAAACACGTTATTGCAAATACTGTTTCTAATGATCTTACAAAATTATAAATTTTAATCTATTTTTCCATATGTACAACAGTTCAGTAGAACCAAGCTTGTTTTGTAGTTTTGACTGTGTTAAGAAAAATGCAAGCATGTTGCCAAAAGGCCAACCCTATACATTTGTGGCCACATAGCAAGATATGCGGCCGTTGCTGCGAGTAAGAGCATTCTCTGTTGTGTTCCTCATTCTTTTAGGACCCCACATTAGAATGCAGGTCCTTCAAAAAAGTTAATTTTTAGGCAAACTAGGGCAGTAAATAACCTTGATCTTTCTACAAACAGCAGTTGGTCCTGCTTGCTGACTACCTGAATCGTCTCATACTATTTCAAAGAAGCTCTGATAGTTTCCAAATGCTTATTATCATGGCTTTGAAATATGATTTCTCTTGATTTATGTACAGTATAGCAAGATGAGACGGCAGGGCAAAGACAGTGATTCATTTCTGCTCTGGTCGTTATAGCATTTTCCTTAAAAGAAAAAAATCTGTCCTCACTTTTCAGAACAATTACTATTCTAGGAGTCTGTGTTGGAATAAAATCCTAATGCAAAAGCTGTCTTAAAATGCTGAACCCAGAAGAATTTGGCATAAATAAGACATAGAGTTAGCTGACATGAGATATTACATTTATTCCATTGTTGGCGAGGACACAACTGAGCTGCTATTGTCACAGGAGAAAAGTGTTTTCGAAAGTCTGCTTTTGGTGCTTGTTAGATAAGGGGCTGCCTTAGTCTGAACAGCCTGAACAAGATTTATACACATCACTGAAATGGACTTGTGTTTACAGTCTGTCCTTGCTCACGAGGATTAACAGTGCAAGGGCAGCATGAGACACATCAAGCAGGGAAACCTCCAACAACCTTTCGGGATCAGCTAGGAGGCTACTTAGGAAGAAAACAGAATATTTGAAACTACTGTTTGACTCATGGCAGACAGCAAGCTCTCTCTGCACCAAGACTCACAGCTGCTGCAAAGTTCTGACTAGGGAACGTTCTATAAAAATAGTTAAAATATAATAAATAAACCAGAATTCCACTATCCTTTCTACAAAGAGTAAGATGCTTTACCAAAAAGAATGCAGTATTCAGTGAAGGTTGTTGGTGTGGAGTTTATAAAATACCCCAGTATTCCACAATTGCAATGAAAGAAAGCCTGTTTGGAAAGTTGGAATTCAAACTTGCTTTGTTTGTATTCTTACTACATAGGAATCCTCTCCTGCATGCTCTCACTCAGGGACAATTCAGCCTGAGCCTGTGCTCCTAGAGACGGAGACATTTTCAAGTCCCTTTATGATCTAGGCAGAAATTATCTCTTCTTCCAAGCCATCAAATGTAATGTGTGGGTGCGATGGCTGCCTTCCAGTGAGCTGAGCAGCTCTCAGGACTTGGCATTCAGTCTTTCCCTGGGCCCTTCAGTAATGGCATTTCACTTAATACAATATGCCCCTAACTGAGTTTTAGTGATTTCAAATGAATTTAGTCTCCTTATCAATATCCTCTATTTGGTAGCGTGTTTGCTCTTCAGTGTGCTGTGCCAATAAATCCAGCACAAGTGCTGCCTCCTTGCCTCTCAATTGTCTGGTGTCTCTCTATGAAAGCAAACACCATGCAGCAGAAAAGGAGGCTCTTTAAAAACTTGTCTGTATCATAAATGTAAATATCAATAAACTTGGGAGGTTGACAAGGGCATGTTCTAATGGATTTGGCCATGTTGTTGGTTGTTTTACAGGAGGCTGGAATAGTAGACAGCCCAAGCAGCTTGCTTGCAGTACTAAAAGGAAGTATCAACATTTTAATCCAGAAAAACTGTTGATCTGTTCAGGAGCAGATCTCAGAAAGTCCCATTACAAGGCAAAACGGCCCAATTTTAGGAGAAAAGAAGATAAATAATACCAGGGTTTTCAATAGATTCTTTATGACCTAAACATAGAAACGAAGTTGGAATTGATAAAAAAACATTTTTGTACTTTCCACACTGGAGGTCTAAGGACACTCTTTCAACTTTATTTTTGTTCTGCATATACTTTACTATACCTACTTTTCTTCTTTTTTTAAATCAAACTATTTATGATTGCAGATTCACATGCGGTTTTAACAAATAATACGGTAAGAACTTGTGGGCCTTGTTCCCAGTTTTCCAGAAAGGTAATATCTTAACTATACTATACTCTGACAACGAGTATTTGACTTTAATCTGATCCAGAAACAGATGTTTCCATCAACACAAGGATCCCTCATGTTGCTTTTTTATAGTCATATGCACTTATCTCCCATCTTGACCTATCCTTATTCCTTAGAAAACACTAATCTTGCATTTCTATAATTTGTGATTCTGAATGTTACATGCATAGAGTCATAGGGCTTTTTTTCATTTAATATAATTTTCTGGAGATTCAACTAAGTTGCTTAATACTTTGGTCCTTTTTGTTACTAACTAGTATTCCATGGTATATACTGCATTTTGTTTAAGCATTCACTGATGATGAACATTAAGGTTGTGTCTACTTTGGGGCCATTACAAATGAAGCTACAACATTTGTATAAGGATTTCTATATAAACATGTTTCTATTACTATAAGATAAATATACAGGAGTGTAATTACTAAGAAACTACCAAACTATTTTTCATGGTGGCCATACAATTTCACATTCTTAACAGGAATGTATGGATGAGCCAGTTTCTCCGCATCTTCTTCTGCATTTGTCACTGTCAATAATTATTTATTTTTTAACTACTGTGATGAGTATGAGGACTATTTCATTGTTGTTCAATTTGTATTTTCTTGATGATTAATTATGTTGAACATCTTTTGTGTGCTTATTTTCTATCTTTAAATTCTCTGCTTTGTCCATTTTCTAATCAGCATTTTTTATATTGACTTTTTAGAGGTCTATATCCTGAAATATACTTCAAATATACTCAAATTTCTTTATCGGCTATTTTCTCCTCATCTTTAGCTTGCATTGTTTTACTTTTAATCGGTTCTTTCACAGAAGAAATGTTTTTATTTTGGGGGTAAGCTAATTAATCAATATTGGCTCATATAGTTCATGATTTTCTGTTGTCAAACCTTAGACGAAGATCCTTAAGAATTTCTGCTATAATTTTTCTAAAGTTTTAACATTTTATGTTTTATATATAATTCTGTGACACATTTTCAGTTATATATTACTATAAAGAATGTGACAGGTCAAGGTTCATTTTTTTGACAATACTTTACCTGTCAAACTTTCCCAGTAACTGTTGTTGAAAAGTCTATCTTGTGCCCAGTGAAAGCTTATACACTTAATGAAGGCTTATGCACTTTTGTCAAAATCAACTGGGCCACTTTTACATGGGTCTGTTTCTGAGTTCTTTATTCTTGTCCACTGATCTATCTTCCTGCCAATATCTCTAAGTGTTTATCATGATATCATAAGTCTGGGAACTAGAATGATGTCTTCTACTGTACACTTTTTCAGAATTGATTAGCTATGACACTTGTGAAGTTTGCTTCTGGCAGCCACGGTTTCAGACAAGAAATTTTGCTATCAAATATGTTTTACTCCACAAGTAGGTGTAATTTTGATATTGATGCTCTCAAAGTTTTTATTTTCTTTAGCTTTCAGAACTTTCTTATTTTTTCATTTATTGCTGTGAATCCTTTTGGGTTTATTCAATATGAGTTCTGCTTAGATTTTTTCTTCATTTTTAGATTTTTTAATTCACCCATTCTTTCCTTGAGAAGTTTTTAACCTACCTCTTTGCCTCTCCTTAAAAGAGCTGATGAGACAAAAACTAGTATTTTATTATAACCCAATCACTTGGTCCCTGAGCATCTGTTAATTTTCTTCAGTCTGTTTTCTCTCTGTTGTTCAGCTTATGTCATTGCTGTGAATTAGGTCTTTAAGTTCAGTCAATCTTTCTTTCTTCTATCTGTTTTTTAGTCTATCCTTTGAAGTTTCTTTTAATTTTAGCAATCATATTTTCTGGTTCTAAACTTTGTATTTGGTTTTTTATATCTTATTTGTGCAGACTTTGTTTCTTCATTGTGTCTTTTTAAATTTCAAGTGTGCTTGTAATTATTCACTGAAGCATTTTTACGATGACTGTTTTAAAATCTGTGTCAAGTAACCCAGTATCTTTCATCTCAGTATTGGCCTGTATTCCCTGGCAGTTTTAGATCATTTTACTTTCTACTAGGTTCTTGATAAGTGGTTTTCACTTGAAATTATCATTTTGATTATTATGTCATGAGCCTAGATTTTATTTAAATTAACTTCCTCTGACACTACTGCAGTAGAAAAATGTCACCTTGTTATGCCAAGTTGGGGTAGAAATCCAGCTTCTGCATTATCTTTCCTTTGACAGTCAACATGGGTAGTATTTTTCATCATTGCTGGATATGGATAGTTCTACTCTCCACTGGACTCCATTGCTGCCTTCCAACCTTGAAGGGTTTGGAGCATCTCCTTACCACGTTCCACATGATGCTACAAGGTAGGTGGGGGAATCCCTTTATTGTTGGATGACTTTCCACATGTCTACTCTGGAATATTCCCAATGGGGACCTGGGGAGAAGTCGGCCACCTTCTTACTTTCAGTTGGGTACAGAATTGCAGAGCACATGGGCCCCATGGCCCCATTTGAAATTTGTATACCCAGCTTGGTTAAGGCTGGCATGGATAGGGTGGAGCCATCCTTATTTTGTTTACCTTGCTCTAAAAGTCATCTTAAGTTTTCCATAATATGTTTCGCTAGTTCTTATTAGAAAGAATAGAGAAAAGTATCTCTATTTCCCAGAAGCTAAAGTCCTTCTACCTGATTTGCTTTGCTTTCCTCTCAAAGTCTGTTTTTAGGCATGGCTTCCAAAGATCATGAAGTAAAGCCTATTTCCAGAAGAGTGGATTTGCCACCCATGCTATTTTATGATACCTGAATCTTTCAAAAGTTGAATTTTTAAATTTCTTTTCTATCATGCAAACCATGTATCAGCTACTATGGTGTGTTAGTCCATCTTTTATTATTCTAGCTAAATACCTGAAGCTTGGTAACTTTGTAAAGTAAAAAGATTTGTTTTGACTCTTGGCTCTGGAGGCCCAATTTTGAGGGCCCGTGTTGTATGATGGCCTTCTTACTGGAATAGTCAGAAGCATTACGGCCCATGACATGGCAAGAGAAAGGAACATGAATGTGTACCTCTTCTGATATCACTCTTCTTAAAAGGCCGCCTAGTATCCAATTGCAGAGGATCTGCCCTGAGGGCCTTATCCAATCGTAATCATTTACCTTACCTCTGAACACCATAGATTCTACCTTCTTAATATCTCACAGTGGAAATTAAACCATACTGTAAACACAGCATCTGGAAAGAGTAGTATATCAACCACTGACGGCTACTCACAAGTAAGGACTAAGTCACTGATTAGATCAGTGAATAGTGTTCAAAACAATTTTGAACCAAAGAATCTAAGTGGGAAATACATCTAAATAACAAGGCATTTTTTAAAATGTAGAAATTACAAAACTTAATGAAACCAAATAAATTTTTACTTAAAATTAAAATAAAATTAAAAACTATTACAAATGTAAACATTAAATAAGTATTTTCATGGTTTCTTAATTTCCTTTCCTTAGTGATAATATTTGGAATACCCCAAGCACTGTCTTGTAAAAGGAAAACAATTCCAGAAATTTCGCTTAATTAAGAAGTCCTTAATTTTAAGGAGCATCTTTTGCAGCTAGTGAATTTACCTTCACCACTTAGTGAAGTTGCTGAAGAGAGCATGCACTCTATGTATTGTAGTTTCAGAAGGAAATGTCTGCTCACAAGAAAATTTCAAATAGTTTTAAAGAATAAAAGTTAAAAGCAACAACAAAACAACAGAATAGCAGCACTATAAGAGGTCGCATTTTTGGTAGCTTGATAAGTACTAGAAATTTGGGGGGGAGGGGCCTGATTCAGTGACTCACTTTCCTCAGGTAATATATTTAATAATCTAGAGCTTCATTCATTCTCCACTACTTCTTATATCCAGTTTTGATCACAGTGTCAGCATATTCAATTTTCAAATGGTAGTTTCAACTTTCTGCCCTCATATTCTCCTCAACTTTTTTTATTTCTAAAAATAACTCACAATTTTCAGGACAAAACATGCACATAAAAGTTTTATTCTTTTATCAAAGAATCTCTATTCTTCAATTTTTGAAAAAATTTTAAAATAAATACAAGGTTTTATTATTTCTAAGGATGATATTCTATTTGGTTGTATAAATTTAAATTGGGAATATTTGTACAATATAAATTTTTTAAAAGATCAGGCATGGAGATGGGTTGGGCATGTCTTAGACATGTGAATGCTAATGACAACACAGATACTTAGATGAACTCTAGCAGTAGCAGTGCTATCTATTATTGAGGCCCAAGCTGAGAGTCCCAATGTCCTGCAAGGTGATAACAATGCAAAACGAAAGAAAGACATAGAAACAAGACTTGAACAGATAGTGGGGAACTGTGATGGGCCATGCTGAACATGTGGTGATGAGGCCAAGCATGTGATGAGGACCACGAGCAACCAGGTCAGCTGGTATTTACTGATTATACAGGCATGGGTAAGAATAGGTTAGAGGGACTCATGTGGTATCCGGTGATATCAGCTGACACAGGCAATGCTTGTGGAAAGGAGGATTAGCATACTTGCAGAAGAAGCAGAACTGACCAAAGGTGGCCAGGTATGGTTAACTAGGAAGTTACTGAAAACAATTAAGGGATGGGCAGCTCTGGGGATGGAATGTGGACTGGAGCCACATCGTCCTCAGATGCAGTATTATCTCACAGGGAGCCCTGTAGCTTCACAGATCAGCGCTTAGGTCTCCATGGCAGCTGTTGGCATGGAAGCTAAACTAGCCTGAGGTGTCTTCTGATATGCTCCTGTGAGTCAAGAAGGCTTCATTCAAGACCCAAGTACCTTATACCCAAATATGAGGGGAAAATGCCTGTTCCATATTACAGCCTGCTCTGACTTTGGTCAGGGTGGTCTGCCACAATCTATAGGAAGAAAAGTGCTTGTCTTGGTCACTTCTTGCTTATTCTATTTAGTTCTTATCCTCCACCTTGTTTTTGTAGCATTTGAAGATACTGATCACCTTCTCCTCTTTGATGTGCATACCCACCCTGTCAGAATGGTTCTTCCCCTATCCCTTCATCTTCTCTTCATGACTTTCTCCATCTTGAAGAACCTCTTCACCTTTCTCATGTCTATTTTTGTGTGTTTTCATATTTGTTAAAATTTATTTATTGTGTGTTTTAATAGTTAATATATTTTCAAAGTTCAAAGATCAAACGAATATCATATACTAACAAGATTTCCTTCCATTCACTCCTTTTCTCTGTTTTTTCCTTGCCACCATATATAACCAACTTTATTAGTTTTGTATCTTTCTTGCATTTTTTTCAGCTGCAAGTAAATAAATGTATGTTTTACTTTTTTGCACAAAGGATATTATACCTTATATACTGCTCTGCTCCATGCTTTTTAACTTAACTGTACACTCTGGTAAACTTCCCGTTATTCTAGCTTTTGAATAGCACCTAACAATTTACTTTGTTGTTATAACCCTGGTTAAGGTAACCATTTCCCTACTGAAGAAAATTTGGTTTGTTTCCAAACTATTAGTATTACAAATATCACTGTAATTGACAACATATGTCATTTTTGACACATAAGTATATGGGATGCAATGGCTCTTTTCTTCTTCTATAATCTCCAACATTATCATTCATAAGAAACATCTCTCACTTTATCTCTGCTGTCTAAATTCACCTCTTATTTATTATCTTGCATTCTAGAATCTGCCAAGCTCCTTCTCTTTCAAATTACAAACTATTATCTAGATATTACCACTTCAATAACCCATTCACATTGTTGAAAGTTAGAAAAAAATGCTTTGACATACTGAGCATTTTGAATTAAAGGACATTGGAAGGTCTTACAACTGCATTAGAAAGAAGTCTCTTTAACACTCCCTATTGTATCCCTCCTTCAGTCCCAAAAGGGGCTTTCTCTGAAGTTCCTTTATTTGACTGAAGGAAGTTCTAAAAAAGAAAAAGTACAATTGCCTTAACTCCCTCTCTAAAGTCTTCTTAACCTGGGAAGACTAATGGGAAAGAAGGCTAAAAGATTTCCTCCTATTTACATTAAACATGTTAGTTTTCTAATGACTGCCATTTGGGAGTCTTCATATGCTAATGAGACAAACTTTGTAGTGCATTTCTGCCAGTCACCATTCCATAATTTGTTGTCACCTCCCCAAAGACCAAAAACTCTTTGTCCTGGGCCATTGTTGGTTCTTCATGCCTATTCATTTCCCCCCAAAATCATTTACCATCCTCTAAAATTTTCTACATCTCCCTTTCCCCTATGAAGAGAGTATATAAGCTCCAACTATCTGACCTTTCTATGAGTTTCGTATTTTGTATGGCTGTCATGTATATGTTCCAGGTAACAAATTTGTAGGCTTTTTCTCTTGTTAATCTGTCTATTCATCTCTTTCACCAAGCTTAAAGACTCAAATCTTCAGAGTAAGCTTGGTCAGATTCTACAGTACAAGATATAAATAAGGGATGAATTTAGATAGCAGAGATAACTTGAGCCTAGAACTTTATTAAGAGTGATAAGTTAGAGATTATAGAAGAAGAAAAAAGCCGTTGCAGAAATCTTCAGGGAGATACTCCTTTTACCTTTTCAGAACCTGACGAAAAGTTTTAGATTGACTTTGTATCTTAGGAAGAGAGAGCTATTTTCCAAAATCAGAGCCATATCTAAGCCTTAGTGAAGAAAGACAATACCAAAGTGATCTTGATCAATTTTATCATCTTGGAACACTCCATTCATATTTGTCATTTTGTTGAAGTCTAATTTCCTTCATCATTTGCTTTGTCAAGTTTAATTCAAGAAACATGAAAGATCTAGAGATACAACTATAACATCAGTATCTGATGTTGTATATAGAGAGTAGGTTTTGTTGGATAAAACAACTGATATACTGATGTACAGAAAAGAACATGAAAACAAAACACAAATTGGTCAAATGCAGATCACTAAAGAGGTTTAAACAATGTTCAAGAATATTCTGGTCATTTTTTAACTCTAAGGAAGTATCAACTATTGAAATTCGAGACCATAGGGCAATTTTCATAATATAAGCTTTTCAAAAAACATAATAAATGTTGGTTTCTGATTCCATGTTGGACAATTCCAATCACACGAAAACTTCCAACAGGAGCAAATAAATCAGCAATATATTTAACAACTGCTTCCTTTTTATTAGTGGGTATCAGAGGAACTAACTAGTTGCCAGCAGTGACTAATTGAAGATCATATGTCCCCAGAAAATTTGAGTTATAAGAATATATATATACACACATATATATTCCAAACAAATATACATATATATTCCATATATATACATATATTCCAAACATTTATATATATATATATATGTTTGAAAAGTCATGCATAAGTAGTAATAGGGTATTTATCAATTTTAAAATACTTAAGTTTGTTCTCTTTCACTTAAAAAAATAAACAAATCCAAAAATCTTCCATGTAGTAAATTTAATTAGGCAAAGGATACAAACATGTTAAATACACAGATACTGACTCATGTGTTTGTTTATTTGTTTTAGGCTGACTGGCTGATTCTATTGAAAAATACAGTTCAAGTTATACCTTATATAAAAGCACTAATACCTTCTTTATAGTGATAGTGCAAATATTTACAAGATTGTACATTAGGTACTCAATTAAAAATAGTATGCCAATCAGTTCTTATGTAGGCCAGTTACAATGAAGGAAAACATCACCACCACCATTTTAAATTGACAGTGCCTAGCACACCAGTCCTAATCTGCTTGAGTTACTGCCATAAGCAATAGATTTAGAGTATTATGAAAATATACTGTTCGTTAAATGCTGTAAATTATGCTGAGTAATTGTGAACATATCTTTTACTGAACTAATGAAATAAACTATAGCTTACTGCATTTGACATAATCAGCATGTGGAAAATGAACACAAAAATACAGACTCAATATACACGCTGCACCATTTTGTGATATTATGACTGTTCGGCAGTGTTCATTTCAGCTTAATGGATTAAAAAAAATCCTTGATTTGGCAGTTCAGGACCATTTCTAATTTGGTAAGGGGCCTAAAAACATGTTTTGGAGGAATTAAGTGACCAGGCTGGACCTGAATGCTTTTTAAAAGGAATTTATAATCTCTTTAGGGTTTGCAAAATTGAGCTAAATGTATGAATTTCACAGGACTTGATCTTTTGAACATCTTCTCTTTATTTTTTGTAAGCTCTTTTTCACCCCTCTCTCTTAAATCTTTTTATATGAAACATATAGTTTCCCCTGTAAAATGATAAGAACTCATCACTTTATATTATTTAAATTTGCAATGACTGACAGAAATACCATATAATGATACGTTACGATACAGTAATATCTTGGTTCATGAACAATTCTGTTAGCAAATAATTTGATTCACAAACAGATGTGTTCAGCAAAATTTTCCTTCCACTCTTGAACTCTGAATCGAGTGACAAATACGACCACAGCCACCTTCCCCCAGAATCATGGAACCAATTAAGTTTGTGAACCAAGGTACCACTGTATATATTTTAGCAATTCCACATTAGTACAATAGTTTAAAATCAGCCATGCAGGATTGTTTTACTATAGCAATGCAACAAGCCCTACAAACCAGGGGCTGGTTTACTGTTTTGCTAATTGTCAAGACTTAATAAAGAATTGGAAAAAACACTAATAATTTAAATTTACTTTAAAATGATGTCATGTCAATAGTGGTTGCATTATGAATAGTGTTAAATATTGAGCAAATAATTCTCCCAGTATTCAAAAAATAATTTTTCATGTATATTAGAAGTTGCTCATCTTAGTGGGTGATATTCTGACTTCTGTCTTTTTTTACTTTTGTCTTACTGACATTAAATTTTATCTTTAGTTTACAAGATTTGATAAAATTTATTAACATACTCCTGCTCACCTTACTTCTCACACTTCACACACATACAATGTATTAAAAAATACTCCCCAAGTTTAAAAAAATAATTTACTTATTGGTAAATTAAAGGTAGAACATCATTCCTGGCCACTACTTTGAGCACCTCTTGTAACTGAAGAGGCCAAAGGCAGCTTGTATTCATGTCATGATGTCTCAATAAATTTAGTATTAAAATATTTATACCAGCTTTCCTTTCCTGAATTGTGTATACCTTTTTTGGAAGACTTTGTATATATATTCCATAAATGTATCAATGTGAATATACATATATATATACAAATACATACATATATATATATATATACACAAATACATACATATATATATATATTCTTATAGTCTACCTATCTCTTTACAGTTTTGAAAAGTACTAAGCAAACTATATTTTGAGTTATATTTTCTGATGACAGAGGGTATAAGTGGAAAATCTGTAGTTTTAACTAAATATATGTATATGTCAATATGGTTTGATATACTTTTCCTCAATAAGACTATATTTTAGTATTTAAAAATGATTGTAAAAGAAAAAAACAGAATTGTTATATGCCACTATAACCCTAGGAAATTAGTAAAATTTTACCCTCAATTCAGTCTCAAAAGTTTTTATTTATAAATTTAGACATTAATTGCTATTATATTTTGCATTTTTTTCAAAAATATTTCAGATGTATACATTATATTTATTTTGTTATACTGACACAAACTAAATTTTACACATAATTTTTGCAATACTAACTTCAATGTCCAGAATTGTAGCACTTTTGAAAAGTTACACAGGGCTGAAGATACAGCTCAGGGGTACAGCGCTTATCTAGCATGTGTTTGATCATCAGCACCACAAACAACAATGAAATCATTAGATGTGCCATTTCCTTTCATTGACTTTGTAATCTTGATTCATCTCTCAATTGCCTGGAATAGGTCTCCAACAAGTCTTTAAAGAAATTTTTTCAAAAAGGAAACTGCACTCTAAATTTATCCTCTAATACATCTCTGAGAATGACTTTTTTCAAATCATAATATAAACTTTGCATTTTATTCAAATTTTAATCACTAATGTTTCTCCAGAGATTTCTATAGATTATTAAATCTCAAGGCCTCATGGTGTTCAATATGGTGAAAAGGAACTCTCAGGTCAGATTTAATTTTGTTTATGTGTCAGTTTTTTCAACTTGGATGTTCACAGGAATTTCAAAGTTTAATTCAAAATGTAGCTATAATGTTTCTAAGTGTGAAATGTTTCTTAGTTTAAAACACAGCTTTTAAAATATTTCTTGATTATTGCCTCAGTTATATTGTATCTCTCTCACATACAAATGTCAATTTCCATTTGGACTGTCTTTTTTAACAAACACTCTCATAATTTTTTACCTCTTTATTATTCTG